>NC_135344.1:74381091-75581091 GCF_023851605.1 Tamandua tetradactyla
TCAGTGATTTTTCATCTGAAAATGTTTTAATTTCCCTCTTATTTCTGTATCCCAATTTTGCTGGATACAGAATTCTTGGTTGGCAGTTTTTCTTTTAGAATCTTAAATATATCATACCACTGTTTCCTTGCCTCCATGGTTTCTGCTGAGAAATCTACACATAGTTCTATTGGACTTCTTCGTATATGATGGCTTACTTTTCTCTTGCTGCTTTTAAAATTCTCTCTTTCTCTTTGACATCTGACATTCTAATTAGTAAGTGTCTTGGAGTATGTCTATTTGGATCTATTCTGTTTGTAGTACACTGCAGTTCTTGGATCTGTAATTTTAAGTATTTCGTAAGAGTTGGGAAATTTTCCCAGTGATAATTTCCTCCATTAGTCTTTCTTCTCCTTTTCCTTTCTATTCTCCTTCTGGGACACCCACAACATGAATATTCATGTGCTTCATGTTGTCATTCAATTCCCTGAGTCCCTGCTCATATTTTCCCCTTCTTTTCCCTATCTTTTCTTTTGCTTGTCAGATTTCAGCTGCCCATCCTCCAGCTCACTAATCCTTTCTTCTGCCTCTTGAAATCTAACATTGTAGGTTTCCATTATATTTTTCACCTCTTTTACTGTGCCTTTCATTCCCATAAGTTTTGTGATTTTTTTCAGCCTTTTGATTTTTTCTTTTTGTTTGCCCATTGCCTTCTTTATGTTCTTCCTCAATTCATTGATTTGATTTTTGATGAGATTTTCCATGTCTGTTCAAACATCCTGAATTAATTGTTCCAACTCCTGTATCTCACTTGAATTTTTGGTTTGTTCTTTTGACTGGGCCAATTCTTCAATTTACCTAGTATGATTCGTTATTTTTTGCTGGCCTCTAAGCATTTAATTTCTGCAATTAGTTTATTCTGGATATTGTTTTCACTCTTTTACCTAGGATTTTCTTGTTGGATTGCTTTGTTCTCTATCTGTTCTGGTTATTCTAGACCTCTAGCATAGGTTTTGTTTAACAGATCAGAATTTTTCAGTTCTTGTTTCTTGCCCCGCCTGTATGGTGTCTTTTTTTTTCCTCTTAGGAGGGTCTACTTAGATATTATAGACCCCAGTCAGATTTTCCCAGACCAAACTGGCCTCCTCTCACGAGGAAAGAGTCACCTGCATCAGTTTTCCCTGACAGTGAGACCCAGCAGATTGACAGACTTTCCTATGAAGCCTCTAGACTCTGTTTTCCCTATCCTTCCCAGTATGTGGTGTTTGCCTGCCTGCAGGTCCCACCAGCATAAAGTGATGCAGTGCCTTTACCTTCAGCAAACTCTTCCTGCTGGGGGCGTGGTTGAGACAAAAGAGGTGTAGGCTGGCGTTTATTGCTTCAGTTTTCCAGTCCCTGTGGTCTGAATTCCTTGAGGGAGGGATTCCACCTGAGCTGGGCAGCACCCCTCTCCTGGGGAAGGCACAGCCTCCAGGGAATTACCTCCTTTCACATAACCAGTCTCTTTGTCTCTCAGAAAAGTTTAATTGCACCCTTGCCTGGGGCAGTTGGAGCATGAGAAGCTCTGCAGTTGTATCTAAAGAGTGGTTATGCAGTAGATACACAGCAAAAAAAAATCCTTTTCAGAACCAGACCCCCATTCCTTGTGCTTGTTAATCAAGAATTTAAGCTTAAGAAAAGTTAAGACCTTTTCTTGCATTTTGTGCTCTTTTTTTTTTCCCCATCAGCACTGCCCTCTCTGTGCTGGGAGAATAGTTAGTAACTTTAGCTTTTATTCAAAGTTTACTGAGCCTCTTTCTCCTTTTTTCCCCCTTCTTTTTGCATAAGCAGACACCGGGAATCCAACCCAGGCTTCTGGCATGGCAGGCAAGAGCTCTGCCACTGAGCCACCATTGTTCACTGGGCAAATTTGTTAATTAATTCCACAATTGTTGTTTGGTTTAGCTCAGCCCTTGCTGCTAGTAAAGTCTCTTTTCTTTCCCCTCTGGGAACCAGCCTGTGGGGGAGGGGTGCTGACCTCTGTAGCTTGGGGGACTCATGGTTCTGGGTGGGATTGCAGCTAGTCCAGCTTGTCCAGACTGGTGTATGTTGTATGTTTGGTCAATGATGTCCCCCCAGCAGTTGTTCTGTTCTTTTCTTGGCTATTTACCTGCTGCTGTGGATGGTGAACTAAATCCCACACCTCACTTAGTTGCCATCTTGGAACCAAGGTGTGGCTGCCTTTTTGTTTTATATTGAGGTTATGTTGAGTTTGTTATGATTGTCTTGAGTTCCATGAATGTAGGCTTTCTAAAGGCAGGGCTCTAGGTTGTCATGCTCATTCTTACATCCCTGCCAGTTATCATAGTGGAGGCTGAAAGTATTTTAAATGAATGAACACAGGAGAAGAAGTGAAGAGGAAAGCGGGCTTGTCTCAATAAGAAAATTTCAGCTGTCAGGAGGGAGAAACACTTCTTTTATTTTCCAGTATTTAATTATGAATTTTTTCAAACATAGCAAAGTTGAAAGAATTTTACTTTGAACACTTTTTACACACTGACTTAGATCCATCAACATGTACTCTTTGTGTTTTGTCACATACCTATCCATCATACCATTCCTCGGTCCATCTATCAACCCTTACTATTTTTTGATGCATTTCCACATAAATAGCAGACATCAGTAACAGTTCTAGTTTGAAAGCAGAAACAGAATGGCTTTTAAAAAAGGAGAATTTATTAAGTTGAAGATTTACTGTTTGAAGGCCAGGAAAATGTCCAAATTAAGGCACCAACAGGAGGTTACCTTCACTCAAGAAAGTTCGATGAAGTTTTAGATTTCTCTGTCAGCTAGGAGGGCACCTGGCAATGTCTTATAGCGTTCTCTCCCAGCTTCTTGTTTTATGAAGTTCCCCAGGGATCATTTTCCTTCTTCATTTCCAAAGGTCTCTAGTTTTTTGAGCTCTGAAGCTTTTTCCAAAAAGGCTCCTTCTTAAGGGCTCTAGTAAGCAACCCCATCTTGAATGGATGGAGACACATCTCCATGGAAATCATCTAATCAAAAGTTACCACCCATATTTGGGTGGGTCACATCTCCATGGAAACAATAAAAAAGATACCACCCAGCATACTGAATGAGGATTATAGGACATAATAGTTTCAAACTGGCACAGCAACTAAAACTCCATATTGGTTCAGTTTTTTTTATTTTTTTATCTTGGATAGGTAAATTCACATAGTTTTTACCAATGCACACACTCATGCCATCCAAACTATATTAAAATATAGACTCCAAGAAAATTCTTTGGGTCCCTTTTTATCAATCCCCTCTCTCAACCACCCAGAGGCTGCCATAGGTTAGTTTTTCCTATTCTAGAATTTTATACAAATGGAAACAGACAGTATGTACTATATTGTGTCTTTTCCTCACACAGCATAAGGTTTTTATGATTTATTTATGGTGTTATGTATATAAGTAGTTCATCAATTTTTATTCAATGATTATATAAAAACATTTAACTCTTTTCTCAGCAAGTTGAGTTTTTAGAGTTATTGGAGATAATTTCCTTCTTCCTTTCTGATTTTTGGTTTTTCTTTCTTTCTTTTTTCTTTTGTCTTATTGTATTGGCTACATCTCTGGCATGGTGTTGAATAGAAGTGTTGACAATGGGTATTCCTACCTTGTCCCTGATTTTAGGTGGAAAGCATCCAGTTGTTCATCATCATGAATGAAACTAGCTGTATGTTTTTCACAAATGTCCCTATTATATCAAGGAAATACCCCTTTATTCCTGTTTACTAAGGATTTTAATCATGATCAGTTTTTGTCATATACCTTTTCTGCATCTATTTAAATAATAATTCAGGTTTTCTCCTTTATTTGTAAAATTGTTGGATTACAAAATTTATTTTTGAATGTAATTTCAACCTTGCCATCTGGGATAAATCCTACTCAATTGTAATGTACTATCCCTTTAATATATTGCTGGATTCAATTTGCTAGCTGTTTTATAAGCAAATTTGTGTCTTTTATTCATAGGGGATACCTGTCTGTCTTTTTCCTTCTTTGTGATATCTTTTTGTCATGCTTTGATAGTAAAGTTATGCTGGCCTCATAAAACAAGTTAGGAAAATTTCCCTCCTTATCTACTTTCTGAATGAGTTAGTGTAAGATTTATCTTACTTATTCCTTAAATGTACGATAGAATTATCAAATAAAACCATCATGTGCCTGAAGTTTCCTTTGTGGAAAAAATTTTGATAAAAAATTCAATTTTTTAAATATACAGATAGCTATTTAAAATTTCTGTTTCATTTTATGCCAGTTTTGCTGAGTTTTATTTTTCAAGAAATGTTTCCATTTTGTCAAAGTTATCTTTCATATTCATTTCCTCTCTTCTTGCAGAGATAATTTCTACTAATCTCTCTTTGAGTTCATTGGCTATTTCCTCTGTAATCTCCATTAGGCTGATAAATCTTTCCATTTTTTATTTTAGGTGTTATGTTTTTGAGTTTTAGAATGATCTCTTGACCCTTTTCATAGTTTCTATTGCTCTGCTGAGAATTCCTATCTTTTTATTCATTGGACACTTATTCATTTGACATGGTTATAGCTGCCTTAGAATCCTTATCTGTTAATTTTAACATCTGGGTCATATCAAGATGTTTATCTGTTTTTCTTGAGAATGTGTCACATTTTCTAGTTTCTTTATATGTCAAGAAATTTTGTTTTGTGACCTGATCATTGTGGATGCTTTGTTGTGGGGATTTTAAATTTTGTTACGTTCCTTCAATGCGGGTTGATTATTTTGTTTTATCAAAATCAACTTGGTTGGTCTCAAATTTCAAACTCTGTTTTTTGAGCAGCAGTTCCCATCTCAGTTTAGTTCTTTTCCTCTTAACTGGGTTGCTTGCAGTTTTCTTTGCCTATCTTTTGTTCAGAGTGGCCAGATATATGGTCAGAGTTTACGTACAGAATTTTTGACTCGCTTTCTCTGGTTTGCTTCTCTCCAGGATCCCTTTCTAGTGGCTTTAGTTACAGTGAAATTTGTCCTTTGTTTCTGCAGAGCAGAAAGACAATGGGTTTCTATCAGTGTTTTAACTGTTCTGTGCAGCTCTGATTTTGTCCCAACTTAAGGCTAAAAGTCACTAAAGCAGGAAGTTTACCCATTGCTTTCCATTTTTCCAAGTATCAACCCCTGCCCAGTTTTCCTGTTTATATTCATTTTCTAGTACCTTCAGAATTCCCTCCTTCCTTCTCTTTCTTCCTTCCTTCTTTCTTTCTTTTTCTTCTTCCCTCCCTCCCTCCCTTCTTTCTTTATTTTCCTTCCTTCTTTTCTTTCTTTTTTCTTCTCCTCTTCCTTGTCCTTCTCGTATTTTGTCTGCTGGTTTATAGCTATTATCTGCAGAAGAATTTTCCTGGTGGAACCGTACTTGGCCATATTAAAAGTCAAGAGAGGCAGTCTCAGTGAGGCACACTAGCTTCAAGATTCACTAGTGGCCCTGCCTTTCCTGGATTTATATTTCAGTTTTACAGAGATGATGAGCTCAAACCAACACACAAAACAAAAACAAAAAGATTGCTCTGCATCTGTTTATGTCATACTTTGGGTCACAAGGTAGCACTACATATGACAAAGTATAATTGCGTAAGGCCAAAGAGGCTTCTCTGCATATCTAGCCAGAAAGGATGGGGCTTTAAGAAATCAAGGAATCCAAATAATCCAGAGTTACTCTGGTGCCTTGTAGATTTCTGTCAGGGAAGGAGAGAAAATTGGGGAATATCAAGAGGAAGCATAAAGGGCTTATTCAAGAGTGCATGTCACCTTGAGAGTCTTAGAACTAGTAGGTAAGACTTTGGGGTGGAGCAGAGAGTTAAGACAGGAATGGTAAAGGGGAGGGAGACTGTTAATTGCTCTCAAAGTGACCACATTTTTTAAAGTGGGAACTAAGAAACTGAAATGACATATCATGATTGTGAACAAAGTCTCCAGTATATATAAAATAAAGGTATGTAATGTCCTTTCTTCCCAGCCTTCCAACTAAGATAGGGTTTGGAAATGCATGGCACCATGTCTGAAAATGTAACCAGGTCTTTATAAGTGGTAATGTAAAAATGTCAGCCAGGGCCTTTTGGTAGCTGGAGAAATAGTCTATAAGGGGAAGATGGCTCATTTTATTCTTTACAAGTGAGAGGGAAGACAATCTGAAAAGCAAGTGGAAGTGGGCAGGGATGAAGGAAGGAAACAATAAAATGTCTGTCAATGCCTACTCCCCAGGGGTGGGGATGACCCTGTAAATTATGAGACCCGTGTCTTTTTTTTCTGAGATTAGCCTGATAATTGTTTGTCTTTAAGAAGTGGATATGTGTGTTTGATTTCCTCAAGGATGAGTGGAGGAACAAATAGTGGATAGTTGAAGAAAAAAATACTATTGAAGAGAAGGGTAAGTTTGGTAACACAAATGAAGGGTTAAGCACCATATTTTCTCTTGGTCTATGGAGAAATGTGTCAGATTCCTCCTTTCTCATGCCATAATTCTCTAGATTTTCCCTGACCTTTCAATAAGGACTTCTTTGTGTGGTCCTAAGGGGAAAAGTGAGCAAGGTTGGTGTCTGGTTCAGCCAAAGAGGCAGAACAAATTAAGAGATCTATGGTGAAGAATTGCCTTATACAGTGGTGAGGGCTGGCTTGGCAAGTATGAACTCCACAGTGGGGCATTGGCTGAAGCTACTGTCCACATGCAAAATTTCCTCTTCAAGGAAACTTTAGCTCTGCTTTTAAGTTCTTTTAATTGATTCAATCAGGCCAACTCAGATTATATCACATAATCTCCCTTATTTCAATTTATTATGGACTTGAGTTGTACCTACAAAATACCTTCACAGCAACACCTAGGTTAGTGTTTGAATAACTGGGTACTATAGTCTAGCAAAATGTACATATCCAGGAGACCATCAAAGGAGGTGAGGCCTGTTCCACTCCTGCCACCACTGTCCCCCCCTTCCACCCCCCTCTGCAGAGGGGGAAGCATCCCCTGGAGGGTAGCCCTTCCTAGGTGTCAGGCATCGGCCAGGATGGACGTGAGAGGTGACCCAGCAGCTCAGGTAGAAGTAGGGTGAACCCCCTCCCCAGAGGTTGAGCTTCCGAAGGCAGAGGTCGGGGAGGGAGGAATAGATGCCAATTACCCCGGGAAGACTCTGAAGAATCCTGGAACAATGTATCCACTTTGTCATTAGGAACTTTGCCACTGAGCAGTAAATAAAGTCCAAGTCCTTCCTCTTACTTGGAGGTGAGCCACGGAACACAGAGCAAGCATGGGACCTTCAGAAATCCTCATCACGTCATCCTGACCTGTCCTCAGTTGCTGGTGGGAACTCTGACTCATCTCCACAGAAAGTTCCTTTACCACACGGTGCAGGAACCTCTCAAACCACGTGAGAAAACCATTTCTCAGTGACCATGGAGATCCAACCCATTTGCTCTCTGCGAAACTCAAGTTTACACTTATAAACTAAATCAAGATAAACCTCTCACCACAGCTCTCTGATGGCTGAAGGGGTAGTGCAATTTCAAGTGGAAATTCATTCTGCACATTATGATCTCTGGATTGGCTACCAAGGGAATGTTAAAAATGAAATAATTTCCCTCTTGTCTCAGACTGCCCAGCTTCCACAACTCTGATTAGTTATTTTTTACTACTTCCTATTGCAGAGGGAAAGTTCTAATGGTTATTTCTCTTGCCAACTTTTGAAGTCCTCACTCACACGTCACCGTCTTAGCATTTTACAATGTCTTCCTTCTTTCAGAGGTGCATCCCCCAATGGCTGGCATGGCACCTTGTACTCATCCAGCCAATGCATCATCCATAACGCACCTCAATGGCTACACCATATCACACGGACTTATCAGGAACCTAGATCGATGTAAATAGTTGAGGATTGCAAATTAGTATAAAAACAAAAGAAAGCAAAAATCCTGTCATCAGCTTTCCTTTTTGACAGCCTGTACATTGACTTTAGTCAGGTTTTATCTTTCTAGGGGAAAAGTCCTGTGATTCTCCCATCAGTCCCTCACACATCTGCTGGGGTCCTGGGGTGCCTGTATCAGCCAATCTCTCTTCTAGCATCTGCACAGCAACTGGGCTGTTCTTTAGGTGCTCAGTCAATCTGTGTCCAGTATGATGGCCCCATGGGGATGCAAAGAACAATGCAATCCCTTTCTTCTAGGGACATCATCCCACTACTGCCTGTGGGCCCAATCTGGCCTGTTGCCTGTTTTTTCTTTACACTTTTAATTTTGAAATAATTTAAAATTTACAAGACAGTTAAAAAAGAAAAGCATAGTACAGAGAACTCCAATACACCAACCTCTCTTCCAGACACCCAGACCAACCAATTTAAACACTTTATTGCATTTGCCACATTCTATCTATTCATCCACCAATTCATCACTTACCTATATCTAGCTATCATCTATATAATCTATTTATCATCTGTATTTCTATCCATCTATCAGTGGTAAGCTGAATTATGTTCCCCAATAAAAACATGTTCTTTATCTTAATTCATCCTTGTCGGAGTGAACACACTGTAAATAGAACTTTTCAAAGATGTTGTTTTAATCAAGATGAGGCCCAACAGACTGAGGTTGGTCCTGGATCCTAATACTAGAGGGTTCATGAAGAGAAAGTCACATAGACGAAAAGTAGCCAGAAATCAGCAGGAACCCAGAAGAGAAAGGAGAGGACATCACCATGTGACAGGAAAGCCAAGGAACCCAAAGATTGCTGGTCAGCCAGAATGCTACCACCCCTGAGAAGAAGCAAGGTTTCCAGACTCTGAAATTGTGAGCAAATAATTTCCTCTAGTTTGGTATGGATTTGATCTGTTTTCTTGTGTCCTTTCCTTTCAACCTGCGGTATTTCTTGTAGGGATGGTCTAGTGGTGATGAATTCCCTCAGTTATTATTTATTAGGGAATGTCTTATATGCTTCCTTATTTTGAAAGAAAGTTTATAGAATTCTTCACTGGGAATTTTTTTCCATTCAGCATCTTAAGTATGTTTTCCCACTGTCTTCTTGCTTCTGTGGTTTCTGATGAAAAACTGACACTAAATCTTATTGAGGGTCCCTTGCATGTGACTTAGTATTTCTTATTTTCAGTATTCTCTTTTTATCTTTGGCATTCAACATTTTGTTTGTACTATTTCTTAGTGTATCTATTTGGGCTTATCCTTTTCGAAGTTTATTGAACTTCTTGGATGTTTATAGTTGTTTTTGTAAAATTTGGGAAGTTTTCAGTTATTTATTCAAATATTCTCTCTGCCTCCTCTCTTCCTTCTTCTGGAACTCTGAAAATGTGTATATGGGTACCCTTGATTGTCTGACAGGTTCCTCAGGCTCTGTTCAGTTTTCTTCATTCTTTTGTCTTTTCTCTTCTTAGACTGAGTGATTTAAATTGTCTTATTTTCAAGTTCATTGATTCTTCTCCCAGATCTATTCTGCTGTTGAATCTCTCTGGGGATTTTTATTTATTTATTATTGTAGTTTTCAGCTGCTTGGTTCCTTTTCATAATTTCTATTCTTAATTGATATTCCCATTCAACATATTCTATATGATTTCAGTCCTTCTAAATTTATTTAGTTTTGCTATGTGGTTTGGGATGTGGTCTATTTTGGTGAATGTTACCCTTGAAAGTACAAAACACTGCTGGTCGACAGTGTTTTTCAGATCTATGTCTTTACTGATTTGTTGTTTATTCATTCTGCTAAGCACTGAGAGGGAAGTTCTGGAAAATACAACTGTAATTTGTTGATGTTTTTATTTCTCCTCTTTGACTGTCAGTTTACTTCATATGTCTTGGAGCTATGTTATCAGATGGCTAAATGTTTTTGATTAAATATTTTTCTACTATATTGACATCTTTATCATTATACAATGTCTTTCTAATTTTTTTTTATTGGAGAATCCTATGTCTAATACTAATATCACCTTTTGAGCTTTTTTACGCTTATTGTTTGCATGTTATATCTTTTTGAATGCTTTTATTTTCAACCATTTTGTGTCTATATATTTGAAGTTCATCTGTTATAAAGAGCATATAGTAGGTCTTGCTTTTTAATTCAATCCAATAGTTACTTGATTTTTGATTGAAAATGTTTAATTCATTGACATTTTATTACATGTTTATGTGATTTTATGTTTTTATTTCATTATAAGGCAAGTATGAATTAAGGTCTGCCATTTTGCTAATTGCTTTCTGTTTATCTTACCTATCTCCCCATCTCCACTGATACTTTGATATAAAATTATTTTTCACTTTTTTTTCCAGCTCTTTGAATACATCATTCCATTTCTGGTGTCCTCCTTTGTTTTTGATGTGGTCAGTTATTAATTATAAAAATGTTCCCCTGTGTATATGTAGTCATATTTCCCTTGCCTTCTTAGATAATTATCTTTTTGTATTTGGCTTTCAGCCGTTTTACTATGATGTACCTAGATGTAATTTTCTTTGTGTTCATCCTATTTCAGATTGTTTATACTTATTGGATCTTTATGTAAATGTTTGTCATCAAATTTGGAAAGTTTCAGTTGTTCCTCAATTTTTGGTCTATTTTTTCTTGTTTTCTCCTTCTGGAAGTCCTTTTACATGTATATTGGATACTTGATTTTGTGCCTTAGCTTCTGTGGTTTTCTTCATGTTTCTTAAATCTTGTTTTCCTCCTTGTTCTTTGGATTTTATAATTTCCATTTATCTATTTTCAAATTCAGTCATTTTATTTATTTATTTATTTATTTATTTATTTATTTATTTATTTATTTATTTATTTAGCATGGGCAAGCACCAGGAATTGAACCTGGGTCTCCAGCATGGCAGGCGAAAACTCTGCCACTGAACCACTGCAGCCAGCCCAACTTCAGTCATTTTAAATGTTGCCTTTAAAAGTCTGCTGTCCATGTATAGTTTTTTCAAAAATAGAATTGATCTTATTGAATGATTTTGTAATAACTGAAATCCCTATCATTTTGAGTCTATATATCTATGAAGATGATGTACCTCTCTATTAGTTTTCCTTCATCCCCTTCAAGTAAATTTTAAATTTTAATTCCAGCAGTTTCACATATTTTTTAGCCTTATTGCTAAGTATCTGCGATGGTGTGAATTGAACGCCCAGTTCTCGACATGATCTTGCCTAGATGTACATTGCAGTGGGTGTGGACCTATTACTGTAGGATCATTTGAAGGTGGTACTTCAGTTACAGTGCAGCCCAACTGAACCACGATGGGCTTTCATGTGAATTAATGGAGTCCTTTATAAGCAGAAAGAAACTCAGAGAGAGAAAGAGAAAGAAAGAGAGAGAGAGAGAGAGAGAGAGAGAGAGAGAGAGAGAAAGCCTTGGGGAGCTACCAGAAGCTGGAAGTCAACAGAACACAGAAGAGAAGACATCTCCATGTGTATTGTCCTATGATGGAAAAGTCAAAGATCCCAAAGATAGGCAGCCAGCCAGAAGATACCACTCCTAAGAGGAAGCAACGTTATAGATATGTGTCCATGCTTTGCATGATTTGAGTGCTATCCTTTTATTCTCTTACATTTCATAATTACTTATTTCTGTTTGATAGGAACACTACTGATTTTTCAGTTTTGTTATTCAATAGCTTTGCTAAATTATATTATTAGTTGTATGAATTTGTATGTGTTTCTCTTGGATTTTCTGAATAGACAATTATATCAATAAAGATAGTTTTTTAATTGCTCATTTTGAATTTCTCAGTTCTTTTATTATATTATTGCTTTCTAGACCTACCCAGTACAGTGTTTGCTAGAATCACAATAATGTGTGTCCTCATCTTGTTCATTACTTTAATAAGAATATTTCTATAGTTTTACTAGTACATTTGTTAGATAATCTGTATTCTTATAAGGGGAATCCTATTTGTTCTTAGTTTCCTGGAAAATTTTTTAAAGTGATGAATCCCTATTGAATTTTATTAAATATCTTTTTAGTTCATATATTGTGATGATCTTACCGCTTTTCTTCTTTTATCTGATGCTGAATCATCATTGAATTCATGGACTATACCTTAGTCATGATATACTTGATCATGACAAATTATCTGTTTTTAAAACATACATAGTATTTAAAGTTGATTTGCTATTTATTATTTTTACATGTGTATTATAATATCAGTTTATTTAAAAAATCAAAATTCTATTAGCCACTTGACATTAGTTACAAAACTTTCTTTCTTTGGTCACTGAAATATTTTGTGTAACCTAAGAATGATCTGCTTTATGAAAATCTTCATGGGACTGATGTATGGGGCAAACTGTTTTTATTTTGTAAGCTGCATGGTAGGGGTCACATTTCATTCTTTTTCCATGTGATTATTCTGTTACTGTAGCAGCACTTTGTTGAATTTTTTGGGGGGGAGGGGAAGTGCATAGGCCAGGAATCGAACCGGGGTCTCCTGCATGGCAGGCAAAAATTCTACCACAGAACCACCCTTGCACCCCCTCAATTTCATAATTTATATATACATTTTAATAAATTTTTCAGTTTGATCCAAGTTTTCAAATTGATTGGTATGTAATTGTTCATAATATTTCCATGATTACTTATTTTTATTTATGATTTGCCCTGCCTTGCTTTTCTCTCCCCCTGCCCCCTGCCCCTCTGTCCTTCCCTTCCTCTCTCTCTCTCCTTCCTTCCCTTTCCTTCCTTCCTTTCCTTCTCCCTCTGCCTTGATAGAGCTATATGGCTTTATTTTCTTCAGGATAAAAACTGATATTATTGTTGCTCTCTTGTGTGTTTGCTTTTCTTTTCATGTATTTCCTGTCTTATATTTATCAGTTTTTAACCTTTGACTTCCTTTAGTTATTATCTATTTTATCCATTATCTATAGCCTATCGAATTAAAAGCTTATTTCATTTGTTTTCAGACTTGCTGATAAGCGCATGCACCTAAAAGCACAAGAGTACCTCTATCTCACTTTATTTACATTCTACAAGTTTTTAGATGTGGCAGTTTTATTTTTGATCGGTTTTTAAAACTTTTGTATTTCATTTTTTTTAACTTGTGAGTTATTTAGGAGTATGTATGTTCCTGCTGTAATTTAAAAATTATTTTTGCTGTCATTTGTAATTTCATTTAGTATTGGTTTAAGACATGTTAAATAGAATAGGTTAGATCATGGTCCCTTATTAATTACCCCCAAGTCCTTGTGGCTTAAAACAACACAAGTTTATAACTCACATGTATTCTATGACTATCAAGCTTGGCACCGGTTCTGCTCATTGTACTTACTCAAAGGCCCGGGCTGCTGGATCAGCCCGCATTTTAAATGTTGCTCCTTATTCTTTGCAGAGGAGGAGAACTCTGAAAGGTTTCTCACATGCAGTTAAGTGCTCCAGGCTAGAAGTGACACTCATATCACTTCTGCTCACAGTCAACTGGCCAGAAACCACCTCACAGCCCCATTCACAAGTGGGATGGATTAGGAAATGTGGTCTTACTATGTACCTGACAGGGAGGAGAACTGTCTTTGGTAACAGCAGAGGACAACATCAATTGTTAGCAATTTGCTGATACTTTCTTTTCAACCTAGTCATTTTTTGTAAATTTTCCAGGTGTTAGAACATTGATAGCTTATATATTCTCTATTTGTAGAGGTTTGGGGTCTATACATAACTGTCTCATCAACCTTTGAGCCCAAATCTAACTTACATTGTATTTTACTTGAATTTCTAAGAAAGCTGTATTATAATTTCCTGCTATAACTGTTACTCTGCTTCTGTTAACTTCCCCTTGCAATTATGTTTATATATGTTTAAAGGTTATATAGTTAGGTCAAATATATTATTATGTACCTTTACTCTGAATCCCTAGCTCTATCAAAAAATGATAAAAAACATTGATCAAGAGGGTACATCACTTTCCTGTAGCTGATTTACTAGTTGACAGGACTTGACTCCAGTAGCCATTTGTAACCAGAAATGCTTGATTTCATTTCATTCTTATCGTTCTTGTGAGTACGTTAAGGTATTAACATTCATGATTTACCTTTGAGCACACTGAGACCAGAAAAACCATATAACTGTGTCACGGACTGAAATCCCAATTGAGAACTTCAAAGTCTCGTCTCTTTGCCTGCCTCAGACGGCCCTTGAGAAAGGTAGGCCATTATTTTGAGGGAAAAAACATTCATGAGAGAAACAGTCTCCCTAGAAACTGTTTGGATGGATTTCTATGCTGCAAATTTTGTATTAGAAATCAGCTGTCCCACTTCTATGTCTTGTCCTCTATCCAGCCTTAAGCACCTAGAGGGTAGGTGCTTACATTATTTGCATATTACAGTAGCTAAGCAACACCTTCAGGGAGCTGAGGGAAGAGAAGAAACTTTTTTTTGCAGAAAAGTTTTCTTGTTTTTTAAAGCTTCCTCCTCCAATCATGTACCCAGAATGTATGCTCACTACTCTGTAGCTTGTTCCCCAGTCTTTCTTAGGAAGAGCCACGTAAAGCAGTCCCTGAGTTTCATAATTTATGTTTATAATTCTTCTCGAAACTTTTGGCCCAATTTCCCTTGGCATTTCTATGGACACTGCATCCAGACCCAGAACCTGGGGACTGGGGTGTGACGAGGCCCTCCAGTGATTGCTCTCTGCAGGGAAACTCTGGGGCCAGCCCCCTTTCTGCTCCTCTTGCACAGAGGCTTTGTTGAAGTATGTTAACGGACACCAGACGTTTGATCTTTTTTCTGTTCTTTGGCTTTATTATGTTTTCTGTTTTTTTGAATGTTTTCTGGATTTATTATCCAGCGTGCAACACAAGACAAAGGCTGCTTGTTATTTGCACACTGCGGTGCTTCTAGCAGTGGTGAGCAGAGAGGCAGAGCCATCTGCGGCGCTCATTAATATTTCATGGTTCACATCAGGCTGGGTGCTAGGAAGCAGCATAATTCATAATTTAACATCCCTGGTGTGTGGCTCCCCTGTGCTCCGTCAGCATTTAGGAGGGCCTGGCCCACGTAGTGCTCTGCACATGTGCTGGCTGCCATGGAACCCCTGCTTTCAGTCTTCCCTAGGGGTGAGTAGTCATGAGCCATAGGTACTGAGGAGTGAGGGAGGTGATTCTGCACGTCACCACAGCCCAATCTGCCTCTTGTGGTGGCATGCTCTCCTATGTGAGAGTAATTTCATAGAAATAAAACTTTCCCAGAAAGAACCTAGCTGTGACTGAGATAACAAAAATATTAAAAAATGGATGAGTTATGAAAATAGCCAATAGATGAAAACCAATTTTACTTAGTAAGATTTTACATGTCTGCATTTGCACGGTTGGAAGCATGTGCATTTCTGGTTTGACTTTGCTTTGGACTCTGTAAAAAGTTTTGAGGTTCTCTAACTTTTGATCTTTTGTTATATAATCTATCCTCTAGACAAGTCAGGCCAGCCCCACGTTGGGCCACCCCCATGATGGAGAAGCAATCTGCTTTGGTCTGGTCCCCCGAGGCATCACGGCAGACAAACCATTTCCTCAGGTGACTCCGGTCTTTCCAACTCTCCACGATTTGCAATTCTCATCCATTTGCCCTCCATGCATCAAACCAGCTCTCAGAGGTCTACCTGTCAGCCAAAATTTCAGGGCCCTGTTATTATTCCCAGGGATCCTGAATTAGGCAATCTCTCTAGCTGAGGAGCAAAAATATTCCTTTCAAAATCATTTCTGGAATAATCCAATGGGAGGGGAACAATTCCATGTGAAGGCTGAGTGCTTCTTAGTGCGTCTGAACCCACACTGAGCAGGTGACCTGCTGCCTTCAAAGGGTTAGTAGAGAGCCAAAGTTTGGGGCCACTAGTTTTACCTCACATATGGTCATTTTTTGAGGTTGAACAGATATTTCCAATCACCATCCACATGGCTCAAAGCCACGAAATTTCCTTTCTCAGCCATCATTTTTTAGAGTCGATTTATTTATTTGTTTTTTTAAATATTTACATACAAACACAAACATTCTTACCATATGATCATTCCATTCTTGATATATAATCAATAACTCACAATAACATCACTTAGTTGTGAATTCATCATCATGATCATTTCTTAGAACATTTGCATCAATTCAGAAAAAGAAATAAAAATGAAAAAGAAAAAAATTCATATATACCATACCCTTTACCCCTCCCTTTCATTGATCACTAGCATTTTAATCTACAAAATTTATTTTAACATTTGTTCCCCCTATTATTTATTTATTTTTAATCCATATGTTCTACTCATCTGTCTACAAGGTAAATAAAAGGAGCATCAGACACAAAGTTTTCACAATCACACAGTCACACTGCGAAATCAGCCACCATTTTTTATTAGGCTACAGCAATTCCTCACTTTTCTTTCTCAATCCTTGACGTAGTTTTCCCATTAGGCATTTGACCAACACATGAGAAAGAGTAAATGTAAATGAATAGGAGGCAAGACAGGTATCTTCCATTTCTGGAGATTTCATCTCTCAGTGTTTCAGACATTCCTCCAGGGCTGGTTGGGACACAGCTGGCTTGGCCAGAAGGAAGGCAAAATCATTGTTTCTGAACACTGTCCATATGCTCTGCATGATGCCTCCTTAGATACAGAGACAACCAGCAAGGATCTTTTAGGGAGCAGTACGGGAGGGAATGTCCTAGATGTCAGACTCACCCACAGAGATCCTTGAGCTCTGACCCCCTAAATCAGAATCTTGGTGGCAGTGTGAATCCCTGAAGTCTGTATGTTTTGATGATTCTGAGATTAGCCAGAATTAGGAGCCAGCTGGTTAGAAAAGTTTCTGTTTTCAAATACAGGTTAATGACTGGTTATTTTCAGAATCAGCTGGGACATTAGTAAAAATATCTGGGACCTAGTCCCATATGGTCTGATTAGTGCGTCCTTGGGATTCTGGAATGTATATTTTCTAAAACCTCTTCCAGAGATGCTGATGAGGCTAGTGCAGGAGCTCCTGGAGTAGAAAGGCTGGAGAGCAGACCCTAAGAGATCAATTAGGGGCTGCTATGAGGAGGAGGAAACAAAATGGTCTGTGTTAGGGTGGGCAGGGGACTGGACAAGAGGGGAATCTACCAGAACATAGGTCTGCTTGACTTCGTGGCCTGGGAGTGTCTCTGAGGACTTGGAGGCCAGGGGATGAATGAGTCTTAATAACAAACACACGGCAGGCAGGAGGAAGAGGCCTTTGAAATTGGAAGTCACAGTTTTGGACATAGTGGCTTTGAAGCATGAATGGTTATTGGTCTCGGACTCCAAGAGCAGTTAAAAAGAGCAGAGCTGACAGTGATGAATGAGGTCAGAGAGGACGCATGGCGCTGGATGCCCAGGGAGGCATTGGACCTGGCACAGATGGTAAATTCCATTGATGGTGCCACCCTTCCATGATGAAGCTAGGAGTTGAGAGGGACAGAAGTGTCAGAGAAGAGATAGATCCTCAGCAAAGCCTTTCAGTGCTGGTACTCCCAGAAGGGTGACATGGGAGTCTGGGGGTACATTCTGGTTCTCTTTGATAGTGACTCATCTTGTCTAGACCCTGGGGTTCGTCCTCACACTAATGGGTCTTGCACTAAGAGCATTTACCTATAGTATGTGGGCCTGAAGACTTATAGGCTGTATGCAGTCCCCTGGGCACCTCCCTGAGTTAGGCTTGGGGACTGGTTACCAGACTCTCTACACTCAGGTCAATTATATCAAGTATAAGCCTAGGGTCTGATACTTCCTGAGTTTAAATATACAACTGGGAAGGAGATGGAAGCTCTTTAGTATAAGGTGACATAGGGGATGCTTCAGTCAGCATGGATCTTTGCAGTGGGAACAGTCCTGCTTTCTTTTAGGATTTCTATCTGGGGGCCAGATCACCTTGAGGTCCTCTTTCTCAGCCTTTTCCAATCCTGCTCCACCACCACCACCACTAGCCACTAAAACTAGACCTAATGGAGGGTAATGACAGCACATACCAAAAGCAAAGGCTAGGAGAAAATGAGGCATTCCCTGGTGAGGAATAAGGGAACCAAAGGGCTGAGACGCTAAGTGGGTGAAGGTGTTGAAGATGACCCTTGGGAGGTGTCATGGTCAGGTTCATGTGTCAACCTGGCCAAGTTGTGGTGCCTGTCTGTTGCAATGAGGACATTTCATAGAATTAGATCATGATCACATCAGCTGCATCCACAGCTGATTCCATTTGTAATCAGCCAAAGGGGAGTGTCTTCTGCAATGAGTGATGCTTAATCTAATCACAGGAAGCCTTTTAAGGAGGATTCAGAAGAGACAGGTTCTATTCCTGCTTCGGCTGGTGAGCCTCTCCTGTGGAGTTCGTCCAGACCCTCCATTGGAATCTTCGGATTCACAACTTGCCCTGCAGATTTTGGACTCGGCATTCCCACAGTCATATGAGACACTTTTATAAATTTTATATTTGCGAGTGTTCCCTGTTGATTCTGCTTCTCTAGAGAACCCTAACTAATACACAGGAGGCTTACTGTGGGTGGGGAACAGCTGCCCTGCATGCTTCAGGATGCCAAGGTTACACTTCTGGGGCAAGAGCCTGCAATGCCTTCCTACAACCCTCTAGGTCTCCGTGGGCTGCATCTGACCACTTAGATGTGAGCCCATATGTTTGCTGCCAGGAGGCTCTGTTCTGCAGAGGTCAAGCCAGAGCTGTATGGGGTACCACTCTCACAGGCAGAACCCTCCAAAAAGTGGGAAGGTGGACATGATGAGTGCACAGGTTCCCTTGAGGACAAGTAGCTCCACTTTTCTGGGCCTTAATAGTCATATCTATGAACAGGGGAATATTGGCGTTCTAGTTTGCTAGCTGCTGGAATGCAACACACCAGAGACGGATTGGCTTTTAATAAAAGGGGATTTATTTTGTTGGTTCTTCAGAGGAAAGGCAGCTAACTTTCCACTGAGGTTCTTTCTTATGTGGAAGGCACAGGATGGTCTCTGTTGGTCTTCTCTCCAGGCCCCTGGGTTCCAACAACTTTCCCCAGGGTGACTTCTTTCTGTATCTCCAAAGGCCTGGGCTGAGCTGCAAGTGCTGAGATGAGGAATGCCGAGCTGCTTAGCAGTGCTACATTGCAATCTCCCATTTAAGCACCAGCCAATTAAGTCAAACATCACTCATTGCAGCAGACACGCCTCCTAGCTGACTGTAGATGTAATTGGCAACAGATGAGGTTCATGCACCATTGGCTTATGTCTGCAGCAACAAGACTAGGTATGCTCACCTGGCCAAGTTGACAACTGAATCTAACTAACACAATTGGACTAGAAAACTTCTCAACTCCTCTCCAATTCTCAGTCTATGAGTCTATTCCCCATTTCTCAGGGTAAGGTAAAAAAAAAAAAAATGCTCCAGGCTCTTCTGTGTACAAACATTGGATTCCTCAATATCCCTAAATGGAGCTAGAATAAGGAATTAACGGGAATTAATGGGAAGCATGAGCAGCAAATGATCTCAATATTTTCTAGCAAACAAAATTAGACCCAAATTAGGGCACCTGAAGCCTGGCAGGACATGGTGGGATGCTTGGTCTTGGATCTGATAGCCATGCCTCGGTTTCCTGCACCCTGCTTGCCGCTTCCATGTTGCCCTTCCCAGAGAGTCCTTGGAAGGCATGCCACCAGCTCATGTGCTCGCAGAGGCTGCCAGAGCCGGTGACCAAATTGACCCTCAGACTCTTCCCACATTCTGCCCCAGGGCCTCAGCACTTTGACCAAGTCTCCTTCTTGCCCATTGCCCTATTTCCAGCTTTCTAGCAGACCTGAGAAAAACAGCTTCCAGGAGGTGGGGGAGAAGGTAGCATTTCAGAAGTCCCTTTCTAGACTCCAGTTGGGGGTGGGCTTGCCAGATGGTGGGGACATCAGGGTTTAGAATCTTTAATCTGCAATTTCCTTTCCATTTTGCTTGTCATTATCTGGGATGGGTTAGCTTCAGTTCCTTCCTTTGGGCAAAGGATTTTAAGTTAATGTTAAGCTTTAGCTCCAAATCCTGGCTTCTTTGCCCCCTCAACTTCCTCCTGGTGCCACAGATTTGAAGATGTTTGGGAGACAGACAAGATGGGCACAGGGCATAAAACCCCTGGGAGGGTGAGCGATTGATGGAATTCTTTATTCTGTGCTGCATCCTGGAGCACTGGATCAGGGTGAGCTGTGGTGGAGGTGTCAAGGCAGGCCTGGCGGAGACGGGTTGGCATAGGTGCTGGGCTGACAGCCGTGGGGAGAAGTGAGTGGGCCAGGTGGTTTTCCTCCCCAGGTGTTCCCTGTTTTCTCAGCCTCCTGTGAGTGCTACTTACCTGCAATGCTCCTAAGGAATGACAAATAGAAATGTGCGTGGAAATAAGTATTTTAAAAATTCTGGGCAATGTCTCCTCCCAACCTATTAAGAAATTCCCTTGAATCTACCCACTTCTCTTACCTTAAATGCAATTCTTTCTCTCTTTAGATTGCTCACATAATTAATTTTCTTAGTAGAACAATTAAAAATTACAGATGAATCAAAGAAAAAAGATCCTAAATCCCACTATGAGGAAGAGCCACAATTAACATGTTGACATAGAAATTGTTCAGACTTTTCCTACACAGCCAGGAAAAAGGAGTGTCTGGCTAGACTCCCAAGGCCTGGAGGCCAACGGGGCTCAAACACCACCTGCGTCATTGGCCGTGGGTGGGGTGGTCAATGCTGGGAAAATTGCTTCATCTCCTAGACCCTCTGTCTCTTCATCTCAGATAGAATTTTGGGGAGGATTAAACAAATAAATATATGTAAAACTCTCTGTTGGCTGTCACATAGGAAGTGCCTAAAAAATTAGTATTATTTATGAATATTCACGATAGATTATACTGTAACTACTCCTTATAACCATTTTCTTTTTTTGAAGAATATCTTCCCACATCAATGGTTAGAGGTGTATATCACAATGTCAATGGTTGTGTTGTGCATGTCTTCTTTTTGGGGATTTTTTCCCCCAAATTTTCAAATATTATTAAACAATACTGAAATGAACAGGTTTGGAGTCACATATTTTGTGAGCTTATCTGTTCACTGTCTTTGGAGAAATTCTTAGCTAAGATGTTGGCCCCTAGATGACACAAATGGCAGAAGGGCCTGCATCCAGGATGAACCAGTTCACTCCCACCAGCAAGGAAGGTGAACATCCCTTTCTCTATATCTCTTTGCAACACTGGGGATTAGAACTCTTTGTATTCTCTGCTGATATAAGAGGAAAATGAATTATTTCATTGGTATTCTGAATTATTTTCTCCATTGTTATTGTCCTCAAATATGTAAATAGTTGTCAAAAATCTTAATAGGGTGGTATATAGGAACTCTGTATTTTATGCATTTTTTTGGTAAACCTACAATTTTTCTAATAAAAAAATTAAAATTAATGAAAACGAAAAGGGCAAAATACTTATAAAAATCTTATGAATGCATTCCTTAGTAAATGAGGATGGAGTTGTAATGGATCATTAAAATAAGTATGGAATTTACTGACTACCTTATAAGCACTAATTTAGCTCTCTTGACCAATATAACAGTTTGTGGTGTCAACATGTCTGTCCATATCATCTCTAATGAGCATTTAGTGGAGGTCCTCAGGGCAGTTCTGATCAAAGAGCTGCTTGTAGAGTATTGTTCTGGGTATTCAGAATTCAATATGCCAGAAATGGGTTGGCTTTTACCCATTTCTGGGTAAAAGTGGGGATTTATTAACTTACAATTTACTGTTCTTAGGCCATAAAAATGTCCAACTCAAGGCATCAGCAGAACAATATCTGGACTCTGAAGACAGGCTGCTGGCATCCAGGATGCCTCTATTACATGGCATCTGGGACACATGGGAAGGCACATGGATGACATGGCTGGCATCTGTCAGTTTTTCTTTCCTGGGTTTCGTTGTTTTCAGTTTCTGGCTTCAGTGACTTCCTTTCTGTTTTCTATGGGTCTTCTCTTAGTTTTTCCAGAGTTTTCCTCTGTAACTTTTCTAAATTTCATATCTCAGCTCCTCTCTGAGTTCTCCGGCTTTTTCAGCATGTCCTTTAACCTCTTATAAAGGACTCCAGTAAGCAGATTAAGATCCACCTTAAATGGGATGGGTCACATCTCATTTGAAATAAGGTCCCACCCACAATAGATCTGCACCCATAAGTATGGATTAAAAGAACATGGCCTTTTCTGGGGGTACATAACAGCTTCCAACCACCACAGCTATAGATGTCACACTTTAGGGAAGTGATAGCTTCCTGCAGCTCATTGCCCCCAGCCTCCCCAGGCTCTCTGGACAATCTTTCTATACAGGACCAATGTCCTTCTGTGACTTGTGTAAATAATTTTTTTCTTATTTCAGATTGGAATTCTCAAAAGGAATGTAAAACCCTTTAGGAAACCACATAAGCCTACTAAAGTTTAGCATTGGAGGGCCATGTTTTGGGGTCTTGAATAACTTGGGTCTGGACTTTTGAGAAATCCTCATTTCATTCTGTTTGAGCAGATTCAATGAGCAAAATGTTCAGAAGGAGCTGAATGTTAAGACTGGTGGTTTCTGAATCTCCCTCAGGTTGCACATCCCAGCTTCTGTGAGAGTATGACCTGGTCACCCACTCTGTGCCTCTCGTCTAGCCTCCAGGGAGAAAAGGTTCTTCCCTTAAAATAGCCCCACACTTCCTTTTCATCCATTTGGCCAGCCTGTAGTAGCTTGTGCTTCTCCTGGCCCATTTCCTCCTGTTTTGTTATTGTCTGCAGTTCATGAACTAGCTGAAATGTAAAATGCGGGCTCAGCCTTTCAGTCAAGTTTGGCATCTGCACTGGTATTTCCAGCTGGGCTCTGATCACTGGCCCTCACAGGGCACCAGATGATTCAGACAGCTGTGCAAAGAGGCCTGAAGTCCTAATCCATGAATGGTATGTAAAATATGTCAAGGTTGAAAAAAATATATATGTTAAGGTTGGCAGGAGCTTCCAGCTCAGGCTCACTTTGTCTTTCAGCAGAAGGTGAGAGGAGAGGGCATAGTGAAGGCCTCAAGGGGCCTAGCCAGTGCCCACGGCTCTTGCTGCCATCAGCCAAGGAGTAAGCTTCCCGTAAGTCCAGGTAGCTTCGGGATGTGGGCTGTGGCTGCGTGGGCTGGCTGAACAGGTGAAACTCAGATGGGTTTGGTCTTCCACAGGCTGGCTGGTGCCCACCTTAAGATAGCATGCAGACCACAGCAAAGGGGTGGGCCAGGGGTATTCTTTGGCCAAAAGGTAGGAGCCCAGAGAGCAGACTGGTGCTGGCCTTGGCACCCATGAATGGCTGTATGGGATCCTAGCAGATCCTACTGGGCACATGCTTCCCAGCCAGCTGGTGCAGCAGAGGCAGATTCACTTTCAGGCCAACAGAGCATTTTCATGACTTTTAGACATTGGACAGCAATATATATTGACTGCTTTAAAACTGCAAGATGGCTGATTCTGTGGGCACCACTAGGTGCTAGTGAAATTCAAATCAGGTCCATATAGGGCAGCAACGTATCAGCTGCCCCCCAATTTCCTTCTGCGTTTACAACCCAGGAAAGCACTGTGGGACCCATGGGAAGCCATCCACGAGGATGCTAACCTTGTCTTCAGGTAGCGTGCCCACAAGTTAAGTGCTGCTCCCCCCCACCCCTCCCCCCACCCCAACCTCCCCACGGTCTGGTTCATTAATTGCGAGTGATGAAGGAAACTTTGGTAGACATCAGATTTCGTCGGTCCAAGTAACTCCATGACAAGGAGCCATTACATTGGCTCACGACTAAAAATGCTGCCATGCTATTCAGTAGAACCTAAATTTGCTTGCATTCTAGCATGCAGGGAACAAAGTGGGAAGAGGAACTGAGAAGTTATTAACACACTGGGTGTAAAAAAAAGCCTCTCAACTCAGACCTTGTGATTGCCGATTTCTGCCCTCTGAAGAAAGGTAGCTGGGAATCCTTAGAGTTGTAGAAAGGGATGGGATGCAAACGTGGCAAGTGCTTGGTGCCAGAGTTAATCTCCTGCAGGGGTAGTTGTTTCCACTGAGTTTAAGCTCAGAGTTGTAGGCTCTGTTTAACCAGCATGGACAGACTGACTTTCCAGCAAGTCCAGGACCAGCAAGTCCATGATTTCTGTTGGTATGTTTTACTGAAATGGACCATCCATTTTCACTCAAGCACCCTGAACTTCTTAGTCACACTCTCAATGCTTCTGAGAACACGGTTTTGCCAGAATGAGGAAGACACTTATCATGCCCTTAAATTCTATGGTATGGGCAGGTTCCACAGGTCCTATAAACTTTTAGACTTTAAAAAATGAGGCACACTAAGCGACTTGGTGTTGAATTCGATTAACATTCGAAGGACTGAAAGCACTGCTTCTTATCATCATGAAGACAACACAAGCTGCATTCCCTTCCTTCAAGGTGTTGGGAACTCCTCTGGCTGAGAAGGACCAGAATAAGATATTGAGGGAAGACCTTAATTCCTTTGACTTCAAGGTCTATGAAGGTAAGATAATTTAATGAATGTTCTTTGGTTCTTGGACATTAACTTGCTAAAGGATTTAATATTTTAACTCTGATTTCTCCCTGAAAAATTAAGAGAGGAGGTTTGTATTTCCAAGAATAATTGGTTCTGAGTTGGTTTGCCATCTGCCTGATGGGGCTGTCTAGGGCTATTATGTTCAGATATACTATACTTTTACTTTTTCTCATACCTGCAATTCAGTAAAACATACCAACAGAAATCATGACACCTTATTGCTCTGATACCAACATTTCTAAAATAAATTAATATTATCATCTTGATCAATTAACTCATTTGTTAAAAACAGTGGATTCACTTGCAAATACAACAGAAAAGTAGGTATGGCATATAGGAATAGATGAGGAACAAGACAAGTATTTTATAGTTTATCATGATATTAACACTAGCAATTTCACACTCAAAAATATTACCTGGGAAAGATTTTCTTCTAGGTTTTCAGATGTTTTCCCTTGATTATCTTCAAAATGATTGTTTTGGAACTTGAAGGTGGATTTGGGACTGAGACAAGGACCATTTTAATGTGGAGAAGCTGAGCCATGTTTAGTGGGACAGGCTGGGTCCTCAAGGTAAAAGCTAAATTCTTGGTTGACCTTGGCTTTGGTGTGTCTTAATTTCTTTATATTTCAGATTCTGCAAGCTTCTCACTCAGAGTTTGGTACATAAGAGCTAAGACTAATTGAGCATTGCCTATTAATACTGTAGTTGCTATTATTATTCTAGCAGCTCCCCAAATCTGTCTCTGGCAATCTTTCTTTGTCTCTACCGGATTGAGTAAGGGGTTAGAGGGGGTGGGAAACAGGAACTGTTTCTTCTGGCTTTCCCTGCACACTTTTTTTTTTGTATGCTGTAAGGCGGGGTCACATTTCATTATTTTTTCCATGTGAGTATCCCATTATTGCAGCCCATTTGTTGAATTTTTGTTTCTTTGTTATGTTTTTGGAAAGTACATGGACTGGGAATTGAACCCAGGAATCCCACATGGCAGGTGAGAATTCTACCACTGAACAACCTTCACACCCCCTTCCCTGCACAATTCTAACAAACTAAATCAGGGGCCAGTTCAGGGATGCTAGAATGGTTTCCAAAGTTCCTCTGAATCTTTATAAATCTTTCCACCCAGAACCCTCAGTGCTTCTCTCCTCTTTTTACACCATTTTTAACCACACTTCCTTCTGGATTACTATAAAAACACTACAGGCTGAAGTCTAGTCTGTAAGTTAGTTTTTTGTAGAAGAAGGCCTAGTCTATAAGTTATTTTTATGTAGAAGAAAGCATGAGGTCCCCAAAGTCTCAATGCAGATTTAAGCATTAATGATTTTAGAAGTATAAATCATACACATTTATAGAAGGCAACAATGTAAAAGGTAACAATTTAAAAAATTGGAATGCTAATATCTTTCTTACTGACATTCAAAATGACCACTGTCTTGTGCTAGTGGTTCCAGTCAATTTGCAACCTTTGCAAAATCTGAGCGTCAGCGACCAGGCGAATGGAATCTGAAGATTACCCAAAGAACAAGGTTTTGATGGTGTCAGGGGACTTTTTTCTTGATCTTGTAACCAAGAAATCAGGATTTAAGGGGTGATTTTGATTACTGAATCGTTATATAAATATTCCTTTTTGCTTCCTGGCATATCAGAGTAGATAGGGAAATACCTGAAATTTCTGAATTGTAATCCAGCTGCCTTGATCTCTGATAATGGTTGCATAGCCCTTATCTTCTGCCCCTGTGATTGTAAAAACCTTGCAACTTGCCTTCATCTGTACTCAGTTATCCAGTTTTTCCACTTCAGAATCTTGTAATCACTAAAGATAGCCCCTAGTGTTTATTAATGAAGGGTCTTGTGTCTGCCAGGAACTAACCCACCCCAAGTTCCAAATTATCTTGATGACCAAGACCAGATTTAACATAAGTAGGCCCATCTAACATGCACAGTAGTTTAGACTTTAACCTACAAGTCACCTATACCTCATTCCGCCATTTTCTTCCATACATTCTGTGACTAAGCATGTAATCAATCTGCACATGCTCAAGAATTAGATCACCTCTAATTACATCATCTGGGGCCACTGTACACATTATCCTAAACCCTGCCCACCTTTTCTCTAATAAAATTATCCAGATTACTGCAGTTTGGTGAGACAGATGTTGGACTGCTAGGCCGTCTGCTCTCCTACTATATGCCTAGTAATAAACTCTTTCTCTCTTTGAAACCCCAGTGTCTCAGGAATTGGTTACTGAACTCATTGGGCAGAAGAATCCACGGCCTTCTTCTGGTAACAGTCTCCCAATCGAAAGTCTACTGGAGACAGAATAAGTGAGTGAAGTGGACAAGCAGGGGCCCTCCTTTACCAGGCATCGGTCTGGGAAAGGCCAACCCGAAGCCATCACACACACAAATAAATACTAGCATGTAATATTAAAAATTCACAAAACTGAGGGACTGGGATCTCTACACTCACCCATCGGAACCCCCTCTGAGCACAAGAGCTTGAGGGGAGGGGAAGCTTCTGGTAATAGAGCCCCAGGGGGCTCAGAACAGCTTCCTGGGGTAAAGAAGACCAGTACAAGGGGCCAGAGGGATTGGAGCCAGGGTCTCAGAGAGTAAAGGTAGTGTTTCTGAACACTTCAAAACAAGAGAGGCAGCTCCAGAGTCCCAACCCACTTGTCTCTGCAAAGTCCAGGAAAGCCAAAGTCACAGAAAAGGAGCCACAGAAAAGAGTTGTGTTTAAGTCCAATGCACAATTCTAATCAGTAATACAAAAAGAATAAAGAGCAGGATTAAGTGTCTGGAGACAAGGAAACCATGGCAGAATAATATGTTCACAAAATGGATGAAAGTCATAATCTAATATTCAAAATGAGCTAAAATAACTTAAGAAAATATTAGAAGACACCAAAGAGCAATATAATTTAGAATCAGAAAACTCCAAGATAAGTGCCAGGATTCAGGAAGAGATCAGCAGAAAAAAGCAAATTATTTCAGGAGGGACAAGGAAACAAGAAGGACAAGAATTGCAAATGAATATGACAGATATTGCAAGGAAAGGAGGCGCTGTCATACTGACAGACTCATTGACCAGGGCGATTAGAAAGACTAGGCTGCTGTTATTTGGTGGGGGCAGGACTCCTGGGAGGACTTCTGGGTGTTCCCCTGCCCAGTTTTAATAGTAAGGGGATAAGAGAAGCAGCTTCATGTGGGGAGGGCTTGGTAATCAGGGTATTGGGCCCCTCGGGATTGAGTTTCTGGGTCACCTCTTCAACGCACTGGTGCCAGCTAAGGGTGAGGGAAATCAAGACCACGTCATGGAGGGAATGGCTACCCAGTGTTGTGTATGGTCTGGAAGCCAGCTGCAGCAGCAGGGTCTGTGAGTGGTACAAGTGGCTCTAACCAGCCAGTTACATTCACCACTTGGATACCTCCCCAAGGCCCAGGCTTGTGTCTCACAGCTCTAGCCTCCAAGGGAATTACCATTAGCTGCAGGGACCTGTCTTGCCCAAAGAGATGTCCCTCTCAGGGGTAGCTCATAGCATGATTTACTGAGGCAGGTATGCTCACAGCTCACCTCAGCTTGGAATGAAGCAAGGCACACCCAGCTTCTGAGCTTCCCTGACTGCCTGAAGCTTGGCTGTGGTTGCACTATGGGGTAGCTTATGCCTGTGCTTATCCTGCCACACTCACTTACCAGGTAACCCCTGAGCACGCACCTCCAAAACGGCTTCCTGGGTCCCCCATTCCAGAGAACCCAATCTAAGATGGCAGCATGTGTGAACCAAGGGCTACATGGTCACAGGGGTGCTCTCCTTGGAGTCTTAGGATGTTGCTGCTTAAAGCTGGACAACTGTCTCTTGTTGTTAAAGAAGTAAGGCCTGGCGAGGGGCAGTGACCTTCTTGCCTGGGGGTGGTTTCCTCCCTACATATGTCCCACCAGGCCCAGAAGACAGGCTGCCCCATTCCTTCTGTCATATTCCCACTAGCATAGACTCTCAAAGGAGTGCTTGCTTGGGCCACCAAGATTTCTTCATTCGTTTTTCCCTCAAACACACCTGGAGGCTTTTCTCTAGAACTTTGGAAATTGATTTCTTGAAGAATATTCCAACTCCACCTTTACACTTTCTTCTCATGAGCATTTTTCCTGTTCTTTCCTAAGAGTGTTATTTATTATTTGCTCCCTGGAAATTCCTTGTGTTGAAGCTTTTAAAAGAAAGAACTCAGCCAGAAATATGCACGATTTTCCTTGCTGCTGGGAAATCAGAATGTCATCCGAAGTGTTCCACTAAGTGGTTTGAGTTTATCGTTACAATGATGCAAGCCATTTATTTCAGCAGGGACTGAAGTATGTTGGCTTTCACAGTATAAGAACAAATGTGCAATAATTCTCAGGCAGCACTGAATATCATGTGAGTTCAGCTATTTTTCAAAGCCCCATATTCACTCTAATAGCCTCCTCTTTGGAAATTAATTTATTTGCTGTTATTTGCTTATATTATTCATATAGAGTACCCAAATGACAAAAACAAAACAAAATAAAACCAACAAGAAGTGGATTCTTCATCTCAGTTAATTTTTTAAACTCCTTGTACACACTATTAAAAACAATTGTTTTTCCCATTTAATGTAAAAAAGCAGAATGAACACTATTCTTAAAATGACTTTGCAACATGAGCTTTATTTTAAGACAGTCCTGAACCCAAACTACACAGAATCACTTTAATATATTCTAGCCCATTCAATGATTCTTCTCAGAAACTGTATTTTAATATGGAATGAAAACTACATTTCAATCATAAATTTGTCATGCTACATTGTTATTTAATGAAGAGTTTGTATTACCAATACTAATAATTTAAGAAAAGTCCATTTTTATTTCCCCAAGCTCAATATACATATTTCTTTCATAATTATGAACTTAAAAAACCCGTCTCAGATGTAAAAACGTGAATGGGAATATGTAAACTCTTTGGTATACCTGAAAAACAGGAAGGAAAATGTCACATATTGGAAAAAGCATCACCTTAAATCATCAAAATGGGAGAAAGCATGTCGAGAGGCGGGGAAAGAGCTGAGAGTGACCCGGCCTTGGTTACTACGGAGTCCAAGTACCCCCAACACCCTGCACTGGCCGTCTGCTCCCTCTCCTGTCTCACACCTCTGTTTCCTGGGGAGCAAAGACTTGGAAGTGGAACAGTCACCATTACTGAAGAAAGCCCCAAGTGGGTCTCAACAAAGCAGGTGTCCACAGATTTATTTTGCTGTTTATTTTTTCCTGAGAAGTCACTGGTGTTCAATGGAAAGATTTTGTATCAGTCTTCATTCAAGATAAGGCAGTAAGAGTATCACTAGTATCGTATTTTTGCTTAAAATGAGGCTTACCCTCCAACTGGCTTCTGGACGGGTCATTAGGATGCCCTTTCTATCTCTCTGTCCCAGGGACTTGTGGTAGGAGTTTTCAGCCTCCTATTGCTGTTTCATATTTGGGGTGTGCTGAAGGCTCATTTAGTTCCCATCACAGCCGTGTCACCACTGACAGCGAGCTGTGTATTGCATCACGGCATCTCTTCTGGTAAGATGAGGTCCCAGCAGAGTCAGATGTAACCCAACATCTTTCCTTTCTCTTCCCTCTTTTCGAGGGAGGGGCTGTAAATGATTTCTTCCCTAAAGTCAGTCAGTGCAAGACACCGGTGACTAAAACACAAAGCAAGTGACCCTGACTTCAGAGTATGGAGTTACAACTTCTTCAGCAGAGCTGGGACTTGCAAGGTGGCTTTTATTCCCAAAAGGCCACCTGTCAGAACAGAAACCATTTCCATTGAATGAGAAAATGCTTAGCTCCAAGGATAAGATTGTGCTTTTTATCCCCCCAAAATTCAAATGCTTTCTTTATGTGCAGTCCAAGTCCTAAGGTATCAATTTGTTTTCTCTCTGGTCCATTTGATCATTGTTTCTGGAGAGCGGTACAGGAATATTAATTTGGCATACAAATCTTCCTCGAGTTCCAGCTCCCCCGTCTCTCGAACTAAAAAAATATCTGTGCACAACTTCAAAATTCGATCCACATTTGGAAGCTCTTCGAACATGATGGAGTGAGAAATGCCACTAAAGAATTCACGGACAAATTTCCCAATTACGAGGACAACTGAAGCATATAATCCCATGATACTGCAAAAAAGTTTAAGTAGAAATTGTATCTAGCAGTTAAATATAGTTGATAGAACCTGTCTAAAAGAAAAAATAATGACATTGTCCCTTCAAACACCATAGAAGACATAACATTAACTTATCAAAGCTTAAGTTGTTTTCCCTTGGGTGAAAAAAATTATACTTTTTTTTGATTAAAAAGGTAATCTACATTCTTTTAAAAAAAAGCAGGTTAAATAGAACTGAAAGTCTTTTAAATCTCACATTCTGGAAATAACCAATAACAGTTTCATGTATGAACTTTAGGTGGTATTATTGCATATATTTTATATAACCTGCATAGTATATTTGGTAGAAATGCAATTGTACTATATATGCTTTCCTGCAACTAGCTCTTTTCATTTTAATAATACTGTATGCCTTTGAAGTCTTTCAATGTAACACATAAAGATATATATGTATATCTTTCATAGATATCCATTTTTGTAATAAAATTCTGGGTAGAAAATTTTTTTTATGAAATCCTGGGAAATGTGAAGTTTTATATATGTGAAGCTCATAGATTGTATTTACTAAGTTTCAGAAGGTAATGTAGACACTGAATTATAAACAAATAATTATAAATAAATAATTCTAATATATATATAACTATAACTATATACCTATAAATAGAATTCTATAATAGAATTCAATTTAAAAATTCTATAAATAGAATTTATAAATTATAAATTTAAACACAGAATTATATAAAAAAGCATACAGTAAAGATGTAAATAAGACAGCTGGTCTCTCATTTATAGAGTGCCTCAAACTAGACATTTGAGCTCTTTGGGACAGTTTTAAAATGAAGGGCCAAGGATATGTGAATTTTAATATTGCAGCTATAAAATTCTAGAATATTAAGAAGATAAAAGGCTTCCCATCCTTTACTTGATGTAACACAGAGTATGCTCTTGTAAGTGTTGATTACGTAATGAGTACTTACCCATAGCCGGCCAGGAACCCAAGACTGGGAGGGCTGACTTTGTCATTGAAAACCACCAATTCCAATGCCTGTGCATGCTGGTTGTATATTCTATTTCCAATTAGGTTGAGAACCCACCACTCACTGTTAGATTCAGTTGTATTGTCTCTGGACAAAATGATGGTAATATTCATAAAATTATTTTCTGGAAGGGGAGAGAAATGAAATCAAGTTAGCATGAAGATTTTAGAATGTAACATGCACATACAATTCCAGGATACAAAAGGACATATGGGCATGTCACAAACACAAATGGAAAAAGAAGGGTGGGCCCCAGGTTTGCAAGGCCACAGACATGAGGGCATTCACGAGCATGCGTCAACCACCATGGGACACGTATGGGCAGGACTGTTAGCTTGGGGAGACCACATGTTGGGATGACCCATGAGGGTTTCACAGAGGAGATGGCTTTTGAGTGGGGTTTGGCTGAGTGAGTACTTTGATAGGTGGGGACAGGGTAGGGAGAAGAGGTCATTTTAGGAAAGATTGATGACATAAGCTCTGCAAAATTCTGAAAATCCATAATGCAAAGTCACTGATTCCTTTAGTTGGAGCATAGGGTAAAAGTAAGACAATAGTAAAAGACAGGGCAAACAAACAGGGTTATAACGCATAGGTCTTTCTAAATTAGATTGAAGAGGTGGACGTTGGGAAGATCCCGAGTATGTCTGATGAGAGATCAGCAGTGCCTTGGGTGATGTAGCCCCAACGATTTCAATACGCATGCCAGGGGCTTGGGGCTGAGGCTGCTGCAGAAAGGTGGGTAGAAGCAGGAGTTACACTATACTGTAGGAGTTCCCCTCAAGGACCTTGGGGTATTGGTTTATGCTTTACAGGTGCCAGGAATTAATTTATACTCTCTACTCCCAACACTGGCTTGGCTAACTCTTCCTGCTTTTTAGAGCTGGCTTTATAACTCACTTCCACAAGGATGTTCTCCTGATCCCTCATGTTAGGGTAAATGAACCTCTGCCTCTTGGTTACCTCTCAAGGTTCTCCTTCATAGCTCCACTGGCAGTTCACCACAAGCTCTATTGGCACTTGGTTCATGGGCAACGAGGATGTTAAATGTCCTGCAATGGGCAGGGAAGTCCCTCTTGTAGATGATTCTGTAAACTCCATGAGAGTAGGGACTGTGCATTATTTCATGCTAACTTTCTAGCTGGTAGGAATCTAGAAAAGTGGCCAGCAACCAATTGTCTGCTGGGTGGATGGACTGAGGATGAAGAAGAGGAAGGAAAATAATACTGGTAAAGCCTAAGTCTCTGCCAGGGAAGAATGTGGACCACTTGGAACACTCAAGAACAGGAAAAACCTTGGTAAAGTCCAAGAGACAGTGGTAAAGGGAAACCTGGTCCTGGGAACAGAGAGACCCAAGTTTGGATGTAGTTTTACCATATACTGGTTGCATAACCTCGGCTGAGTACTTCACACTAAACTCAGTTTCTTCACCTGTAAAGAGGTGATAGCTTAGGCTAAATACACCTTGTAGTGATAAAAGAGTACTCAGTGGAGCTCATCTTATAAGCTGTTATTCTGGGAGGGCCACACCTTGTGTCACTCACAGGTAGAGAAGCCACTGTGGTGAGACTGGAAAGGCAGAAAAGGAGGGACTAAAGGATGTTGCAGGAATGAAGGTGGGGAGGGTGCAGGAGTTAGTTGGAATTAGAGACACAACCCTTCTTTGAGCTCAAGGGATATGTTAGACAGAGAATTTTTTTAATAAAACAACTTTAAACATGTCATTTTATTGTCAAAAGACATTGAGAAGGCAAATACTACAGGAAAGGAGTAAATTACATCATTTTGAAACTGATTTTTTTAAGCTTTAAAAAGTTTTTAAATGAAAGTAATATGAATTTTTCAAATTATTTTCAGTGTTTTTAAAGATATGCTTCTTACATTGAAATATTACCATGATAAATTTAATTGTGCCCATAAAATGATATCTGGCTCCTAGTAAACAATGATTGATATTTTCTTGAATTCAAATGAATTAAAAGATTTTAAAATACTGAACAATGTAACACCTTAGTTAATTTACAATTGTTTAAGCTATCTACTATAATTATGGCTGCATTTGTGTATGTACATACTTACATACTTGAGAAATTCATATATTTTGTAATATATGCATTTTATTCTGCTGTTTATAGCTTTAGCATTATTACACCAAAATATTCTCTTATAATTAAATAAACCACTTCAGCTCTAGGAGTTTTAATTTCTCTCTTACTCCTAATATTGACTATGTATTTTTTTTTAACTTTTTTATTGTATGGTATAACATATATATAAAACAAAGAAATAAAAAAGCAATAGTTTTCAAAGCACTCTTCAATAGTAGTTACAGGACAGATCCCAGAGTTTGTCTGGGCTACCATACAATACTCTCAGATTTTTCCTTGTAGCTGCTCCATAATATAGGAGGCTAGAAGGCTTACATATTTTTTTATCACCACAATTGACTTTTTTCTTTCTTTTTTGTGAAAAATAACATATATACAAAAAGCAATAAATTTCAAAGCACAGCACCACAATTAGTTCAGAACATATTTCAGAGTTTGACATGGGTTACAATTCCACAATTTTAGGTTTTTTACTTCTAGCTATTCTAAGATACTGCAGACTAAAAGAGATATCAATGTAATGATTCAGCAGTCATATTCATTTATTAAATCTTATCTTCTCTGTATAACTCCACTATCACCTTTGATTTTTCTATCCCTCTCTTTAGGGGTGTGAAACAGAGACATCTGCAAAGAAAAGAAAGGTAGCTCAGAATGGCTGTGGGTGGCCCAGCAATTCTTTGGATGTCAAGGGGAAGACTGTGGAGACGGGGCAGCTGGAAGAGTTTGTGGATGCCAGGATAGTTTCATGGGAATGACTGACCCTCAAACTAAATATTTTCTAGAACTACTTCTGATGGAGAGGGAAATACTAATTTCTCAATGCATCTAATGATGACCCTGCAAGGTATACTTATTTACTGATGAGGAAGAAAAGGAGGTGGGTTGTGGAGCCCAGGTTTGGGCTTGTCCTCCAGGCCCTCTGGTCAGTTCTCTGCTCTGGCAGTCTACATGTGGGATTAGAACTGTTTGTTCACACTTCCATATTTTCAGCTCTTCTGTGGGCAGCACAGAGCCTGGCCTCCAGCACCTAACCCACTGCCTGGCACACAGTAAATGACCGTATAGGGGAAAGCCAGCATGTAATCTACCCTTTGCCACATGGCTACATCTACTGCTGGCCCAGCAACTGATTAAGTCAAACAGCTTTTGATCATTAAGAGAATCCAAAAGGGTTCATTTACTACTGTCCATTGTTGGTTTGGAAAAATAAAGTCATCAGAGCACTGCTATAGGTCATGAATAACACCAAGGCTGATGGAGTCCATTTCATGCCTTCTGATTCTCATTCTTATTGTGAGGAGCAGTCATATTTAATGCTGCAAAAAGATACAGTTGTCAATAGAAACAAGTAAACGGTAGTAATGTAAGTCACTAGATGTAGATTTAAGTCAATCAAGTTCTACACCAAAGAAAGAAAGTGAGTAGGGCTTCTGAGGAAGCAAATGATTTTTTTCTGACCTGAAGGCTGATAGGGACTTTATCTTCCTTTAGTCCATGCCAAATAAGGAAGGGCCACTGGAAAGTGGCTTGATATAGGCTGGGGATGGAAACTGTTAGAACTGAATAAAAGGATGATTAAACGAGTTCTGAAACTATGCTTTCTTGTCCTTACCAGATAGTAGTTGCTTTATAGGTTTTGAGTTAGAATCACTAGGCGCTTTCACGTAATATGGGTAGATCTTTTCAATAGTCCTGTGCATGGGGAAAAAGAGATGTAATTAAGGTTTAGTTGTTTTGCCCACCCAAAATATGAATTACTCTTTTGCTAATTTTCACCTTGTATCAAACAAATAATGATGAAAGTCTTCGCATAGCTATACACTGTGTGTAGACATAATTTATGGGATCTAATCAAAATAGGAATTTTCTGAAGTTGAACACAAAATCACCAGGTTATTGGCCCTCCCTAGAAATGGATGCAAACTTGGTAGACCAGCTAACTAAAGGCTGACACATGCCCATAGATATGCTCCCATGTCTGTGACCTTTTATGAAACCAAGGGTTATCTTTCTTGCTCGAGTGGAACAGAGCTTATCTATAACATTGAGCACTATTCTAATTTTAAGTTTCAGCATTTAAAATATATAAAATCAAGTGTTCTGCATGATCCTGTAAAAGGAGTGAGGGACAAACAGAGAAATGTTGACCTGACCTTATCCGGCCTCTGGCGCTGACAGGCTGTGACCTTGAGAAAGCCATTTCATCTTTCTAGACCTGTTTTCTCATCTGAGAAATGATGGGAGAGGATTTGATGATCTTTAGGGGTTCTTCTAACTTCAGTGATTAGTAAAGTGATTAATTTAGTGACTAATAAAGGACATCTTAGTCTTGGAACATTTCTAAGGACAGATATTCAACAAATTAATATGGGGCCTGGGAAGACCAGATGACAAAATAGGGAAAAAAGCTGGTGGATGACTAGAATACTGGAATATTTAGCAGCTTTAGATCAATATCATTTTTTCCTCCTGCTACTTCTATTAGAATCTAAACAACCCAGCTCAAATCTGTTTGAAGAGGAGTAGTTATAGGGCAGGATAATATTTTGAGACAGAATCTGCACCCCTCCCCTGCAAATTTCTTTCTAGTCTTTTCCACCTCTTCTCCATTCAATCAGCCAGGCATCTAGTGACCTAAGGGCAGGAATTATAGAGTAAGGGTCTCATAGAGTCTTTCCCTGCCTTTGATCATCATCTGATAAGAGCAAGGTTTGCTGCCCAGAGACAAGATCATATTCCTGGGCGAGGCAGACATAGAGTATTGAGGGGGAAAAAAGCAGCTGCAACACTGGTATACCCTTCAGAAGGAATCATGAGCCTGCTTTGTTACTCTGAGGGTGGATGGTTGAAGCAGGCATCCAAGATGAGGGGACTAACACAAATGACAAAAGCCTAACTTGCTTCAGAGCAGTCCTGGGTTCCATTATTGAGGAGGTCCTTGAGATTCCAGGGTGCAGGAGGGATGGAGCCCTGTGAGCCACTACTAAGTTTGGAAAGACAGGCCACAAGAGCCTCCCAGGGTCCCTGCCCCTGCAAATGGCATTGGAACCACTATGTTAATTTCCAATGTGCCTGGGAATAGAAATTCCAGATGAGAGTGGGACTAGACCTGGAGAACTCATGGTGTGGATTGATGTACAAGATCCTGGAGGAATGAGGGACATCTCAATGGAGGCCCACTAGGACAGTTACCCAGGGCAGACTGTCCCCCTGAAGCTGTGGCACCGTAAAACTCCTCCCGGCCACCCACATCCAGAGCTGGGACATAACCCCAGGGAAAGTGGAGAGAAGACAAGAACTGAGAAGTTTCTTTAATCTAGCCAATTGGGGCCTCTAAACAAAAATTCAGGTGGGTTAGGGAAGAATGAAAAAAGTTGTATTTCTTGCACACATTACTTCGTAGGTATAGACTTTTACCAAGAGCATGTACCTATTAAAATGATGTTTATAGTAAAAGTAAACTTACACTGGTGTTTTTGAGCTTTCTGTGTGGTTTCCAGCTATCATTTTAGCTATACTCTGTCGTGTAATATTTTGAAGAGGAAAAGAAAGTTTATCTGTTGCTATTTCTGCTTTTGCACCCAGACTCATGTTTCTGTGAAGGAAAAAAAAACACAAACAAGATCAATGTAAGTAATTATTCAGAAGTCTGGAAGAGAGATTTAAAAACTCAATTGATTCTTAACTTTTAAAATCTAACCAATTTTAACTGGGCCCACAATTTCTATTCCAAACCTTTTTGTCCACTTTACTTGTTTCTTAAACAACCAATTTAATAAAACCCAGGGAGACCACAAACACCTTTAGAGCAAAGTTGTAAGGAGGCAGAGTCTGCTGGCTGAAAGAGAAAGCTGTCTTACTGCTCTAATATGAACTTGAGAAACACTTTTAAATTAACCCAAGAATGTTAATCTCCATGGGGCCTGACAGATTTTATTTTTCAAAAGAAAAAAAAAAAACAGTGTTTTTTTAACTACCACACTTATAATATACTTTAAACATACAATAAATAAGGTAGCCTTTAAATTTGAGGTGGTCTTTAGAACAACAAATGAACAGAATTCCAGGTTTTTGAAATAGGCGAACTGCTGCAGTTACACGTATACATTTAGGAAAACTGTATAGCTCTTACAAGACCACCAATGTAACTTTATTTTGTACACTTAATGACTGAAAATATAAACAATAATTAAAAAGCAAAAAGAAAATATAGCAGAATAAAAAACATACGATTCTCAATGAAATTACTGGGTACATATAAATTTTAAGGGAAGAAGCAAAAAAGAAAATTGGCTGATATTTAAGTGTGGACTACCTAGACCAAAGGGAAAAAAAACAACTTAAATAAATATCATAAAACCTCTAGTTTTCTATGATAATATCCATATGGTTGGAGTATCATTACATAGAAGTGATTTGGTTATGTTTGCATACGTTATGTTTTACTGGCGATTTACATGACGGTTTTTAAGGCCGAGGGACCTGATAGACTTTTAAAAAGAATGTTAAATACGAGATTGATTTTTATTTTATTTCATTTTTTGGTGGTAGCTGTTTAGTGTTTGGTAGCTCTTCAAAGAAAAGGCCAGGAGGCACATTTTTGACCAGCTAGTAGAGAATTGGATGAAAGGAATTTGGGACTTTTAAAAGACAGGAAATAAGATTAAAGGTGGAGTTCTTAAAATTCTGAACAGACCCGTCCAAATATTTCTTTACCCTTTCCTCATGATTTTGACTAGATAACAGTAGTATTTCTTCTATCCCTGTCATGATTTCTTCTTCATTCCAATCAAGAAATTGGTACTGGGCAGATACTCAAATGAGTCTACTTTTTGACTGCCCAAATAAACCTGCTTCAAGTTCTGAGTCATAACTGCAAAGAAAGAAACTAAGCTAATCAACCAGTTTACTGTTGTGAGGCCTCCGTAAGGCCTGAGCTAAAATGTGGCCTTTTGAATTCAAGTACATTTTCTAAGACAGGCTTTGTCTAAACAAGTGAAGATTAAAGTAGTGGGCGGATGCCAGACATAGACTCCAGAAGGATCTCAGCTCTCTCCCATCTGGGACTGCCCGGCTGCTCATACACATCATGCTTGGATAAAACAACTGTGGTTTCCCCAAGGTCTGAGGGATGCACATGATGGCCCAGGCTTCCAGAGGCTGTAAATTCTTTATTCTTAAGACCAAATCTCAACTTTTAAAGGCAATCTTACAATTTGATCAGACTCTTCTATGTGATAGATCATACCCCTCCTTTTTTTTTCCCTCTCTATCTCTCTTGCCCTCCAAACTCATTGCCAGCCTCTCTTTAAAAACTGAAATTAGTGGAAGAAAGGAAAACTAAGATGTTCTTAGTTCTTTTTGGCTTTGGCAAGGATTAACGGGTAACTCATTTTTTAATGAACAAACATGTTAGCTGCAAAAATGAATGGAAGTTCACAAGGGTAAAATGATCAATGAAGCTCCACATTAATCTAATCTCTCTATATGTTTATCCCTCCACACCCTCCACCTTGAGTTTAGATTGGGGAAAGGGGGGAATTATGCACGGAAATATAGTAACTACCTCTGAATACTCCATGAAAAAACAAGAGAGAAGCTACTATTGGGGTCCGTGAGTTCGTGTATCATTTTCTGCTTACTGGGAGGGCTGATGGTCCACAAAGAATTTGAGTTTCCTTCCAGTTCTGCTACTGTTATGTCTTCTTTTTCATAGTTTTCCAGAAATTGCATAGCACCCTGTATGCACACAAATACACATGCATAAATAGATCATATACATGATGATGCTTATAAAGAAAGCAATTACCCTTCCTTTCAACTGACTGTATAGAAAGGATTTCTTCCCATCAAAGGGAAAATGGTATAGTTGATTGTCTTGAATATTTCATTGCACTAACTGTTTCTGTCCCCAAAGCTATGGCCAACTCCCAGTCACACTGCCCCATTACTGCTATGGAATTATTCCAATTAAATAATGAAGAAAAATCAGACACTTCAGTGTCACTTTTCCTCTCCACCACAAAGATATTTATTAACTATTGGGGAAACTTCTTTTCATGAGAAAGACAAACTTTAATCTAGCCAGGATATCTGGCCCCGTTCTCATAGTGCCTCATCCTTCAAGGTTACTTTTGACAGGGAACATTTTAGGCTGATCATTTTATAACAGCGAAGTGTCCATCTGCCTATTGTTTTCTTCAAATGAAAAACCATTATTTGTAAAAACAAATTTCAATTATGAAAATTGTTTTCATATTACTAAGAGTTTGGAATATAGTGCAAAAGATAATTTTTTATTACCCATAACTTCTACCATCAGTGCCTTGTCCCTGCTTTCTGTGGTAGGGTATGTATTTCTTATTTTAGTTCACTGTAAAAATTATATTCTAATTATATATATGCTATATAATTTTTAGTTTATGTTTTATCTGCAATTGTTATGTCACTTATAGGCTATGTAATGATTACCTTTTATTAAAAAGGAAGCTGTTTGGAAAATATTCAGACAACATAGAATAGAAATAAAATAAAAAGTAGAAGTCCCTTTCTCCTGTCATATGACCACTCTAGGTAGTCAGTGCTAATTAACCTCATTTACTACAGCTGCCATCATTTACCCAACCAGTCCTATTTATTGAGCACCAAGTGGCTTCCAGTTTTCAGTAATAGAGACTATGCTTTAATAAGAAAGTACCTACATATAATTTTTTCCCATTGTTTTGATCCTTCTGTAAAATAGATCCCCAGAACAGATCACTGTTAAAGATATCAATATCTGTTGAGCTCGCACTAAATTGTTCCAAATTAAAATTACATTGATTTACGCTTATGTTCAATAATACAGAAATAACTTCTAAGATCATCAAACTGGCCAGTGGCCAGGAATCTTCTATATATAACTGAGACTCCCTAAAAAGTCTTCCTTCCCTCAGAGTGTGGCAAAGTACCAATGATATCCCACCCAGTCAGCTCACCTGAATGAGAGGTCTCCAACAGAGATCTACTACATGCATTTACTTACAGTGTCCTTAGAAAAAGTATGCATAAAAGCTTGAAACTTTGACTGGTTCATAACTTTCAACTGGCTTTGTTGGGCACTCATTGTGAAAATGGGCTGGAAAACAAAGGCACACAGTATTGTCAACATTGCCTATGTCTTCTCGGCATCCTGCATTAAGAACAAAGTATTAACATGGTGATTACCCTGATGGAAATTGGCCTAAAAGAACTCTACTAGGAACGGTTATTCCTGTGCCTAAAACTGGAACAGAACTATTCTTTCACTTTTTTCTCAGCTTTATTTAATGGGTTACATCTTGTCCGAAAAGTCAAAACAGAACAGTCAGATGCACAAAGCACAAATGGATGGGATACAAGTGACCATGAAAGAGAACTGAGTTTAGATAAGGTGCTGGAAGGACACAGTGAAGCTGAGGATGCCTTACCTGATACCCTCCCAGGGTGACGGTGACAGAGACATCCAGGGGCTGGTTGATAACTCCTGCGACAGATTTGATCAAAGACATGAAGAGAAGAGGAAACCAGACGATGCAGATAAGCAGGACAATAATCATGCCTCCCATGCCGTACTTGACTACTTTCTTCTTCTTCTGTCCCCGAGGCTGAGGATACCTCTACAAGAGAAGCATTCAAATGAGGCTCAGCGCTGAGCAGCAGGTGTCTCAGGAAGAAGTGGAGTGTGAAACAAAGACAAGGGCTGTCCACAAGATGTCGGAGAGCATGGATCTACTCCTGATATGACTTAGCTTGCTCTGAAATGGGACTACCAATGGAGTCCTGTCCTCGGAATGAAGTGAGGTAGTGAACGTGAAAGCGAAATGCTTTGTAAATTGTATGGGGCTTATAGTACATTGAAAGTGGTTGCCATGGTGGGCCAATGCTACCGGACCCGCTTTTCCTCAAAAATTGTTTTGTGGGTGTTATGGATTGAATCATGTCCCCCAATAATGATTATTGAAGTACTAATCCCCAGTACTTCAGACCATGATTTTATTTGAATAGGGTCATTACAGATGGAATTAGTTAAGATGAGGTCATACCGGAGTAGGAGGGGTCCCTAAATCATTATGACTGATGTCACTACAAGAAGAGAAGAGACACAGAGAGACAGAAAAGATGCCATGTGACAATGGAGGCAGAAACTGAGTTATACCCACACCCAAGCAACACTAAAGATTACTGGCCATTACCAGGAGAGGGGCATAAAACAGATTCTCCCCTGGAAGTTTCAAAAGGGGTATAATGGGGTTGATACCTTGATTTCAGACTTCTGGCTTCCACTATTGTGAGACAACACATTTCTGCTATGTTAAGCCACCTTGCTTGCGCTATTTTGTAACTAAGGAAACTAAGACTAGGTTTTGTTGGTAAAGAACCTATATAACTAACAATGGATCAACCATTCTTGTTTGAAGGGATCATGCAGGAGAAAAGCATACTACTTTAAATTTCTGAATTTTCAAAATCAATTCAACTGACCCTTCTCTCCCTTAGATGGTGTAAAACATCACTTTCAATTTCATTTATGATACAGGTTGGCAAAGATAATGGTGTTCAAGTCCTAAAATAAGATCTTTATGATGGGAAGAACCTTCTGTAGTCTCCAGTCTGTCAATATAGACTCTGGCTTGGGTGCTGTATCTGAGTGGGTTGGTGGGTGGTGGGTGTCTTTGAGCAGGAAGAGACCTTCCCTGTTACCAGAACCATTGGGCTAGTGTGACTTTAATCACTTGTGTTCATTTTCACAAATATGTATGAAGGATCCACTAAGCGCTGTACTCAGTGGTTATGGGCAAGGTCAAAGAAGTCAGCTTTGCTCTCTGGTATTAAACATCTTTGATTAAATACTGCTCTTCTACATCTTTTTTTTTTTTCTTCCAGGATTACCCTTTAGTTCATGCTACATTTATAATATAGGGGTGTCCCACTCTCCAGCCCAACATTATAATTTCTCTTCTTTTTCTCATATTCCCTCAGGAGGGATCAGTTCATTGCAGTAGGTTAAGGTAACAAAACTAATGTAAATTCTACCTGTAGGCACTGAGACACATGAATCACTGTACAGACCAGGACAGAGGCCTGAGCTCAGAACCTTCAAGGACACTGCCAAGATGGCTTCAAAATCCCTGACTGCCCAGGATGGTCCTGGAAACCTAAGTATATGAGCTTGACAGGATGGTGTTGCTGAGGCAGTATGGGGAGTCTCATTCATCTGTGCATACAAGAGAAATACTTCTAAAAGATTCAGCTCTGGGCAAAGAGTATGGAATACAGAGAGAGTACAGGTGGATTTTGGTGTCTTTGTATTGGAATTTGATACTGTTGAGTGTAATTTTCTATTTTGAAAGTAAAAACTAAAGTCTAATACTTGAAATATATATCCATATGTTTACTACATATATATATACACACAAATACATATAGCTTTGCTTTATCACTATTTTCTCAATGAGGAAAATTTAGACCATTTGCTATTCATCCTCTTCCTAACAGCACTCTGGCCTTAAATAATGAAGAAGTTTGTGAATGAAAGGAGATTTATCCTATCTCTGCTAAGAGCATTTTGATCTCTTCTGCCTGAAATGGGATCATATCATTTCTTCTTCTGCAGGCCAGATCTCTTTTAGGCTTTCATCTTGGAGGACCCAGAACCTTCTCCTTCTATTCTTTTCACTCACCCCCTCACTTGTCATGCATGTCACAGGGGAGAACAGGACAAACATCCTTTTGTCCTATCCTTAATTCTGAGATACCCTTCCCACTTGCTTTTCAAAGTGACTGTCAAACTTCCTGTCCTAGGCAGTTCCAATACCCCCTTCCTTAGTAACTCAAGTCTTCACCCTCTTTCTCTGTTAGGCCTCAATGTGGGGCTGCATCGACAGTCAGGCCCCTAAAGTTCTGGGAGAAGTAGTTATACATAAATCATTTCACATATTAATAGTTGTGCATGCTCATGCCAGCACTGTGCCCTTCAGGAAATTGTTCTCGCTTTATAAAGTATATTCCAAAGCCTTCAGGAGCATAAGCTTGATATGGAATAATTCCCCAAGAAAAGTTACTTTGAATGGAGTTTCATACTAGGAAAGGGATGGTCATTTGTGAGGTTTCAGTCTCTGATGAGATGCAGTACTAACTTGTGCTAGTAATTGTGACACCCACCTCAAACACACCTCTTCTTCTTAGCTGAAGGCTCAGCTCATCAGGAATGATTTAAAGGTTGAATATTCTGAAATAGCCATTAACTTAACAGAAAATACAAGAATGTATTAAAGAAGAGCTGAGGTATTAAAATGAGACTTTTTATTTATCGAAAATAAAATAAAAACATAATTGCAAGTCTTTTGTCTGGTAGGGATGCCTAGTTTTCTAGGTCAGAACTACCCTGTCCTTTATGGGGGAGAAGGACTGTGGTGCAGCTACCTAGAGAGAGTGAGTTGTAGGAATGCTGGTACCTGCTGGCTCAAAGATACTGGAAGACATGCTATGAGCTGATGAGTAGGGTAGCATTTTTTTCATGAATGTGGTTCTGGGACCACGAGTGGCAGAACCATGGCAGCGTTAGTGGATGAGGTTGTGCTGATTCAGAAGATGGCTCTCTGGAGCTGCCTTTTTCCTTCAGCCAAGTGACCTGGTGTTTAGCATCCAGGTCCCTGGGGTGCTTTGGCAAGGCTCTAGCCCCATAACACCATCTCTCAGCCTTGCTCTCAGAAGACAACTCACGCACATTATGAAAAGATCATCAGGCACAAATTTGTTCCTGCCCAATTCTCTTTCTCCATGGCTCTGCAGGATGGCCCTTCCTTTTTTGTTACTACGAACTTGTTCATTTGTGCATCTCATCCTACACTCCTCATACCCCTACCAAGACCTCTTGTGGCTCTGCTACCAGAATTTTTGCTCTTCTCTTGTCAATTGGGTCTTTCCTTACCATCTACAGAGCAGTTCAGGTGCTCTCCATTTTGGAGTTATCCTCTTGACTTGCCTCTCTTTTAAATGAATTCTCCCACTCTCCTTTCCCTTGCTTATGTTTGATCCCTCTCAAATGCTGCTCTCCCCACCCCACCTGCCCCTAAACACCCCCAGTCTGGCCTTAATATGCATTGTGCTTTGGAAGCAGATATTTCCAAGATCACCAGTGACCTAATGAATATAAAACCCAAGACCTATGCTTGGGATTCATTGATCTCAAACTCTGTGTATTGGACATATACAGAATGCCCTGAATTTATCTTCTCTCTCTCTAGGTCTAAAAATGTGGAAAGGAATAAATGTGGACAGAAGGGTAGTTTAGAAGATAAATTAGGGAAAACGGTAGCTTAAGTCTCAGACAAACAGGACAGGATAGGTGTCATAGATTGAACTATGTCCCCAGTTTAGATATGTTTTTAGTATTAATCCACATTCTTGTGGTGTGGACCCATTTCTAACTAGGACCCTTTGAAGATGTTATTTTTTAGTTAAGGTGTGAACTAACTAAATTCACAATACAAGGAAGCCCAAGTATTGCAGCAAGCTACTATGGAAATCTATAGATTTCAAAGAAAAAGGAAGCCCTGCTGATATACCTTCATTTTGGACTTCCAGTCCACAATATGATAAATTCTTGTTGTTAACAACCCATTGTGTGGTGTTTGTCAAAGCTGCCTGGACAACTACAACAACAGGTGAATCTGTCAAAGATAGCCACAGATGGGACAAAGGGGCACTGCAATGCATATTTGATGAAACCATCCCTTCTTTCCTTTTTTTCCTGATCATTGATTTCATCAACACGTTTGAGTGAGTGCCAAGACTCATGGTGTTAAGACAAGCCTCAGGTATACAGGGATGAACAATTTAGGCAATAGCTGATCTTTCCATCGCAGAGCTTAGAAGAGAGAAAAATAAAGAGATAATGGATTTTCCATGGGTTAGGTACTAGATGGGATAATAGCAGAGGGTTGTTGGTGTTCAGAAGGAAAGACACAATCCAAACTCAGGGAGTCAGGGAAGACCCACTGAGAAAGAGATGTCTGAGTTGAGGCCTGGGGGTGGGGTAGGAGTTAGACAAATTAGGGTTTGGGGCAGGATGTTTCACAGAGTGGGAAGAGTCTGTGTAAAGGCCTCACTGGGGGAATAAAATGGGTAAAACATGCTTCAAATAAGACCTGTGAGAGGAGAGGAGAGGGGACAGGGATAGGGATGAAGGTTTAGGGGTAAGCAAAGAAATGGAGATGCTTCCCTCTTTCTCTCACAACTTGGGTGCTCCAATTAACTCAGAGTTCATTGCACACACCTTCCCTCATTTCCCTGACTGGGCCAGTGTCCCCTGTATATGTCTCAGAGTATCATGGATCTTTCTGTCAAAGCATTTTTTCATTTATTTCATTTATTTGTGTGACAATTTAATTAACATCTGTTTCCTTCAGCTGGCCCAGTGGCTCCTTAAGGAGGGGACTACTATATGTTTGGTTCAATACTCTTATTTCTCACGCTTAGCAGAGTTCCTGGCACAAAGGAAGTACTTAGTAAATGTTTGTGGTAGATTGAAAAAAAAAAAAAAAAGTCCTCAAATCTGTCTTATTCCTGTATACAGGACCATTTACCACATTACTTTGCCACTCATCCCATTGTTTTCTCCATCCCCTTGAATCTAGGCTGGCCTTTAAACTTGCTTTGACTATTAGAATGTGCTAGAACTATAGGATGGGAATCTTGAGCCTAGGCCCAGCAGTTTTTGCTTTCCCTTGGCCACTTGGTAATGTGTTGACACCATGTAAAGAACGCTGGACTGGTCTTCCCAAGGGTTAGGAAGCACATGTGGACAGAGCCCCAGCCAAGAGTAAGACTTGACCTACAGACATTTGAGTGAGACCCTCGAACAACATCCAGCCTCAAATGGGCTGCCAGATGACCCCAGCCTTAGAAGTAACCCAGGCAAATCCCGCAGATGAATCGTTCAGGGGACCCCAGTCCAAACTCCCATAGAATTGTGAGCAAATATAATTATTGTTATTTTTAAATCACTGTTTTTTCCCCCTTTAATAGAGAAGTTGTGGGATTACAGAACAATCATGCATAAAATACAGGATTCCCATATACCACCCCAACAATAACAACTTGCTTTGGTGTGGGACATTTGTTACAACAGATGCTAGCACAATTTTATAACTGTACTATTAACTGAAGTCCATGGTTGAACACAGGGTCCACTGTGTAGTGCCATTACATTGATTTGAAAATAAAATTATTGTTACCACATACACAATCTACTGTTTTGGCTTGTTGAGCACTTCTGTTTCTTCTTGAGTCAATCTAGGTAGTTTGTGTGTATTCTAGTTTGCCAAAGCTGCCAGAACGCAACACACCAGAGATAGATTTTCTTTTAATAAAGGGGGATTTATTTAGTTAAAAACTTTTAGTTCTTCAGAGGGAAGGCAGCTGATTTCCACCTGAGGTTCTCCCTCACACAGGAAGGCACAGGGCAGTCTCTGCTGGCTTTCTCTCCCGACTTCTGGGTTCCCACAGCTTTGCCTGGGGTGATTCTTTTCCACATCTCTAAAGGTCTGGGCTGAGCTGCGAGTGCTGCGATGAAGTATGCTGAGCTGTTTGGGCTGTGCTGCGTTGCACTCTCTTATTTATGCATCCAGCCAATTAAATCAAATATCACTCATTGCAGCAGGCACTCCCCCTAGCCAACTGCAGATGCAATCAGCACTAGATGAGCTTCACATGCCATTGGCTCATGCTCATGCCAACAGAATTAGGCATCTTCACCTGGCCAAGCTGACACCTGAACCTAACTACCACAGTGTGTTTTTAAGAATTTGTCCATTTCACCTAGGTTATCTAATTTATTGGCATGCAATTGTTCATAGTATCTGCTTCTAGTCCTTTTTATTTCAGTGGGGTGAGTAGTAATGCCCTTTTTTCATTTCTCATTTTCATTATTTATATCCTCTCTTTTTTCCTTTGTCAGTCTAACTAAAGGTTTGTTGATCTTTTCAAAGAACGAATTTTTGGTTTTGTTGATTCTTTCTATTGTTTTTTTCTTTCCCCTATATCATTTGTCTTCACTCTATCTTTGTTATTTTTTTCTTCTGCTTGCTTTGGTTTAGTTTGCTTTTCTTTTTCTAGTACTTCCAGTTTTGAGGTTAGGTCTCTAATTTGAAGTCCTTCTTTATTAAAAAATTTAAGTATCTAGAGCAATCTATTTCCCTTTCAGCACTACCTTTGCTGCATCCCATAAGTTTTGGAATGTTTATTTTCATTTTAATCCACCTGAAGATATTTCCTAATTTTACTTCTGATTTCCTCTTCAACCCACTGGTTAAGAGTATGTTGTTTAATTTCTACATATTTGTGAATTTCCACTTTTTCCCTCTTTATTGATTTCTAGCTTCATTCCATTGTGTAAGAGAATATACATCGCATGATTTCAATATTTTTGAATTTATTGAGACTTATTTTGTGACCCAACATATGGTCTACTCTGGAGAATGAATCATGTACACTCGAGAAGAATGTATAGTCTGCTTTCACTGGGTGCAGTGTTCTATAAATATCTAATATGTCTAGTTGGTTTAGTGTATCACTCAAGTCCTGTACTTCCTCATTGATCATCTGACTAATGTTCTATTATTGAGAATGTTCTGTGTTAAAGTCTCCTTCTATTAACGTAGAACCATCAATTTTTCCCTTCAAATCTGTTAGTATTTACTTCATAGACTTTTGGGGCTCTGCTGTTAGATGCCTATATATTTATAATTGGTTATATCTTACTGTTGAATTGTACCCTTTATCAAATGTAATGATCATCTTTTCCCTTGTAACTGTTTTTTACCTAAAGTCTATTTTATTTGATATTAGCATAGCTACCCCAGTTCTCTTTTTGTAACTACTTGCAAGGAATATATTTTTTCCCATCCTTTCATCAACAACCTACTTATATCTTTGACTTCAAGGTGAATCTCTTGCAGACAGCATATAGTTGAGTCATGCTTTTTTTTTTTAATCCATTCTGCCCTTCTCTGCTTTTTGACTGGAGGATTTATCCACTTACATTTAAAGTCACTACTGATAATACAGGTCTTTCTTCTGCCATTTTGCTACTGAGTCTTTGTAAATTTTATATATTTTTTGTCCTTCACTTCTGTTAAAGCCTACTTTTATGTCTATTTGATTTCTTGTGCTGTACCATATTGAGGCCTTCTCATTTGTATTTGGATACATTTTCCATCTGTTTTCCTTGTGATTACCATGGGGTTAAAATTCCACATCCTAAATATATAACAATTGTAATTGATTTGACACCAAATTAACTTCAATAGCCTACACAAACACTTTTTCTATACTGCTCTGTCTCCCTACCATTTTTTGTACTTGTTAGCACTTATATATTTGTACATTCTACATCCAAAAACCTAGTTATCATTACTTTTTAGGTATATGCATTTTAGCACCTGCAGAAAGTAAGAAATGGAGTTGCATACCAAACAATAATAATACTGGCATTTATAATTACCCAGTTGATTATCTTTACTGTAGATCTTTATTTCTTTATATCTTTTTGAACCACTGCCTGGTGTCCTTTCATTTCAGTCTGGAGAACTCCCTTTAGTACTGTTTGTAGGGCAGGTCTAGTGGTGATGTACTCCCTCAACTTCTGTTTAGATCTTAGAATGTCTTAATCTCCCTCATTTTTGAAAGACAGTTTAGTTGGATGTACAATTCTTGGCTGGCAGTTGTTTTTCTTCAGCATTTTAGGTATTTCAACCACTGCCTTCTAAGAAACTGACAGTTAATCTTAATGGAATTCTTCTGTATATAAAATGTTGCTTTTCTCTTGCAGCTTTCAGAACTCCTTGTCTTTTGCATTTGAAAGTGAATAAATACATGATGAAGTATATTTTTGTTCATATTTATTCTGTTTGGTGTTCTCTGAGCTTTTTGGATGTGCAATACACATCTTATGCTAAGTTAGGGGAGTTCTTTGTCATTATTTTTTGACTTTTATTCTGTCCCTTTTTCTGTTTCCTTTCCTGGGCCTCCTGTAACATGTATATTGGTGTCCTTTATGGCACTCCATAACTATCTCAGGCTAATTTTTCTTTCAATATTTCTTTTTTCTTCTGTTCCTCTGTCTGTCTCATTTCAACTGTCTTATCTTCAAGTACACTGACTTTTCGTTCTGTCAGCTCCATTCTGCTCTTGAAACCCTCCTGGACATTTTTCATTTCAGTGATTGTGGTCTTTAATTCCAGTAGTTCTGTTTGGTTCCTTTTTAAAATTTCTGTCTTTTTACTTCAACTCTCATATTGCTTATTCATTGTTTTCCTGATATCCTGTAGTTCTTTCTCTGTACTTTCATTCATCTCCTTAAGCATTTTAAGATAATTTTGTAAAAGACATTGTTAGGCATGTTGGTCTAGTCTGCCAAAACTGCCAGAATGCAATATGCCAGAGATGGATTGGCTTTTAATAAAAGGGGATTTATTTAGCTTAAAACATATAGTTCTTCAGAGGAAAGGCAGCTAATTTTCAACTGAGGTTCTTTCTTACATGGGAAGATGCAGGGCAATCTCTGCTGGCCTTCTCTCCAGGCCTCTGGGTTCCAGCAACTTCCCCCAGAGTGATTCCTTTCTGTATCTCCAAAGGCCTGGGCTGAGCTGCGTGTGCTGAGATGAGGTATGCTGAGCAGCTTGGGCTGTGCTGTGCTGAGCTCTCTCATTTAGGCTTCCAGCCAATTAAATCAAACATCATTCATTGCAGAGGCATGCCTTCTAGCTGACTGCTGATGTAATCAGCAGCAGATGAGCTTCAGGGGCCATTGGCTCATGTCCACAGCAACAGAACTAGGCATCTTCACCTGGCCAAGTTGACACCTGAACCTAACTACCACACATGTCCACATTCTCATCTTCTTTGGTGTTTGCTGTATTTTTATCCTCTTCCTTTGGTTGGGTGATCCATTCCTGTTTCTTTGTCTTGTACTCATTGGTTGCACACTATATATTCTAATATTTTAGAATGTTAATTCTGGGACTTACTCCCTAGGATGTCTGTTTCCTGGTTTTGTAACCATCTGGTCATAAGACAGATTTTCTTTGAGCGTCCGCCCTCCTATCAGGAAGGCGAATGCAGTATACAAGATTTTCTTACTGGGCCTCTGTCTTGTCCTGGGGTTTTGCTTATTAGTTGTTTTAGATTTCCCCTGGTTACAGTTACAGGAATTTGGTGGTCCCCTTTGTTTTCCAGGGGACAAACCTACCTCTCCCAGGTATCTGAAGACTATTGCAGGTCTTTGTCCCAGACTGTCTGCCTCTATAGTTTTTTACATTCCTTTCATTTCTCACATTGCTTTTGCTTTGGAGAGCAAATTCTGGGAGGGGGGTCACTTCAGGAGGACTTCCAATTTCATCTTTCATAGACAAAATAGGGTCAGGGACCTATGTATGGGGCACAGATTGGCTCCAACCTGCGTCATGAAGGGGTCAGGAAAGGTGCCAAAAACTTCTCCAATGGATCCCCAAAGCTGAGTTTTCCTGGCCTGGCCAGCAAATGGAGCTCTTCAGCTAACTTTCCCCTGAAACCCTGTAGATACCCTACATCTTTAAATCTTTATCTCCTCTGCCCTTTTCTGGGAAAAGCTGAAAGAATGGCTGTAGCTGCCTTTGTCCAGGTTGGATTAAAATAATAGCTGTCCTTAGAACCAGGACCTAGTGATCTGAATTCACTAATTGTATTAGCTAGGATTCTCTAGAGAAATAGAATCAGTAGGAGATATCTGCAAATATAAAATTTATGAAAGTGTCTCACATGACTGTGGGTATATAGAGTCCAAAGTCTGTAGTACAGGCCACAGGCTGGCAGTTCCAATGAAGGTTCTCAACAAACTCTCAGGAGAGGCTGGCTGGGCTACTGCGGGGATGTAGGAATCCAATATCTGTAGGGAAGAACCACAAGCTGGCAGCTCCAATGAAGGTCTTCAAGGAACTCTCAGGACAGGCTGACTCACTGAAGCAGGAAGAGTATCTCTTCTGAATCCTCCGTAAAAAAAAACCTTCCAAAGATTAGATTAAGCACACTCATGGCAGAAGACAGTGTGTGCTGCCAATGTGGTCATGATTTAAGTCCACAAAATGTCCTCATAGCATCAGACAAGCCAGTACTTGCCTGACCAGACAACCGGGCACCACCATGTGGCCAAGTTGACACATGAACCTGACCATGACACTAATCAAAAAGCCAAGATCAGTGATCAGCCATGCACACTCCAGTTCTTGGGGAAGAGATTTTTATGTCCATTTCTATTGGTAAATGGTAGCCAGGGACTCTGGATCTGTGGCGGTCTGCCACAAGAGTGGCAAATGGGTGCTGATAGTCACCACATGGAGAAAGAAATTTACAGTTCTTTACTGTAACTTGCCAGTCTCTTCACCTGCTCTTCCATGAATGACATACAGTGTTCTTCTGGCCTCTGGAGCTTCAAAATAGTTGTTTCAGGCAGTTTCTGCCTATTTGTGGAAGGACTGAGTCCTGGAGCTTCCTACTCTACCATCTTTCCAAGAAGTCTTAATCAAATCACTAAGTTTTGAGGTGGTTGTACACAGTAGTAGATAGCTGGTATGATATCTGTTGAGTGAAAGATTCCAGGAGCTACAGGTAGAGCTAGGATTTTTAAGCACAGGTGCTTGATGATGTAAATTCTCTTCTGTTAGATTTTTTTTGTGTGTACTTGGACATCTCTTGGCTACTTCTGAGGCAACCAATTCTGTGACAGGGTAGCTTTGTTAGAAAGTTCTTTATATTCCATTGAAATCTACTTAATTGTCTTTATTCTGTGTTCTTCAGTTACACAATTTATAATTTTTCCTCTGTCCCCAAGATTTCAAATGGTTGAAAACAACTCTGATTTCTGCCTCCCTCCAGTCTTTCCTACTTCAGACCCCCAAATTCTTCATTGTCCTACTAGTCCTCATATATCATGATTTCCAGACCCTCTGGTTCTGACTGCTATCCTTGATGACCCTTTGGTTGTGTGTCTCCTATATCCTGTCATATCAATTCTCCTGCTCCGAACCTACCAGCTTGTGAATTCCTTAAATGTCAGCATAGGCCAATATAATTTTCAGTGTCCCAAACAACCTTCATCTCTTTCATTCTTATGAGAACCTTCATCTCCTTCATTCCTATAAGCTTCATAGACTGAGAGGCTGTAGTATAAAGAGCTCCAAGACCATAAAGCTGAAGTTCTCAAGAGAAGCTGCAGAACTGAAAAGAAACTATATGGACAAGAGTGTACTTTTTCAAAGAGGATAATACTGAAGTGAGAATAAAAGACATTCCATTCTACTTCAGCTAATGTTTGTTGGGTATTTCTATTGCTATTAGGCATCAGGCTCTTCTTTCATACATTAAATTTTTGGAAAATCCATTAAATGATGATAATTCTGTCCATATTTAAACCTTAACATTCAACCTAGCAGGATAAGTGAATATTGGTTTCCACTTTCCTTTGCAGAAAGGGGTCATACTGTCCCTCATCAAAGAGTTAATCAGCCAGCCCATGCACCCTGCCCCCCAAAATACTGTGAACAAAATTCTCTATGATAAATATATATAACATATCTGCCTCTGTGTATGTGTGTACATATAGATATAGAAATACCTAAATGTAGGGAGATGCATTAAAAAGAAAAAAAAGTGAATCGGAGGGTGATCATGAAACTGAGCCACCTGACCCCACTTTCCCCTCCATACCACAGTCCCAATGGGCTATTTAATAGTTGTTGGGTCACAAAGCAATATATCATTTTCTCTTTAAAATAACTACAATATACAGTTGCCAAAAGAAGAAAACATCTGGATGCTATTGCTGACAAAGACAACAAAAAGTTTAAAATTTCTGACTCATTGACTGGAAATCCCTGGGACACTTATAGGTCCTGCCTATTTTCATTCTCTGCCTCTATATGTTTGGACACAAAACTTGCAGAACTTCATATTAATCTAATCAGTCTATATGTAAGAGAAAACAAACAGGGGTATCGATACTTTAATTGGTTTCTTACTTTTTCTGATTCCCGCCAACACTTCAGGATGAATATGTGAGCATAAATGTCCTCCACACAAATCCAGCTGGAGAGGCTCAGGGTCGTGTCTGTCCACACCCAGTCCATCACGGCCCTCAGTTCAGTCAGGAATGGGACAAGGCGGAACCTGCAGGGAACCACAGTGTTGTAGAGGCAGCTGGGGTGAAGGCCCCACCATCTGTGTGACCTCAGAAGGTCATGCAATTCCTTAGTTTTTTAGCCTTCATGACAAATAACAAATCCCAGATGTGGCCCTTACAGTAAAATAAAATTGGGGAAATAAATGGTGTTCACTATAAGTTCAATATATTGATTGGTATTTTCCAATCCTTTTTTCCCCAAATGGCTTTACAAACTGGGATTTCCCCTTCAAATAAGGATTAAGACAAATCAGTTCCTTTTGCATTAATTTGTTGATGTTATGAGAAGGATTTGATCAGATTACTGAAAATGATTTCACTTAGAGATGGCTGTGGTTTTTCTGAAGAACGAGTTAATGACTGTACATCTGAGGAGTAATCAATGAGGGTAAGTAAGAGAAGTTGACTGGAACAGGAAATGGCCTTGAGTACAAGGGCCAGTAGAGCCAAAGGCTGATGGACTCCCTAGATTGGAACATGGCTTTTGCTTAGCTTCTGGCATTCAGTTGAGATCATTAGATCAGGCCTCCTGTGGGGCCTAGGGGAATGCCTCTTGTTCCTTAACTATCATAGAACTTCTCTCAGGCTTGAGAACCTGGGCTAGTCTCCTGGCTCTCACAGTCATTTGCTTTTACTCAGAAACTAGCCCCGGGCTACCTCAGCTCTGCTGAATGAAAACTCATCCATCCCCTGGAATCAATACCATGCTAGACTCAGGTAGCACCCAGCAAAATACTGCTCACATGTGAGGGCTCACATGTGAGGGCTCACAAGTTCTGGTGCCCTCTTTTACACCCTTGATTCCAGGACTAATGCCGTGAAGGACCAGCAGAGCTATGGGCAGTCTTGTCTTCTAGACTGTGGGAACCAAGAGGAGATACTACCAGCAAAATCATGTGTGGAAAGTGAATTGGCTTCTTTTGAGTAGCTCATCTACTACCAGGAACAAGCAAGCCCTATGGCATTCAGTATGGAAAGATATGGAATAGCGGCCCCTCTTTAGTGGTTGAACTTTTCACATGTAGGATGACCAGGTTCTTTAGAATAGTGTGGAACTCACTGTGCCCAGAAGCATATCGATACTTAAGGAATATGTATCTATATTTTTTGTTCTAAAATATTACCATAACAATTTTTCAGGAGGCTAAAACAGAAAAATAACCTACAGGGATGGTTCTAGAACAACATCCTGGCCAGGCAGGAGCAACTTTGCACAGAAAGGTGCTCAAGGAGGCTCATTTAGTCACTGTCCAGGCACTGTAAGAGTTACACAATGACTTAAATTGCTGTATTTCAGCATGCTTTCTCTTCCCATTCCATTATCTTTCCATGGCCATCTTCCCTTTATCAGTGACAGTACAGAGTGTACTCACCCTTGAAATAAGAAGAGGTTAACATAATTGTAGCTCTTGGTGAGAAAGTTTCCAAGCACTCGTGTTGGGTAGCCACAACGGATTTGGTAGGCAGATAATCCAAAGTAAACACATTTCACAAAGTACCAGAGCTGAGCAACCAGGTTCTGGCTGAATTTCCTAAAACGTGAAAATACAGAAAAGTGAAGGAATGAAACACTCTTCCTGATACAAAATGACACCAGGTTAGGATTAAAAAAATTTTTGAATTGTCCCTCTGGCACTTAAAACTCAATTCTAAGGAATTCTCTACATGAACTTCATCACTTCAAAGGCAAAAGGTACAGTAAGAAAATCTAATAATTGAAAAAGAAATTCCCATGAATTGGTGCATCCAATACATTGGCATATTACTTAGGTGATTAGGCCATAATTAAAATAAATTATTTTTAAACGAATTTCCTATAACCTCTTTCTCACATTGTAAATAATGCAGCTACCATAGAATGTCTGAATTAAAGCTCACGAAAGAAAAAAAAAAAAAGGTGACTTTTTAACTTAAAAGGATTCATAATTTGGAGTATGCAAAAGAAAGAATCTTAAAATGTGAACTTCATTTTTCGTGCTATACATCTATAAACACAGGTAATAGGTTAGCACACTTCCAAAACACCTGGGGTTTGGTTCCAGTTTTGTTTGCAAGCTTTGGAACTTTAAAAAAGTCAACATACCTCAAGACATCAGTGCCTTTATTTGAAAATTTTCCCTAACTCTGAGAATCTTAATCTTCGTTATTTTTTTTTTTTTTTTTTTTTTTTTTTTTATTGATATGCTCAACACTAGAGATGGGAGACCTTAATCCCAAGTAAGAAACCCCATATTGATGTACAGTTCATGGATGCTAGAGTAAATAAGAGCAAGAATTACTGGAACTGAATTCCACACTAAAAAAAAACGTAGAATGTCCAGCTCTAGGGCCATTTTTAACTTTGGATAAATGCAGCATTCTGTAAGTGTTTAAAATATGATCAGTACAAATAATTTTAAAAAAGACATAAAAAAATAAGACATTTGAGTTGGCAAGACTTCATAGGATAATCTCCCCTCTGCTTAAAATTAAAAGCGATATTTAAGAGTTTTTATGCAAGTAACTTCATTACTCTGTGTTGTATTTTAGATTCTTCTTAAAATTGAATTTTGTTATTACAAGCCATGTTTACTCCCTTTTAACTGGAAAAAGGCATTCTTTAATTGACAAGCTCTAAGCAGAAGCCAGGAATGAGTGGGCTGCGCATGTGGAGGGTCTGGTGGAGGAAAGGGTGGGGAAAGGTCCACCAGCTTAGTCTATTTGTGCCAACACTGTGCACGTCTTATTGTGAGTTGGGTCTTTCCTAGAAGCCTCACGATTGCTACAAAGATCTCAACAACTAGAGAACTCAAAAACACCTTTCAGGTAAGTTTCCCCTAACGAGAAACCCAGCTTTGTTTCTTTTTGTCTTTTTGCGTGTGTACTTGCACAGAAAAGTCCTTAATTGTCAAAGAGCTCTGATAATCCTGAATTCATAAAACCTCAGACTGAGACTCCAAAGGACATCTAGTTGTTGTTTACAGACTCCTTGAACTTTTTGTCCACTTTACATTCTAGTTATCTTTTTGTTCATTTACAAAAAACAAATGTGCTTTTATGTTCAGTGGGAAGCTGCACTGGTGATATGTTAATCATTCTCACATTTTGGCTTCCCAACTTGAAATGGATGTTTCTGAGTACTGAAGGTAATCACATCCTGCTAAAACTTACCAACTTCCCTCAATATTGCCAGCCTTTCACCTGATCATGAACATGGATGAATGATGATTTTAGAGGGATAATGGACTAATATGATATAAGTATCTATTTCCCCAATGTTTAGACACCTAGAGGATTACTTTATCCCACTCTGTCTTCAGGGGATACTTTCAAAAGACAAGATAAACCTATCTTTGACATCCCAGCCTGGGTAATTAGAGGGAAGCCTATTTCTTAGTTTAATAAATATTCATGGGGCATTACAAAGTAAAAAATAACAATCCTGTGCATGTACAAGTGAATATGCCCTCAGTGAGTTTAATTATTATTCTTGAGTTCAGTTTCCTTAGGCTAAAGGGAGAAAATCTTTGTTCTTTACAGTGAAAGTTATTATGAGAATTATACTTAGTTTTAGCCAAAAGGCTGAGAAGTGACATTGTTCTGGGAAATAAAGGCCACCTATAAACTAGTTTGAGAATTTCCTGTCACAGTCTGGATGCTTGTTAACTGTCCTCTTGCTCTCCCCACATCATCATGTGAAATTCAGAAACAAATCTGCATGCAAACTCAGGTTTTTAAAACAAAGAATTCTTTTTTTTTTTGAAAGTTTTATGGAGGTATAAACTGGTTTCTGATAAAAAGCACAAAATTTAAAACTTGTCAAATTCTGACAAGTTTTGACCTATGTATAGACCCATAAAATCATCAAGACCATTAAGGTAATGAACATATACATCAACCTCAAAAGTTTCACTCTCCTTCAAGCTTTCCTCCCTTTGTGATCCTTCCTCCCTCCCTTCCCTGCCCCACATCCCTGGACAGTCACTGATCTGTGTGCTGCCACTTCATATTAGCTGGTATTTTCTAGGATTTTTTTATAAGTGGAACCATGCAGGATATACTCTTTGTTTTTGTCTGCTTCTTCATTCAGCATAGTCTGCGATACATCTGTCTTGTTGCGTGCATCAATAGTTCTTCCTTTTTACTGTTCAGTAATATTCCATTGTATGGATATAATAGGATTTGTTTACCCCTTCACCACTTAATGGACATTTGGCTTGTCTCTAGTTATTGATTTGACATAGAAAGTGGCTATGAACATTCACGTACAAGTCGTTCAATGGTCATATGCTTACATTTCATTTACATAAGAGTAGAACTACCAGATTATATGTTAGGTGAATATTTCACCTTTCATGAAATTTCCAAACTATTTCCAAAAGTGGTTGTACCATTGCAGATTCTCATCATCAGTATGAGCATTCCAGTTGGTTTAAATCCTTGTTGACACTTGAAATTGTCAGTCTTTCAAATTTTAGCCAGCTTAATGGTATGCAGTGATACCTCACTGTAATTGAATGGGTATTGGGTAATGCTTTTTCTGTATCTATTGAGATGATAAAAAGTAGGTGGCAGCCAATAAATATTTTGAATAAATGAAGGAATCACAAATTTTAAATGATCCTAAAAAAAGGGCTACTTTATGACTAATTGCTATTTAGAAAAAAGAGCTTAAAATCTGCCATGCTTATGCCTTACTTGGGAGCTTTCATCAGTACGTGACTGTACTACCTTAAAAAATCCTAATCAATCATAGCAACTCATTCAGTGGCTTCAGGCTTGTTTTATGGTCTATTTATCCTAGTGCTCATAGGAAATGTATAACAGAAGATCTCTTGCTTAATGAGCCTAAGATACTGCCGGGGAGCATGTTAAAAATGAAGATCCTGGGAGCCTTCCCTTACTCTGGACTCAGTTTCAGTAGGGTGAAGGGTTTCTATTTTTGTCAGGCATTCTAGATAATTCAGGAATATAGAAAAATATGAGGATTATTTATAATTGAGGTAACTTTTTAAAGATTAAAATACTTTTTTCCATGTATTATGGCCCTCAACATAAAGTATCATTGAAATATTTGTGAAAGTATAAAGAGCTTCAAAGCATTGTTTGAATATCATTTTCTTAATCTTGAAAATTACTAAAGCATAACCCTTACAAGACAACTGCAAGTTAAGTGTCTATAAGCTTGCCTTTTGTGAACATGCTTGACATACAGAATAAGCTCAGTAAGCATATGGGGAATCTCAATTTGTATATCACTACCCATATGCCTCCTTATGTCTTCTACTTAACAGAAGAGAGTATTGGTATTTCAGGACCTGATGAGTTAATTTAACCATATCTAATCATGAGTCAGTCTTTGACAAATTATCAGAAGTATCAGATACTTTACGGCCAGCCTACATTACAGCCCATGTTACAGCCACTCCCTGACCCTTTCTAGAAACAGTATTGGTAGAACATCAGGAAAGCACATTCTTTCAGCTCTCCACAGAAATGCTCCTGGGTTTTACAGATAACTGATATGAAAACTGGATCAGAAGGAATTCTTTTATATCTGTCAAAATTAGAGGCAAGGATAAGGATTTACTCATGCTTTCCCCATAAAAACACATTTTTACCTTTACAACCTTTATGTTTATTGTAATTAGTAATAGTCAATCTATAGTGCTTTAACTGATCATGTTGGACCTAACTGGGGACATGGAGGCTGTTCTTTGCTGAAAAGCTTCTTTGGTGGTTTCTACATATTTTATTGTTCCTAGAAGATGAAATCATGTCTCACTTATTGCTGCACTTCAATGGCATCTACAGCCACAGTGCTTTTAGACTGTAGGTAACCCCAGAAGATTGTGAATAAATAATGTACATGTACACATAATAAAGCCATTTATTAGATTAATTATTCAAGATATTGGCGTTCCTTGCTGTTCAATATTATGAACATAATTTCCCTCTGGATAGCTTAAAAGACTCCTAACTTACTGCTTTAGTATTTTCTTGGTTTGAAAAGGATTTCTCCAACTCTGCCTATAATGCTCTTTGCATTATGATGAATTAAATAGTAACAATATTTGAAGGAGGAAAAATTAATTTTGGATTTTAACAAGTAAAGGCAGCATGGTTTAAAATGGCAAGAAATGTACATTATGGATGTGACATGCTGGCAGTGAAAACAGGGCTTACCGATTCTAACACATCTTGAATGAAATATACAAAAATAAAGAAAGAATAACCTGGCGCACTAGGTATTACCAGTAGGTGAAGTTCAAATGAGATATGCAGTGAGATAGAAATTATATCAGTCCCCCTCCCTGTGCTTTTTCTAGTGCCTCCAGCCCTGGGGAACCCACTGTGTGGCCTTCCCACATGGGGTAGGGGACAAGTTTTACTTTATATCACATTCCTTTTTGCTTGACATATAGCTTTGGATATAGCAGGTGCTGTATAAATATGAAACTGAATTGAATATGCATGATTTTACAGCACAAAGGAGAAACTTTTCTTCATTTTCAATCATCAACAAATACTTATTGAGCATTTAGTATGGTTTACACCTGGGCTTCCCAAACTCTCTGATGAAGGACCAGCTGTTTTATTGTTTGACTTATTTATTTTTTAATTTTTCATCTGGAGCAAATCAATCAATACTTTAGTAAATACAATAAACACGAAGTATTAAAAATAAAATAAAGACATAAAATTAATCTCATTTTTAAATTATTAGACTCAATAGACTCAGTAGGTTACTTTGTTAAATTGCTATAAAAGTTTTTAATCGCTCATTCTCAATTTTTGAATTGATTTCATCACAGACCAATAACAAGCATTCCAGGGGACGGTACTGGTTTACTGACCATCGAACTGTGCAAGATCACTAGCTAAAGGTTGGGATTACAGTGATGAAGGACAATGATCAGAGGTTGTTCAGAGTTTTTAGAAGAAACACACAAAATTGGTAATTACAAGATAGTGAGAGAAGTGCTAAGACAGAATTACATAAAGGACACTATAGGAACTCAAAATAGGAACTTAAAACTTAGACTGTGATGCCAGAGAAGGCTTCCTGGAAGAGGCGATACAGGAATTGGGTAATGAAGGACCAGGAAGGGTTAGCTACACAAAGGCAAGAAGGCAAAGCCCAGAATGTGGAAGAAAATAGTTTACATGGGAACTGCAAGTAGTTCAAAGGAATAATCCAAGCTTTTAAGAGGACGAAGACTCATTTTTTACAACAAGCCATGAATTTAGTACCTGTTAAATACTTTAGTATCTATTAAATACAGTTACGTACTACAGGCACTCAATGAATGAAAATGACTGGATGAGTATATTCTAAAGGAAGGACCCATTAAAAAATACCACCATTACACTATAATGAACCTTCTATTTGCACGTGGTTTGGAAAGCAATGTTGCTACACTGTTAGTCTCACCCAAAGCCTGGTAGAGCAAGATGGTGAGCAGAATTATGGGCCCCAAAGATGTCCATATCCAGGACACTGAAGAAGCTTTATAGATCTGATTAGGGTTAAAGACATTGAGATGGGGAGAGTATCCTGTATTGTTCAGGCAAGCCTGATGTAATCACAGGGTCCTTTAAAGGGGAGACTCTTCCCTGACTGTAGTCAGGAGATGTAGCCATGGAAGGGGGAGCAGAGGGATTCAACCTGACAAGACTCAGGACCTGCATTGCTGGCTTTGAGGATGGGAAGAGCCAAGAGCCAAGGAAGGCAGGTAGGACTCTAGAAGCCAGAAAAGGTAAGGAGGTGGATTCTCTTCTGGAGCCTCCCGAAGGAGTGCACTTCTGCTGATACCCTGATTTTAGTCTAGTGAGAACCGTATCAGACTTCCAATCTAGAGAATTTAAGATAATAAATTTGCATGTTTTAAGCCACTATATTTGAAGCCATAAAAACTAATATAAGCAGGAATAAGTGAACTATTTCATTATTTGGTCCTGCTAAAGTGACTCTGCTTGGCTTTACCATTGCAATGTTTCATTAAACACTTGTATCTGGTAGTGGCTCCCCTGACTTGACATAGCACAGACCATGCACTGGGGCTCTGGAATTGTCTTCTGGGATGAGAATAAGGAACCCTTTGAATATTGTACAATGAAATATAAGCAACTCTACATTTAAAAAGTCTGCATGGAAGCAAATATAGGAGACCTTCCTTAAGGTGGAGTTCAATAGACGACACACTGGTAAAAACATAAAAAAAGTCAAAAGGCTTGGGACTGTGGTCAGGTTGAATCCCTGGGCCTGGGATTATGTTTGGGTAGAGTGTCTCCAGTACCCAGGCCTGGGACTGTGGTCAGGCATCTTTAGTATCCAGGTTCAGGACTGTGTTCCGGCATCCCTAGTATCCAGGCCTGGATTGTGGTTGGGAGTGCCTAGTACCCAAGCTTGGGATAGAGATCTTGCATATTCAATCACTGGCAGAGTGACTTTAGGGATACAGCTTTTCCTTATGGAATTCAGCTTTCTTATCTGTAAAGTTAGATGGTAGGTCTGAACATTTTTAGAAGACGTTTTTAGAAACATCTTTAAGGGCTGAGGAGAATGCCTATTGGTTGCTTTTAAATTTCAGAGAAATTATCTAAATTCACCATCTGTTTTTGAATGTTAAATTTGCTTTATTTCTCTGATTTGTTGAAAGAGAGCTATAATTACATATTTGTAGGGAAGTTATAGTCATTTATTTTTAAAGATCAACAAATAAGACTCACAATGTTCACATGAACAAATTCTAATACTTTAAAAAGGGTGTCTGGATCTGAACTATATTTTACAGTCTGAGTTATATTTTACTCTACTAATGACCTCTGTGGAATGGGGGGACTTTCTGGGTTAATAGAAGATGTCATGGTCAGGTTCATGTGTCAACTTTGCCAGGTGGTGGTACCTGTTTGTCTGGTTGGGCAAGTGCTGGCCTGTCTGTTGTAATGAGGACATTTCATAGAATTAGATCATGATCATGTCAGCTGCATCTACAGTTGATTCCATTTGTAATGCAATGAGTGATGCTTAATCTAATCACTGGAAGCCTTTTAAGGAGGATTCAGAAGAGACAGGCTCTTCCTGCTTCGGCTGGCAAGCGTCTCCTGTGGAGTTCATCCAGACCCTCCATCGGAATTGTTGGCTTCACAGCCTGCCCTGCGGGTTTTGGACTCTGCGTTTCCACGGTCACATGAGACACTTTTATAACTTTTATATTTGTGAGTTTTCCCTGTTGATTCTGTTTCTCTAGAGAACCCTAATTAATACAGGCGTTTTCTGCATAACAATGCTCCGTTTAGTTCTACTTTAGACTCAGGAAAAATTATCCTAATTTCACTTTTCCTTTAAAAATACTTGCAACGTCACCATGTATTATTATAAAACACTAGTCCTTATATTAAGATAAAAAGGTCAGAGCCTAAACCTTTAAGAACTTCCCCGTAGCTCTAGTCATTGTTGGAAGCAATTTGGATTTCATTTTTAGGAATTATATTCTGAGACATTTTCTGAGCCACATAGGGAAAATCAGGTTTCATTATTTTACATTCACACCTCCAAAAGTAGTATTAGTCAGCCTGACTGAACTTGTTATTCATCAGGCTTGGCTAAAAGTGATTGTGAGGTGTGATTAAAAATATCAAATTCACTGTTAAAACATAAAGACTTCCAACGATGAGTTAAGATTTTAAAGTAATATGTAACAGATTAGGAAAGCTCCCTTTGGAACAACTCTAAAGGGGGGCTTTCCCAAAGCCCATTAATCCATGCCACATCATTAGACAGGAATATGGCTGCCCAAGCCAATTACTCTGAGAGTTACAGCTGTATCTATGAATTCAGATGTATTTATTAAAAATATCATTTTTATTACATTATGTGAACTCTTATGTGTTCACCTTCTGTAATCCCTTTACCTTCAAACCCTAAGAAAGTGGCATTCTCCACTTACAGCAATGCACTCCGTTTTCATTTTATCAACTGATTCTTTCACTTGTTCATACATTAAGCACTAAGTAAGTTGCAAATAAGCTTTTAGGTGGAGTTGTGGAGTGGGGGACTGTGGTAGTTAGATTCAGGTGTCAACTTGGCTAGGTGAAGGTGCCTAGTTCTATTGCTGTGGACATGAGCCAATGGCATGTGAATTTCATCTGTTGCTGATTACATCTGCAATTGGCTAGGAGGTATGCCTGCTGCAATGAATGATGTTTGATTTAATTGGCTTATGCTTAAATGAGAGAGCTCAATGTAGCACAGCAAAAGCAGCTCAGTATACCTCATCTCAGCACTTGAAGCTCAGCCCAGGCATTTGGAGATGCAGAAAGGAATCACCCTGGAGAAAGTTGTTGGAACCCAGAGGCCTGGAGAGAAGGCCAGCAGAGATTGCCCTGTGCCTTCCCACATAAGAAAGAACCTCAGTTGAAAGTTAGCTGCCTTTCCTCTGAAGAACTATACATTACCTAAATAAATCCCCTTTTATTGAAAGCTAATCCATCTCTGGTGTGTTGCATTCCAGTAGATAGCAAACTAGAACAGGGACTTCTTAGAAGAAGTGACATCTCTTAGAGACAAGAGAATGAGGAGGGTTTGGAGGTAGGAGAGGAGGGGATGGGCAGGTTTGATTTCAAGACCAGAGGGGTCTCTAGGGTGGGGGAGGATGTGGCAGCACAGCAGAGGTGCCAGAATGTCCACAGCACCAGAGCTCAGGGCTCTTGGTGACTGGGGGGCTGGGGGTTGGGGGTGGGGGGGAAAACCGTAATCACCTTCAGGGATCTTACCAGCTCTTTTTCTACCAACCTTTAGGCTGCTTTAAAAACAAAATCCCTCCCTGGAGCTCATTGTATGACATGGCATTAAAAGTATTACCACCTCTTGGGTGGGATGTCTGTTAAGACACACTTACCTAGCCAGGTGCTTTTTGCACATCAACATAGCCCTCCCATGTTGCAGTTAATATCATCTCCATATCTCCTTCTACCAGTTAGACAACCCCAAGCTTTTTTACTCATTGCCCCTGCAAGGTGGCTTCTCGGTCACTAATTATATTCCTAAGACATCACTCTGTTGACCTCATTCGAAAGTGCAGCAACAAATACAGACCCTGGATCTGCTCTCATCTCAGAGGCTGTCATCTCTCTTCTATAAACTTCACTGCTATTAATGTAAATCAAGACCAAATCATTTTTTTGAGGAATCAATTCACACTTTGCATTCATATCAAATTTAATATTGATTAAAATCTGGGCCTTCACTGCCAAGCCTTGGCCTGTGTCTAGCTGTCTATGATGCCAACACAGACCTGGTGATAACCTGGCTAAATAGCCACTTTATGGTGGACCCAGGCTCCAACTCTAAAGCCTTTACCTCTCAGTCACACCAGGCAAGATGAAGAACATCCAGAAGTGGATCCCAAAGACGAGAATGACCTGGAAGATGACCTTCCCCAGCACAGTCTTCCTGAGGTACAAGGCTCGGTCCACAACCATGGTTCCGAACTGAATGAGTACCATGACCAGGAAGGGCCCAGGGACCTGGTCCTCTGAGAGCGATGAGGTGATGTCGGCTGCTGCCGAGTGTTTCTGTGGAGAGACCACACATATGTTCAGTGCGCTGGGGAGCCCTCCTGGGAGCATCCCTCTCAATGAGTAAATGGGCGTGGCCATGGCCCCCAACCTACTCCAAAGGCCCAAAAGCCAAAGACGATGATGATGAAGTCGACGGTGTCAGCCAGGAACATGAGCACATACACATCAGTCACAGCACTGTAGTCTGGGTGGATAAGGTTGTAGAAGAACTGTCTGATGGGCACGTAGATTTGAAGAGTCCTGCAAGACAGAGCCCCCACCCGCCCACATGTTTCAGGTAGAGCGGGATGGAAGGAGAGGGATGCTGGGGCTACATGGGGCCGCCCTTCTCCCACCCCAGGCCTCAGGTTGATTCCGCACTACGGTTCACTGCCTAGGAGCTCACCGGGTCCATTTGGGAGTGATGTTATCAACCTCTTTTCTTGCTTGAACCACAATTTAGCAGTGGAGAGCACTGGAAATTAGGTGCCTAGGTTATGTAATCTGGCTCAATTACCTGTGAGACCTTAAGCAAGCTACTCCACTCTCTTTATAAAATCAAGGTGGTCTTTATTCTTAACTTGTAAGGTCAGGGGGAGAATTAGATGTGAGAATCCATGTGAACTGCTTAGACAACAGAGTACGTGGCACAGGCACTTCATAAATGTTAGGGACACCCTCCCCTTTCAGGGCTGTGTTTCCACTATGGCTCCGCACTTGTCCTAGGCATTTGAACTTCACCTCACTCTGTCCATTATGACCATAGCCTCCTGTTGGCCCTTTCCCTGCTTTCACTGTGCTCCAGACTCAAACTTCATTCAAGGCAGGCTCAGTATGGATGGCTGTTCTGGTCTCAGGGCCTGGTACTCCTGTGGACCCCAGAACCCTCAAGCTGCAGCCCAGTTCCAGCTCCTGGGTTTGCTGCCCCTCATTATCTTGACCCTTGAAGGACCTGTACATGGTGCTTTTTACCAGCCCACAGAATGCTGGGCAGACCCTTTCCCCCTAGGCGCCCCAGTCTCCCCTCTCTAGGATGAGTGTCCATCCTGAAGGCCTTTTCTGTCTGTGGCCATGTTGCTTTCTGTCTGCAAATAAACCCACATAATACCTAGAAATGCATGCAATTACATCTTTATTCTGTTTAAATAGAAGAGGTGTTTTTGCAAATGTAATAGGTATAAACTCAATTGCATTTACTGAAAAATTATTTTTTAAAAACCCAATACAATCGTGGGTCATTTTATCTTGGTATAAGAAGATACCGTTTATCATATGAGATGTCACCTCTCTTGCCCTTTACCATGGGTTTATGCAAACTAACTGACACTAGCCGCCCAGCCCTAAAATGAAACATACCACCCCAATTTTTCATGTACTCACTTTTTTATGGTGAATGCTTTGGCTTTGAGTAAATGTTCTTGAAGCTTTTCCATATAAAGTTCTCTTTTGCTTTTGTGCTTAATGCTCAAAACACTGCTTCCTTTCTGACTACTGTTTCGGGTACTTGTGCTGCCTAGAAATACAAAGAAACCGAGGTGTAGGGTGAGAACAGGGTTTGTTAACATAAATATTGCATGGTAGCTATAGACCACATGCAATGAAGCATGTGTATACACAGATGCTATTAGGAACAGCTCCTGAGTAATTTGGAATGGCTTGCCAACTTGGAATCCATGGTCTCAACTCTGCTTCCACAGCAAGACAGATCTGTGGGGTTTTATACCCCTTGGTAGTTCCAACAGAGTTTTCCCAGATTGTTATGCAATCTCTCTCTCAGAAAGAGAGGCACTGGAAGAATAGCTCTTATAATGCTAAACTGGGTCCTGGGTGGTAGGTTTTACAGATTGGGTCTGTGACCCCTGCCTGTTTTTATGTCCTGATTTCTCTTAACTGTAAAATGTACATGACATGACTTGGTTGTGTCTGCCTCAAAGGGAGGTTCTGCAGATGAACGCACACCCTGTATATGGGAAGTTTCAGGCATAAGAATGTTAGGTACAAAAGCCCAATTATTCAAATAGTGCCTTGCTAACAAAGTGCATCTACGTTCTAATTGTACTTGCCAACTAATAAGAAATTAATAACTGGGTTAGGAAATAGATGAAATTTGGTCCCAAGTTTCCATTGATTAAATCTAAATATATTTTCAGAATATGTTGTGATTTGCAGCCCTCTGGACACACTGAGTGGGATTTCTGGCTATGATTTAAAAGTGATCATGCACCCAGCACTTACAAGCTCAGGAATCAGACATTTTGAGCAATGAGATGACTGCCATTCACCCAGCTACAATAGGATTTGAACACTAGTCTGTTAGATTTTAAAACACCTTCTTTTTTATATTAAAAATATCTGCCTTCTTGAGAGTACCCCAACAATCCCCCTTGCCCAAACCCTCCAGCACCAGAACCGAAAGACAATTTTGGGGTTCCCAGTCCAGGGATACAGCAGTGGAGGGTACCTCTCCTGGACTTATTTGATGAGAAGCTGGACCTATGGGAGATCTGTGAGCCACTGGAGCTTTTCCGTCGGATGGCTGTCTGTTGCTCCGGGAAGTGCACGTGGACGGACTCCACTGAGGCTGCCAGGTTGATGGACTTCAGGGAATCCGAGGAATCTCTTCTGTCACGACTCAGGGAGAGCTCATCATCTGATTCATCCTTGTCTGTGCCATGCTCAACAATATCATCTTCATCCCATAGGCCATGACACTAAGAGAGGACGGAAGGGGTAGCTCAGGCTTGGCTCCTGGGAGGGGTCAGAATTTCTGCTCTAGGCATCTGATCAAATTTTCCTGTGAGATTCGAGAAGTTGTGGAGGGCATTCTAGGAACATTTAGGATCTAGAACTTTACTAGGGATTCTGTAGGAGAGTGATGGGTGTAGATGATACCAGCGGCTATTGGGGTGGACAAAGATATGTTTGGTAGATGGAATAACGATGACATGAAAATTATTTGACTTGCTCCTTGAGCAAAGTGCTTTTCACAACATGTCTCTCTATCTGCTCACAGCCAGCATTCCAAGCCTCAAGTGGTGAACTCAGCCCCACTGGCCCATATTCAATAAATATCTTTATTTGTTGTCCCTCCCTCAGGCTGCATGGAAAGATGTGAATCCTTGAATCATCTGCTGCTGAATCAGACACAAAGTGGCAAATACTCTACTCAACACATTGACCCACAGGAGAGAAAGATTGTGATGCATTCTGCTGAGCCTGTTCTCTGCTTCCAGAAAACTGGTGAAGTGGGAGGAACAACTTGTTAGGAGGAGAGTGAGGATCCAGGGAGCTTATTGGAGCAAGAGACTGCCCAGGCAACAAGCCACCCTGTTGCTGGTGGATGAGGCTCTCCAATGAGCTCACTGTCTCCTGAGCACTCGGGTATCACGATGCCTATGCATTTGTCCCAAGACTTTACCCAGTTCTCCCTCTGATTCAAGCTTTAGAGGATAAGTGCCCCAGGACAATTCATCCAAAATCAGATGGACAAAAGCCAACTCAGAATGATCAATTCATCGAAAGACAAAGTCACCCAATTTACTGATTATTCTTATTTATTTACAAATATATTACTTTTAAACATAGTCAATGAATGTACTCCTTATAACCATCATGAACATTTTAGCTTTTCTTCGTAATGAGATTTTTTTAGACCATAGTGATTTCTTTCAAATAATTTTTAACATTGTTTTCTATTTTGCCAACATTTTAACATATTTGGACTAGTTCACCACTTCTCAGTAATCTTTTTCACATTATTTATAAAATTTACAACAAATCATATCAAATAGGAGAGTTTTCAACACTTTCAAAATTTCTACGTAGTTTTGGTTTGGTTTTTACAGCAACATTTTTAAAAAAGGTTGAATTTTTAAAAACTTGTAGGGTAATTTTGTCTTTTTATGAAAAGATTTATTGTTCTGAAAAGTAGTTTTCATATTAGCTAAAATTTCAGCATACTATCAGTATTACAAAGCTTACATAAATTTACCGTACATATGAAATTTTCAAAGAACCCAAAGTACATCAATATAAAGTATCAAAATTTTGCTTACTGTAAGCCATAAGTGTAAAACTGTAGCTATTAAATAATTTGATTAGTGGGGAGAAGTAGTAAAAATGTGAAAGGTTTATAAATTTTTTTTAAATGACATGCTAAAGGATGCAAAAGACCTCAGAACTGGCCCAGACAATGATATCATGTATTAAAAGTTGAAATTTAAAACTTCAATTTCCAGATCTAAAGAAAGGTCACTATATTTATTAATATTTTCATAAACAATTGTCAATAAATTACATAAATTCTGGTAATTAGGTTATTTATCAGAAGAGTTGGAAAATCGAGGAAAATTTCATTCTGGCTAATTAGTTTCCTTGGATAACATCTTTGCAAATCCATTTTACTGCAGTGACTCATATGAAGCTCCCCCAGGACAGAGGGGTAGAGTCTTTGTCAGTTTGTAAGGTAATGGAAGATGAAATGAAGACCTTGGATAAGGTATATGCAGATGAAGCCCAGGTAGAAAGAGCCCACTCAGCTAGGGTACAAACGGAACACATATATGTAAACACGTTTACTTATGTGTGTGTGTGTATACCTCATGCCAAGCCTTGATTTAAGGAGGATCCTTGGTTCTAATAAAGATACTACATGATAAAATGAGCTTAACACATTTTCTAAAAGGAGGCAGGGCTAAAATAAGAGGTGGAAAGTAAGGTTGGGCCAATAGGCATATTCATATATAAATTATATGTCATGCAATCACTTTTATGTTTTAGAGTTGAGTTGCAGATCTATAAGCATAGCTTATAATTCCCAGTGTGCAAGAAGATAAAGAGAACAACATATAATTGCTTGGGAAGGACAACAGTTATTGGGTTTGTCCTGCTTAAAGATTGTCATGGTGCAGGGTAATGAACAGCTTCCTCAATAATAAGCTGAGAGGAAGCACAGAAAGCAGGGCCCTGGACTACAAAGGATATTTGAATATATGCTATCTCATTAAAAATGTGGTATATACCTATGATGGAATATTATTTAGCTATAAAACAGAATGTAGTCCTGATGCATGTGACAACATGGATGAAGCTGGAAGAAATTATGTTGAGTGAAATATGTCAGGCAGAAAAGGCAAATATTATATGATTTCACTGTTATGAACTAATTAACTCTAACTCACTGAGTTAGAGTCTAAAACATTGGATACGAGGAGATAGACCGGGTTAGGGAATGGGGAGTCGATGCTTAACTTGTACAGATTTTCTAGATAGGCTAATGGTAAAGGTTTGGAAAAGGACTGTGGTGATGGTAGCACATTAGTGTGAGTGTAATCAACAGCACTCAACTGTACCAGTGAACGTGATTAAAAGGGGAAACTTTAGGTTTATGTATTACTAGAATAAAAAATGAAGGATAAAACATAGGACTGTACAACACAGTGAACCCTATTGTAGATGAAGAACTTTAGTTAATAGTACAAGTAGAAGAATCTTTCATGAATTACAAGTGTACAACACTAATGCATAGTGTTAACAGTATGGAGGATAAAGAAAAAAATAAACCTACTGTAAACGATGAACAATAGTTAATAATACTATTTTAATAATCTTCCATCAATTTTAACAAATGTAACTACTGTTAAACAAATAGTATGATTACAAAAAAGTGCCATCGGCCAATTGTAACAAATGTTCCGCACTGGTGCAAGGTGTTGGTGTCGGGATGGAGTATGGGAATCCTGAATTTTATGCATGATTTTTCTGTAAACCTATAAGTTTGTTAATAAATTTTTTTAAAGCTAATGGTTTCGTAACAAGAAACTACCCAGTAAAAAATAATTACAAGGGAAACTTGTAGCTGTGAATGCCTATATTAAAAAATAAGAAAGAGTGAAAATCTATAACCTAACTTCACAACTTGAGGAACTAGGAAAAATGAACAAATTAAAACTAAAGTAAGCAGAAGGAACAAAATACAGTTCAGAGTGTAGGTAAATGAAATAGAGAGTACAAAACCAACAGAGAGAGTCAATGAAACCAGAAGTTGGTTCTTTGAAAATGAAAAAAATGAATCAAATTAACAAAAAAGCTTAGCTACCAGAAATTTGTTCTTTGAAAAAAAATCAATCAAACTAACAAACCTTAGATAGAAAGAAAAAGAAAAAAAGAAAGAGGACATAAATAACTGAAATCTAAAGTGAAAAGGTGGACATTACCACTGATCCTACAGAAAATAAAGCAAGAATAATAAAAAGAATACTATTAATAATATTTACTTACAAATCAGACAGTCTAGAGCAAATGGAAAAATCCCTAGAAACTTCCAATTTACATAAACTGACTCAAGGTAGAAATAGAAGATATCAAGAGACCTATAACAAGTAAAGAGATTGAATCAGTTAAAAAAAAAAAAAGTAATTCCACTGGATGAAGGTAGATAGAATTTGGGGTAGAGAGGAGAGACAATATGATCCAGCCCAAAGTTTAGCACTCTGAGGTTTTAGCTTAAAGTAGGGGCAGAATTTGGTGTATCAAGCCATGAAGCCATCACACATCATTCAAGAAATTCTCTGCACATGTGGATTAACTAGGATATGTGTTCAGCCCAGGGTAGAAATAAGGGAAATTTTCTCCTAGATTAATCACATGTTCCACATTGGCACAGGTGCTGGACAAAATGTCTACTTAGATGAGCACAGCTGTCTGTTAAAAAGGAAAATTTTTAAAAAAGTGTACACAGGGAGAAGTCACCTCTGGCTCTGATCCTAGTCCTTTTGTGAAGTTCTCTGGGAATAGGAAATGTGTGTGCTGGTTAACTGTCAAGATGCAGTACCTTCAAAATGGATCGGTGGAAGAAGAGGGCAAGGAGCTGGATGAGGTCGTAGAGAACGTAACCTTCTTTCTTTTCCACTCCGATGATATTTGGCGGGTGGTAAGGTTTATCTTTATAAAATTCCAAGTTCTTATTCCAGGGAAAGAACCCAAATTGGAAGAAATACTTGACCACAATTGCCACCTAAGTACAAATGATGGAAATCTCACAATTAGTCCTTTTAGGCACAGCAATATATACAAAATACTGATATAAAAATTAAGAAAAACATCCCTTTCACAGTTTTGGTGGCCAGAAGGCCCACGGTTATGTGACATACAAACATTATCATTCTCACAGATGTCTACTTTATACAAAGAGCAATCTATTACTTTCATGAGTGTTTTCAATTGTAGACATCTCAGGGCCACCTAGGTAACTCATGTCACTGCTTTAAATGATTGTTCATTTCCTCTATTCTGGAGGAGATGACTAATTTATACTGAGTTCATTAGATAGTTACATAATTACTCAACTATTAAAACATGGTAATTAGGAAAAACTTGGAAGGAAACAATTTTATGTAGTATTTTAACTAGTCATCTTTATGAGCAAATCACACTGTTTTGATGTAAATGATCTTCAGTTTCTACCAATCTCCACTTTTTTTTCACTATTTTATTGCTTACTGGAAGTTCCCCTCAAGAATAAACAGAAGTAAATGAAACAAAAAGTAGCCCATTGTGCTGTCAGTTAGTTCAGGATAGATAAGCTGTACGTTTGGCTGGAAGGCCAAATGGGGAAATACGAAGGTTTCATTTAAGCATACCTTTAACAACTGTATCATCAGATGTTAACTGCAACATATATAATCCTCTCTCTCCTTTTTTTTTAAACTTTCAAATTGTATATTATAGCACATATACAAAGCAAAGAAAGAAAAAAGCAATATTTTCAAGGCACTCTTCAACAAGTAGTTACAGGACAGATTCCAGAATTTGTCATCAGCTACCATACCATCATCTCAGATTTTTCTTTCTAGCTGCTCCAGAGCATAGGAGACTAGAAGGAATAATATTTTTTTTATCATCACAATAGACATATTTTTTCTTTTTTGTGAAAAACAACATATATACAAAAAAGCAATAAATTTTAAAGCACTGCACAACAATTAGCTGTAGAACAGATTTCAGAGTTTGGTATGGGTTCCAATTCCACAGTTTTGGATATTTACTTCTAGCTGCTCTAAGATTCTAGAGACTAAAACAAATATCAATATAATGTTCAGCAATCATGCTTGTTTGTTAAACCCTACCTTCTCCGACAATTCCACTATCACCTTTGATGTTTCTATCCCACTCTTTTTGGGCTATGGCCATTCTAACTTTTTCGTGTTGGAAGGGGCTGTCAATAATACAGGGTAGGGAGACAGAACTAGCTGATGTTCTGGAGAGGCTGGGCCCTCTAAGCTTCAGGACTTACCTGATTCAGGAACCCATCTAGAGATTGTAAGTTTCTGGAAAGTTATCTAGTTCATGGAACCTTTGAAGAATCTTAAATTGCCCTAGGTGTTCTTTAGGATTGGCTGGAGTGGTTTTGGTTTGGGGTTTGGCAAGTTATGATAGGAAGCAATGTTCAATGTAAGCTTCATAAGAGTGACCTCCAGAGTAGACTCTCCACCTTATTTGAATCCTCTCTCACTTTTTATAGTCAAGTTTCTTCAAAGAATCATCCAGACTCATATGATGCCTGTATTTCCTCACTTGCTCAGCTGCCCTTTATCCGGTGTTCCTTATCTCAGCGATCAGCCGCCTCACCTACCTCATGTCAAAGCAGAAATGCAAAGTTACCCTTGCCTCTTCCCTTCTCCCTCACACTCTAACCAGTTCTAGTGGATTACCCAAACCCTTGTTACCCACCTACTCATTTTCAACCTCACTGTTATTGCTCTGATTCAGACCCTATTTCCTCCCTGACAATTAAAATGGTTTGCTAACTGGCCTCAACTTACCAAGTCTTCCAGTTCATTCTGCCTAAAAACTTCCTGTAACACAGAGTTGGTCAGGCCATGTCCTATTCAAATTATTTGCCAACAGGATCAGGTCCTGCCAACATGTCTATGCTGACATTACTAAGTTCTCCTTCTTCTGTGTTCTGCATTCTCACATGGCTTCCTGTTACAAGTCACCTGCAGATCTTGGCACAGGCCAGGCTTTTTTCTTCCTTTGTTTCTTTGCATAGGCCACTTCCAGTGACTGGAGCATTGGGCAGGACAGAAGAGCAGCTCCATAAGATTATAGAGTCCCTTGCTCCATTGTATAAGATGGAAACCCTTTCCTTCGTTCAGACTTTGAAATGGGGGCTTATACAACTTTGTGGAAACTGAATTTTAGGTTTAACAATGGAAAAGGATATATGCTGCATCAAACAGTATTCAAAGTGCTTTGTTGCACTGGCAGGCCGTATGCTTGGTTCTGAATTAAAATTTTATTATCTTAGTGATTATCATTATGGTTAGACAACCACTCTATCACTTACCAGTTGGATAACTTCAAGTCAGTTATTTAATCTCAGTAATACTGTTTCCTTAGTGGTTAAGAGGGAATAGTAGTGGTACCTACTTTGTATGAGGATTAAATATGAATTGATGGATCAAACTGATAGGAGCAAATGACTGCTAGTTACAATCACATGCACATCTAAGAATATCTATCTAGCTCTCGACTTGGGTGAAGCTTCTGGGAGTCAGAGCCTGCCAGTGCAGAGGGGGCTCGTGGGGACAGAGGGGTGCAGGGGGTACCATTTGAGGCATACCTCTGTGTAGACAATGGCCATCATCCAGAACCGCCGGCTGGGCCTAGGGACAGACAGCATGGCCCACAGGAAGATCAGGATGGGGAGCACAAGGGTGATCATGGAGGCTGAGACCATGTGGTTGAGGATGATAACAAAATAGCACACCATTTCAGAGCGCGCCACAAGGGTGTTGTACATGGCATAGAACAGTAGCAGGAACCGAGGCTGGCCAACATAGAACTTCTCTGAGGCTTCAAGTTCATCATCGTGGAACATCCTGTTCAAATAAACAGCCCAATCATTTATTTGTCTTTAATAGCTCTGAATTACTTATTTTCAGTCTGTAGGAGCCTCCCTGCTGTCTTCCACCCCAGCCCTACTTCCTACAGTTTTTTTGGAGGCAATCTATGGCTGTAGGCCTTTCTAATATCAGACCTTAGTATAGAAAAGTATCTCAACACAGTGTTAATTGATGTTTTTTGCTAATTCTATGTAACTTGAGTTTTATGTGAATTTTTCTGCTGACTGGCTCTTACTTGTTTAGAAGCAGCTCGCTGGCTGTCAGCTCATGCGTCAAAGGAGGTAAGATGCTAGACTCCAGCTTGTCTGTGCGGCTGTCATCTGGGCTGACCACCATGAGGTTCTTGCCTGTGGAGTCGTCCTGTGAGCCAAAGGAGAGGCGCTCAAAACTGACTGCCTTACTGTAGGAGGGGGGGGCTTCCACATCCCCATCCATGGTGGAGTAGTGTGGCAGCTCAGCTTCAGGGGTCAGGCTTATGGTCTCATGCCCCATGTCACCCTCGGCTTCATCCTTGTCATCTGCATCCTCAAGCTCAGGTTTTGGTGCCACAGCCTCCTCTTCCTGCTCAGCCTCCACTTCCTCGATCGTTTCAGTGGTCCCCTGGCGGGAGTATAGCAGGGTGCACTGCGTGGGCTCGCTGTCCAGAGAGAGGGGCAGACCCGGGTCTTAGCATCCAACCAGTGCTGAAAACTTCCCAATTTTGGAGAGACCTTACCAGTACTCTCACATCAAAACACTAAGGCATGTGAAAAATTAAGTACCCCACTTCCTTCTGCATTCCCACTGCTCTGTTTCTTCAGCATATCTGTTACCCACTGATCTGCAGAAACTATAGATGGCAGTTTCTCAAATGCAAAGGCAGGGAGTGCACACACCGTTTAAATTATAACAAGTCATATGGTTCACAAGAAGCAGAAACCACCTTATGCACAGAGTTTTTTTAAAATAGTATCAAGATACACAGACAGGCATTCCAGGGTTTATTTTCAGATCAATACATAGTTATTATAGCAGAGCTATCATTTTATGTATTTTAAAGAAGAGTACATATGAAAATGAGAAGCCTTGCCATTTTGTAGGTTTTCACCAAGATGCATCCTACTTTCAGCCCTACACCATGTGCCTATCTAGATCCATAGGGGGCTGCCTGCCACATAGGAATGAAAAAATGTAATTGTATGCCTCATTAAAGATGTCATACTTTCTCAGTATTCATTTCTCCCTCCTGTTTTTCTCTCTCTCTTTCCCTTTTTCTCATTGGTGTTTCTCACATGTGATTGAGTTTCCTCCATCTCTTAACCATTTTCCATTAAGTTCCTGTGTTCAGACATGGAAACTCCAGTCACTGTACTGTTTCCCAGTATGCCTTTGTCCTTGACCTGTCCCCTTTAGAAGCTTGCCCTCATTCCTCCCAGGGGATACTCCTGTTTTCTCTTCCCCACACCCAACTATGTCAATTTATTTTCTTTTAACAATTGCCCTTCTTTAGCATTCATTTTCTATAAACTTCTCTACTCATCTTCACTCCCTACTTTTTGACTTCCCATTCTTTCCTCTTGTGTATTTTATCTCCAATTTCTTTTCTTTCTAATTTTCCCTATCAGGTCCATGCAGGAGATGTTGGAAATGAAAATAGAGCTGCTGGACTGAGTGAAATTCATCGCATGCCTTTAATTATTGTCTATCCCAGACACACCCTGTCCCCAAAGGGCAGAGGCAACAAAAAATGATCTTGTGATTTGGAATGTGGTAGATACAGGAGTGAAATTTGTTGGATTTTAAATATGTACTGTTATCTGAATGGCACATGTGAATAGTGTGGGTTCATAATCTGTGAGATTTGCCAATGTGCAGAGTATATCCATCTGTCTTGTCATAGACATGCCAATGAGTGAATGAATGAATGAGTGAGTGAATGAGCTTATGACAGAGTTCTTTGTGGTGTCCTGGTGGGAACAAGATCTACATGAGTCCAAGATGCTCTCTCAGGGGTTCAAATTTTCCCAGGGCTCTGGCCCCAAGCACACACACCACCTAGAAGTCTCTTAGAATTCCAGGGTAGTTTGGATTTTTATATAGACTTACCTTAATTAGACATCACCTTCTTGGAAGGCTGTGAAATAGACCCATTAGCCCAGGACACATTCAGACCACTGGGGCCAACCCCACACCAGGTCCAACTTCCATGACTGGAACCAAGTAGAAGCATATCCCCTACGATTTTGGATCATGTCTGGCCTTGGGAGTTGAGAGTACCTCCAGGACTCAACCAAGTGGAGTGGCATGCCATGTCTTGTCAGAGGATATCTCATAGGGTCAAGGCACTCCTAGCTAAGGTCTACAGCTGTCAGAAAAAAGAAGGTAACAATCCCTCTGATTTGCCCTGATGAGCAGTCAAAATGAACTGTGTTTTGGATTGGGTCTTTTTAGTGTCAGGATAAATAAAATGGAGCTGATGCTTCTATGTGCCTGCTGACCATTCTAAGGCAATTCAAAAGAAGACTTTTGGGATTTTATGAAAATAATTTTACCACTAAATGATTACTGTTTCACATATGACTTAATGAGAAATATTAAACCCCAAAGTAACTTTTTCCAAAAAGAACAAGTTATGATCCATAAAGGTGATATATTCTACTGCAAAATAATATTCTTTTTAAAAAACAAATGGTAAAATACATCATAACTTTTGAGTTACTTATGCACATAAAATATAGAGGGGGTTATTCTGTATCAAACCCAAATGACCACATATGGCAAATTTTCATTTTTATTTCCTGTTGCACTGATTTTTTTGATAAAGTCATAAAAAAAGTTTTCCACCTTTTCTGACAGATTTTCCTCTTTGGGTACTGCCTACATATACTACAAATATAGGCAGAAATATACTTATTCCTTTGAAAACGGAAAGTGCAAAATATTTCTAGAATCGAGGGTAATATTTGTAACAAGGATTTTTAAGAAACTCCTAACAGACAAAAGCTAATCAGCAGTTAGCTTAATATAATATTATCATGGGGACTACTTAGAAAGGGTGGTGGTTATGCTTTTGTTATTCACGCAAATCCTTAAAATAAAAATTAAAAAATAAAAAAACTTCACAAGAACATATGTTTGCAATGACATAAAGGGGAGAAAGGCAATAAAATTATGGAACAAAGCATGCATGAATTAAGCACCTTGATGCTAAACTGCCACTGTCAGCTGATGAAGAGGACACATCCATGCTGAACATTTTACGGAGCCTAGGTCGAGCACGCTCACTTGTTTTAGGAACAGTTTCAGGTCCATCTAAATCATCAAGGGTAGACTGCCTTGAGAACAGCATGGTTGCTTCAGTGTAGCAGCTAGCAGCGCAAATAGTTACAGAGACACAATGTTAAACTCCAGTGGTATATCAGTTTACACATGGATCATATGATCGACATACTGGCCATGCAGCAAACCATACATAATACCAACACCAATAATGATGACAACCACCACAACGAAGATTCAAAGACAGGAAAAGGACCTGTTTGGCAGGATCATGAAACACAAGATTACTGGAGTTTAAAAAAATGTATTAGCTAATGAGAAATTATAAAATATCACTCTCCAATTGGGACAAAGAAACAGAATAATTCCAAGTCCCTGAATTTCTCATTCAAATACAAATTTATATCCTTATAACTTTGAAACAGAGGCTTTTTTCTTTATTGAAGAAAATATACTTTATTTGGGGCTCCCAATCCTGAGCTCATTGAGCTTATTTTGTAACCAAATTCCTTAAGCAGAAATATCTGCTCATGTAAAAATTTGTATGAGACTTCAACCTTTTTGGAATAGTCTCCAGAATGAGAGGGAAGCTCAGGAATGATGACAACAAAATGAAATTTCTACCCCATTTTCTGAATGCTATTCAGGTAAGCCAAACCAGATGCCTTGTATTAAAAGAGATGCTGGTTTGATATGCAACTGGATATAAACCAACATCCAAATAAATTAAAATAAAACAAAATAAAATTCTACAAAGAAAATAACAAAGGAACCCTAGCAATGGTGGGGTAATTTTATTTGCTGACTTTTCATTTTGTCTAATTTTCCTTCTGAATTACATTTTCGTTCTTGAGAAGAAGACATTTAAGAGAGAAACTTCTGGCTAAATCCCACATCTCCTGTGCCCCAGTGGGGCAACGGTTGGGGACGGGTGATGGCAGATTCAGGGAATGAGATGCTTCGGTGGCGCCACTAAATGAGAAGAAGCAAATCAGAGTTGAGATGGACTGATTTCAGTTCAGACATACAGTTCAACTGGAAGAGGGACAAACAAACCCAAATAACCAATGTGGGAGGCTCAGAGATATTTTTTCTTCCAGTCTGAACACTCACAACCTGCTTGGAACAGGTGAGCAGACCCTTGGTGACACAGGATGGATGATTTCCTGGCTGACACTGTTAGGCTAAGCATAACCATCAAAGGACATACACTAGCAGGCCTCCTATATTCTGGCCAGCACAGCCACCTACAGTACACTAGGTAGCAAAGTCCTACCATCCAAGAGGTAACAGCTTTCCTGTTTTACCTCCTCCTCCCTAAGAGAGAGGAGGAAATTCAAATCATTCACCTGCGTAACTACCTTTTCAGGTTCCAGATTCTAGGTTACAGCCCACAAGTTCATGAGCATGTCACAATTAAGTAGGGGATATGGTGCTTAATGATGCTCTCTAAAGGAGTTAGAGGCTGGTATGAAAGCAGTGGATAGTATTCTCAAGCTAAAATGGAGAGAAGACAACAAGATAAACTAGAAAAAATCTGGAAAGGATCAGGCTTTAGTTCCAACTCTGGTATTAACTGGCTGTGAGGTTTTAGAAAAATCATTTCCCTTTATAGAGGTCTTAATTTCATCATTTTTGAGATGAGATACTGGATCTTCCAACTTCTGTATTTCAGCTCTTACTTTTAGAGGTGTGAGACTCCACAGCATTTTAAGAATTTGCAGGCAGAAAGGTATAGTACATGGCCTCTGCTACACTTCTGAATCCTTCTGCATGGGAACTGGTGGTTCCCATTATTCTGTGAATTCTTGAGTGGAATTCTACCACTACATCACCCCCTTTCAGAACCCACACAGTCCCAGAAATTTGGGATTATTTGTAGGGTGACTAATTTTTCATCCAGACCAGGACAGTTTTAAAAGTTCAAGAGAAGAGGAGGATATTCCCAGGAATGCCGACAAGAGGCCTAAAAAAGGGTTGTTTGTCTTAGTGATCAGCTGTGTCAGTAGAGCTATGTCTTTTATGAAACATTTTAAATGCTGACCACCTCCTCCATAGCTGGGAATTCCCTGTAGAATGTAGCTGTAGTGTTTGTTGCAGCACTTTAAGCTAGTTTGTTTTTGGGAGAAGTAGATACTGATTTCATAAAACAACCATTTAAAAAAAGCAGTGCCATTCAACATCTGGATTTAAGGAGTGGCTATTCTGACAAGCCAAAGGGAACATGGATCTGATTGTTAGGTTCCTTCCCTGGATCCCCAAAGTAAAAGTGGAGCCATGGGATTATGGGCCTCTTCCCCAGAGGGTGTGTCCTGTGGAAGGGGAAGGGTACACCTTGAGCGTGCAGAGGGATGACTCCTTCATTAATTCATGTCCTCCTTGCCCAGTGACACAGATATCTGGAGGAGGCTCCCACACTTGGAATCTCATCTAGGGACGATGAGTACATTTACAGAAATCAGCCTGGCTCCTGTAGACTCTGGTTTTTATTGTTTGGTGATTTGACTTTCCTAGAAGCAGAGAATGTAGGCAAATGGCTCAACTACCTAGTAAAGGTTAAACTTGTTAATTCACTCACAAATGGCATAACCAATCCTACTGTGTCTCCTTTTAATTCAGGTTAAGATAAAAAAAAAAGTAAAAACACATTACAAACTAATTTTAAAAGTGTTGGTTTTCTACTAGTAAATTTGTTTATGGATTGACCACTTTATGAATTTTGGAATATTTGGATATTCTTTGTTAGAAAGAAATCAATAAATTTAAATATCTCCTACTTCACAGTTTTTGATCATGGGTATGTTTTTATATTGTAATCACAGGTCAAATTTAAAGGTAGACACATTATTATATTTTTTTAATCAGTCTTTCCCCCTTTTGTTTCTCCTGTTATGATTTACAATGTTTAGTTAATTTCTTAATTGGACATATTTTCAAATTTTATGCAGTTAAAAGTCACTATCATAGGGATTGTGTATGTTTATTTTATGGAAAATTTTAAATTCACTTTCTAATAGTTTTTTGGTTCGCTGATTCAGAATTTTGTTCAAGAGCAGATATCCTTAAACCAGGCTCATGTATGATATTCAGGAGAATTATAAAACCTTTGGAATTAAAAAAAAAAGTTAAATTATGTACATTTTTCATCTTTGGCAGCTAGTGTAGAGTTTCATGGAATTTCAAAAGAAGTTCATGAAAAACATGTTACCAACCACTGATAGGGTCAACTGAAAATTAGTAAAGAAAGGCTTTTCTATCTTTTTCCCTTTTTTACTTGCCTAGCCTGGAGATCTAGGTTAAAAAAAACAAAAGTAAAACAAAAAACCCTCTGTATTATGAAGCAAGGCAAGAACAGAGGTCCAAACAAAAATAAAACACTATTTGAAAACAGATTATATATCACATTATGTGGGCAGCATATTTTCTTGAAGAAAATATGCAAAGATACAATAGTCAAATTATATGCCATCCTTGTATATAATTTTATCTTCCCTAAGTTAGAGGAAACAATTCCAGTTAAATGTGGACATGATTTTCAGTTAACTTAACTAGCCTTTTATTTCACAATTCAGAAAAATGAAAACAGTTTGGATCAGAACTGGTCAATATTAAATCTATCTAGAGTAGCCTTACCCAAAGTTCAGTGCAATGGGACACTTGTAAATGGTATGCCAAAAATAAGTAAGTAAATAAAAGGAACACATTTTGGAAAATGTCAATCTAAAATATTTCCACATTCCTCTCATCTTGCCATTCCTCCAACCTTTAAAAAGAAAAAAAAGTTGGTCATAACTAGTAATAAAGTATTTGGATTTGGGAACTTTTCAATTTTCCAATTTTCACCTTCATTCACCCTTTAAATAGGAAGCAGCATTAATCAAAAAATCTTGTCCCATTCCCACCACCTTGCCTTCTACATGTGCTCATTCAGTCTCCACTTGTTATTAAAGGAATAAAATACACTGGAATAAGTAAGATCATGTGAAGATTGGGGATAAAAATGGATTTTCAGTGTGAGTATCACAATGAGAGAATGAGAAACTAATTATTTAAATATATTGGTTTATAGAGAGAATTGTTGCAACAAGAACAAATTGAAGAAGGTTGTCATCTTCCAAACAGGATAGTTATTATGCTTTGTAAAAAATAAAAATAAAATACGAGAAAGAAAACCCCATAGTTTATTGTCTCAATGAAGTCTTTCAAAGGAGAAGACTTAACACTCCCATTAAAAAAAAATGTTGCTTATAGGAGACTTTAAGGAAGACACACAATGAAGAACTCTTATTATTTGCCAGTTGAAGGATATAATATTAAATTTTCACTTTGTAGCCTTTGATATTACTAAATGATTTCAGAAATGAATGACAAATGTGTGCAAGCTTGGGTAGAAGGAGAAAGAAAGTATTATTACCATGACACATTGTTCTCAAAACCAATTATTTTATTTCAGGAATGAAAAACATTGTAAATAGTATGTCAACTAGGAGTCAAATGTTTGATTTTGAAACCTTCAAGGGTTTCTGTTCTAAATATTCTGTTCAGAAAAATATGTAATAGCTGAAATATATCTGTTTCTTTGGAACTTAAAAACAAGCAAAGATTGCTCCCAGATTAAAGGAAAAATAGCTCTTTTAATATCCCTCAAATAACTTTAAAAGAATCAATACCTTTTCTTTAGGAGGCATAGGAGGGGACATAGCCATGCAGATTTATCTGTACAAATGTTACATTTAAATCAGCATATGCATAAATACATATTCTTAAATTAAGCACGGTTTTAGCATACATACTATTTTAGAACTTGAGTTTTTATTGAAAAGCATATGCAATGAATATCTTTCTATACCAATAAATATGAATTTGAATAAACAGATAATTATTGGGTAGTGAAAGAAGAAGCACAGTTAGAGAAGCTCAAATATAGGAACTCAGCCACAGTTAAAAACAGCACTTTAACAACATTTTTTTAAACCAATTCTCCATGTTCAGGCTGCAAATTCAGTTTCCATTGATCTACCTTGGGTTTGGTGTCAATAAAACGGACTCAGATCCCTTCCCTATTTCATCATTTAATATAGTCAGTATATGTGAAGGACAAAGGCTTCTCCAGGCCAGTAGTTCTTGCTCAGTCTGTGAAGGATAACATACAGTGATCTGGGAGCTGGTAGACCAGCAATCCTCTGAGAATTCTGGAGATTCTTCCAAAGACTTAAACCATTTCTAGCACTACTCTTTGGGAATTATTATTTTTTATCTCTCCCAGAATTGAAAACAAGGTTTGGCATGTAATAGGTACTTTTTAGCATGTTTAATGAAAATAGTTAGTATTAGCATGAATGTCTTCAACGATACAATTCTTTACTATGAAGATGGATACTCTGTGTAATTTATCTGGTCTAACTAATCAACCTAGGAAACATAATTTTTCCTCCTAAGACAAGGACTTCTGCTTCAGAAGCTAGCTCTGTACAGTTGACAGATGTTCAGAAAACCATGGTTGCAGTATTATGAGGTTTTTCTGGAGAAGTGGTAACGTTAGTTCTCAAAGTCTGCCCGGTGTTTAGGAGGAGGCAATGAGGCAGGTCATACTATGGGGGTTAAGATCTTGGCTATGATGTAGGACTACCTGACTTTGGATCCTGGGTCTGCTTTTATATACTTCCTCATAGGGTGACCTTGGGAGAGCTGCTCAACTTCTCTGTAACTGAACCTTGTCCTCTCTAAAGCATGGATGATAACAGTATATGCCTCCCAGGGTCTTGAAAGGATAAAGAGAGGTAGCATCTGTCTAAGAGTTGGGGCTGGCCTTTGGCAAATGCTCAATCTGTGTTCACAGTTGGGTCATGTGCCAATCCTGTTTTAAAACAACATGTGATCATAAAACCCAGAGAAGATGAAAGCCAACACAACTGCTTCTCAAATTTTAATGATGCACCTTCAAGAAGCAATTATTGAAAAGGTTAAGGATGGAAAGAGACGAGAGATGGTAGAACATTCTTTCAGTGTGGGTGAAATCTTTAAAAAAGTGCTAAACGTGTAGCCCTGGACACAAAGAATCATTCTGTGAAAAGGAAGGATGGTGTATACTTGCCTCCACCTTGGAAACCTCTACTGGGTACCTGTGAATCATGCAGGGATTTCTTATTATTATTATTTCTGTTTTTTTCTGGTTCAGTTTAGAGGAGGGTAAAACTCCTTTGACTTTGCTGTAAACCTAGAGAGATCCTGAAGGAGGGGATCTGTGCTGATTCTCAATTAACTTTTAGCTCATGCATTCATTTCTCATATTGAATGATGCCCTCCTCTTTTACCTTTGCAAAATGCAAATCCACTGTTTAGAAAAATGAAGTACCTGGAGATGCTGTCATGGGAATCAAGGCTGTCCATCCTATGGGCCGCCTGTGAGTCTGAGGTGGTCTCAGGGTGCTCATCAATGGTGTCCAGCCCCGACTCCCTGGAAAGCTTCATGATGTGGTTCTGATAGTACATATGGATGCTCTCCCGAGTGGGGACGTTTCCCTGAAGAGAAGGGGAAATGGTAGGGTTCTTAGCGACACCCATGCATAAACAGCTGCCTGCCACTTCCCAGATTTCACCTCTTGCTACAGACAACTCTCAGCTGTCATGCTATCTTGAAGGAGGATTCAAACAAAGCTAGTCAAATTGGAGGTTCATGTTGATTCATTTAATGAATAGTACCCAAAAGACAATTCTAAATAAGAAATCCCTTCTTATGCATAAACATTTTTGCTGAATCATAGTAACTTCTCCAGAAACGCAATACTATTATTTTTAAATACAGTATATAAACTACACGACTCTTTTTCTCTGCATATATTCTAAGTTTTCCTATGAGAAACTTCTCACCATACTTCCCAGAACAAATAATAAGATCCTTTATAGGACATTGGAGAGTCTAGATCTGTAAGCTCTGGTGGGGAGAGTGGATAGAATAATAGACTAGTCATTATCTCAGAACCATGTGTATGCACACAAAAATGGGAGTTTTATTCCTGAGCAGGGAAGATATTTAAATCTTCTTGAAAGCAAAGGGCTGATACAAAGATTGCCTGGAAAAAAGGTATTCTGTCTTATTCTGCTTGGAGTTCTGGATATTGACTTTAAAGTCTCTATATTAGGAGACGAAGCAAAACATTTATACCAACAGCATTACCTTTTTAATTTCTCTAGTCAGCATGCATCTTTCAATTCTCAGAACAGTAGATATATCAATATGTTCCCTTGAAATGGAATTAAGCCAAGTTGTGAAACTATCCACTGTTGCCAGAAACAGGACCCAGGTAAATTTCAAAATATTAAATATCCTCTTGATGATATTATCTGGGAGGAAGAAAAGTGGTAAGACTTCAAAGGAACATAAGAGCAGCAACATTTTTGCTATTGTGTAGCACAGGGACATTTGACAAATTCAGATCTGGTTTTGACACTCATGTGTACTCAGCTGTAGGACCCTCAGTGGGAGCAAGGAGGAGCACTGGAGTATAGCTCTGGCTTATTTTACATATGCAGTGGCAGAATTGAGAACTAGCTAGGATACAATTTTAACCTTTGGTCAAAATATCAGTCAAAGCAGTTGCATATACATATGATAGGTTTGACTCAAAGTAGACATTGCATTCAAAGACATTTTAGCCACTGACATAGGGATAGAACAGTCCATTTCTATCCAGCTAACTGGGCCCTTTAACGTTTTTTGCATGGTTTCTGCTTTTCTGAAGTGACAGTTATTGTTGGAAACACTTCTGTTGACTCAGTAAGACTGTGATGCTTCCCACTGCATTTGCATTTCAGCTAAATCATCTTGAAATCTATTCTATAAAGTGCTCAATGCACATGTTACTTCTAGTTTAGCGTATATCTATAAATTCCACTGAATTCTATTCATCATAATTATTTAATTATATTGAGCTGGGCAAATGTCAAAATTCCACACAGTTTCAAATCAACAAAAAACCCTGAGATACTGGTAGATCTGGAAGGATCTGAATCTGGTCTTCCTCCTTAGCTGTGGCCATGATGTGGGGAGCCTGGGAAAGCTGTCAAATGATAAACACTGCCCAGATTTCCATCATGCCCATTAGGTTGTCTCAGAGCACACTTCTCTCATGAACCCTCAAAGGATTAAACATAAGCTCCTCGACAGTTGATGAAGGCTTGCAGAGGTTCCATAGTTGTGTCCTCATTTCTAGGTCAGAACTAAAACAAGAAAAGGAAGGTACCACCTTCATTGTCAGTCTGACTCATCATGTAAGCCAATAAGGATCTCTCAACTGGTGTGCAATGAACTTTTTAGGGCATAACACCAAATTTTGATCAGTATGTAACATCTTATTTGGCATTTTTAAAATTTAGGATTATTAACTATTTCAAACATTGACAGCAATAAAGGGAATATACAGTGAACATGATAATCCTATCAGAATTGCCTCTCTGTTCATTTAAGAAAAGCACCACCAACACCACCATCAATAAAACAACTTGCATCCCTTACCATCTACCCCCACAAAAAATAAAAAAGAAAATCAGATTAAAGTGTTATAGTAAAATCTTAATACATTTATAATTAACAATTACAGTTTGAAATAATTACAGTTTAAATTCATAATATAACATACCAAATAAAAGGGCAAAATTCCCTAGCAAAAGCCTTTATGAGGGAGAGCTCAACAAACTTTTTCTGTACAGGGTCCAACTTTTAGCTTTGCAGTCCACTATTTTTGTAAGAGTCTACTCTACAGTTGTAGTTTAAAGGTAGCCATAGACCATGAATAAACTGTGAGCACAACTGAGTCTTCAATAAACTTTATTTGTGAGCACTGAAATTTGAATTTAATAATTTTCATACTTTATGACATAATATTCTTTTGATTTCTTTCAACCATTTAAAATATAAAAATGATCCTTAACTAACAGGCCATATAAAAACAGGTGGCAAATCAAATTGGCCCCTGGGCTGTAGAGTTTGTTAACCCTTAACCTAGCGCAATCAGTTACAGCCATTGGAATGAGTCTCTAAAGTCATGAATGAGAGTTTGAATTTATAGTGGGATAAAAGTTTATTTTGAACCAACTGGCCTATAAAGAAGGGAGAGTTTCCACTCAGGTAAAAATTTGTTCTTTTTAAAAGGAAAACTGTTCAAGGGACTGTTGAGCTATGAATGGTGTGATATTCTGGTCCAAGCCTAGAGTGAAAGGCACAGACGAAGAGTCAAACAGCTCTAACCAATAAAGTAACAGGAATTTTGCAGCTGGAACCTGTGGAAGAAAGTTGGCAATTTGGAAAAGGAGACTGGGGGTAGTTAGTGAAAAGCTTCCAGTGAGAAAGGTGCCAAGTTGATTGGAGATTAGTCAGGTCCTGAAGGAGTCAGCTTGTGAAAAGCCCCTGTTGGGGCTGGGGATTACTGTCTAGGAACAGTGCTTGCCACTGTTCTGTCTCAACTTGCTTCCTGTTGATGCTGTAACTATCCCACAAGTGCTCAGTACAATCGTGTCACACCTAACAGTCTTATAAGAGTGTACTTTTAGGAAGCAAGGGAGTGAAAGAATATTCATCACCAAGAAAAGAAGTATAGGAAGAGAAGGTGTTGCTGCAAACTGAGTTAAGTACTGCACATAAGTCAACAGGAGAGCAAGTCTGAGCAAGAGATGACCGTGAACATCTACATTTCTCTTTCCACACCACCCCTCTTTGTCTGTTTTGAAAATGAGTAAGGTGTGTGTTTCCCACAGTGGTTTGATTTGAACCTTCAGCCATTTACACAGGCATGGAAAGGAAGCTTGACCCTAGAAGGCTATAGGTCTTGAGTTCATAACCATTAATAAATTTTACCAGCACCTTATTTATTTATTTTTACATGGGCAGGCACTGGGAATCGAACCAGAGTCTCCAGCATGGCAGGTGAGAATTCTGCCACTGAGCCACCATCACACCGCCCAGCACCTTATTTTTTGACATTTTATTTTTTCTCACATTCACAACTGTTTTCTTAAATATGGCAAAGATAAACATAACTATTTCACATTTTGCTTATAGTGGTCCTGATTGGAAAAGCAAAATTTCTGTTGCTGGAGACATGAATGTCATGCACTTTATTAATGTGGGTGATTATAAATTAACCATGAGACATTAGGGTTTTTATTTCTATTTTTCTTAACCAGGAGTGTAGTGGTTAAGAGCACAGACTCTGGATTTAAGTTCTTTAGTTCAAAAGACCAATTCTATCCCATAACAACTGTAGAGACTCAGAAACACTAATTGCTCTCTTTCTGCAGAAGATTCCTTATCTATTAAAGGGAGGAAAGTTAACAGGTCTAAAGCTCTTGGAAGTGGCCAGTGAACAATATGCGCAATCTAAAATGTCAGCTGCTATGCTGTATCAAGCATTGCCAACAATAATAGAATATCCAGTTTTACATACATGTGAGTCAAACAATGTGGAAATGGTAGGCCAAGTCTATGTAATGGTACTGCAGAGCAGGTTAAATAGCCTTTAGTAAGTCTCACTTTATGTCAGTACATACCATCCTTGGACATAGCTGTGTCCAGAGTAAAACAGTCTGGTAACCTTGTTCACTCATAAATAATATGCAAAGGTGTTCCCAGGCTATTAGGTAGAAGAAACCAGGAGACATTTAATTTCACTTGATTTGGAGGTCTTTGTCGTTGCTTTTGTCTTTTTTCCTGCATGAAGACATCCTCCCCCTAATCACATACTATGTGAGGCCCAAATGGCATGTACCCTGGGCTCAAAGTCCAAAGACCAGGGTTCCTTTCTTGGCTCTGTAACCAAGAAAGATGTGAAATCCTCACAAATCACAAACTCACTGGGACTTTGTTTCTCCTCTAAAACAACAAGGTTGGCCCGAGCCTCTGGGATACCTTTCATTTCTTCAGTTTTGCTCACCTCTCTTCTTCTCTCTCTATGTTCTTCAGAATAAATTGCCAATACTCTTTTGCGCCTCTATTTATGACTTCCATGGGATGTTTCAAATTTACTCCCTAAACTCTTCTATCATAGGAGCTTGGATTGAGTTCTTTACAAACTGATTCTAATCTGACATTTCCTCTAACGACGGAAAGATCAGATGTACTCTTAGGAGATATCTGTAATCTCAGTAGAGATGAGAGTCCAAGGGAAACCTATAGTCATATTCCAGAAACAGTATGTGATTGTTTTTAGACAGCCTTCTATTTTATACCGTCTGGGCAAGTATACATTTTAAATTTCCAGTAGCTTATACGTATCCTTAATATATATTTTTTACCTGGTCCATCAGATTTCTTTTTCACTGGTTCATCCTCTCGTTCTTCCCATTCTACTGGACCTACCAAGTTATTTAAGAAAGATGAGTTAAGTATCTTTCAGTTAAATTAAATGCCAACAGATCTTCTGTGTTAAAAGGAATTTTATAATTAAATCCAGGACATTGTGCCTACTTTAGGAGTTCCTGGGAAAAAATTTTAAGAATTCACTGCTTTCAACTTCTCCTTTCTCCATGTACCAGGGGTCAGGAAACCACGGCCTGCAGGCCGCATCTGTTTTACACAGCCTATGGGTTCAGAATGGCTTTTTACATTTTAAATAAAGAAGAATATTTTGTGCATATCAAAATTACATGAAATTTAAATTTTAATGTCTATTCATAAAGTTGTATTTTTAAACACAGCCACAAGCATTTGCTTATGCCTTTCTATGACTGCATTTACCCTACAATGATAGTGTTGGTAGCTGCAACAGAGGCTCCATGGCCTGCAAAGCTTAAAATATTTAATGCCTAGCCCTTTACAGAAAAAGTTTGCTGACCCCTGAAACATACTATGAAATTTCAACTTTGAATACTTTGGGATAATGCTACAAATTTTAGTCAGTCACAAGCTAAACTGATACAATTTCACTTTATTTCTTGTCCTCTTATTTAAGGCTAAGTCTGATAGATTTCACAAATACAAACAGGACACCCAGTTAAATTTTAGTATTTTAGCATAAGTATGTAATATGTCCAAATAATAGGTCCATGCAACATGTCCAAATGATATTTTAGTATAAGTATGTCTCAAGCAATATATCCAAGTTATTCTTGGGCTAAAAATGGCTTTTTTTTTTTAATCTAAAAAGTCAAATTTAACTGGGTGTCTTGTAGTTTATAGGTAATCTTACCTACAAGCATGCAAACTGATCTTTTGAAATTTATTTTTACCATCCTTGTTTTCTACTACTGTTTCACATATTCTATTAATCAGCTTTATTTTGCTGTTTTTAATTAACAGTTTATTTTGAATTAGTGTAAGAAAGAATACAAAATACCCTCATGGTAACATTACAACTCAGATATTGATACTGATACAAAATACAGAACACTTTCCTCACCCTTTTATAATGTGCTGGCTTTCTTCTCCCAGAATGTCAGGATCTATGCCAATGGAATGCTTTTTACACAAAGCATTACTTGATACTCTTCGTTGCAAGTAATTTTTCCTTTCTCTGGTCCCACTAATGTTTAAAGTGGAAATTTTCAGTTTCTTTACTATTAAGAAGACTGTTTTATTGCTTGCCTTCCCTGCTGGGTAGGAAGAAGGCCCCTGGATGAACCTGGAATCTCTAACTTATTAAGGTGACACAGTGATGTTAATTCGTTTCCTACCTCTCTGAGACTACATATCCTCCTTGGGTTGTTGTGGGATGAAATGAGATAACGGATAGAGAGCATTACAGCAGCACCTAATGCTTCCTAGGGCAGTATCTTTGTGCCTCCTCTGTCTATGAGAGAGCTAGAGGAGACAGCACCTTGTACCAAGAAGGGGCTAAACAAAGATTCATTAAGAGAATAAGCAGAAATTTATTTCTAGTCCCAATATCTTTAAATTAATGTTGGAATGGTCTTTAATCTGTGGATACTCAGTGGTACAATACGAAATAATTTTCATGATGCAGAGGAGTGAGATGTTTTAAGACGATGAATGGACATTTCTAGAACAGGTCACATAATTTTGGAAGAACAACTGTCTGAGAATAATACAGACAATTTTGGAAAAAAAATGGACGGTGAAGGGAATTTGCCTTATGAAATATTAAAACTAACTTTACAGCTACTGAACTCAAAATATATGGCACACTGTGAATGTAATTAATACCACTGTATTGTATATTTGAGAGTCATTAAAATTGGAACTGCTATGCTGCGCATACATTACAATAAAAAAAATAGTATATGGCCTTGGTCCAGATCTAGACAAGAACACAGTGGATTAGTATACTGAGTCCAGGAACATACACAAGAATAAATGGGAGCTTAATACTGACAAAGATAGCATTTAAATTCAATAGAAAAAGGAAGAATCATTTAATACATAGGGATAGCTTAATTGCCTATTCATCTAAAACTAAACAAAATTAGACAGCTTTCATAGCATAATAAAAAATTCAAGATGTAAATAAAATTGGCAGGAAATGGGAAACATTTGCATAATATCTGATGTCCAATTTCTTAAGCAAGATGGAACTCTAGAAACTGCAAAGAGAAATTTAGACCTATTTGACACTGAAAAAAATTAAAGATCATTTAGGTAACATATACCATAAACTCAATCCAAAGATAAGCATTTGGATTGGAATATTTGTAACCCATGAGTAAAAGGATAATATTCCTAATATATAAATAGGCCCTAAATTAATAAGTAAAAGACAAACAACCCATACAATAAAATTATGGAAAAAATGATATAAATTTTTAAATTTTAGAATTGGAGATACAAATTACCAAAAATATGTGAAATAAAAAATGCCAAGTCATACTTGTTAGGGAAATTCAAATGAAAATAACAGCCAACTGCCACCCTTTAGGAAGACAAATAATGATACAGCAGTGACATCCTATAGTTTAAGGCCAGGGAAACGGGTACTCCTACACTTACTGACATGTATAAATGACTAAAACATCTTGGGAAAATATCTATTATGGTAAAAAGAGACAGCCTTTAACCCAGAAATTCCACTTTTGGAAACCCATTCCATGATGAATACTTGATTTTCCTGACCTTCACTATGCATTGAAACCCAGGCATGTATGTGACCTTACACCTGAATATTTGGGCAGGATTGTCCATTTTAGAAATTTCATTGTGGCAAAAATTTGGAAGCAACTTTCATGTCCATTAGTGACAGAATAGTTGAATAAATTATGCATAACCACACTATAGAATGTTTTGCTGCTATTATAAAAGAATGATATAGTATTATCAATACTTAATTGAATAAATAGCCATGATATATTGTTAATGAACAAAAGAGTAACCTGTATTTCATGAGTTACAAAACAAACAAAAAATGAAGGAAACTATGTATATGTATGCACATGAACATATATGAAAATACACATGGAAGCAAACACAGAATGTGGTTAGGATTCTTTCCTGTAGGGACAGGTTTTGAGGGGACTAAGCAGGGGAAGACTGTGTGTCTACCTTCTTTTTTCCTTGACTTGTTATATCAAGTGTGAATTAATTTTGTCTTTTTAAATTAATAAAGGGAAAATAAATTGTCAAGAGGCAGAACTATCAGAAAGAAGAGAGATTTTGTTATTTCTTTAGCATTTCTTTAGAAATTGTTTTCTTTTGTAGTTGAGTTTTAATTTCATAAGTAATCTATGCATATATTGTTTTTGTAAAAAACCAACATATAACAGATAAGCTTAAAATCTGCTTTGATTATACCATTTCACCTCTGCCTCTCCACTCCCCTAAGTGGTAGCCATTGTTAATTTGCTAAGTATCTTCCTCATTGTTCTCTGCATTTAGTATATTAGAGTCTCCCATCAAAAATGCAAAATATTGTCTTGAGGTACTTTTGTTTCTTTTGTTTCATAAGTGGTTTCATAATGCATGTGCCGTTTTGCAACTTGATTTTTTTTTCACTCAACAATATGTGAGAGATTGTTCTCCGTGTCAGTTCAAACAGCTTTAAAACTCCTTAAAGCTTAAGGAATAGGATTCTAGCACATGCTGCTAATGTACTTTATTTGATTATTCCTCCTTATATGAGCATTTAGGATGTTTCCAAACTTTCATTATTAACAAATAATGTTTGGTGACTATTCTGAATCATGTATCTTTGTACACATATGCAAACACTGCTTTAGGTTAAGCTACCCCTAGAAGTGGAATTGATGGATCGTAGGATATGTATGCCCGAGTTTTTAATAGATATTGATATACTGATCCCAAAGCAGATTCATCACCTTACAACACCACCCAAAGAGCATGCATACACTTATTTTCCAGTGAACTTCCAGTTGATGCTATCAAATACATAGGCTTTTGCTACTCTGGTAGGTTAAAAAATAGTATGTCAAAATATTTGAGTTTTTGTTTCCCATATTATTTGTGAGATTGAGCCCCTCTTGGCCATTTCTATTTTCTAGTCTCTGAATTGTCTTTTCATAGTCTTTCATCTATTGTGTTGAATATTTCTTTGCCTGTTTTTTTTTTTTTTTTTTTTTTTTTTAACATGGGCAGGCACTGGGAAACGAACCTGGGTCTCCGGCATGGCAGGCGAGAACTCTGCCTGTTGAGCTATGGTGGTCTGCCCTGTTTGCCTAATATCTTGATGTTCTTTATCTAGAATAATAATCTTTAACCTAATATATATGATGAAAATATTTTTACTATTTCCACTTGCACTTTAACTTTGCTTTTGGTATATTTTGATATAGTTTGGGTTTTTTTCCCTTAGAAAATATTATTATATGTTTCAAATATACTGTGTAATGAAGAATAGGGCATTCTCTTACAATTTATAAGTTCCATCTGTAGCTAAAAGTATGCTCCATTTTTTTTTTGTTTCTGGTTATTGTTTAATTGCACATTCCCTTTTTTCCTCGTATAAAATTATCAAAGGTTTGTCTTTGTTACCGGCTTTTTCTAAGAACATCTTTTAATTTAATGATCAGATCTTGTCTTTTATTTCTTTTTATTGCTTAATTCCCAACTAAAATTGACTTTTTTCCTTTTAACTCTCTTTGGGTTTATTCTGCCCCTTATCTTTGTTTCCCATTCTATAATATATATCTTAGCTTAAATTCAGCTTTCATAGTACTTCAAGTATAAGATATGAACAATGAAGATTCAGTAAAATTCTTTTTGCTTTTTAGAATTCAAGAATTTTATACCTATCAAGCTTCTGTCCTCTCCAGTTCTTCCTTAGGATTATAATGCTGGCTATAAACTGCTACACCCAAGCAATACTCACCCTCCCCAGATCCTTTTCTCCTTCGTTTCTGTTCTTCTCTAGCAGACCTTTTTTTCTCTTTGCGCCTCTGTCGTAGTGCTGTTTTAGGATCAGTAATCCAGGCTTGATAAACAAACTGAAGAGAGTAAGTTCAATTATTTTCTGGCTTTGCAGAAAAAAAATAATTTGAAATTAGAAATGGGATCTATGTCTGAAAATACACGGGGGCATACTTTCTGACTTTGGCAAATTTTTTTCCTCCCAACACAAAGTAAACATCCCCTCCCACCTGTTATGCTGTGCTGACCTGTATTGTTTTCATTATCATGAAGTAAAATATGAGAACAGATTTTTCAGGAATACACCTCACTTGGTATCATACACAATCATGAGGTAAACGGTGGATGTTACCAAACTAAGATCCCTTTTTTCCAAATATTCAGATACTGCCCACTGTTTGTGATACTCCGTTACAGATTCTTTTGCACTACACATAATAAGAATAAACCAGAAGCCTCATAAAGTATTATTAGAGTAATTTTATCCTAACACAAATAAACTTTGAGTAAAAAAAGAAAAATCTCTAATAATCTTATTCACTTTGGGAAATGGATTTGGCATTTGATACTCTTCCCTGTGAATAACAGCTGCTCAGCAGCAACTGGAGAAAGGGCTCTGTAGCTGGATTAATATTTCACTTTTTTGGGTGTATGGTCCGAGAATCGAACTCAGGTCTTCTGCATGAAAGGTGAGCATTCTACCTCTGAACCACCCTGGATTACTACTTTGAGAGGAAAAAAATTAGCATCATATTTTTTATGTTTTCTTCTAACAAATCATGTAAGTGAGCACTGGTGATGACTGAAATGGGTAAGGAGTTATTCCAGGATGGCACAAAAAGAAAATCAGTGTGCTTTTTGCCGCCTTTTGTCATTTTCATTTAAGAGCTAAAAGTAGTTAGTTAGTATCATATTATAATAAATGACCACAGTGGAGCAACTTGGAACAGTCCGCCCACCCACAGTCTTCCAAATCATGCAGAGGGGAAGAAAGAAAACCTGGAGACACCAAATCAGCCATCTCCACCCACACAGCCAAGCAGGCATGCCCTCATGCACCTGCAGACATGCCTCGTCTCAGGGAAGCTGGCCTTTTCATTGTGAGGATAATGTTACATGTATGCTTTGTGGGGGCTCTTAAAACCCACATGCTTTATTTCATTCTATATTATTTTCAGACTTCTGATGTTTTTGAAAAAAACATAGCATAAGCAACCCCCTGGCTTGGTGATATCAGTAGAAAATGAAGAGGGATTCAACTTTTCCAACGTGAAAATGTTAAGGGTCATAGGTTCCTAAGGAAGAACATTTCTATTTTCACAGGTAGAAATCTGAATCTGGGGGAATTAACAGAACTGCAACCCTATTTCTGAACAGCAAATCAAGGACACACACAAAAAACATATCATCCTGTTTTATATCAAAAATATATTTTTAAAAATGAGAAATGAACATAGATTTGAAGAAGGATCAAATAACGGAATTTACAGCAGATGTTCACTGAGCATGTTAACTGGGAATTCTATTAAGAATATTCCTGAAGATTAGTTTATTAAAATAAGCAAACCTTCTTCAGCACAATATTGGTTCCTTAAAAAAAACCCTGAGTTATTAAATTTAAGAAAACTTCAGGTTTAAGAGCAACATATGGTGACATTTCCATTAAAAAGGGTTGTTATAATATTGCTTTTAGATCATGCAAGAATTCCAAAAGTAGGAAATAAAAAAAATTATTCAGAATTTGTAATAAGCATGCTGGAAGGAATACTTTTGATCTAAATAAAAATGAAATAGCAGGGGAAGGAAGGAGAGAAGGAAGGGGAAGTATGGAATTGTAGAAGTCTTGTAGAAAGGGTAGGTACCATGAAAATTGGGAGTTATTAAAGGGTAAACTCTGATTTTATCTATAATAACTAAATAATTAAGCCTATGATTGTTCTCACTGAGATGAGAATTTAGACAATGCAAATAAGAAGAAAAGGAGGAAAGAGGAGGGAAGCAGATGAGAATTCCTTATTTGTATCTTAATGGTAATGTTTGAAATACAAACACTTTACAGTTCCAGGAACATCTGACGGAGGTTCAGTTTTGCCTCAGTCTGACTGTTACAGAACAACAATGATAAAGAGAGAGGAGGAGGAAACTTCCTAATTCTTACTGAGTGAAGAAACTGGAGTTTCTTCCTGAAACTTTTCAGTTCTTACTTTCTAGCTGTAACTATTATCTGACTTGATGGGTCTCTGTTAGACACACAGCACACTAACCATAAATGGAAAAATGCATGGGCATGTATATAAATGGCCTTTGGATTATCCAAACTGCCAATGCCACTAGTATGGATTCCCAAGAGTTGATTTTCTCTTAGATTTTATCCTATTGATCAAGGGAAAAAAAATGAGATTCATGGTACTGAAAATTCACTATGCAAAAATGCATTTGTTTTTAATAGGAGAGAATTTCATTTAAGTGGATATCCTTAACTTATAGTGGTTACATTTCATAATCTGTCCTTTAATTCAGATATCATTCGGGGGCTTCTTTATGCCGTAGGTAAGAAGATTATTTTAATTTTTTTGAGTAAGATCAGGAATAGGTACTTTGTAACCTTTCATTAGATTCTTAAACTTTCCAATAGCTCTCTACAAAGAAAGACAAAGCAAGAGTAATTAGTAGGAAAAAAACCAAAAACCATACGAATTGAGAGACTCACATTGTAGTTACATAAGAAAAAAAGAAAAGAATTCTAGGGAAGCAGCAGCAGTGAATAGTAACTAAAAGTCTGCATTCTCGTATTTTAAAAATGGAAGGAACCTAGGTGTCTTGAGACTGCTTGCTACACAACGCGGTGCAGAAGTTGTACTTCACATGGGAGCTTGAGAGAAATGCAGAATTTCATTCTGCATGCCAGATCTGCTGAATCAGAATTTTCATTTAAATAAGATCGGCAGGTAAAATTTGGGAAATACTGGTTCATTGCCACTATCCAACTCATCTGTTTGAGAAACTTAAAGACCAGAGTTAAGTGTCTTGCCCCAGGTAGAGTTCAAGAGAAAAAGCTTTTATGAAACGTAAGACTAGCTATTCATTATTTATGAATCTCAATAATGGGTTGACTATAGCACAGGTAATGGAATAGTTTCTCTTTTGCAATAAATTAATCAACACATAATTTTTAACCATTTATTCCAAAGCATGATCACTGATCAAGTGAGAGTTACGAGTTAAGCAGACCATACAGGGCTGAAGAAGAGCCTGGAGAGTTTACCGAATTCCCAGTAGAAAATGGAAGGTGAGATCAAGTTTAGGAAAGAGACTAAAGAAGTCAAAAAAGAGACAGAGCAAAATGGGTCTTTTATTATCTTATCCAGAATTCTATCAGCTTTCTGAGAAAAGCGATTAGACTTTTTATTCATCATAACTGTACATGCAATCAGATGTATCTGATTAAACAAAATGTGACTTAAGCAAAACTCTGGGAAGGACAGATAGTGCACATGTATCTGCATTTTCTCTGTTTCCAATAGTCTCAAGTATCAACTTAAAAACAAGAGTCAAATAATAATAATTTGGCTTCTAAGAACTCCTTTTAAAAAAGTTTGCCCAATCTTTTAAGTTTTCCTAATTCCTTCATTGCATGATCTATAGAGAAGGGAAAATGCAGATGCAGAACAATGGGGACATATTTCTCTAAAGTTCTATGGAGTGAAAGTCACATACTACATGTCAGTAAAACATCAAATACCTTTGCAGCTCTGATTAAATATTGAAGAATAGTTTTGGGAAGTTTAATGACAGACTTTGGCAAGGCTAAAATGGCTGAAGCAAACTTCCCAATAGCTCTCTACAAAGAAGGACAAAGCAAGAGTAATTAGTAGGATAAAAAATCCCCCAAAACTAATAATTTAATGTATGATGTCAGTATGAGTTCATCTCTATAATCACATCAACAAGGTTAAAATACACCAGTCATGGAAGCTAGAATAAAATGTGCTCTGCTCCTAAGTTAAGAATAAATATTCAATCATTACATGTCATCCATAAAAAAATGGTGAAGATGGTCATGTTCTCTTCTTTGCTGCAGGATGGGTGATGGTTAGAAGCATACTTCATTAGAATAAAAATAACCAAGTTAAGTCATTAGTATTTTTGACAAGGCAGTCAGCCACACACGTGCACATAGACATGTCCATCAAGAAACATACACAGGTAGCAATGGAGCCAATAAGGAAGTGTAAGAGCGAAGTATGACCACGAAAAATTTACTTCTTCATTTTCACTGGGAATCAGCATTGGATGTGCCCAGCTAGCTTGAGAAAGCCCGGCCAGAAAACTGACAAAGGTTGGTCATGGGTATAAACTACTCCCAGGCTGCCTATCATGTGGCTTGATGAGTGCCACTCCATGTGCCTTATGGTCTCACAAATGAGTTTATGGGAATAATGGTCCTAGTGTGTGGCTTATTCATGAGAGAAATATATACTAAGTTTCTATACCATGTGTAACTCTAATGACAAAGCCTCATCTTATACAGCACTGGACATGGTATATTAGGCTAGTGAGCTATGGAGCTGAGAAATAAATAGCATTTCTTAAAAAAAAAAAAAAAAGGCAGTTAAGGTGAAAAAATTCCAGGACTGTGCTAGATATTTCTATTAGTAAATACTTTCTCAATTCTTTATATATACAAAAGAAGCTGATTTTCAAATTTTGAAGCAATATTTAAATGACATTGTTTCACCACAAAGCAAGTATTTTATTTTCATGATCAACTATTTCACCTATTGTAAAAGAAATAAATCTATTCAAGCAACCTGAAGCAATGCCAAAGAAAAGAAGTCTTCTTCACCTCCTACTTGCAACAAGAAAATAAAGTTCACCAAAGAAAAACTTTATTTTTCATTTGTAGCATCAGAAATTGTTTTTCTTTTTTTAACATGGGCGGGCACTGGGAATCGAACCTGGCGCTCCGGCATGGTAGGTGAAAATTCTGCCACCGAGCCACCATCACACGGCCCCAGAAATCGTTTTGATGCAAGTGAATGAAGACCTGGCCTAAATACTATTCTTGCATTGCAATGCTCAGAGTAAGCAGTGTTACAGGATAATTAGAGGTAGACAAATTTAGATGTAGATGGCAAGCTTCAGGGAGTTACATCACGTGTGACTGTGGTAGAAGAAGCCTAGACCTGCAGTCAGGGTCTGCTGATAGGAAGACTCTTCTAACATATAAAGGACATTATTTCCTGACCCATCATTACCTGGAATGCTGACCTTCTTGGGGGCTCTTCATCTTCCTTTTTTAGTTCTTCCTCTTCCTCTTCTTCACTGTCCGTTTCAAACAAATAATAATCTCCACTCCTGACCACTATGTGAAACAAAATACTTATTTATTTCTTGAAAGAGATATGAAATAATCGGGGGCTTATTAATGAAATGGCTCCTAAAAATACACAAAATTTCCATAAAAGGACCACAGAAAGAGATATTGGTGGGGAGGAAGAAACAAGAGATGTCAAGAACTCGTTGGAGGCTAATGCCCCCTTGGTGTGCTCTGGTACCCAGGGGCTGCGGTCTTGTCTATGCCATCCACATGAACTGGTAATCTCAGCGTTCATCTGGTATTCTCTGTCTTCCTCATTGTAAATTTTACACAGATGAATCAGGACAATTCTTAGGAAGCCAACTGGGTTATGAAGATGGCCAAAATAACTGAAAATGATGGTTTCAAAATTCATCAATTTTGTCCTTTAGACAAGGCTGAAGTGAAGTGGTGGGTTTGTTATGGCCCCAATGAGGACAAGATGCCAGTAGGGATGATTTGGGACCAAGAATCAGGTCACCAACCTTCTACTTCACTTTATACCGTGCAGACTTGGCTCCCCTTGACACAGGGGATGTGGCACATATGGCAATACATTTGAGAGAGTTTTTTTTTTCTTTTAAATAACACATTGCCATGAGGAGAAAATGGGAAGGTATCATTTAAACCACACATACAAAATACAGAAAAACACCACCATCACCACCACCACTCTGCCTATTGCTACACATAGACCAGGTGGGGCAACGTGGTCCAAATGGCTCAGCATTGCTAATTTTGTGGCCAACAAGAAGCCTCTCACTTGCTTAAATTTTGGGGAAATGATACTGACCACAAGACACATACACAAAGAGTATAAACTGTCTCTGCCTTGTCTAATATTTTCCCTGCAAGAACAAGTCACCTGAATTAAGAGCTTGGAGCACAGAAAGCTGAAATGTCCAGCCATTTGAGGAAATTTGTGAAGTCAGATCTTTATCATTTTGATCACTATTTTTTCAGAGAAAAGAGATCCAGCATATGCATTTCTGATGCTATATAATCTGTACTATCATTGTAGGAAAATACATTGATATTTTCAAATTGTATTCAAGCAGTCAAATGCTGAAGCATCTTTTGGATGACAGAGCATGATGTTTTAAGTTGCCTTTTGGACTTATACATTGGGAGGAAATGGAAAACCTTGGCTTGTTTAAAAATAGTTGCTTGAATCATACTAAACATGGTCAAAAGTAAAGTGATTTTGTCCATGATCTCAGATGAATCTGAAGCCTCCATTCATGAAGATGTAGAGTGAATGAATTGGGCCTTATATCCTTGAACAGAAGCACTGTAATTTGCTTTGTAATTTATGTTTACTTTGAAGAAAGAACCAGGCCCAGAGTAATGGGTCCAGGCCTGAGGAAATAAATGCAATACAGCATAAGGTAAGAATAAGCAAGAACAAACCAAAGTTACAGCATTACATTTGACAGTGAGAAAAACCATTAAAGTAATGCCTTCATGTAAGCTGAGAGATTGCAGGAAGTCACACAGACTCTATGTCACATGGTCATTTGGGAAAAACACAGAGTGTCATAAGATTGAACATTTTACCCTCATTATAGGCTCCGAAATCAACCATAGCTTAAATTGTATTCAATCATACCTTCTATAACTTCTAAACATATGGACACAGAAAGTACAAACAGTTTTTACCTCAAACAGGCAAAAAGTTGATTTCAGCATTAAAAACTTCACCAATTTATATGTGAGCAAGGGGAAAGAACAAATTAAAAAAGAAGAGAATATTTTTTATTAAAGGCTCTTATTCCCTTATTAAATACTCCTGAAATAAAACTAGGAAAATAACAATGTATACTTTCTGTGGTGATATCCACTAATACTGATAAGAAAAGCAATCACACATACATTTGCTACTTTAGCTAGAACTCCTCCCTCCACCCTGGATTCATGTTCACATCATCGATGCTGGCGCTATGGCTGAACTACTGAGCATGAAATTAACTCTTAGAATCCTACCACTTTTATCCCCAGAAACTTGGCCTTTGATTTTTGGTATTTAACCATAAAACTATGCTTGGTGGTGATTCAGAGAGTACAGAATTGATATATGGAGACAGACAACAGTGGAGTGAACAGAAGGTATAATTGAACAGCAATAATGCAATAGTATGTGCATACATAGGCATGGAAGTGGGAGGTATGCCACCCACAGAGCATGCTTACATCTTCAATAATATTAATAACATAACTATATTATCATATTGTCAATAGATTTGTATATATCCAATAAGTTGGATATTCCAACTTATTCTTAAGATTCAGTGTCTTTAAGAAATATCTATTTGAAAGCTAGTTACTTTAGCAGGTCAGATTAAGTGCTTTCATAATAGGTTCCCATATCTAAATACAAGTTTAGGTATTCATCATAGTCTAAAAAAGTATACTACATATTCTTTCCCCACAAACTTGTGAAAGAAAATAGACTTTGTAAGAGAGAATTTAACACCACACTCGGAATCTGATTCCAAGCCATGAGTTACACACATCTCTGCATTATTGCACCAAAAGGTATTGTAACCAGGCACATTTATTTTAACACCAGTCTTCAAGAACTTGATATAATGAGGGTGAAATGAATCAGAATATCTAAAGTCATTAACCTTCATAAGAAGTTCTTTAAATTATTACCAACTTGTAAGGTGATTATCAAAGACCATATCCAATTCTTTCTAAAACACAATGTTTATATGAGCAAAGGAAAGACAACCACAATAATTGCAATGGGAATTTACCCCAGATGAAATGACAAAACACTCAATATGACAAAATGTTGAAATGGATAGGTCTCTCTAAACTGGCAAAGGGCCCTTTAAAAACAGAAGGATTGGCACAGTTTACTTGTGACTTGATAGAAATTGCTATTCAACATGCTAAATATTCTCAAACTGTTGCATGACTAACATGCCAACGGGAAATAAATAACATAGTCATAGAAAATTTCAACTTGAATCTTTGTCATTTAACTTGGGCAGAAAACTAAATGAAACTCTAACATCCATATTTTTTTAATGTCATAAAGCTGAAATTAAATATGTGGGATTAAATGTACTTACATCCAGATACACTGAGCATGCTTCAAATACTGCTTCATTAAATTAGCCTGCTGATTTCAGAAAATTATTTGTTGGGTGTGAGGGAACTAGGTGGCCCTAAGAATCACGTATAGGGACAACTCTGACATATCTGATTTTCTAGTGGGTCTCAATATTTATCAGAACCCATCCCAACACTTTGTAGCCTGGCTTATGTTACAGGCTTTGGTGGTTTCCTGATCCAATTAGATCAGTTACAGCTTTAACACAGAAGATGTTACAAGTAATTCATAAAATATTCCTATTCTAACAAATCTAAGGAGGACTAAATTGAGATGGGCCATTCCATTATGATCAGTGCTATTTTCTTGATAAGAATGACAATTTCCATAATTCCTTATTCATTCTTACGATCCAAAGAGATAAGCACCCACATTCTATGTGGCTATCTAGCTCTGCTTTTCCAAGTGGGTTTTGCTTTTAATTGGTAAACACTTAAGATCAGATGGCTCAGAAACTTGACACATGCTCAGCACTGGATGTTTTGAGTGCAACTTTAGAGCCTTTTTGAAACTGGGGAGGAGGCAAAGTAAGAAAATAAATGCTTATTAAGTTATCCCCATCTTTATATTTCATAAATTGCCAAAAATCTTAAATGCAAATAAAATCCAGCTCTGGGCAAGAGAGGAAGGGAGATCATTGGCCTCCATGACGCGTGCCTTACAAACAGTCTTAAGAACGTTTTTGAACACAATGATGGTCCTTAAATTGATATCCAATGATGAGCCAAAGCTCATTGGTAATAACAAGATTTTAGCCATAAAACAAATACTAGCAGAGCTCTAGAACTCAGAACTAGATAATATGATAATCAATTTTTCTTCCCTTTCTGAGCCCATGAGTTATGCTGAAGAGTTCTTAGCCAATATTTAGCTAGCATGATAATCAGCAGATTTTTCTGGGAGAATCTGCCCAGGGTTCAAAGACCCGTTGTCACTGCAATTTTTCTACCTCAGACTTCCTATCAGGTCACAAGGATCAAACTATGCATGGGACACACAGGTCATAGGGACGCCTGAATTCTGGTCAAGGATATAAGGGTTAAAATCGATGAAATTGTAAGAGGATCGAGAAAACCTACTGGAAGCATGATCAACCCAAGGCCGCCACCACTGCTTTTTTTTGCCCTTGGCTTTCTGTTTGTCTGCTTCTCCTAAAATAAAATATGTCCAAACATTAATTCTTATAAAGCGAGAAAACAAATTTTGAAAACCACGCTTTAACAACTCAATTGTCAAATCTAGATAAATTGCAAAAATACATCAGAGGTCAGGAAAAGGAACTATATTGAATCTGAAACATATATACATATTAACAGTTGATTTCATAAGGTAAATACTGTTTTATTAGATACTATGCCCAAATTTTCATTTTCTTCTTAGTAAGTGAGGGCATATAAAGAAATACAAAAAAGAAGGGGTTATTTGCCAAAAACACATCTCCTATTGAATTTTCCATTGAACTATCAGAAAAGAAGCATCCCAAATTTCATAAAACAATTTAGTGGTAATTAATTCCAACAACCAGAAAATTTGCTTGGGATAAGTTTTTTTTTTGCTTGAGATAATTTTAATACATGCTTCAAAATTATAAATTTACTGGTGATCAACAGATACTATGCATGTACTGAACAAATATCACACATTATTTCTTTACTCCTTACAAATAGAAAATCATGCAAACACCTAAAAAAGACCTTTAAAACTTCAATTAGATACAATATTTATATTATTCAGTATACTAAATACATTGCATGTTAAGTTTCATCAGAATAGGTGATGACTGAATGATATTTTAACCACCAACATCCAGATGCCCCTTAAAATATGCACATGCACTTCATTTGTGAATAAAATTTATAGAAATCAAAAGCAATAGTAGACTATCTGTAATATATTCCGTAAAGGAACAAATTAAGCAAACTCATGCTCATTTCCTTCAGAATGTCTGCAAAGCAGAAGCTAGATTCTGTGCTCGTTAAAGCCTTCTTGCTGAAGAGTAGGTACTCTTAAAGGCTTGATTCATTTAAGCGTTTTACTCTATTAAACAAATAAACCTATCTTCTTCACCTTGGGAAGGTAAAGCTTGCTTAGTTAAAAATATGCACACGTTGTTAATAGTGGCAAAATGAAGAGAAGCATTGGCTTACAGCCCTATGTGATATCATGATTCTATTCAGTGTCAAAATATGCAAATACGAAGAAATGTCTAGACATACTTTCATCATCCTCTTCTGAGAGTTTTTGGGTGTCTTGGCCTTCTCCTGACTCCTGGGTCAAGCTCAGCATCCTCTCTTTACCCTTTTTGTATTTTTGCTGCCTGGCCTTGATGCGGTCCATCCTATAAAAGAAAACAATGTTGGTAAAGCCAAGAACAACAACCACTGTCACCATAAGGTTGGCATTATGGACTGAACTGTTGTGTATACAACATGATTTTATCATGGACAAAGTGGTCAATTACTTGGAATTGTGAAAGGGTTGTTAATGAGCAACAAGAAACTCCTTGTTTTTTTTTCCCTATACCCATCAAATGTAATACTATGTAGGTGCTATTCTTAATAAATGATCAGTAATGATTATCATGCTAGAGTTTGATTTCCAGTACTTCACATCCACTCACACTTGTCTCATACTCATCCTGTACATGGCATATTATGAATCATAAATGATTTATTTTCCTGAGTTTTTCATTTTGGAACGGAAAAATTCAGTGAAGTGAACTACAGTAACAGGCCTCACTTATGTGACATTAGGAGCATGCTCTAGCTGTGGGGCCAAATTCATTATTTTTCTAAATCTGATTTACATATCTAGAAACCATAGCAACAACAGTCATGTCATCAAATTGCACTTCCATTATATTTCTTCATCTAACGTATGTCTTGGTGAAAATAAACACATCATGGTTTATATAGTTATTTATACTACTAATTATTTTCGCATAGGGGAACAAAGCTGGGTAATGAAGTCAGATTATAATGAAGATGCTCTAGAGAACTTGGGGAACTTTTTGGGTGGGTTGATAGAGTGTCCCTCTTTTCTTAGGGAAAGAGGCTAGGTTCTGAATTCTAAGGCCACCAGTTCTTAAACTTGGTCCTCAAACATGTGAAGTGCTACCAATCCTCAGAAGTCTCCTTCACTGCTGAAAATTTCACTCTAAGAAAATTTTCAATGGGCTAAAAAAAAAAAATTCTCAGATCTTTTGGGTAGCGTCAGCCCATCAGTTGACTCACACAGAATTGTATCGTAAGAAAAGCCTTGAACCAAATAAGCTGAATCTAGGGAAATACAGGTTGTAATTCTAGCGTTAACTCGAGTTATTCATGGATGTGAAGACATCTAATATTATGGGCCATCAGTTTCTTTCTTAAGAGACTGGACTGGATGATCTCAAAGCAGGGACTTCACATTTATTCCCTTAGCCCATAGATGGAATGAATGCTGACCCCAAGACCATCTCTCATTAACTCATTTACTTCATACAAATACCCTGGAAGGAAGAATTGTGGGCATTCATTTAAGGCAGGCTTCCAAGGTAGGTAGTGGCACTAGAATTTGGATGCTGGTCTCAAACCACCACACTGCAGCTATTTTTCTTTAAACCACTTTCATTTTCAGTCCAGGGGGACATCTGCAATTGCCTGGACACAAGATACCTGGATAGTCGTGAAAGTTGACACAAATAGAACAGATATTTCAAGGAGGTGAGGCTCCCCAAGAACTGAAAGCCAGCTGAATCTGATCATTCAGACCAGAAAATAAAAGCAAAGGAAAACAGGACTAAAATAGAACATCCTTACTGTCTCTTCAGCTGATCCATTGACTTTTTTTCTTCCTCAATTCTTGCCTTCACAGCCTTTACAATCGTGGCCTGGAAAAGTTCAGCTCCTCTACAGGAAAATCGGAAGCACAGAAACAAATGAATATTTTGGTGGTTGCTGTTCATTATTACTAAGATTTTCAAAACAAACATCTCTGTTGTGGCAGTTTACTGAAGTTTTGCAGCTGGCACTGGGAGTCTCCAAGACACAGTTCCTTTATTGTTTTTTCAGACAGTAAAGACCAGGCACTTCTTCAGACCTGTCCACCACAAGCCATTCTTCAGCAAACCGTCACCTGATCTGATTGCACTTATCTTATGAGGGGCATTAATGAGGGGGGTTGACAAGGGGGAGTATGTTTAGCTTAGTTTTCTACTCATTGAGCAGAAAGAGTATAGGGTGAATCCAGGGCTTCCTTAAGGAAATATGCGAAGTTGGAATTCCTGCACCACAGATGGGACTTTCAGCTCCTTGCCTCCTTAATTCTCTTCATCTCATCCTTAAACTATCTCTGTTCTTTCTGTTTTCAAGCCATTTTAAGAGCCCTTGTAAACCTCCTCCACCTCTCTGAAAAGCCTCAACTCTCTTCCACTATCCTTTCATCACATCTGCTTGGCGAATATTGGAACCCAGGGGAGCACCTGCCCTGCACTTGAATGAAGCTGTTGTCAGCTGTGGAAGAAACACACAGCAGGGCAAACTGTAATCAACTGAGCCCTCTGCCTTACCCAGAAATTCTCCTGCTTCCCTATGAAAGTTATTTCAAATGTTTTATGCTTCTCTTAAATTTCAAATTCTGTCAAGTGGCTTTTCACTCCTAGTAAATGACTGAGCTTCTCGCTTCCCAGACAGAATACAATAATAATTCCCTTGAATTCCTGCCACCCAGCCTGCAAATATTCCTTTGTGGGACAAAGGAATACTCTGTGGGACAGAGTCAATCTCCCCAACTGAACCTGCCCTGTGCTCGGATCCCTCTCCTCCCACAGTTTGAGGGATGTTCTCCTTCCAGGTATCCCACACTTCCTGCACTCACAACCTTTCCACCGCATTCAGCTCCTCATTAGCAGACAAATATGCTTGAACCTTGTTACACTTAAAAAATCGAAAATCACTCCAGTCACCCATGATTTTTCTGCCTAGTCCACATCCCTGCTGGCTTCCAAGGCACATGCCCTCTAGGCCCTGACTCCTAGTCTTCACCTTCTACCTGCTTCTCAGCTCATTGCTATCTGGCCTTGATCTGCACCTTTTGGGGTCCTTGTTGTCACTGTTCAATTTTCAATCTTTTCCTTATATTGGCCCTGGAATTCACTACTAAAATTGTTTTTCTAATACTCAGGACCTCATTTACAGAGCAGAGTACAACACCTCATCCCAATAGTCACACTATTCACTTGTACATAGCAGCTTGGATTTTTGTAAATATGACTTGTTTTACCTTCCCCAGAACATCTGGTCCTTAGAGATCCAGTACATAATAGTAAGGCAGTATCTTTTCTCCAAAAAATGGAGTCAGTGTTCAACTACAAAATGGGGGATGAGGCTGAGGGCTCCATGCAGCAAACGTAGGTCCCATACTGGGTCCTCTTTCTGTTTGACTTTAATTAGATAACAAGTATCTGTAATTGCCCTCATGAAAGGACTTTTGAAATAAACATTTTGCTTATCCTGGCAGGAAAAGAGAAGAGGTCCTGGGGAAACTGGGAGCACAAACACAGATGCATTAGTTAAATCATAAGTCATAACAATGGAATAATGGCAACTGTATATGCTGTAACCTACTGCATATCTGATCATTTAGTCCATGACCCAAATAGGTTAACTCAGATGGGTGTAGGCAAGGTGAATGACTCTGAGCTGAGCACAGCAGGGTAGGAGGCCACATACCCAATCACTGCATTCAACTGACAGAAGGTCACACATCTGCTTGCTCACTGCACTCCATATATATCAACAGACAGTGGTGCACCTCAATGGACAGCAGGCCACACACCTTCTTGTTGCATTCAATGGATAGGAGGTCACACACCTGCTCACTGCACCCTGTGTCTTAATGGCCTTCTGTTTACTACCTGTTCCTGTTTCCAGTTTTTTCCTAAACCTGTAGGATCAGGGACAAAAGTGGAAGAAGGGTGGAGCTAAGGGAGAAGAAGGATGCCATGCAAAATAGTGCCAGTGGCCTAGAGAAGAAGGAAATAAGTGGCTAGGGTAAAGAGACTAAAAGGGAAAGGAAAGGCAAATAAGAAGGGTTTAGAAGTGGTTGGAACAACATAACTCTCCACTTAGCTTGAGACCCGCAAAATAATAAGTTATTACATTTTTATCCATTTTGGGAGTAGGAGGAGGTGTTCTTAAAATATTGGTGCTGGGTAGTGGGGAGAAGATGAACTAAACTGTAGACCCACATGGCCCATACTACTGTTCGGATGGAGGCCAGGATAAGACACTTTGAATGAGGTGAACCGACAAAGAGGGGTCTAGACCTGGCCTTGTGACCTGGAAAAGCCCACCTTTCATAGTATCCCCAGTCCTCGCAGGAAATGCAGTATGGGCTCATAGATTCTCTTGTTATTTTCAATTTTAGATCTTAAAGGCCTTGTGCTAAATAAAGGCTTGCTGAATTAGTTTTGCTGGAAGGAATTTCTCAGTCAGGATAAAAGAAGGGTTCTATAAGCAAACTCAGATAGAAAGTACAAGTGTAGGAAATAATACTTTTGGACAGGTTTCCTGGATTCAATGAGATATCACTGGATTCAGTGGTCTCACCTACCTTGATGCCAGGATCTGTGAAGCCTTTATATCAGCTACAACATGTAAGAAATAGTAACTCATGAAAACTCTTCTTTGCAGCAGGAGGAAGGCAAAACATATGCTGTCCCAAATAATCCCTGCTTCACCACTGGGTAATCTACATGATGCATTACTATCAGCTAGGGCAAAAGGAAAAGTAGGAAAAAAAATTAAAATTCATATCCATTTAAATAGTTGTTTTATAAAATCATTGGTGCAGTCAGGCTTGGCTATCACACAATCATAAGAACAAAATTCTGATGCATTAACTAATTTAGGAGCTAATCTGTTTACCAAAAAGCCCATGTACTTCAAGTCCATTATCATCAATTATCCATGAGGTTGATACTAGGTTTTAGTGAGTGCCTGACAGTGGAAGGTACAGAAGGCCTTTTTGCCAGGGAGGACTCCTAAGTATTTCTCTTCCTTGGGGGGTGGTGGTGGTGGTGGTTCCCTTCTCCCCCAACAAGAGCCATGGAGAAATGATGTTTGTATATCGCAATACTGGAGGAAATGCTATCAAGCATTCGAGGTTACCCAGTGTTAACCAGCCTAACAGTTAACATAGTATGGTCTATTCAAAAAAGGCATATCAACAGTCATTTTATCCTGAGCCAAAACAGTTCCTGGTGACTCTTCATCCTCAGCAAAGTGCCAACTGGATTAGAAGAAACAGTGGGGAGGAACACAGTGTTCAAGCAGCCCCCATTCTAGGTACACATGGAGTGCTATATCCCTGGGTTCTAGAGGGAGGGGTGAGAGTGGTGGAAATATGACTTTTGCCTCTGATCAGACAGGGTCTAACTCCAGACACCTGGGTCTCCTCCCAAGTGTTCTCAAGTGTTTGAAGGTCTCTGAGCCTCCTGAGAAGGCCCTGAAAGTCAGAGTTATCTTAATGACCAAAGACTCTAATTGGGAAGTTTCTAGAAGATGGTCAAAGAAACTCTGAGTACAGACACTTCATGCTATGGATAATATATCCAAAAGGTATTATAATTCTATAGCCACCATCTAGAAATGGGACTGACTTTTACTTTTGTCTCTTCTCTTTAGGTGCTTTGGCCCCTTTTTTAAACTAGAACAATACAACTGCCCTCCCTTCCCTTTCCTTCCACTCCCAAATTTGTTTTTCATACTTACGCATTTTATAGCCTTTAACTGTGCAAGCCAGGCTGAAAGCTTGGATCAACCAGCAACTATTGTGTACCAAGTTCTCAATGTATCCACATGCTCCTATCTGAAAAACAGATTGGGGAGGCAAACAGTGAAACTCTGCACCCATAAGAAAAGATTGGTGTTTTGTGATCCCAGCACATGCAAAAATTCACCAAGTGTCAGTGCCAAGGATTTCAAGAGGTATCTATGGTACCTAAGAATGCAGTCACCATGAGGTAGTGAATTAGATGCTTTAGGAACATCATAGTTTCCTAGAGAAAGTTAAACCCAGTGAATAAAGAAATTGTAAGGCTTTCTGCATTTGGAAGTGGCACTCTTTTCAAAGAGGAAATCTTGGATTATTTTAGTAACAAGCTGAACTTTGTGATAGTAAATGGGGGTGCACTAAACCGCAGGACCTTGACTTGTATCATTATTTTCTCATAAGTCGGATAAATTGAACATACATTGTTCCCCTGGAGATAATCACAAACAAGCCACAGGGTATAGTTCTTAGAATGGGAACTTAATATGTGCTTTGAGCCTAATTTTGGAAATTATCTAGGTCATGGAATCACCCTTGCTGACAGGCATGTAAGTGTCTCAAAACAATGCTTTTTTTTCTTTTTTTGGGAGGGGGGTTCATGGTTTGGGAATGGAACTTGGTTCTCCCACATGGAAGGCAAGCATTCTACCACTGAACCACTTGTGCACCCCTCTAAACAATGAGGTCTTTTTTTTTTGTATGCTCTATGGTGGGGTCATATTTCATTATTTTTCCATGTGAGTATCCCATTATTGCGGTACTATTTGTTGGATTTTTGTTTGTTTGTTTATTTTTTGGGGAAAATGCTAGGACTGGGAATCAAACACGAGTCTCCCACATGACAGGTGAGAATTCTACCACTGAACTACCCTTGCATCCCCAAAACAATGAGTTTCATATTATAGTTATGTTAAATTCAAATCTTGAGGTGAAAATGTTTAAATCACACATAATCATTACAAGCCAATGCATAAAGGTGCATTTCTGGGAACAAGTGAGATCAAAGAATATAATTAGGATTTGCTGTCAAATGTTAATTAAAAAAGGATTTCCTTGCCCAGCACGCGTTCCAAACTAAGATTTCAATCCTACATTGTCATGTCTTGGTTTCTATTTTCTATGTTGGGAATTCCCCTCCACTACTGTCTCTCTGAAGATTCTGAAATCTATTTTTCATGTTTCTAAGGAGTTCAAATGACATTTTCTTTAGGAAGGCTGTTCCCAATTTATCTGGGCAAGGTATTAGGCATTCTTTTTTATTTTCCTAAAAGCGTGTGATCATTAGCACTGACAGATTGTATTTTGATTATATTCCCTTTGAGAATGTGAACTCCTTGAGGGTAAACCTGAGCGCTATTTATCTCTAGTTCTTCAAGATATAAACAGTATCTAGCACAGGTCAGATCTGTAATATAGGTTTGTGAAATGACTGAGTGAATGAATGAATAGACTTTGTCTTCATACATTTTCCGGAACGTTTGTAAGGATAGCTTCAGGTAATGGATCTCTCACCACAAGATTGTGTTTAGAAGGAAATGACCTTCTGCTGCTCTGTCTCAAACCTTCTCTCAAAACTCTCAATGTTATCCCCAAAATAAATATTGGTGGGGTGAAAGTGTTTAATAAAAATTAAAAGTACATTTACCATTCACTAAAAAATCAACATTTCATTGAACTATAAACAAAATAAATTATTCAAATACATATTCATGGCTACACAGAGTTGGCTTCCCATGCCTCTAAACACAGCAATGTATGTGCAAAAACAAAACAAAACAAAATCAGAGTGTTACCAGTTAAATTGCCTGGTGAGCCCATCCTGGGTAGCTCAGAAGTTGGGAGAAGGGAATCATTACATCACTGTGCTTCCAAGGGACTGCCAGTTTTAGCCTTTGAGTAGTAGCCACAGGGGTTAATTGTGAATTGGGCCAGTCAGAGAGGTATTAACTCCTTCAGCTCCTGAAAGGCAGTTGTTTCCTTTCCTGAAGCAATAAATAACTTAAATAGTGTCCCTGTGACCTAGAAGATTTTAGGTGACTCTGGAATTGCTAGTAAGCAGTTGGATTTATCTCCTCTGTCAGGGGGAAAGCTGTACCCTGGAACACGGCCAGCCATTTAGGAGTAGAACAGCCAAACTTTGAAGGGGAGAGAGGTATGTTTTTCCTCTACCCTGTATTTTCTTGCTGTACCCTAATCTGGAAGCCTGGGTGAGGAGGCAACCGTGAAGCTGAGGTAGTTTATAAGAGTAACCTCAGTATTACTGCTGTATTTCCTTACTGAAATGGCTTTATAAATTTGTGTACTCTCAAGAATCTGTAAAAACATGCTTTCTGAAAGAGGTAGTGAAACATAACACTTGCTACATCTGCCAGGCATGCCCAGGCCCTCCTGTGTTTCAGACAAAAGAAATCAGCTGCAAGCCAGAGTTTATAGCACCATCCCTGTCTGTTCCCATAGTAACTCCTGCCCTACTTGCTTTCCTATATAATCTGGAGACAAAGAATATTCAGGGCTCAGACTTTGGACAGAAATCCTCTGAGCCTGCCAGCAATAAAAAGCTTGTTCACTTCACAGAGGCTCTGGTGCTTTCTTCTGTGCTGTTCAGAATTTTTCGCTACTTCATTTCTGGTGCATTGGCTGGGAAACTCTGCACCCCAAGGAAGAGACACCCTTGTGTCCCCTCCCTGTTTCTGGGGAGGCCTGAGCCACGGACCGATCTTGATCATCCCTGGGCACCCCTGGAAACCTTTCTTCTGTTTTGGGATCATCTGATTGGAATGGGACACTGGCTTCTCTGGACTTAAGAGGGATCTCAGCAGCCATGAGAACTGAATTGGAGCTCCACCCATCAGTCCAGTAAGAACAGCATTCGATCACATATAGGGACTGACAGGTCCTGCCTTTCAGGCAGAAGAGGAGACTGATCATCTCCTAAACTCGGCTGAGTACCCTCCAGAGAAGCTGAAGGAGAAATCCCCAGTAGTTAGATACACTCTGGTTTGGGAGGCAACAAAACTTGTCATGTTGTCAAGTACCTGGTGTGTGAAAGTGTGTGAATGAGATGTGGCTCTGTCCTGAGGCTTCAGTGCTGTGTCACCCACGAAGCGATTGTGTGTCCTGATCTGTAGTTCTGTGGGTCCTCATACAGCTTGTAAGGTGGCCCTCTCAACAAGACAGTATGGGATGGGGGATTATAACAATGCACCTCATACCAAGAGGACCCTAAATTTCCCCATGAAGGAAGTGATCAGAGATGGATAAAGTGATTGTTCTTTTGTTTATTCTACTCTTTTGTTGTCTGGTACCCTGGGAGGGTCACTATGGGTGGTAATGAAAGCAAAACTCCCTTAGCCTGCCTTCTTAAAAATTTCAAAAAAGGATTACTCGAGATTATGAAGTGAAGCTTAAGCCCCAAGAGTTGTGCAAATTTTCCCAATTGGACTGGCCCACTTTTGGAGTCAGATGACCGTCTAAGGGGTCATTCGACCCCAACTTATCCGAGCTGTCTGGCAAGTTGTTACAGGACAGTCTGGTCACCCTGACCAGTTCCCGTATATTAACTCCTGGCTTCAACTCATTCGAAATCCACCACCATGGCTAAAAGCTTGCATTGAAAGCCATGCAAAAGTCCTGGTTGCCCATGACAACCTGGGCATTCCACTCCCTGGAGAGATTGCTGCAAAGCAATTAGCCCAAGCAGCCACTAAACTTCCGACCCTGGAGAACTTGTCACCACTGACAAGAAAAAAACCTCTTCCCACCCTTGGGCCATCAAGATAAATGGACAGAGGGGCTGTGCTCCCTATGGCTGACAGAGATCCTTTACCCCTGCCTTCCTAAATCCTTAACCCCAGAAAAACCTCTGGTCCTCCCCACTGCCGATGAAGACCCATTACCGCCACCTTACTCAGCTTCGGCTTCCTGACCCCTGCCTCAAGCACTGGCTGTGGTTCCAGAAGTGCTGTCAGCTCCCCTGATACCCTCTACAGGAAACTCTACTGGAAACTCCACCTTATCAAGGACCCCAGCCAGCCCTCCACTATTGCTTCTGGTCCCAGTCCACCTGAAGCCCCTCCAGAAATCCCACAAACCTGGAACCTCCAATCCCGAGTTGGTAAAACCCGCAGCACCTGAGGAGCTCTGCAACTGTCCCTGCAAGAAATTCTAGTGCCAGTTTACTATGATCCAGACAGCCAGTTGCAGGGAGGTCAGCCAATATTCGTCTACCAACCTTTTTCAACCATTGACCTCATAAACTGGAAAAAACGCACTCCCTCCTACACTGAGAAGCCTCAGGTTATGATCAACTTAATTCAGTCAATGATATAGAACCATCCGCTAATGTGGCAAGATCACCAGCTCTGAATCACCTCTTCAACACAGAAGAGTGGAGATGGATTTCACAAGCTGCCCCGAAGTGGCTGGAAGAAAATGCTCCTATAGGGACGATGAATGCATACCAATATGCTCAAAACTCCTTCCCAGATGCTGACCCAAGGTGGGACCTGAACACTGAAGCTGGCAAAAATAATTTAAATCTCTACCAAACTGCGCTCATTCAAGGCATGAAAAAGGAAGCCAGAAAGACAATGTGTCAAAAACCACTAAAGTCCTACAAAAGGCAGACGAAGCCACTAGCCAGTCCCATGAGTGTCTCTGTGAAGTTTTTGGACTCCTTTCGACCCTGAGGTGCAAGAAAACCAAAAACTTGTTAACTCTGCATTTGTTGGGCAAGCCCAACCCAATATCCAGAGAAAGCTGCAAAAATTAGAAGGGTTTTCAGGAATGACTATATCCCAGCTCCTTGAGGTGGCTACCGAAGTCTACATGAACCGAGACCAGGAGGCATGGAGAGAAGGAGACCACCGACTGAAGAAAAAGGCAGACCTGCTTGCTGCAGTGCTCTCTCAGGGCACTAGAAAGCCCCCATTCTCAAAACCTGGAACCTTCAAGTGACCAAGGCCAGGAAATAAAACACCCGCTTATTGGGGGCCGCCAGGAGAAGGTAGGAAAGCAGCTCCACTGGGGAAAAACCAGTGTACTTACTGTAAGAAAGAAGGACACTGGAAAGCAGAATGTCTCAACAAAAGATGGGAAAAGGATGACAAACATCTCACTAAACATGGAGAACCTAGAGCCACTGATTTTGTAGGTCTAGCCACCTGTGAAGACAGCTCTGAGAGAGACCAGGCCCCTTCACACTAGGCCCTGAGGAGGCCATGGTCATGATGATGATAGAGGGCCAAAAGATGGACTTTATGGTAGACATAGGTGCAGAACAATCTGTCCAAAAACTAAAAGGCAAACCATCATTATTGGAGCCACTGGTGTCTCGGTTCACCACCCCTTCTTAATAGCCCATAAGTGTCTGCTGGGATCCTGTGACGTTTCCCATTAATTTCTTTACCTTGACTGCCCAGTACCCCTACTGGGCCAAGATCTCCTGACAAAGCTCCAGGCTCAAATAAACTTCAGTGCAGAAGGGGAATGTCTCTTGACACTAAAGGACCCAGAAAAAAGGATCACTGTAACCCTGACAGCCCCCCAGACAGAAGAGTGGTGTCTTTTTCTTGCCAAAGAGGACCGAAACCGACCCAACCATCTACAGGTGCCAGGAGTTGATCCTTTTGTTTGGGCAGAAAACAGTCCACAGGGGCTAGCAACAAACGCCCCTCCAGTCCTTGTGGAATTCCACCTGGGAGTTGCCCCAGTGCATCTTAAACAATATCCGGTCCCCCAAGAAGCCCAGGTAGGAATTCAGGCACACATCAACCACTTGTTCATGATATACTATGGGAATGTCAGTCCCTGAGGAACCCTCCTCTGCTACCAGTACAAAAACCCAGCACCAACAATTACCACCCTGTTCAAGACTTGCGGGCCATCAACAAAATGACTGTTACCTTACATTCCATAGTGCCAAACCCATATACCCTCTTAAGCTTAATTCCTGTAATAGCATAATTTTCTCCTGCCTTAATGTGAAAGACAGTTTCTTCTGCATTCATCTGGCACTGGTCAGCCAATCCATTTTTACCTTTGAATGGGAACATCTGTGCACTGTGAAAAACAACAACAATTCACCTGGACGTGCGTGCCTCATGGGTTCAAAAATTCTCCTACCATATTTAGCCAAACCCTAGGGAAGAACTTGCAAAAATTTCACAACAAAAAGTATAATAGCATTTTACTCCAGTATGTGGATAATCTACTCTTAGCCAGCACAACCTCACAAAACTGTCTAGAAGCTACAAGGGCACTCCTGTTCTGCCTAAACCAAAGAGGCTACAAGGTCTCTAGAAAAAAGGCCTAAATTTGCAAAAAAAAATGAGCAAAATTCCTTGGATTTCACATCATCCAAGGCACCCGGCACCTGGGAGTTAAAAGAAAACAAGCTGTTTGTCAAATACCTACACCCATATCTTGGAGACAAGCCCGTAAATTTCTAGAGGCCACAGGATTCTGCCCCATCTGGATTCCTAACTTTGTTACAATCTCTAAGCCCCTATATGAGGCTCTGCGAGGAACTGAAAATTCGGGATCACCACCCCAGATTCTGACAGAAAAACTACCTCCCACCTACTTCATCTCAGTGGCCTGCACCCCTTGAACTATCATAAATATGAATTAGTCCCCATAAGTGAAAACGGTGCTACATCCATGGAATAAAATTATGAATAATATCATCAAAAGGGGGAATGAGGTAGTTCATGAGTAACCTCAGTATTATTGCTTATTTCCTTACTGAAATGGTTTTATAGATTTGTGAGTTCTCAAGAATGTGTAAAAACATGCTTTTTGAAATAGTAAAACAAAATGTCTGCTGCGTCTACCAGGCATACCCAGGCCCACCTGCATTCCAGACAAAAGAAATCTGCTACAAGCCAGAGTTTATAGCACTGTCCCTGTCTGTCCCCATAGGGAATCCCGCCCTGCTTGTTTTCCCATATAATCTGGAGACAAACAATATTTGGGGCTCAGACTTTAGACAGACGTCCTCTGAGCCTACCAGCAATAAAAAGCTTGTCCGCTTCTCAGAGGCTCCTGTGTTTTTTCTGTGGTGTTCAGAGTTATTCCCTACTTCAAAACTACATTTCTCCCATGTCTACTCCCATTCTATGGCTACACGTGATGAAGAATTAACTTGGGGGTAAGCTTTAAGCCTTTGGAGTTTCCCCAGTAATCCATAGGAGGGTTGGCGTTATTTGTGGTGGGTCCCAGACCACATCTGATAGTTGACCCGAGGACTCAGGTGGTCTGGTCTCATTGGCCATCTTAGGGCCATGGCTGGACAGGCAATAAAGACCACCCTTTTGATTATAGGGTTGGGGTTTTGAGCCAGGTTCTGTTGGCTGGAACTCAGGGAGGGGGAAAGGGGCTGGAGATTAGTTCAAATATTTGGGAAATGATTCACTCAATTATACCCATGAAATGGGACCCTGAGAGAAACTCTGGACACTAGCTTAGGCAAGCTTGCCTGGTTGGCAATATTCTTTGAGTACTGTTATGTCTTGATGTGCTGGGAGGTTGATGTGTCCTGAGTCCCTGGAGAGTGCACAATGGAAACTTTCTGAGAACCCCCAGACCTTGCTTTTTGCATATCTTTTTTTAGTTGGTATTTATTTACATCCTTTTTGCTATAATAGAACTGTAATCATTAAGTAGTACTTTCCTGTGTTCTAGCTAATTACTGAACCTGAGAGGGTGGTGGGAACCCCCAAAATATAGCCAGTTGGTGTCCTCAAATTTGCAGCTGGTTTCTGGGGGAGGGCAGCCCTTTAGGAGAGGGATCACCTTAACCTACAGAATTGGGCTGAACGCAGGATGGTTAATGTCATCACTAATCACAGGACATAAACAACCCTGCTTCAAAAGCCCATTTCCTAGCCCAAACAGTGCCACAGGAAAATATATTTATTTGTCTTATACTTCTGCAATTCTTTGAAAGTAAGAGAGTTGGTTTTAGTCAACACAATAGGACCGTTGAAGAAATGTAATGACTCTGATTCAGGTCGTACCAGGGCTACTTCATAGCATATAGTATAAGTGATTACAAATTATTTCTCAGAAGGGATGAGATTTTGGAATTTAACCCTCTGAATGTATATCCTCTTGTCATGTGACCTTGAGATGGTGAAAATGAGTCAAATGTATTCTGCTTAATGTGGCAAAACAAAGAAGAAAAGTGGTCATTTGAATTCTGAATTTGCAACATCTCATGTGGAGCTTTTAAGAGCAATGTGACAGGCAACAGGCTTTTCATAACCACTGATGGACTGTTTACTTTTACATGGAAACCACAAATGCGTTATATGGTGGGAGCCACTTACTGACAGTATATTTTTCATCGTAATCACAAAAACGTTGTATGCAATCAACCAGTCCCAATAGCGCAGTATGCTCTTGATGGGTTTCAACAGCAAATCGCCCCCAAAGAGCAGGAAATAGAAGCAGGCCACCAAGTAACCCATGCAAAATATGCTGATTCTGGTTGTTCCGGTAATGAAGATGACCGTGAGGACGAACCAGAAGAGGTAGCTGAAGATGATCACTTTGGACATGTCTAAGTAAGATCTGGAAGACAAATGCAAACAATACAAGGACAACAGCAAACACAGAAACAGAGCAATTAATGCTTCTGCTTTCCAAAGGGAAAACAGCATGCTATACATTTGGCTACACGTGAAAGCACTTTGTGAATCCTACACTGACCTCCATATTTATCTTTCACTTAAAGAGTGATAAATGGGTATATAAGTTGTGAAAACACTGGGTGTGTTTATCCTGGGCCACATTTCTCACAAACAGCAACATTATCTGCCTGCCAGTTAAGTGTTCACAATACCTCTGTCTTTCTGTAGGAAGCATGAAAAATAATGTGGCAAAAGAAATTCTGTGATACAAATGACCCCTGGTTAGCAAGAGAACTGTTGTGAATATATTTCTTCTAGATGAAACAGAGAGTAATAGGCAGAAACAAATCCATATTCCATATAAAGATTTTATCAGAAATGAAAATATCTCCTTACAGAAGGAAAGTAATTCTGACAAAATATAAGACAGCCTCAGTGAGGTTTTTAGCTCTATCCAATGCTCCCTCCCTTTGGGCATCCCTGGGCTGAAGTCATGTTTCCTTTTTTGGAGGGCATCCTTCCCCTATGAACTTCCAGTGAAAGAAGAGGCAGGCATTTGGGTCGGAACAGTCATGGAATCAGCAGTGGGAGGCTGGGAGTCTACACAGAAAAAGACTGACATCTCCCTGAAGTTAACTCACAGGTCCAAGTCCTATCTATATTTTCCTAATTGGAGCTCTGTTTTTTGTTTTTTCTTGTTTCGTTTGCTTCTCTTCCCAGGTTTGGGATGAACCAATTCTGGGTTACTTCTTTGATTAATGGGTTGTTATTTTGGAGTTATCAGTCATCTCTTAATAAAATATACACCTCACTTTATATTGTTAGGGAATGAGCCGTGCCATATAGGTACATTTTTCAGGTAAGTGAACCTGTGTTAGCTATTAACATTATTTTCATTACTATTATTATCTGCATTATAGGCTAAATATAAGTTGCAGGAAGGGGGACAAGTACAAAAACAAGTTAGAATGAACTTGCCCTAAGGTGCTTAACAATTTAATGGTTTTCTATAAATATTTTTGTCTAAATTATATTACACCTTTCCTTGACTTTATAAACAAAGGATAGTGAATAAAATGTCAGTATTTCTCAGCATTCTATGGTCCCACAGGTAACATGCATGGCTCAGCTGCACTGTAATACAGGAATGTCCGCAGGGTGTGTGCTTTGAATTAGGTGGAATCAGGCTGCTGGCATTTTTGAGTGTGTGTGTGGGCATGAGCCTGTGTGTGTACACATGTGTGTGTGTGTATATGTGTATGTGTGTGAGGATATGCCAGTGCGGTGAGTACTTCCCATAGATTTCCCTTCCTTTTTTTTAATTCTTAATTCCTAGTCTAGGAGCCCTCGGGTCTACTCCATACAGTACTTAACCTTCCTCAGGTTTGGAAATCATAAAACCATGCTTGTAAGGATGACCTGGAAAATTCTAGGTAAACATGAGGTTTCAAGAAGAGCCTAGGGGTCCCTGATGAGATGTCTGTAATATATGTATATATATAACTTTAAAAATCACTGGCACAAAAGAACTTTCATTCAAGTGACTATTTCAGTTTTTCCTTCCCACACTATAAATTCAAGTGCTTATTTTTTTTCCCTTTTTGATAGGGAAAAGGATGAGCTGGAATGATTTTTTCTCTTAGCATCATGAAGAGATAAAAATGAAAGCTCTACCTTATATTAGTGTTTTCTTTGTACTCTGTTCATAAAAAGAAGCTTCGAGTCTATAAAATGTATTGTTTTAAAGCAAGCCCACTCATTGATTTATTGGGGACATACTGAGAATCTTCTGATCCTGACAGGCTGTACGTAAAGGGCAATAGCCTTCAGTTTTTGGAGATGGGCAGACTAGGTTCAAATCTTGCTCTCTGCTGCCTATGCCACAGCTCTCTGCCTCAGTTTCCTCATGTACAAAATGGAGATAATAACATTTCCTATCCAAGGGCAATTATTAGGGTAAATGACTTAATACATGTAAGTTGCTTGGAGCAGAGACTGGTACAGCCTGAGTATTCAGTAACTGCTACCTGTTAGCATTATTATCCACATTGTAGGCTAAATACTATTGATGAGGTGGGGGAGGGGGACAAGTACAAAAACAAGTTAGACTTGGGCCTTGTCATGAGGTGCTTACACCTCAAAAGGGGAATCAGGTAAATTCTTAAGGTAACAATACCAGCTAGAAAGTGATTGGCTCCATGCCAAGAAGATATTAAGTAAAACAAAACAACAGTCTGCCTTCGGCATTGCCAGGAGGGACTCTTTTCTGAGAAGGGATTTTCCAGAGGACAAAAGCAATTGACCTGCAATAGCTTTCTGAGAAAATGGAAATCACCCTACAGGATTGCAGATAACACCTGGTGATAATCCAACAGAGAGTGTTTAACTGAATGAACAAACAGACCATAATCACCAATGTATATCTGCTCCCCACTTTGTTAAGAACACCCATGTAAAATGGAAACTCAGAGTCAGCCAATCAGAACATTTCCTCACTGGTTTCTACACTGGCCCTCTATGAGCTTTCCCTTTACACTTTCTTGGCTGAACTCCCTTCTACTTCCTGAATGGGATGGTTCATGAGTCACTCAATAAAGCCATGAGACTTAAAGTTCACGAAAAGTTTTCCTTTTAACATTACTATTGGATGTCAGAAGTTGGAGAGCTAACTTTAGGTGTGGGAAGTCAGCACTGACATGTGATGGCAGGCTGAGCCTCAGCTGATGGGACACTGAGGTCCAAGGCTGCTTACTGGAATTCTATTTGATCCTCATCCTAGTACCACAGGTAGACTGTAATTAGCAAGGCTCACAAAGGTGAAGCAATGAGTTCAGAGTCACACAGCTAGTCAGGAGGTAACAAAAACCAGATCGGTTTTGCCAGACTTCTCCATTTATCAGTTGCATCGAGTTCTAAAGGTTTTGAAGGATGCGTAAGGCCTGACTGGAATGGCGGAGAGGAGGCACCCTCCAAGAAGGGGATATCTGGGTGATAAAGACTTAGAGGGTAAAAACCCAGAGTATTAAGAGAAACATGCAGGGGGAAGTTTAGTTTCACTTCAACACAAACTCTTGAAAAGGATGGTGAGGCTGCAAAGGTGAGCTGTCATCAGACTATGGACAGGCAAGGGGGACAGAAAAGATGCTACAGATGGAGCCCAAGAACTTCTATGGTGGAAAGGCTGTCCAGCACGGGACTGGCGTGAGATACCCGGTGAAGGCCAGGTACTGGCGGGAGGAGAGAGCCCCCTGGAGAGTTTTGGATAGGGGCTGCCAGTTTCCTACATGACTAAGAAGAACCAAGAGGCAACAAAGCACAGGTTAACACTGACAAAAGCAGAAGCAGAATTAAATGCAGAGCTCAGCTTCTAGGCTACCAAGCCCTCATCGTCCAATTTAGCTGGTTGATTTCCAAGTAAAGCAGAGAGAGAATCACAAACAGAAGTGTAATGAAGTGAAAATGCCCATGCAAAGTTGCTTTAGAAAAATATAAAGTGACTGTTACCTGCAGTGAATGAAATCTGGCACAGGGTTATGTTGACTAAACGAGGCTGCATCAAGATTCATGCAAATCTCGACATTGTCCCCTGCCATGATTCTCACTGCAGCCTTATTCTCATCCTCAAAGATCTGCCGTTGTAGAGAGGCACACAGGAGCAACATGAAGTCATCTGGCAAGACAAAGATGAGAGCACTCAACCACCTTCTCCTCAGGTGAGACCCAGTCATCAAAATGTTTGAGCTGCTCCCTAACTCCTGTGTGAGCTGTGTTCCCAGAATTCATGGGAAAATTTACCCAGGATTCAATGCTGGGGCCAGGCCACAGCTTCCCCCACCGTGAGCGATATTTCAGGAACTCATATGGGGAGATCTCTGCATTTTGGTTTGCATGTTGGTGAGTCAAAGTATTAGGTACTGATTGCTAGCCTTCATTGCTCTCTTACATTACAAAGTCTCAAGCAGGACACTGGAACAATTTCTCTCATCTTTTCTGTTATTCTTTATTCTCTGCATGCTGTTTTTGCACTTGCAATCAAAGGCTGTTCCCAGAGGCCTATGCTACTGTGGAAGGTAGATGCAGGGATGTACAGGAGCCCCAGGTAATGTGAGGAGACAGGGCATGATGACCTGTTCTCATAGCTGCAGACCAGCCTGCCGGGCAAAATGAAGCAGCAAGTGTTTAAGTCCCACCATCACAGTGCCATGGCTTTGTCATTTGTAAATCAGAATGCACTAGGCAGGGTGTTCCCTTTCGTTGGCACCCTGCATTCCCTGGGTCTCAGGTGTGGCTGCTTCTAGGCCCTAGGAAGGGTGGGAAGTTGGGAATTATCTCGCTAGCTTTCACAGTCATGTCTTTAGTGGCTTGGTCTATCTGCAATGGCAGCTAGAAAAAACAACCTACAAAATAGAAGACCTCCCATTATAGTCTATCTTCCAAAAGGGGTAGATGAGGCTGTGTGTATTGGAAGGTGAAAGTAGGACACTCAAGATGGTATTTCCAATGCTTTCTTATTAATTTTGCAAATGTAACAGAGCAAGTAGAAGCCATTGATGTGGTGATATGAGTACGTAAGGATAAGCCTTGACATGATTATAAAGCTGCTGTGGGAGAAGTAAGGCACTAAAGTACAACACATGGAGAATTATTAGCAAATATAAACCAAATATCCATGTTCTGTGGCCCCGGGGCTGAAAAACTTACAGACAAGAAACACAGGGTTGGGCCGCACTATGAAGTCTGGGAAGTAGAGCCACTTGATGATGTTGTTGTTGAAGTGAGCCCCCTTGAATCTCCATGGGTAATCTGAAGGGCGTGAGTAGTGAACAACAGATCAGTACTGGCCTCTGCAGCATCCCCCCTGGCTGCCCACCCTGCAGAGGTCCCCTAGGGAGAACAGTTTCACCTCTGCAGGGAGCTGGTGGGATCCCGATGCAGATGAAGTACTGGAAGGTGATAATACATGCCAGGAAACAGCAGTACTTGGGCCAGACCTCCGCAATAGCCTTTCTTCTGCGCCGATACAACACAGCGATCAGCCAGCAGGCGTGGATCATGGCGTAGAAGTCCATTCGCTGACCAATGACGTTAACTGACATTAGGAAACAGGTCTGTGTAAGGATGGAAAGAGGCAAAAAGACAATCGGGTTTATAGGGAAGGGGAGTGGTGTCAAGGGTCAGCACAAGCAGGTCAGAAAACCTGCATTTCTGTAGGTGGGTCTGTATGTTCTCACAGAGTCTCACCTCTTTTTGGGTGCTTTTATGTGAAGGTGAAAATACCACACAAACTGCTTCCAAAGGAAACCCTGACTACAATACTTAAAAACGAGCAAAGAAGAGAAGAGAAAAATAGCTGTGAGCTCATAATGAAACATAACTGTTTCAAATTCATTCTACTGAGGGGAAAGCACTGCCACCACCACTTCAGGTTAAAACAGTTCATTTGGGTAGAAGTAACACATCCAAAATGCACAAAACAGAAAGATTAACAATATATTACTCTTCTTTTTAAATTTTTATTTATTTATTTATTTATTTTTAAAGTTAAAAATTTTTTAAACCTAACAACATACAAAAATGAACATTCTTACCATATGATCATTCTATTTTTTATTTATAATCAATAACTCACAATATCATCACATAGTTGTATATTCATCACCATGATCATTTCTTAGAACACTTGCATCAATTCAGAAAAAAAATAAAAAGAAAAAAAATCCATACATACCATACCCCTTACCCTTCCTTCTCATTGATTCCTATATTTCCATCTACCCAATATATTTTAGCTTTTGTTTCCCCTATCTTTTTCTATAACCCTTATCACTCCATTCCATTGATCACTAGCATTTCAATCTACTAAGTTTATTCTAACATTTGCTTCCCTATTATTTATTTTTAATCCATATGTTTTACTCATCTGTCCATACCATAGATTTCACACAGTCACATTGTAAATGCTGTATCATTATACAATCACTTTCAAGAACCATGGCTACTGAACACAGCTCCTCTCCATTATACCTTAACTAAAAAGGTGATATCTACATGATGTGTAAGAATAACCTCCAGGATAACCTCTTGACTCTGTTTGAAATCTCTCAGCCATTGACACTTTATTTTGTCTCATTTCTCTCTTACCCCTTTTGCTCTAGAAGGTTTGCTCAATCCCTTCATGCTGAGTCTCAGCTCATTCAGGGTTTCTTTCCCACATTGCCAGGAAGGTTTACACACCTGGGAGTCATGTCCCACACAGAGAGGGGGAGGGCAGTGAGTTTGCTTGTTGCATTGGATGAGAGAGAGAGGCCACATCTGAGCAACAAAAGAGGTTCTCTGGGGGTGACTCTTAGGCCTAACTTTAAGTAGGCTTAGCCTATCTGTTGTGGGGATAAGTTTCATATGAACAAACCCCAAGACTGAAGGCTTGGCCTATTGCTTTGGTTGTCCCCATTGTTTGTGAGAATATCAGGAATTCTCCACATGGGGAAGTTGAATTTTCCCCCTTTCTTGCCATTCTCCCAAGAAGACTTTGCAAATACTTTTTTATTCACTGTTCAAATCACTTTGGGATTTATCGGGGTATCACTCTGGACAAACCTACAAACTCATGCCCTACTCAAGGTTCCATGTACTTATGGTGTTCAATTAGACTGTTCACATAAGTTATATTAGGATACACTAGTCAAATAATAAATTTTGTACCAAATAAAGCATTTTTTTGCTTTAATCTTACACATAAGTTAAAGTTTTAAAATATGAATTACCATCTATTTTCAACTCCCTGCAATACTGACATTCCTTTGTACTTGCTCATGCAAAAACATTTTTTAATTTGTACATTTAATCACTATCATTGTACCTTTAGGCATTCATAGATTATACCATCTCACACTTTATCATCTATCTTTCCTCCTAATTTCATTTGTTCCCCCCAGCCCTCTTCCCTTTATCATTCTCAGATTTAGCTTTATTCAGTGTACTAACATTACTATATTACATGTAGGTAGTATTGTGCTATCCATTTCTGAATTTTTACAATCAGTCCTGCTGCACAATCTATATCCCTTCAGCTCCAATTACCTGATATCTATCTTATTTCTATCTCCTGATTGGCCTCTGTTCTTAGTTGAAATTCTCCAAGTTCATTCACTAATGTTAGTTCATATCAGTGAGGCCATACAGTATTTGTCCTTCTGTTTCTGGCTAATCTCACTCAGCATAATGTCCTCAAGTTCCATCATGTTGTTACATTCTTCATAACTTTATTCTGTTTTATAGCTGCATAATATTCCATCGTATGAATATACCACAGCTTGTTCAGCCACTTGTCTGTTGATGGACATTTGGGCTGTTCCATCTCTTGGCAATTGTTAACAATGCTGCTATAGACATTGGTGTGCAAATGTCCATTTGTGTCCTTGCCCTCATGTCCTCTGGGTAGATACCTAGCAATGATACTGCCATATCATATGGCAATTCTATACTTAGCTTCCTGAGGAAATGCCAAACTGCCTTCCACAGTAGCTGTACCATTTTACATTCCCACCAACAATGGATAAATGTGCCTCTTTCTCCACATCTTCTCCAGCACTTGACATTTCCTATTGATAATGGCCATTCTGGTGGGTGTGAGATGATATCTCATTGTGGATTTTATTTGCATTTCCCTAATAGTCATGAAAGTTGAGCATTTTTTCATGTGTCTTTTGTCCATTTGTATTTCCTCTTCTGAGAAGTGTCTGTTTACATCTTTTGCCCATTTTGTAATTGGGTTGTTTGTCTTTTTGTTATTGAGTTGAACAATCTCTTTATATATTCTGGATACTAGACCTTTATCTGATATATCATTTCTAAATATTGTCTCCCATTGTATAGGCTGTCTTTTCACTTTCTTGACAAAGTTCTTTGATGCACAAAAGTGTTTAATCTTGAGGAGTTGCCATTTATTTATTTCTTCAATGCTCATGCTTTGGGTGTAAGATCTAGGAAACCACCTCCTAGTATAAGATCTATAAGATACTTACCTACATTTTCTTCTAAAATTTTATGGTCTTAGATCTAATGTTTAGGTCTTTGATCCATTTTGAGTTAATTTTTGTATAGAGTGTGAGATGTGGATCCTCTTTCATTCTTTTGCAAGTAGATATCCAGTTCTCTAGGTACCATTTATTGAAGAGACTGCTCTGTCCTAGGTGAGTTGGCTTAACTGCCTTATCAAATATTCAATTGTCCATAATTGAGAGGGTCTATATCTGAACAACATATTCAATTCCATTGGTCAGTATATCTATCTTTATGTCAGTACTATGCTGTTTTGACCACTGTGGCTTTGTAATACGCCTTAAAGTCAGGTAGCATAAGACCTCCAACTTCATTTTTCTTTCTCAGGATATTTTTAGCTATTCAGGGCACCCTGCCCTTGCAGATAAATTTAGTTATTGGTTTTTCTATTTCTGAAAAGTACGTTTTTGGAATTTTAACTTTAATTTTTAAATTGGTATTGCATTGAATCTGTAAATCAATTTAGGTAGAATTGACATCTAACTATATTTAGTCTTCCAGTCCATGAACACAGTATGCCCTTCCATTTATTTAGGTCTTCTGTGACTTTTTTTTTTTTTTTAACAATTTCTTATAGTTTTCTCTGTATAGGTCTTGTGTCTCTTTAGTTAAACTCATTCCTAAATATTTTATTATTTTGGTTGCAATTGCAAATGGAAATTTTTTCATGATTTCCCCCTCAGATTGTTCATTACTACTGTATAGAAACATTACAGATTTTTGAGTGTTGATCTTGTAATCTGTCACTTTTCTGTACTCATTTATTAGCTCTAGTAGTTTTGCTGTGGATTTTTTGGGGTTTTCAACACATAGTACCATATCTGCAAACAGTGAGAGCTTTACTTCTTCCTTTCCAATTCTGATGCCTTGTATTTCTTTTCCTTGTCTAATTGCTCTGGCTAGAACTTGTCCAACACAATGTTGAATAACAATGGTCCTAGTCTTGACTGTTGACTAACAGTGGTGACAGTGGACATCCTTGTCTTTTTCCTGATCTTAGGGGGAAAGTTTTCAGTTTTACCCCATTGAGGATGATGTTAGCTATGGGTTTTTCACATATTCCCTTTATCATTTTGAGGAAGTTCCCTTCTACTCCTATCCTTTGAAGTGTTTTCAAGAGGAAAGGATGCTGAGTTTTGTCAAATGCCTTTTCTGCATCAATCAAGATGATCATGTCATTTTTCTGCTTTATTTATTGATATGGTTTATTACATACTTGATTTTCTCATGCTGAACCATCCTTGCATACCTGGGATGAATCCTACTTGGTCATGGTACATAACTCTTTTAGTGTGGTGCTAGATTCAAATTGCAAGAATTTTGTTGAGGATTTCTGCATCCATATTCATTACAGAATCTGGTCTGTAGTTTTCTTGTAATTTTTTGGTCTGGCTTTGGTATGAGGGTGATGTTGGCTTCATAGGATGAGTTAGGTAGGCTTTCCTCCTCTTCAATTTTTTTGAAGAGTTTGAGCAGGATTGGTACTAATTCTTTCTTGGATGTTTGGTAAATTCAGTTGTGAACTCAACTGGTCTTGGAATTTCCTTTTTTGGGAGCTTCTTAATGATTGATTCAATTTCTTTATTTGTGATTGGTTTGTTGAGGTTGTCTACTTCTTCTCGAGTTGATATTGGCTGTTCATGCCTTTCTAGGAAGTTGTCCATTTCATTTACATTGTCTAGTTTATTAGCATAAAGTAGTTCATAGTATCCTCTCATTATTTCCTTTACTTCAGCACGGTCAGTGATTATATCTCCTCATTCATTTCTGATTTTATTTATTTGCATCCTCTCTCTTCTTCTTTTTGTCAACCTTGCTAAGGGTTCACCAATCTTATCGATTTTCTCATAGAACCAGGTTCTGGTTTTGTTTATTTTCTTTACTGTTTTCATGTTCTCAATTTCATTTATTCTGCTCTAATCTTCATTATTTCTTCCCCTTTGCTTGCTTTGGGGTTAGTTTCCTGTTCTTTCTCTAGTTCTTCCAGGTGGACAGTTAATTCCTTGATTTTTGCTCTTTCTTCTTTTTTCATATAGGCATTTAGGGCAATAAATTTCCCTCTTAGTACTGCCTTTCCTGCATCACATAAATTTTGATATGTTGTGTTCTCATTTTCATTTGCCTTGAGATATTTACTGATTTCTCTTGTAATTTCTTCCTTGACCCACAGGTTGTTTAAGAGTGTGTTGTTCAGCCTCCATATATCTGTGGATTTTCTGGCCTTCTGCCTATTATTGATTTCCAGCTTCATTCCTTTATTATCTGAGAAAGTGTTTTGCATGATTTAAATCTTTTAAAATTTATTAACACTTGCTTTGTGACACAGCATATTGAGAGGGTCTATATCTGAACAACATATTCAATTCCATTGGTCAGTATATCTATCTTTATGTCAGTACTATGCTGTTTTGACCACTGTGGCTTTGTAATACGCCTTAAAGTCAGGTAGCATAAGACCTCCAACTTCATTTTTCTTTCTCAGGATATTTTTGAGAATGATCCATGAGCACTTGAGAAAAAGGTGTATCCTCCTGTTGTGGGGTGTAATGTTCTATAAATGTCTGTTAAGTCTAGTTCATTTATTGTATTATTCAAATTCTGTATTTTTTTCTTGATCCTCTGTCTAGATGGTCTGTCTAGTGATAAGAATGGGGAATTGAAGTCTCCAACTATTACAGAAGATGTGTCTATTTCTCTTTTCAGTGTTTGCCTCATGTATTTTTGAGCACTCTGGCTTGGTGCATAAATATTTATGATTGATATGTTTTCTTGTTGAATTGTTCCTCTTATTAATACATAGTGTCCTTCTTTGTCTCTTTTAGCTGTTTTAAATTTGAATTCTAATTTGTTGGATATTAGTATAGCTACTCCTGCTCTTTTCTGATTGTTGTTTGCATGAAATATCTTTTCCCAACCTTTCACTTTCAACCTATGTTTATCCTCGGGTCTAAGACGTGTCTCCTGTAGACAACATATAGATGGGTCCTGCATTTTAATCCATTCTGCCAGTCTATGTTTTTAGATTGGGGAGTTTAATCCATTAACATTTACTGTTATTACTGTAAGTGTGGTACTTTCTTCTACTATTTTGCCTTTTGGATTTTACACATCATATCTAATTTTTCTTCTTTTTACCCTTACTGATAGTCTTCATTTCTACACTCTCCTCCACACTTTTCCCTCCTGGCTTTTCCTAACTGTTTCTAGTGCTCCATTTAGTATTTCTTGCAGAGCCAGTCTCTTGGTCACAAATGCTTCCAGTGATTTTTTTGTCTGAAAATGTTTCCCACTCATTTTTGAAGGACAATTTTGCTGGATATAGAATTCTTAGTTGACAGTTTTTCTCTTTTAATATCTTAAATATATCATACCACTGTCTTCTCACTTTTTCTGCTGTGAAATCTACACATAGTCTTATCGGGCTTCCCTTGTATGTGATGGATTGTTTTTCTCTTTCTACTTTCAAGATTTTCTTTTTTCTCTTTGACATCTGACATTCTGATTAGTAAGTGCCTGGAGGTACGTCTATTTGGATCTATTCTGTTTGGGGTATGCTGCACTTCTTGGATCTGTAATTTTAAGTCTTTCATAAGAGTTGGGACATTTTCAATGATAATTTTCTCCATGAGTTTTTCTCCTCCTTTTCCCCTTCTGGGACACCCACAACACATATATTTGTATACTTCATGTTGTCATTCAATTCCCTGAGTCCCTGCTCATATTTTTCCATTCTTTTCCACATATTTTCTTTTGTTTGTCAGATTTCAGATGTTCTGTCCTCCAGTTCACTAATCCTGCCTTCTGCCTCTTGAAATCTAACATTGTAGGATTCCATTGTTTTTTTCATTTCTTCTACTGTGACTTTCATTCCCTTAACTTATGCAATTTGTTTTTTTCAGACTTTCAAGTTCTTTTTGTTCATTCCTTGCCTACTTTACATCCTCCCTCAATTCACTGATTTGATTTTTGATGAGTTTTCCATGTCTATATGAACATTCTGAATTAATTGTTTCAACTCCTGTATCTATTTGGATGGTTGGTTTGTTCCTTTGACTGGGCCATAGCTTCAATTTTCCTAGTATGATTTGTTACTTTTTGCTCGCCTCTAGGCATTTAATTTCCTTAATTAGTTTATTCTGGAGATTGTTTTCACTTTTTTTTACCTAAGATTTTCTTTCTGGATGACTTTGTTTTCTATCTATTCTTTGACTTTCAGTTCAGCTTATTCTAGACCTCTAGCTTAGGTTTTATTTAATAGACCAGAAATTTTCAGTTTTTGTTTTCTTGTTTCTTGCCCTGCCTGTATGGTGCCTTTTTTTTCCCCCTTGGGAGGGTCTACTTAGGTATTATAGACCCCAGTCAGATTTTCCCAGACCAGACGGGTCTCCTCTCAGGAGGAAAGAGTCACCTCCATCAGTTTTCCCTGAGGGTGAGACCCAGCAGGTTGAAAGACTTTCTTATGAAGCCTCTGGACTCTGTGTTTTCCCTATCCTGCCTGTAATGTGGTGCCTGTATGCCTGCAGGTCCCCCCAGCATAAGGTGATGTGGCACCTTTAACTTCAGCAGACTCTCCCTGCTGGGGGTATAGTTGAGACAGAGGAGAGGTTGTAGGCTGGCTTTAATTGCTTCAGTTTTCCTTACTCTGGGGTCTGAATTCCTTGAGGGAGGGATTCCACCTGAGCTAGGCCCCATGCCTCCTCTGGCGATTGCACAGCCTCCAGATAAAAGCTCAAACAAGCTTAATTCTGCCCATGCCTGGGGCAGTTGGAGCCTGAGAAGCCCTGCAGCTGTCTCCAAAGAGCAGTCAAGCCATAGAAATACAGCCACATAAAAGAAGAGAAAAAAAAATCCTTTTCAGAGCAAGATCCCATTCTCTGGTTTGCCAATCAAGAGCTTAAGTTGATATGTTGCTCTGTGTATCTTCAGGTCCTATGTGGGCCCTTTCCTTCAGGGCCCAGATCCTTTCAAGTATTTTGTGCTGTCTGATCTAAAAAACCTCTGGGTTTTTGTTTTTTTCTTTTCCTTTATCTGTCTGCCCTGACCCCTCTGCACTGGGGCAAAAACCAGCAACCTCAGCTTTTACTCAAGGTTCAGCTGAACTGGTGGCCTATTTTTAGTAGTCAGAATTTGTTAATTAATTCCACAATTAGAACTTGTTTGTGCTCAGCCCCTGCTGCTAGTAAAGTCTCTTACTATTCCCTCTGGGAAGCAGCCTGTGGGGAAGGGGTGCCAGCCGCCACGACTTGGGGAGCTTACGGTTCTGGGGGGGCTTGCAGCTGTTCCACTGGTCCAGACTGGGGTATGCTGTGTGTCTGGTCACTGATGTGGCCCCAGCAGTTGTTCTGTACTGTTCCTGGCTATCTACTAGCTGTTCTGCAAGATGAACTAAAGCTGCCATCTTGGCTCTTCCAGTATATTATTCTTAGGAAACATGTCAAAATTACAATTATGTCCATGAATTTATATGGGTGTAGAGATTCAGAGTAACCAAGTGGTGCAGTGGAAGGGGGCAGTGGCACCTGCTCTTGGAAATTTTTCCACCAGGCCAAAGTGATCCACCAGGAGAAATACCTTCTACAATCACAAAGAGAGTAAATATGGCCTGAAGAGCTACAGTGAAGCTATAGTGGGCAACTGGCCCAAGGGAGTAGTTTGAATTTTCACAGCAAAGAATAATGAAGCACAATACCATTGAAACTCACCTCCAAACCAAACTTGTAGAAGAAATAATTTATGAAATATTTGGCACAATTAATAAGTCCATCATCTAGATGTAGCCTTGTGATGTCATGAAAGATGGTTTTAGATACGGGGGCTGTCAGGTTGTTTCGGCCTCGATAGTATTCCTGGTGTCGGTAAACGGTAACTTCAAAGGCCAGAATGGCAAGCATTAGGAGGTTATTCTGTAGAGCAAAACACAATGGTGTGAAGCCAAATGCCTGATGATTTGGTCATTTAATGCTAAACCATAATTGTTATTCTTGTTATCCAAAAGGAAAATGTTTTCTAGAATTCCACCTCTACAAAATAAATTTAGAATTGGGCTCAGTGTTCATTTTTTTTCTTTGTGGCAACAACAGTGGGTTTTTCATGGAACCCTTAGCAAATTATGCTAATTTCCATGATAATGGATCCAGAAACTCTACTTCCCACCACACCTGAAAAAGTGCACACTACATATAAGGAAGCAGGGTCAGCTACCTACATTGTTTGCATGGGGAAGTACAAAATAATACTGGGAAACAAACTGAACTGGAGGAGTGGGAGGCTAGTTAAAGGGGACTTCTGGAGAACCTCCAAAATTTGGATATAAGAGGCAGGAAGTTGAGAATCACGTTGATGATGATAAAATAATGATAATTTTTATTATTATAGTAATGAAAATATTTAACATTCATTGAACCCTCATCATTTGCCAAGCACTGTTATAACCATCACTCTTTTCTAACTCAATCCCTGTAAGACTCTTTAGGATAGATACTACTATAAATGATACCTGCCAAATGAGTAAAACCTAGAGTGCAACACAGAAAATGGGTGCTAAGTCTACATAAAAATTCCAGGTGCTAAGTATGAAAGTTTTGTTTTTAAGTGCAGACTGTTCATAAAATCCATTTAGTAAAATGTGAAAAATCTGAAGTATGTGACTTTTATGTTTTTTATAACTGCTTGCAATCCAAGTTCCATTTTCAATGATAGGCTGTTTTTTTTTATTGCTCCTAAATGTAATAAATGCTCTCTTTAAAAAATTATAGAGCTACCCAATTTAGGCAGCAAAAATTTCTTATAATGCTACATTATGTCTCAGAAATAATCACTATTGACCATTTGGTGTATTTCATTCAGCATTTTTCTTTATGCTTAGAAGAGATCTTATTATACCCAGTACTTTTCTTTTTTTTTTTTTTTGTTATATACCCAGTGTTTTGAAAGGTGCCTTTTCTCATTTAGGTTACCAAAATCTTGCAGACATCTTTCAATGACTGACTTCTCAATTTACTTCAACTTTTTAACGGTTACCTAATGTTCCAGTGAAAGAATTTCTCATGCTTTACCCAACCAATCTCCAATCACTTGAATAATTTCTTCTTGGCACAGGACAATGCTGATTTTAACATTTAATCATTTGTTTAAAGGTAATTTCAAATGCCACACAAGAAGAGGCGGTTACATATCAAACGTGATATTACAAGACTCAAGGGAAAGGATTCTAAATAGTAACTGAGTACAACCAAAGCCTTTACCCTCAGGTAGACCAGCAGAGGGGAAGATTTCCTCAGGCCAACCCACTCTGTTGGATCGATAGGGGCGTTGTAGAGTATGGATGTGTTCAACTGGTCAGCATCTATGTTTGTTTGATTTTCATTTGGCTGAAAAGAAGAAAGAAATGGAGTAAACAATAGCAATCCAGATTAGGAGTTCAGATTTTTCTTCTCCATCTTTGCATAAAGTGGCATTGGTAGGAGACAGAGGGAAAGGCCCATTTCAAAGGGCAGATCTCATCATGGGGGCAAAATTTAAGACCAGTACCCAAGGCCAGTATATAGCCAACCTGGGTGAGATGACTCAAGAGCCAGACTGAATGTGCTTGGGGATGCAGTTTCCCCAGATATCTGCCTAAATTCTTAAAGGGCCATCAAGAAGATCCCCCCATCTTTGAGGCTCACCAAGGAACAGTTAACAGAAAAGTTCTCAGGCTTAATGGTTTGGAGCTGGTACAACATTTTGCAGACGATAATCACACATGTCCAGACGGTACAGACGCTTGAAGCCAGACGGCGCAGTTTGGCATATGGGAGGGCAAAAGCCCAGGAAATCAAAAACACATAGTTGAACAGAGACACCTGAAAACATAAAATCAGAGAATGGGGACAAAATACATCACATGGCATAACATTCAGAAAACATGGTGAATTGATTTATTCAGTTTGGCTCAGTTCAACAAGGGTTTACTGAATTTTTAGTATATGGAAGACATTGCCCTTGGTGTGGAGGATACTAAGATAAATGGGGTATGGTTTCTTTACCCAAGAATAATCACATCATGTCAATATAATATGGCAACAGTTAAGCTAGTGTTGTGAACAGGACCTTGTAAGAACCCCAAAAGGAATCTTGGCCCAATCTGGAGGTTCAGGAAGCATTTCCTGGAAGGGATGGTGCCTAAGCTGAGCCATAAGGGATGAATAAAAGTTACTCAGGCCAGAAAAAGGGAGTAGGGAATCTCAAGCATAGGATGCAGAAGCACAGCAGGAAAGCAGGACACAGGGTGATAGGAACAGGCCACCAGAGAACTACAGCAGTTTTGATATGGATAGCTAAAGTAATTAGAGGAAATGCAGACCCAGGCAACACTGCATTTGCAGATCAAACTCTACAAGAAACACATTCAATGAGTCACAAGTTGCCTCTCTTCTTCAACTGGACTTGTATAAAAAGAGGTTAACTCTAAGTGTGAGGTGCCAAGAAAGTATACTTCAAAATGCGGTGCTTGCCAACCATACAGAAAATCTAAAACAGCTGATCTGAAGCCATGCAAACGACTTTAAAGTCCACCAGAGGATAGGAATGAGTCAAGATTGGGAAGGTGACAGGCAGATGGGTGGAAAGATGTCTTTGTAGAGAAGTGCAACTCTTCAGTCTGTCTGCCCTCATCCCCAAGATGATGACAGTGGGGAGTATGGGTGCTATGTACTCAGCTAAAGCTCAAGAGAGGGTTCCAAGCAGGGACCCTCAGGGATCTTGATATGCACACGTTGGAATTTGGGCATTGTGAGCTGATGTCCAAACCCCACCTAGGAAATTGAGCTGGTGAGAGGAGGCAGGCTGCTTGGGAGGTGTGCCCCAGGGAGTTGTTGCACTGGAATCACCGTGCAGTAGTGCAGCAGAGAGTGCATGAGTGTTTCCCGTAGACCTGACATAGGAGGGACAGAGTGTTCAGACCTGTTCTGATTCTGCTCCAGAGGACAGACTGCCTGGAAGGGTGAAGGACTCTGGCAGAAAGTCAGAGGAGTGCTGGCTGGGACCCCTGGGCTGGAGTTGAGCAGCAGCTGGAGAAAGATATTTCATCAAGCACATCCCCAGAATTGCAGTTGGAAGGCCCCTCAGAGGAGCCTCCACAAGGGACCAGGTAGATTTAATTGGCTGCAGCCTGAAGTGTGAAGTCATCTCATGTGATAGCAGCAGGCAAATCAGAATATTCCCCTGCCCTACAGTTCCCACTCAGTTCTATGGTCCAGCCCAGGAGGTGGGCACAAGAGTCAGTTAATAGGAAGAGAGGCAGGGGTGAGAAAGAAATAAGTAACCAGCTAGTGTACCATCTGGCAGGCTGTCTGTTTACTCTCTACCTTGACTAGAAGGGGAGAAGCTTCTGAGTACTAATTATTTTCTGTGACTGGGCAATTTTCATTACTAAAGTGAGATATTTTTGCTATTTAAAGTGATTGTAGGGGGCAGTGCAATGGTGGCTAGGTGGCAGAATTCCTGCCTGCCATGCCAGAGACCTGAGTTCGATCCCCAGAGCTTGCCCATAAATAAAAATAAATATATATTATATATATATATAAAGCGACTGTATTACCTTCATGACCCAGGAGTGATCAGGCAGGCCAATGAACATCCTGGATTTTGCATTCAGGTGAATGGATAAACTTTTCCCACAACACATTTTAAAAAGACATGCCATGCTCCCTGTTTGATGTGCCCCATACAGCAAGACTCAGCAATGAGCCAGCTGATTGGAACCTCAAGACAAAGGCAGTGCAGAGAGGGAGGACTCTGAGCAGGGCAGGGCAGTGGTGTGGGCATTCAAGGATGGTTCAATAACTCAGCCTTCAGGGCCCCTCATCCAGGTGGGACATCCTCACACCCAATGCAGATGCTACACTTCATATTAAACAACTTTACCTCAATGGCCTTTGGCACCTGCCAGTGGCTACAGAAGCAGAAGTTTTCTGCTTCATGAGCCTCTGATGTGAGGAGATTTACAGGTGAGAGAAGATGGAAACAGGAATGAAAACTCTGCCTTCTGAAAGACTGCATCAAGTGCATAAAGAAGGAATTGGCCATATTTTCTCTGAAGGCCTAGTTCTAGCACTGTAACAAGGTGAAAAGACCATGGTTTTATTTCCTTGATAGTCTTATTAACAAGACTACGCTCTCCAAGCTCAATAAAGATGACCCGAAGAAAAATGAGTCACTGTCTTTTTTTTTTTAAAGAGAGAGGGAGGAAGGGAAGGAAAGACAGAGAGAAGGAAGGAAGGATAGAAGGAAGGAAAGGAAACATCTTTAAACATTTTCTTGTTTTATTGTATTTTGTTTGTTTGTTTTTTACATGGGCTGGGGCCGGGAATCGAACCGAGGTCCTCCGGCATGGCAGGCAAGCACTTTGCCCGCTGAGCCACCGCGGCCCGCCCGAGTCACTGTCTTTTGCTTAGGATTTGTAGGAAAGTGGTATCATTTAATCCTTTCCTCATTTTTCTAAAAGGATGGATTTTGGGTAGTGGATATTCTGCATCTTACCCCCATTAATTTCTCTCTTATATAGCATCCACCTCCATCTTGAAATGACCATAGTGTACCACCACAACTCAACTTGGTGCAATCAAAAATCATGTGTAAACCAGATTTGGTTAATCCAACAGTGCTCTTTGCTCATTTTTTGTCAAATGCCTTCTCTTTTTCTTTTTCATTCTTCAATATTCTGACCTTACAATTCTGTCTGAATTGGTCCCTTCAACTTCAGAGTTAAAATGCTTAGACTCTTGCTCTTAATTGACAGATATATTAAGCTAGATTCTTGGCTACAAAAGGGCTGTTTCAGATCACCTAATGGTGATCACCTATCCATTTAAGACGGTTTGTGTGAAATGGGGGAAAGTTTTAGTTTCAGCTGGAGAGCTAAAATTAAGGGTTGTCCTTTAGTTATCTTGCAAAAACTTTTAGCTTATAAACAGTCATATTATTATTACTTACATTTTTAAAATGATAGGCAGTAGTTTCCTGACTTAACTGCAAGTTTCTAGACTTACAGCAAAAACAGTCCAGGGAAATTCAAAGTATGTGAGAATTATTTGTTGAATTAACTGAAAGAAAGCTTAATCTTTATGTAGTAAACATTAAAAATTGTTGGCTGAATGATGCCTCTCCTCTTTATAGATGATAATTGCAATTACAACGTTCAAAGTTTTGTTTCTTGTTTCATAAAATCCAGTGATAAACTTTAGCTATACTAAAGATTTCATTATATTTTGGAACCCAAGATTACTGCTTGGTAATATAAACTGGAATGTTATTATTTTCCTCATAGCAGCAGCTCTCCCACACTTGACTATCAAGACTAGATGAGAACTGGTAACCTGGTAACCATTCTAATATAGCCAAACCACTGGAAACAAAACCATAAAACTCTTTCTCCCCTGTTTCTCTTTTTCTCAGGACATTTTTCTTCTGGTTTTCTATCTGTCAAAGCAAATGTGCCTGCCTTAGCACCTCGTTAGAGACATAGGAATTACATTAGAAAACAACACTGACCATTGGAAAAGTGAATTGAATACGCACTGAGGCTTCGTCCAGACTGATGATACAATAAACATTTACTTGCCTCTTTCACAGACACCCAGATAATGTAGGATGAAACAATTTTGATGATGTGCAGCTCCAAAATCCACCACATGAACACCTGCAGCTTGTGGAAATACTCCAAGAATTTTAAGAAGAGTACAGTGAGACGGTCAATCACCAGATGCCATTTGTTTCTTAAATCTGCAAAAGAGTAAATCATCCAAGAGCATAGAAAGTTTTTTTTTCATTATTACTTAAAGCATACCTTGCAATGTTCAGATTAGAATGAGAAGCCGCAAAAAAAAAAAAAAAAAAATAGTAGTGGATAAAATCTTAAGAATAATGAATGTGGAAAACCGTATTGTTTTACCAAAATCTAGAGTAAGGGTGGTCTAAAATTCCATGTAATGGTGATGATTTAAAAATAATATAACCTGACTCTGGATGGAAAGAAGAATTTTGACTTTATTCACTCTTTAGGCTAAGTGATAGCCTTAATTTTATCACTAAAATTAAGTGATAATTCCCTTATTTCCTGAGACTATTAAATAACCTGAGATCCCTCTAAATGACAGCTTTCTTGCTAAACTAGCATTTCCATTAGTGGCCAGACTGCTGTGATGGGTGATTAGGGAACAGATAATGTTCTCCAGTTTTCCTGGAGTCTTCTCAAGATACCTGCCACAGGCAGTCACAGCATTTCCTTCCTCATAAGAACCATATCCAACACTGAGGGTCAGAATGATCCATACTAGAATTTTACGAAAAAGGGGTGAGAATCAGTGGACTCATAATTGTTAATCAAATGAATAGTTGTATTCTCTCTACCTGTGCTAAAGGGTAACCTTTTGGGAACTCTGGGATCATGCTTGTGTAGGTCTGAAAGGATGTATGTACCCTAGAAAAGACATGTTTTAATCCTAATCCCATTTTGTAAAGGAAGCTGTTTCTACTAATCCCTATTCAGTACTATATATTTGAAACTGTAATTAGATCATCTCCCTGGAGATGTGACTCAATCAAAAGTGGTTGTTAAGATGGATTAGGTGAAGACGTGTTTCCACCCATTAACATGGGTCTTGATTAATTTACTGGAATCCTATAAAAGAGGATACATTTTGGAGAATGCGAGAGATTCTGAGAGAGCAGAGAATGACATAGCCATGAGAAGCATAGAGTCCACCAGCCAGCGACCTTTGGAGATGACGAAGGAAAATGCCTCCTGGAGAGCTTCGTGCAAAGGGAAGCCAAGATAGAAAGCTAGCAGATGATGCTCTGTTCACCATGTGCCTTTCCAGGTGAGAGAGACTCCCTCACTGTGTTTGCCATGTGCTGTCTCACTTGAGAGAAACCCTGAACTTCATTGGCCTTCTTGAACAAAGGTATCTTTCCCCGGATATTTTAGACTGGACATTTCTACAGATTTGTTTTAATTGGGACATTTTTCTTGGTCTTAGAACTGTAAACTTGCAACTTATTAAACTTCCCATTTTAAAAGCCATTCCATTTCTGCTATATTGCATTCTGGCAGTGAGCAAACTACAACAGATTTTGGTACCAGGAATGGGGTGCTGTGGTTTGCAATACCAAACATGTTGGAACAGCTTTTTAAATGGATAAGGGGAAGATTCTGGAAGAGTTGTGAGGAGCTTGATAGAGAAGTGGTAGAATGCTTTGAAGAGACTGTTGGTAGAAATGTGGACTCTAAAGATACCTCTGATGGGGACTTAGACAGAAATGAGGCACATGTTATTGCAAACTGGATGGAAGGTAATCCTTGTTTTAAAATAGAAGATAATCTGGCAAACTTGACTAGTGGCTTTGGCTGGAAGGCAGATTTTAAAAGCCATGAACTTGGATATTTAGCAGAAGAGATCTCCAAATTAAATGTGGAAAGTGCAGCCTGGTTTTTCCTCACAGTTTATAGTGAATTGTGACAGGAAAGAGATAAACTGAGAAATGAACTCTTGGGTACAAAGAAACCAGAAACTGATGTTCTGAAAAATTATGGGCTTCCAGTAAGGGAGACCCCAGACAATAGTGCCTCACATGAGGATTTGGCCAAATGTGGAACCAGTCAGCCATTTCAGAGAGCCAGGATTAGACATGGAGTTATCCAGGAGGGATTTGTGGAAACTTCTTATGTCTGGGCACAATCCGAGGCTACTGCATAGAAAGCCAATGAGAGGGTTGTGGGATCTGTATAAAGAGAACTGCCAGTCGGGACTGAAAGGGACATAGAAGGGACACATTGGTGGAAATAACTTCAGAGGCAGAACCAAGTAGGCTGGGGTCTGAAGTCAAGAAGCCTCGGGCCAAGAGAGCAGACTCACCCAAGCACAGGGAGAGGGTGAATTTTCCCTGAAGGCAGAGGATGGGCCTTCCACCTGTTGCAGTGGAAAAGTCATGCCACCTCAGGCCTTGGAGGGGGTGGAGCACATTCCTAGGGGTTTGGGAAGAGCCCGGCTGTCACCACAGGGAGGTGTTGAGCATGTGCCCCAGAGATGGCAGAAATCCTGGGTGTGGCCCCAATGCTTGGAGAGGGTTGAACCGAGAAAAAGGTGAAGGTTGCATTCAGACAGAGGCAATCCACTGCATAGACCCTTGGAAAGGGTGGGACTGCTGCTTTCTAAAGCCCTGAAGATAAACGATTCTCAGACTTTGAAATCTAATGGATTTTGCGCTGTGGGTTTTCACAACTGTATGGGTCCCTTCCCATACAGTTCCTGTGTTCCTTCCTCCCTATGCAAATGGTTATATGTATCCTATGACTGCTTCTCCTTCGTACATTGGCAGTAAACAACTTTTTTGAGTTTTACAGGTCCAGAGCCAGAGTATAATTTTTTCCTTAGAACAGACCATGCCTGTAACTAACTGTGATAGGAGTTTGTATGTTTCTAACTTTGTATTTCATTTGTATTGCTATTGAAATGGTTTAAGGATTTCTCATATTTTAATAGAATTATTGTATTTTGTATATGGTGAAAACATCTTTTTTAGGGTCCAGAGGGTGGAATGTGCCAGTTTGAAAGGATGTATGCACCCTAGAAAAGCCATGTTTTAATCCTAATCCCATTTTGTAAAGGAAGCTGTTTCTACTAATCCCTATTAAGTGCTGTATATTTGAAACTGTAATTAGATCATCTCCCTGGATATGTGACTCAATCAAGAGTGGTTTATTAGGATGGATTAGGTGGAGACGTGTCTCCACTCATTTGGGTGGGTCTTGATTAGTTTTACTGGAACCCTATAAAAGAGGAAACATTTGGGAGAATGTGAGAGATTCTGAGAGAGTAGACAATGACACAGCCATAAGAAGCAAAATGTCCACCAGCCAGTGACCTCTGGAGATGAAGAAGGAAAATGCCTCCTGGGAGCTTCTTGAATGGGAAACCAGGAGAGAAAGCTAGCAGATGATGCTGTGTTTGCCATGTGCCTTTCCAGATGAGAGAGACTCCCTGTGTTCACCATATGCCATCTCACTTGAAAGAGAAACCCTGAACTTCGCTGGTCTTCTTGAACCAAGGTATCTTTCCCTAGATGCCTTAGACTGGACATTTCTATAGATTTGTTTTAATTGTGACATTTTTCTTGGTCTTCGAATGTCAACTTGCAACTTATTAAATTCCCTATTTTAAAAGCGATTCTGTTTCTGCTATATTGCATTCCAGCAGCTAGCAAACTGGAACAATGCTTGTCTAGAAGGACCATGAGGGTTAATCTGAATGGGTGCATGTCACTATTTTTGTAGACAAATTCTCACAAGCATCTGCAGAAGATAAGACCTTAGCATCTTGTAAGGAGCTTTTTTACATGCTTGGGTAGTTGTACCAGTTACCATACTCAGTTCTTAAATTTAGGTAAGGTTTTAATTATTGTGAAAAATGCTCATTTACTGAGTAACCCAGATGAAAGTCTACACAAATGTTTAGTTCATAAGTGAACCCAATTTGAAGGGGAAAGCAGAGGACAGGTGTAAATGACAGGGTATATGACAGAATGTTGTAACAAGTTGCAGACCTATATTTTGGTGAAATCCTATTAGTAAAGCTCAAATTCTCTCTTATGGTATAATAAAGTCCTAGTTTTAATTCACTTGCATAAAGAATTTGGTTCTCTCCTTCACAGTGAGGAACACACATTGTTCAGATATGGAGAGAACAATTTCTAGGTCTCTTCTAGCATTTTCTGAGATAAATGTGAGAAGAGGCCAAGTCTTGGGGGAGTTTGCCTTTGAGTATGATGTTCCACCTTGCACTGCTTCATTATTTTCAACTTTTGCAAAGCAAGGAGACCAGCAAAGAAAAATACAGCATCTGTGCTGGTTAATTTTATGTGTCAAGTTGATTAGGTTATGGTGCCCAGTTGTTTGGTCAAACAAGCATTGGCCTGATTGTTACTGTGAAACTATTTTGTAGACTGATTAGCATCTATACTCAGTTGACTGCATCTACAGCTAATTGCATCTACCATCATCAAAGGAGATTGACCTCAGCAATGAGGAGAGTCTCCTCATTCAATCAGTTGGAAGTCTCAAAGCAGACCTGAGGAATTTAGAAGTCAGAAAGAAGAATTTATGCTTCTTTAGCTAGCCAGCTTCTGTTGGGGACTTCAACTTCACCTGCATCGAAGTTTCCCTCTTGCATCCTCCCCTGTGGAATTAGGATTTGCTAATCCCCATGGTCATATGAGCCAATTCCTATAGTAAATCTTTACATGTATATATATATATATATAAATAGTATAATATAAATCTCTTTATACATATCTGGGAGGTTGTTTCTCTGGAGAAACCTGAATAATGCAGCATCTTAACATTGTAACCCAGGATAACACCCCCAAACTACGTTCTGTGGTTTCTCCCCTATTTTCTGGGAATTACTAAGTAGACTAAGATCTCTACCTTTTAGTACTATCTATCATGTAATATTTCCGGATCAGCAAGGCTATCAATTCTCATTCTGGAGCAGTAAAAGATTATTTTGTGTCTGGGATGAAAAATAGGAAAGAGTAAAGAGGGAACACCCTAAAAACAATAAAGAGGGAATACTCTAAAATAACAATCACCACCAAAATATCCCTAGATGTTTGCTTGCAATGTTAATTACCTATGGTCTCATTTTCTCCTCCTGTTCCCATGTCCTTAAGCATGAGAACAGAACCAGAAACATCTCGTCATTATCAGTGCCCTAAAATGTCCTCAGAATAATTTTGTAGAGAATATATTTGAAAAGGCTTTGTCTAGAACATTCAGAAAATCTACACAGATGCCTGTTTCTGCTTCAGAGAATCAGTTCTCTGTCAGGGGTTTCTGATTCAGTGCATGCTAAGTGTAAATCCAGGTAGACCTCAATTTGACCACAGATAAACAACTGTTGATGGATAATCAGCCATCAGGTCCCTTCTTCTCAGTCAGAATTAAAAGGAACTGACAGGAGCAATTGGAACAGGCATGCTATAAGTACAGCAATAAAAACAAACAAACAAAAAATAGACTTTTTTTTTTAAGTCAAAGATCATCTAAGCTTCTGGAGCGAATCAGTGCTTCATTCACCCAACCTTTTCAGTGAACCAGCAGCATTTCCTGAGCACACACGGGCCCTGGGCTGATTACCGGAAGTTTCTTCCTCTTCCTCCGAGTCCCCCTCATCCTCATTCTCATCCTCAGAACCCTCGCTGTCTCTCCCAGGCTCAGCCTTCTCGGCCTTCTCATAGGCCCCCTCTGGCATCTCTTCCTGGGGTTCCTCCAGCCTCCTGACCTCCTGCTTCTCCAGGCTGGAGGTCATGTTCATCAGGGCAAGGTCAGGCAGGCTTCCTTCCGGGTGGGCCAACCTGTTGGCAGAGAGGAGCTCAGTCAGGGAGGGAAGGGCTCCAGGAGACATCTGATGAGGGGCAAGGGAATGGAAGGACAAACGGAAATGAAACTCAGCGCATGGACAAAGGCCTTTCAAAGTGGGGTGTTAGTGCCTGATCACCGTTTTTTTAAAAAACTCTTTCTAAAAACCAACTGTAAACTCGTCAGATCTGGTTAGTTTTTCTAATACAGGTTCTAGTGATGACTCAGTAATGAGAGCTCTCAACACCTAAACTTGACATTTTTCCTGGAGGAGAAAATGGTCAGAGTTTAGGATGCAGAAGCATGAAATGGCATCATGTGGAGCAAACATTTCATGGCTTCACAGGGGACTTACTCATTTTGATGGATTGGTAATTTTTTCTTGATGCTGCTCAAAGTAATTGAAATAGAAAGGAAAAAAAAAGGAGGTGAGAATAGAAGCATTAAAGGAGTGTCAGATCATAGTCATGCGGCAGAACATCCACTGTGCATTCCTGCTCACAGGTGCAGTCCCGTCCTTGGCCAAGGCATTACAGCGGCATCCACGGCGTGCTTTGCTCTGGACCTTGGACCTGGCCACTGATTTGGGAGTGGGCAGGACTGCAGGTTTGTAAGACAGAGACCATTGAAACCCCAAGGCAAATTACATCATGCTTTTTCAGTAAGGCCACAAACCATCCCACAAGAATCAAACCATTTATGTTTTAAGGAAGTGGTTTTGATTCTTAAATCATGTGTGCTTTCAGTCAACTTTTACATTGCGACCCACTCTACTGTCATTTAAGCATTATGCAGCGATGCTAAACACTTTCAGGAGGATGGAGTCTGCAGCCTGTCCCCTTCTTAGTTTTACTGGTGTGAGCTGTTTGTACTAGCAATTGTGAGAACTGGATGATGGGATAGGGAGAGAGTTCTCACAGCGACCTGAGATATTAATTTACCTCACAATGGATAATAACAAGTATGATCCTTTCCATTAATTTTTAAAAAATATGTATCTTTCACTCAGAGTCAAATATTTTAAAGAACATCTATGGGCAATAAAATCACATCACGGAAAAGTCTACTGGAAATCCTGGCAATCCTCTCCACTTGTAATAATTCATCTTCAGATTTCAGCCAGGTTGTAATAGGAAGAGCAAATAACATTATTCCATCTGTGTCACTGTGGGCTCAAAGGAAATTATTTAACCTTTCTTGAAGTTAATTTTTTGCAAGATGAGGAAGTTTAACTAGATAAAATCTAAGGTTACTTTCAACTTGTTGATTCTGTATTTGAATACGTGCCTATCATCTTAGATAACTGTTGAAATGATCCTACATTGCCTTTAGAATTTTAGAAAGGTCATCATTCCAAAGCAATTCCCTTTAATGGAGCATGAAACAGTTGAATTATAGTATGTGAGAAACTGACTATTTATTTCATGAAGAACATCCTGAGGATGGTTCAATGTTAATGGAAGAAACCAGGTTGACGTACGACTCTCCAATTGTCATAAGCTGACAATTCACCCTCCTGTCTTCAGGGAAATTACCTCCTTTTGGCATGGCAAGAGTACACCAAGTACTGCACACCAACTCTGAGGGTATCTATTTGCTACTCCTGCTTCCTTAAGACTCTAAGTATTAAATGTTAGTAAACCTAAAACCTGTTGAGGGCTATTTCACTGCCAATGTTTATTCGTTCTCTCCAGCATTTCCAGAGGATTGTATTTCATAAGTGAAAAGAGACTTTTCATTCTGAAAAGGAATTCAAAAAGGGTGGAAATATGGCGACCTCAGAGTGAATTTCAAATGTCTACAGGAACAGTGCTACGACTTCATACTGACAAGAAAACAACTAACAATGACTTCTATTAACAGAGATGATATAATTTGTGCAGTTGCTACTTTGGAGACAGCAGGGAGTGCTCAGGCAAAGATATCCCAACAATCATGCTGCAGACAAAGCACAGTGAGGACAGATTATCAAAAGAGGTAATCAAAGGAAAACAGCGGCCTAAGCCTTTTAGAAGTAGATCTCCTAGAAACTTCTAGTAGTCTAAAAGATATCTGTGACTATAGAGAGTTGGGTCTGGAAGGGAAGTACAACTCTGACTCTAATGCCTCTTCTTTCCCCTCTATTTCCCTCATGAGGAAAAATGGCACATAACACCAGATGCACACTGGTATAATTCCACCTCATAAGATGGTAATAAGCAGTATAACAGGGAAGAAAGGAAAAACATGTTTCAGGCTATCATTTCCCAGTCTAGAAATTATTAACTAATAATTAATAACTATTAATTATTAATAACTAATAATTATTAACTATTTCAGTGAGCTGTACTATTTATTATACTTCCATGAAAATTCACGTGCCAAAAAGTTGCATAGAATAAAATATTTTAAATGTGTGACTAGAGCTTACTATTTAAAAAGACAGCTGTGTGAATCCTTCCATTTTTTTTTTCATTTTCATCATAACATTTTTTGGAGGTGATACACAATAATATCAAAGGCATGAGCTTTGGAATCAGAAGGACTTGGATTCATGCCCCCACTAGACAGTTTACTAGCTATGACACAAGGGAAAATTACTTCACCCGTCTTAAGTGTTTCAGACTGCTGATCTGTAGGATGGGATAATAGTGCCTACTTCATAGAAGAGTGTGTTAAGTGTTTAATACAGTGCCTAGTACACAGAAGTATTTTTGAAGTAAAGAGCCTCCCAATATTCTCCATACTCTGTGCCTTCTGTCACAGTTGTGCCACTAACTTGCCACCACTTTGCTGACTGAGTGGCGGGCATGAGGTCTACACTTGTGCTTATTTCAGAGGCAGAACTAGTTGCCAGTGTGCTATCAACAGCTGTCCTTCTCCAAGAAAGCCTGGAGACCTTAATTTACCTTTCAGGACAATTGATCTAGCCTCTTTTCTTGAAAAAGTAAAAAACGTATCTCGATTTTTCAAATACTAAAGAAAAAGCAAACTCTAGTAAAAGCCTGCCCCCAAACTTCAGGCTCATTAACAACTGATAATTCTCTACTAATCACCATTTGTTAATCATTCAATCGTTATAGGAAGGATTATCACTTAGGGACTCCGAAGCCGCCAACTGAACTGGATTCTCAGGGAAGCTCCTGACATTTTCTTGATTTAGACCATTTTGTGTTACCTTTCCCCAGGCAAATTTCTTTTCTTTAATCTACAGCTTTGTTGTCTTGCTTTTAATATGATTCAAGATCTGAGCTGTAACCTCCTCACTGACTGTCTCTTAGATAAAATTGTTCTCTCCTTTCATATTCTACTCCAACGCAGGTAATCTTTATGTTTTTTTATTCATCCATTCTTTCTTTGTGCTTCCACAGTTTTGAGCAGGTCTCAAGCTGTGACAACATCATTTCAATTTGATTATTTGTGTTCTCAGGAATCTTCCCATGAAGACAGAAATCCAGTCTTACTTTATTCATCTGTCTTGGAAAATAAGCGCGGTGCTTGATGTATTACTATCATTCATTAAATGTTTGGTGAACAGAGTCTAGATGCTGGACAGACATTCTAATTTAAAGCAGAAGAAACAAATTATGCTACACAGAGAGAAGAAGTTTAATTCTGCACCAGGACTTGACTTTGAAAAGCCACACAGCCAGCCAGTTTCTGTTTAAGAACTCTGTCACTGTAAAATCTCATTAGTCTAAATTCCATTTATTTATAATTATTCTAATTTGGAATATGTGATCATTGAAATGGCACTCATTCCATTCTTTGTATTATTAGAAAAAAGGAGATGCCTTGCAAATTTATAGTGTTTAGAAGTAATATTTGAAGTAGAATACTGGCATATCTCATTTTATTGTACTTTGCTTTATTGCGCTTCACAGTTACTGTGTTTTTTTACAAATTGAAGGTTTGTGGCAAACCTGGTCGAGCAGATCTGTCAGTGCCACTTTTCCAATTGCCTGTGTTCAATTTGTGCTTGTGTCATTTTTTTTTTCTTTTTACATGGGCAGGCACCGGGAATCAAACTCTGGTCCTCTGGCATGGCAGGCAAGCATTCTTGCCCACTGAGCCACTGTGGCCCACCCCCTGTGTCACATTTTAATCAAGGTATGTACATTGTTGTTTGGAAGTAATGTATTGCACCCCTAATAGACTACAGTAGAGTGTAAACATAACTCCCTTAACAGACTACAGTAGAGTGTAAGCATAACTTCTATATGCACTGGGAAACAAAAAAAACTCTGTGTGATTTGCTTTACTACAGTAGCCTGGAACTGAATCTCCATATCTCCAAGGTATGCCAGCATTTATATAGTTTAAGATGAATTGTTTTCTAGAACTCATAAGCACCTTCAGATGGTTATAATCAATTGATTTATGAGTTTAATATCACATATTAAATGTGTATGATAGAAGTTCCTCTAAAAAATTATTTACAGTGCATGGTTGGATGCAATGTTTCTGGCTTTGGTATACATGGAAGTAATATTTTAAATATTTTTAATAAATATGTTTAACAAAATCAGTGAGACTTCCCCACAATTATTCATATTATTAAAATTTTATCAAAGTCATCACCGTTCTCAATATATTCCTCTGCTTCACACAATGTAAGTCAATGTCTAAGTTTTAATCAACCCAGAAGAAATAAATTGTGTGCCCCCTTTCAGTCCAGAACTAATATTTATATACAAATGATTCTCCTATAAAACAATATTGAGCACAGAGAAATAAATTATGGAAGGAAGAAACTTATAATTCCAGTAAAGAGTGGGGTCCATTAAAAACTAGACACACCTCACAGAAAATATTTGAAAAGAAAATCCTGTAAAGTGAAAGATGGGTTTGTTTTTTGGCATATCCCCTGGCATAGCTGGCCTGTCTTACCCCACTAACCTTCACGGAAGCATGAGCAATTTCACTAGAAAGAAGACGGTGCTAAAGTTGGAATGTTTTGAGGATTTAATTATTTTGGGTAACTTTATGTCTTGATGTTTCTGTTTTTGAGAAAATTCATGGGCCTCATGGGTAGTGGGCCAGAGGCTCCTCTCCTGAGGTAAATCTGAAGCTACTGGAAAGGATTGTGATGGAAATGTCAAACCTAAGTCCTGATTTATCTGATGTCCCCACCCTCCCCTCATAAAACAACCATTAAGTACTTCATGAGACACACACCTACACAAGGAATAGCTCCTTATATTCGGAGGGATAAGATTAAATAGTTGCTCAAAATTTCTAGCAAGAGTCTCTATCTTACTTCTCTATCAGCTCAACACCCAAAGCTGACTTTTGCCCCTCAGAACTACAAATAAAAAAAGCCTCCAAAGAAGTTATCCCTTGTTTCAACCTCCTCCAGCAACATACGTTGTATTGTTCACACTTCTTTCCAGGAGTTCTGCCTCCCAGAGTTTGTTGTTTGGTTTTAAGTCTTAGGACTTTACCCACGAGGAAAGCAAATGGAACAGAAAACCAACAAGTCTTTCTAATAAATTTATTTACTATAAAATAAGTATTTCTAATAACTAAATTATTAGCTTTATTACTAGTGACATGAAGTTGTGGGAATGAATATTTTAATGTCATCTATTTAATAAAAGGAGGAGTTTTATGAGTGTTTTGTGAAAGGATCATTTTCTCTGTGCTTGAAGGGCACTTTGAAGATACATTTATACACTCCACTTGTCAAATATTACTTTTTCTCCATTTTTACATGTTTTGTCTCCTCAGTCGAATGATGGGCATAATGAGGGCAGGGCCATGTCTCAATGCCCATCTCTGCATCTTTTGTGGCATTCAAACATATTGTAAAATTTGGTGATGTAAATAAACTATTCTTCAATAATATGCTGATCTTTCATGCAGAGACATATTTGAAGAAATTGGAGTTTTAATGTTCTTTCAACCAACTATTATTGTGACTCTTTTCACTTCATTCGGAAAATATCTACTGAATATTAACGAGTTGGTAAGGCCTGTGGCAGGTGTCATGGAGACATTTTGTTGAATTATACAGGGAGTGCAGCCCAAAGGAGCCTGCGCCCAGCGAGGGAGATAAGACAAGCAGATAGATGGCTGGGGCCACGCATCCCCAGAGAGGCAATGCTCAAGTGCTCAAGTGTGGGGTTTAGGAGAAGGATGGGTGACTTCAGCAGAGGATGCTGGCATTTATGGGAAGTTTGTGGAGGAGGTGGTTCTTGAGCTGTGCTCTGAATTATAGTTCAAGAAGGAGAAGAACTCTCCAGCAAGACTCGGAACTAATTTTGCCAAAGAACGAAATGGATAGGGCATCAGTTAGAATCCAAACGAAAAGCTGAGCATCAGCTGAAGACACTTGACAACCTCCAAGTCCACTTGACAGCACCATTTGGTGTCATCACCAAATGGCTTGGTGTGCAAATGCATCCATGAGCATACCTGGAGACCACCGTCCTCTCCTTGATCATGTGGTTGTTTGTTTACAAAGCAGCAAAAAGCTTAAGGTACTACAGAACAGTTTTTAACCGAAAGAAAAGAGAAAACATTGAAGTACCCACCTATTTATTATTAGATATACACGACCATTGACTTTGGCATGGCTACGAGGTGAAAGGTGGAAGCACGAGGATGCATATGATGGCGTGGGAGAGACAAGTTGGAGAGAAAGAGGAGACTGTTAGAGAAGAATGAGATAGATTAAAGGTTTATATCATCATTGACACCTATTTCATGCACAGAGGAAGAGTCCAGGCAGCAAGATTAAAGAGCAACATGAAATTAAACATACACAGGAAAATGCCTGAAGGGAACAAGTCTTCATTGTTCTCAGCCCTCCCCATCTCACTCGTTTTATTAAAAATGCATAATGTTTAAATTTTCAAAGTACACTTTATTAAATAAAAGATAAGCTAAAAGATGATTGCTTGCTCCTTTCCCAGAATAGAAAAGTATTACTGAGTAACCATATCCACTAGGTTCTCTAAGATTTTCTAATACCAAAGCTGGACAAAAATGAAGTCTTTTACTTCTAAATGCATATTAATGCTTTCTAAAACAAATCATTGACAATTACAGTGATACAAAAGAAAGACATTCAATTTTTCTTAGTAACTGATTACTAGTTATATATTATAATTTTAATTTATATTATTATCAATATATAAGTGAAATATTTCTAAGAAGACCTACAGAGAAATAATAGTAATTCTCCTCCTGCATATTATAAAATTTTTTTCATAATGTTCTCTTTGTAAATTCTGGAAAGTATAAACCCAATCAAGTCTGACTGAGATACTAGTGGCATCTGCCTATACTACATATGTGTACACACACACACACACACACACACACACACACACACACAATCTGTGGACAAAAAACAGGGAAAGGAAGTTGGGTATTTACTGCAACAATAGTGCATAAAATAAATTTAAGGAATATAATGAATTGGTTATTCCTTATTTGTATGTCATTTTTCATAAAGCATCTACTGAGGAGGTGGGGGGCAGAAAAAGCAAAGTATGAGAGTCAAACCAAATTCTGAGATAATTTCTTTTTCATCATTTTAATTTTAAGGTAGAGACAGATTAGGATTCCAAGGACAAAAAAATACTTAAGGTAAAAATTGCTAATAAGGAACATACTACAATGGCAAAGATTTGCTATAAAGATGGGATACAAACCATATGCTCAAAGTTAAAATTTTGGGACTGTTTTATTAAACTTTTACATGAGATTCCAAAATATTAAACATAAGTGACTATTAAATTCTCATTCCCTTAGGTTCTAGAAAAGTTTTTATCACAGTACCAAAAATGGAATCCCATATGCTATAGCTCCTTAAATGATGTGATATACTCTCACCACTTTAAACTTTTCTTAGTAAATTAACTGTTAAGGGGGTGCTTAGTTCTAGGTCATTGCTGAGAGGAAGGCAAGTGGCAGCCTTATACTGCTACAGATCATCAAGTGCTTTCTTCTCTAGCTATGGTTTTCAGGACACAGACTTTTACTGCAGCTATTTAGGAAAGAGCAAGCCTACATCTTGACTTGACATTAGAGGTACATCCTGAATGTTCCTTCCCCAGAACCTGCATAATTGCACAGTCATATAAGGGAAGCTCTGGAACAAATTCAGCTTCCCTATACCCTCAGACTCAAAGATTGTAATTCTTTAACTGGCAAAATATTTAGTGAGCCAGATTGCTTTCTATATAGCAATGGCCCAAAATCTCTATTGTTCTGGATAAATTGTGAACTGTATATCTATCGGGTTGCATAACAGAAAACTCAGATACAAGACAATAAGAATAGCTGCAAAAAAAAAAAAAAACCCTTCTATGTATTGCAGGAACTTTCAATGAGAAGAAAATGAAGATGGAAAGGAAAGACAGACATTTAATATTGTTAACAATTATCTACAATTACGTTTCTTTCACAAGAAACTCTGTGACTAGATTTGCCTTGAATCATGACAAAGATCTTTCTTGAATAATTAATATAACTTCTGGAAAAAATAGTGAGGGTTTATAATTAAATAAAGGGTGTTACATGGCTGCTGTTAAATAACAAATATAATTTTTGACTATATAACACTCTTACCCACAAGTATCACAAACAATGTCAAAACAATCATCAAATCTTCAATTTTCTATTTTGAAGATTCTGAATTATTGACAATTCTCACTTTTCTATGCAGGCATTATTTTTGTGAACTTTTAATCTTAGGGTGATTTTCCCCAAATAGATTGCCTAATGATAAGGTTTCCTAGGGGTCGCCAAATATCTAAATAGAAACTACTTTATTGTTCCAATGTTTGATTACCACTGAAGGAAAAAAGAATAAGTATATGGATAACATAAGCCACTGACACCAGACATGCTTTCTTCCCCGCTAAGGGGCTGGGAGGAGATGGGCTTTAACTGAGCTTCATTATGGTGACAAGATACTGTAAAATATTGTGATTATGTATTAATATTGGTTTTACAATAAGTTCTATAGTAATATTCCACATTTTTCTCATTTTTTTCACTTTTAGATTAATACTCATGGAGAGTTCAAGTTGGAACTCTGTGTTAGATGACTAGTTTGCTGCAAAGTGGGCAGAAAATCATTGACCTACTGATCATCATTTCTAGTACACTCAGTGAAAACTAAATGTAATCTTAGGCTAAATAAAACATTAAGGCAAATCTGCAGAGGAAAGAAAGAAAGAGAGGGGGTGGAGAAAGGAAGAAAGAGAGAAAGAAAGAAAGAGAGAGGGAGGGAGGGATAAGAAAGAAGGAAGGAAGGACTATAAAATGTTTCCTCATAAAATAAAATTGCTCTGAAGTATCCATATTTCCATAGACGATAGACAACCAGGCTTACTACATTAAAAATGTGCATGGTGATAAACTATTTCCCTTTCTTATTGAGGTACTCATTTTTCCCTTTATAGTTAAATAGTCATGGGGAATTTTTAACTCTGGCATCCACACCCTTCTTTATACAGCACTTTGCTCCCTTGGTGGCTTAACGAGTATTTTTCTAAGAACTCATCATAGGTTAAATGTAAGCAGAGGAGACAATCAGTATTAGCACTCTTTTGAAGAATGCTTGTAATTTTCCTTTGGAATAGACTTTGGAATTTGAAACATCCCATCATAGTTTCCACGAACATGGTCAGGAAAAGCAATATTCCATCTATTACTCATAACCAATTTATATTTATAGGTGAGACGACAACAAAGGAAAACGAATACAGGAAGACATTGTCTTCACTTTCTCTTCTTAAATATTTATCTAGTTACCAGCAAATTTCAGACAGTCCTTTTTGCCAGGGTTCTTCATTTGCAAAAGAAAAGGGAATATTCTTCAGGTCATCTTTTCGTATGCTCTCACTGTGACTTCTTTCTTGGAGATCGTGTAATAGAAAGCTCATCCTCTGAATTAGTCAGATTCTGCAAATGTCTTAAAAACATATCACCAGCCTAGACAGGAAATATACATCACCAACTATAAAGTACTTTAAAATCTGCATAGCTAGCACTAATCTGCTCACATGACTATCATTTTACAACAACCAATTGTTTCTGAAAGCATCATTAAATATTTAAAAATTTTCTTATTTTTTTCACTCTTGGATTGATACTCATGGAGCCTTCAAGTTTGAACCTCTGTGTTAGATGACTAGTTTCCTGCAAAGTGGGCAACCTAAGGCAGGTATGAAGCTTTGAGTGCTTCTTTCATTTGCTCACCTGTAGATGGTGTTGTCTTCTTTGCAGGGAATGGATTTGAGGTCTGTGAGTTCAAGGAAACGATCATGGAAATAGTGAAGATGTAAAATGCACACCAGAAGAAAGGAGGTTGGGATGAATATGCGAGTGAAAAGCTCAGCCACGGTAAACTGTTTTAAGCCGAGATCTTCAAGCCTACAGGCCAAAGCAAAAAAAAAAAAAAAAAAGAACCTTTCTTGGGCAATGAAGACACACATTCTTCATTACAAGCTATATCAACATTATTACTCTTCTAAGTAGTACCATTCATTGCATCCCATTCTTCCATACACTATCGACTGGCTTTTGTTTCCACCTATCCAAACAATCTGCTTTTACAATGGCCAACAACCTCAATATTGTTAAATTCAGTAGCTATTTGTCTTTGTTTAATTCAACCACAAGTCCTGTAAAGACTCTTGGACTTGATGCCACTATACTTTCTGGGCTTTCTCCTTCCTTTGCTTACTCTTCCTTTTCTCTTAGACTGTGAGCTGATTTGAAACTGTTATGTACCCCAGAAAAGCCATGCTCTTCTAATCCAATCTTGTGGGGACAGATTTATTACAGGTGGGGTCTTTTGATTAGGTTGTCTTCATGGAGATGTGACACCACACATTCAAGGTGGGTCTTAGTTTACCAGAGTCCTTAAAAGAGCTCATGGGGAAAGAGAGAGAGAGAGCTAGCTTAGAATTGATACAGAGAGCAGAGACACACAGACATTTAGAGACAGAAGCTCAGAGAGGAGGCTACTGGAACCAGGACTGAGAACAAGGAAACCCAGGAGCAAAAGGCTAGCAGATGTCTCTAAGTGACTTCTCATGTGACAGAGAAACCCTGGACGTGAATGGCTTTTCTTGAGTGATAGTACTTGTCATGGTCAGGGTTATGTGTCAACTTGGCCAGGTGGCAGTACCTGTTTGTCTGGTTGGCCAAGTGCTGGCCTGTCTGTTGCTATGAGGACATTTCATAGAATTAAATCATGATCATGCTGGCTGCATCCACAGCTGATTGCATTTGTAATCAGCCAAGGGGAGTGTCTTCTGCAGTGAGTGATGCTTAATCTGATCACTGGAAGGCTTTTAAGGAAGAATCAGAAGACACACTCTCTCTTCCTGCTTCAGCCAGTGAGCTTCTCCTATGGAGTTTGTCCAGACCCCTCATGCGAGTTGTCAGCTTCACAGCCTGCCCTACAGCTTTTGGACTCTATGTTCCCATGGTTATGTGAGACACTTTTATAAATTTTATATCTATGGATATTTTCCTGCTGATTCTGTTTCCCTAGAGAACCCTAGCTAATTCAACTTGGTACCAGGAGTGGGGTGTTCTTAAGAAACAGAATTTTTAAAATGGGTTTTATGATTGGTTTTCTACTCTGACTGGACTCAAAGGCATTAAGGACTCTGATTCCCATAATCAGAATGATATGGCCAACCCATGGGATGAGCTGGCAAAAGAGATAGTCAAAATATCACCATTGGATTCTTCTAATGCTTCGCCTGTTTGAAGCCAGGCTCTGGGGGATAATGTTTTTGACATCTTTATGGAGTTTTTTAGAAATAGGAGGTATAGCGATGTGGGCTGGTTGTTGTTAGATACACTGTGTACATTAATGAGTGATAGGGATGGGCTTAAGGCTTCAAATGTGCCGTCTGACAGAGGTAAACATTTCTATGAGTGTTCCGAAGGAAAATCTTATTTCTTGTAGCCATAGACTTGAGATCTCTGAAAAATCAGACTCAGAATCTTATTGTTAGGGTAGCAACTTTACAACATAAACTGAAATCTCAATCTTGTATGGTGTCTGCTGTTAAAGTGAGGGCACTGATTGGAAAGGAATGGGACCCTGCAAAATAGGATGGCAGCATATGGATTGATAATGACATCAGTGGAGAGACTGAAACCTTAGGTCAGGCTGAGTCTTTTCTAGATAACCCTGTAATAGTCTGCCCTGAGGAAACAGCCGCCCCACCTCCAGCCTGCCCTGAGGAGTTGGCCACCCAATCTCCACCTGAAGGGATTAGCCCTAGAGTGATTAATCATGTTTCACCAGATGAAACTGCAAATGAATGCCCTGAAGCAAATGGCTTGGAAACTACTTCTAATACTTTTCATGACCCACCCCCACCACCCCTCATTTCTTCCAGACCTATAACTAACTAAAGTCCCAAAAGACCCCTAAAGGTGAGGCACAAAATATCACATATGAGGAGGTATGTAAAAGAACTGTGTGAGTTTTCCAATTTATATAGTCAGAAATCAGGGGAATATGTGTGGCAATAGATTTTAAGGGTGTAAGATAATGGTGGGAGGAATATAAAGCTGGATCACCAGAATTTATTGATATGGGTGCATTAAGCAAAGATTCTGCATTCAATGCTATAGCTTGAGGAGTTAGAAAAGGCAGTAACAGTTTGTTTGGATGGTTGGCTGAAACATGGATCAAAAGGTGGCTGACATTAACTGAGGATGAAATGCCAGAACTGCCCTGGTATAATACAGATGAGGGGATTCAGAGGATTAGAATGTTAGAGTGGATTTATCATGCAAAGCTTGCTTTTACACCCCAGGAATAGCCAGAGGATGCACATTTTACCAGAACTGAGAGAAATAAATTTGTGAGACTAGTGCCAATATTCCTGAAGAGCTCTGTAGTTCACTTCTCTATATGTCAGCTATTACTGTGGGAACTGCTGTCACTGAATCTTTAAATATAATGGGGATGACCAGATCCCAAGTTGGCAGAAGTCAGGTAGCAGCACTTAATCATCAAAAACAAGGTAGATGTGGCTATCATAATAGGCAACAGACTGAAAGCAGGAGCCAAAATAATCTGACTTGCAGAGGCTTGTGGCATTGGCTAGTAAATCATGGGGTTCCTAGAAGTACAATAGATGGGCAGTCTACTAAATTCTTGTTTGAGCTGTCTGAACAAAAGAGTTCTAGGTCAAGTGAACAGAAGTCTAACTTGAGTAACAAAAACGGAGAGTCACGGCCCCTTAGTCAATTTCCAGACTTGAGACAGTTTATATATCCAGAGCCCCTTGAATGAGGGGGAGGCCAGTTCCCTTTGGGGGAGGACCCTGTTACACTACCACAAATTTATACCGTTAATCTTCCCCCAAGCCTTCCCCAAGGAGACTGACGTCCTTTTACCAGAGTAACTGTGCATTGCAGAAAAGGTAATGATCAGATATTTTGGGGATTATTAAACACTGGTTCAGAAGTGACATTAATCCCAGGGGACCCAAAACATCACTCTGGTCCACAGAGTATGGGCTTATGGAGGTCAGGTGATCGATGGAGTTTTAGCTCAGGTCCATCTCACAATGGGTCCAGTGGGCCCCCGGACTCATACTGCAGTTAGTTCCCCAGTTCTAGAATGCATAATTGGAATAGACAAACTGAGCAACTGGCAGAATCCTCACACTGGCTCTCCAACTATTATGGGCAGAACTGCCCCTACCTAGCAAAATAGTAAATCAGAAGCAATACTGGATTCCTGGAAGGATTGCAGAGATTACTGCCATTCTTAAGGACATGAAGGATGCAGGGGTGGTGATTCCCATCACATCCCCATTCAACTCTCCTATTTGGCCTGTGTAGAAAACAGATGGGTCTTGGAGGATGACAGTGGATTATTGTAAGCTCAATCAGGTGGGAACTCCAATTGCAGCTGCAGTTTCGAATGTGATATCATCATGAGCAAAGCAATACATCCCCTGGTACCGGTATGCAGCTATTGATCTGGCAAATGCTTTTTTCTCAATAGCAGTTATAAGAACCACCAGAAACAGTTTGCTTTCAGCTGGCAAGGCCAGCAATATACTTTCATTGTTCTACTTCAGTGGTATATCAACTCTCCAGCCCTATGTCATAATCTTGTCCACACGGACCTCGATCATTTCTCTCTCCCACAAGATATCACACTGGTCCATTATATAGATAATATCATGTTGGTTGGACTAGTGAGCAAGAAGTAGCAACTACTTCCAGACTTACTGGTAAGGCATTTGCATGCCAAAGGATGGGAGATAAATCCAACAAAAATACAGGGGCCTTCCACCTCAGTGAAATTTCTAGGTGTCCAGTAGCATGGGGCATGTGAAGATATCCCTTCTCAGGCGAAGGATAAGTTGCTGAATCTGGCCTCCTACGATGCAAATAGAGGCACAATACCTAGTTGGTCTCTTTGGATTTTGGTGACAACATATTCTTCATTTGGTTGTGCTACTCCAGTCCATTTATTGAGTGACCAGAAAAGCTGCTAATTTTGAGTGTGGACCTGAATAAGAGGAGGCTCTGTGACAGGTACAGGCTGCTGTACAAACTGCTCTGCCACTTGGAACGTATGATTCAGCAGATCCAATGGTGCTGGAAGTTGTCAGTGGCAAATAAAGATGCTGTCTGGAGCCTTTGGGAGGCCCCTATAGGAGAATCACAATGCAGACCCTTAGGATTTTGGAGCAAAGCCTTACCATCTGCTGCAGATAACTACCCCCCTTTTTAGAAACAGCTTTGGGCCTGCTACTGGGCCTTAGTACATAGTGAATGCTTAACCATGGGCCACCAAGTTACCATGAGACCTAAGGTACCGATCACAAACTGGGTGTTGTCTGATCCACCAAGCCATAAAATTGGGCATGTGCAGCAGCACTCCATCATAAAATGGAAATGGTAAGGCCAGAGCAGATCCTGAAGGCACAAGTTAAGTTAGATGAGGAAGTTGCCCAAATGCCCACGGTCTCTACTCCTGCCACATTACCTTATCTTTCCCAGACCAGAGCTATGACCTCTTGGGGAGTTCCTTACAGTGAATTGACTGAACAAGAGAAAACCCGGGCCTGGTTTACAGATGGTTCAGCATGTCATGCAGGTACCACCTGAAAGTGGACAGCTACAGCACTCCAACCTCTTTCTGGGGTATCCCTGAAGAACAGTTGTGAGAGGAAATCCTCCCAGTAGGTAGAACTTCAAGCAGTACACCTGGTTGTTAATTTTGCTTGGAAGGAGAACTGGCCAGGAGTGCATTTGTATACTGACTCACGGGCTATTGCTAATGGTCTGGCTGGATGGTCAGGGACTTGTAAAGACCATAATTGGAAAACTGGTGACAAAGAGGTCTGGGGAAGAGGTTTGTGGATAGACCTTTCTGAATGGGCTAAAAACATGAAGATATCTGTGTCCCATGTGAGTGCATACCAGAGGGTGAATTCAGCAGAGGAAGGTTTTAATAATCAAATGGATAAGATGACCTGGTCTGCAGACACCAGTCAGCCTCTTTCCCCAGCAACTCCTATCTTTGCCCAATGGGCTCATGAACAAAGTGGTCATGGTGGTAGGGATGGAAGTTATGCATGGGCTCAGCAACATGGACTGCTACTCACCAAGGCTGACCTGGCTATAGCCACTGCTGAGTGCCCAATCTGCCAGCAGCAGAGATCCACACTCAGCCCCCAATATGGCACTATTCCCCGAGGTGACCAGCCAGCTACATGGTGGCAGGTTGATTATACTGGACCACTCCCTTCAAGGAAGTGGCAGCGATTTGTTCTAACTGGAACAGATAGATACATACTCTGGATATGGGTTTGCTTTCCCTGCATACAATGCTTCTGCCAAAACTAACATTCTGGACTCACAGAATGCTTTATTCATCATCATGGTATGCCACACAGCATTGCTTCTGATCAAGGAACACACTTCACAGCAAATGAAGTGCGGGAATGGACACATGCTCATGGAATTCTCTGGTCTTCCCACCTTTCCCATCATCCAGAGGCAGCAGGATAGATAGAACGGTGGAACAGCCTTTCAAAAACTCAAATACGGTGCCAACTAGGTGGCAATACCTTGGAGGGTTAGGGTAATGTTCTCCAGGAAGCTGGGGATGCTCTGAATCAGCGTCCATTGTATGGTGCTGTTTCTCCCGTAGCCAGGATTCATGGGTCCAGGAAGCAAGGGGTGGAAATGGGAATGGCACCCTCACTATTAACCCCAGTGATTCACTAGGAAAATTTTTGCTTCCTGTCCCTGTGACCTTGGGCTCTGCTGGTCTATAGGTTTTAGTTACAAAAGGGGGAGTGCTTCCACCAGGAGAAACAACAATGATTTCAGTGAACTGGAATCTATGACTGCACCTGGTTACTTTAGGCTACTCATGCCCTTGAATCAACAAGCCAACAAGGGGATTACAGCACTGGCTGGGGTGACTGACCCTATCAGGGGGAAATAGACTGTAGTTACACAATGGAGGTAAAGAAGAATTTTCCTGGAGTATAAGAGATCCCATAGGGCATCTTTTAGTACTACCATGCCCTGTGATTAAAATCAATGGAAAACTACCAATGGCTCTGAAACTTCAGGAATGAAGGTTTGGGTCACCCCACCAGGCAAAGAACCATGGCTAGCTGAAGTGCTAGCTGAGGGTAATGGGAACTCCATGGGATGGGGAGTAGAAGAAGGCAGTGATAAATATGAACTATAACCACATGATCAGTTACAGAAACGAGGACTGTAATGCTGTTTTGTTCATGTTATAGTATTTAAGTTGTAAGACATCAAGTTTAGGAATGAATATTACCCAAGGACATCCACCCTATTCTGGGAAGATTTAATGTGTTTCCAGTTGTATGCAGGATAGTTGAGTATTGATAGGAGAGGAAAAAATGTGCCTTTTATTGTTTTCTATTTAGAAATTAAGTATGGTTTAAGGTGATGTGTATAGTTGCCAAATTGACAAGAGGTGGACTGTATGGTCGGGTTCATGTGTCAACTTGGCCAGGTGGTGGTACCCAATTGTCTGGCTGGGCAAGTGCTGGACTGTCTGTTGCTATGAGGACATTTCATAGAATTAAATCATGATCACATCAGCTGCATCCACACCTGACTGCATTTGTAACCAGCCAAGGGGAGTGTCTTCTGTAATAAGTGATGCTTAATCTAATGAATGGAAGGCTTTTAAGGAGGATTCAGAAGAGACACTCTCTCTTCCTGCTTTGGACGGTGAGCCTCTCCTGAGGAGTTCATCTAGACCCTTCATCAGAGTTGTCAGCTCACAGCCTGTCCTATGGCCTTTGGACTCTTTGTTCCCATGATTACATGAGACCCTTTTATAAATTTTATATCTATGGATATTTCCTGCTGATTCTATTTCTCTAGAGAACCCTAGCTAATATTGTATCTTTTTGCTGATGCCTTAATTGAACATTTTCATGGCCTTAGAAGTGTAACTTGTAACTTAATAAATCTCCTTTATAAAAGCCAATTCATTTCTGGCATGTTGCGCATTCCAGCAGCTTTAGTAAACTGAAACAGACATCTAAATGCTGAAATAGTCCCAGCACTTGTTTTGAGTCTCCTCTCAGAGCGATATTTTTTCCATCAGTAATTTCACCCAGTTCCATGGATTTAGACACCATTTTCAGGTAGATGCTAAAATGTGTACCTGTGGCACAGTCTTCTGCAACTCTGTTGTCCAAATCCCTATCTAAAATAAGCTGTTTCAGTTATTTCATACTTAATGTTTTTAAAATAGTATTTTTGATTTCACTGTTTTTCTCAGCAAAGCTGGGCTTCACCTCTCACTACCAACTCCAGGCTTCCCTAGATTAATAAATGGTGCAACCATATATCCTATGTGAAATTCAGAGACCAGGTCATATTCAATTCTTTTGTGTCCATCACATCTAGCTCATGAACACTTCCTTTCACCTCGCATACATCTCTGACTCTGTCTGATCCCATCTGCCTCCACTGCCCTCACTCCAGGACCACTGCTACGGTCGCTCACTGGACTGCTCTCCCTCTCCAAAAATCAACTTTTAGCCAATAGCCAAGAAACCTTCAAAGACTCTTCAAAATTTCACCGAGAATAAAATGTCAACTGGCACTGCCTAAGAGTGCATGAGGGCAGGCATGGCCTAACACCTGGCTGGGTGCTTCCTTTTACCCATCTCCTTCTGCCCCAGCTCTTGGCAGGCTTATTTCCTTCAGTTCCCCAAGTATGCTTAATATGCCCTGCCTCCTGAACTTGGCATTTGCTTGGGATGCCCTTCTGTATCTCACCCCCCAATTCCCACCTTTTTCCTAAGACAAGCTCCTTCAGCTATAGTTTGAGTGACCTGTCCTCAGTGAAGCCTGCCTGTCTTCTCTGTTAATAGTTGATTTCCTTCATTATCACTACCAAAACCAGCCACTTATTTCCTTCACAGACCTGCCACAGTTTGTAATTCATTTATTTGTACACTAACTAGTTTTTCTGTTTGTTTCCTCTATTTCAACACAAGCCCCAGGCACATGGGAGGCGCTCAACAAACACTTGTTGAAGAAACCTTAAGGATATACTATCCTAGTAACATCATGATCCTTTCAACTTTTTCTCTTAGCCACGTCAATGCATTCAGTTCTGCACATAGTACTGGTTGGCTTTCCAAATGAAGCAAATTAGAAAAGGTACAACCCCCACCTATTAAATGCATAGGCAAAATGATTTTGTCATTACTAGTCTATTAGTAGTCTATTAGCACTTACAGAAAGTTATTTTTGAGTGGAACTAACCACTCCTTGGAATTTCAGTACTAGCTACATAAATGAGCAAAAGCTGCTGGCTTCATAAATGAGTCTATGAATCTATGTATGAATTGAAGAATGGAGCTCCAATTTGAAAAGCAGAAAGTGAGTCTGGGAAAGAACTAAGCAAGACTGTTTCACATGAAACTTACATTACAGAAGGTCATTTCACTACAATAGTGCAAAGAGTTAATTTTTCAGTCAACATGAATTGAGGGCTTATGTGCCAACCCCAGGAGAGGTATAGAGAAAACAAAGAGGAATAAGGATGTAAATCTTGCTCTCAAGAAACTTTTAGACATTCATCATATCTTGGATACTTTTATGAAAATCTCCCTTGAAGACTTTTTTAACAATATGCATTCATTCTGTTTATCATTTTCACATCCCCTCATATACCAAAATTACTTACTTTTCTCTCTTCAGTCCAGTCATATTTTGCCACAGGCCTGGGAAGTTTTCAAACTGATATGTATATATAAAAATAAGCACCAGCATAGTGTAAATAACCACTGACATCCAAAAATATTTTAGAATTCGCCTCCACCATTCATAGTGCACCTGTGTATAGGTATTAGAAAAACAAACAGGAAAAATATCAATTACAGGAAAATTCACAAAAATTTGGGTTTATTCAACCAATACATGTGATTATATTTAGATGTTGGGGATGTGGGGGAGATTATTTTCTTACCAGTGTTTTCCACTTTTTTCCCTAATATAGTTGGATGGATTAGAGTTAGAATTATTTGCTGGACCTTATGAGATTCAGTTTCCTCCTCCATGAATTTCTACCTTGTAGGGTTGTCATGAGGAAGAAATGTGTAATATTTATAAGGTTCCCAGCATGACACCTGGTATAGGGTAGGATTCAAGGAACGGTAGTTGCTGTTTTTATTATTGTTATTTTGGCAGAGGGAGAATCATATCAGTTTGAAATTCAGCTACTTTAGAGAGGAGACATCTCTCTTCATTATATGCTTGTGGATAATCATCAGAGAAAACCTATCCTGAATTTTCATAAAGTATTCGAAGGTTTATTGCACTCAGTTGAGATATATTTATCTCCATAGAATATACTCTTGTTTATTGTAGCTGTTTAATTTATTTTGTGCATTAACTGGACAAATATTTTATTGCTATACTTGTTTTTACTGTTGTGTTCCCTTCTATCATCGGTAAAAACTGAGTTTGTGGAGAGACTAGCTAATTTTAATATAATATTTTATAAGTTAGCTAATGAAATACTAAGATGCTGAAGCACTATGAATATATATCTGTATACATACAAACCTTTAATTACGTATATTAGTAGTGCTCCAATTCCAAAGCCCCAAGTATAAGTGAATCCAACATTTTAGATTATATACTCATAGCTCTTAAACAACTATTCAAAGGCAAAGTACAATTACACAGGTTTCTTTTCTCAGTGGGTCTCTAATCAATAATTTTTTTTGGAAAAATATTAACCTTTTTTACTGACATCTTTAAGAACCTAAGGGTTTAAAATAGTAAAAAAGCTGAGGATAGTCATTTCACCTTGGGATATAATTTTAAAATCCCAGTAATTGCCTTACATGCTCATGGGATTATAGTAACTTATATTATCTTCAAATGAAGCTCACATACATTTCTGGGGCAGATGTGAGAATCAAGAAAATGTAGAGGACGACTGCTTCACTCACCTGATACAAGGCCACGCAGAAGAGAAACAGCACCATGTAGATGATTTTGTACATTACAATTTTACCCTCAAAGCTGACAAAGAAGAACATGCCTCCACAGACATAAATCCAGTACTTGATGAACATGGTCACCACCAAATTTCCCAGCACCTCCATGATGTCCTGGTCATCATCCTCTTCTTCCTCTTCAGCTTCTTCCTCTTCTTCTTTCTTTTTCTTTTGCTTCTCCTCCTTTGCTTCCTCTTCTTCCTCCTCCTCCTTGGGCTCACCTTCCACTTGTGCATCTTGAAGTTCATCATCTTCAAAATACAAAACTCTGCTGCTACACCTAACTAGTGACCAGAGCAAAACCACACTTTGACCAAATATGATCCATGTGGGATGCAGAAGCATATCTCTTATGGATTACCATGTGATTTGAGTGACTTTTAAGATTTTTCAATAAACATAACTACTTTGTGGTCAATTTCCATAACCTTCTAGAAATACAGCTTAAAAGAAAATAAATTTAGTGATATATATATTTTTTTTTTTACATGGGCAGGCACCGGGAACTGAACCCGGGTCCTCTGGCACGGCAGTCAAGCATTCTTGCCTGCTGAGCCACCGTGGCCCACCCTTTAGTGATATTTTTAAATGAATTAATTTATACCATCTTTTTCATTTCTAGTCTCCAAAGACAACTGAAAGTACTTAAGGATTTAGAAAAATAAACAGTAAAAATCAAAACTACTAAATCTATTTCAAATTCTAATTGTTTATGGCTATAAACAGTCCAACTAGTGCTTTACAGAGTTAATGCTGACAATTTTAACCAAAAAGTATGCTTTTAAAACTAATGTAAGCATTACAGCAAAATACATCTTCATTTAAATTAGTTTTGGTGAATAACTATAATTTAACCAAGTTTAAACAGTTTTATCTACGGGAATTAAAATCTTACTTGCTCTCTCACCTTAAAAGCAGTAAATATATAGGACCCATCTTTATGTTAAACAAGGTGACCTAAATTTTGAATAATTTAATCCAACAACTGGTAGAGTCTCAGAATGAGAGGAATGAAAGTGAAACAACAGTTGATCTCAAATGAACTATTCTTTAAAATGATCTGGTTAACTGAAACATTCTGTTGATTAGAGACATCCAAAAGCACACAGGCGAATTTAAATATAGGTGCTTATTGCTGAAAAACAACTCATTGCTTAAGCCTAAATGAGGAAGAGAAATGATAAAAGTATTTGAGTTGCTCCTTGTTGGTTTTCCTACAGTTACCTAATTAAAGGGTTAGCAGCTCAACTTCTATACACACGTACAGCCTCCTGAACAAAGACAATGCTGCTTCGTTAGTGCACCTTCCAGTCCATTCTATGGACATTAAACTTTTATTTTATTCATATCTCCTGGGAGATAGGGAGGATGGTTGTTTACATTTTACCTATATAGTGGGCCTAAAATTGTAGAGGAGATAAAAACTTCATTCTCTTTTCTTTGACTTTGTGGTATGTTATTTTTGGAGAAGGAGAGGATTTGAATTTAAAAGATTTCAGTCTGTTTCTTTGGTTCTAACTCTTACTAAAAGTGTGACCTTGGAGAAATTATTTAATTTCTCTGAGGCTGCTGCTTCTTTGGTTAAATGGGAATTCTTTTGTCAGGATAAATCATACACTATTTTTAAGAGCTCCTTGTGAAAACACAAGTTCACTGGAAAAGTTTTGAAGCACCAATGCTGGGATGCATCTTTGCAATAACCGTTTGGCTTCCATCTAGTCTGAGCATATGGGGCTGGTTGCTGTGTCCTACGGCTCTTTCTCTGCGATTTTGTCAAGCACAAAAATCTCCAGCCACATGCCGTATAGACACTAATTTACCTTTTCCTTCATTTTCCTGACTTCCAATTTTGACTTCAGATAAAAGAGCCTCCTTTTGCTGAAGAGCTTTTTGCTCTGTGAGGTGCTGTCTCAGCAGTAGCCAGAAAGTAATTGTGAAAAGAATCTGAAAGCAGAGAATTAGCAAAACAAGAATTAGATAACTTTTGGAAATGGAAACAGATCTCCACAATATAACATTTTTCTTCCCATGGGAATCCAGGCACAATAACTAAACCTTTTTTTCCGAGCTGGAGTTAGGTCATCCACTGGGGTTCAACCAGAAATCTCTAGCCTTACTCTCCTTTCCTAAGGTGGGCGTGGGCCTCTGTTGGGGGCCAGCACTAGGAAGACCCAGAGGAAGACGCACTGGGAGTCCAGATACTTCCATCCGGGCAGGGAGCTAACTTGGTCTCCCTCAAGGCTTTTGTTCTAGATTGGTTCCCTGTTCTGACCCCAACACTATAATTTTAGAAGGAAAAATATACTACTTGTATACTACTTGTTTGACTCTGCAATGTTACTTATTTTAAAGAATTCTACAAATGGGAAAAAAGAAAATTTCATCCAAGAAAACAGAGTCCCTTATTATTCCGATCAGTTTTCCAAAGCAGAATAAAAAAATATTTCCATCCTTTTGAACTAACATTTTCTTGAAGGCTAGGAAGAAAAAATATGATTTCAGGGATTTCCATTTCTCAGGGAATGCCTTTTCTAGCATACAACAGTTGTGTGTGTGTATGTGTGTAACAGCTGTACTGAGATCTAATTCACACACATCTGTTTAAAAAGTACAATTTGCTGGGGTTCCAGTATATTCGGAGTTGTATAACCATTACCATAATCAATTTCAGAACATTTTCATTTCCCTGGAGAGAAACCCCAAGACAGTCATCTCCAAGTCATCCCTCCCCTTTCTGCTCCTACCCTCAGCCCTAAACAAACACTAATTTTCTTTCTGTCTGTGCAGATAGATATATCTATTGTGGACATTTCATTTCATATAAATTAATCATACAATATGTGGTATTTTGTAACTGTCTTCTTCCATGTCACATAATATTTTCAACTATTATCCATGCTGTAACATGTGTATTTCATTCTTTTTTACAGTTGAAGAATATTTCACAATATGGACATACCTCATTTTATTTATCTATTCATCAATGGATGGACACTGGATTGTTTCCACTTTTTGTCTATTGTGAATAAAGCTACTATGAACATCATGTTCAAGTTTCTGCATGCACTTATGTTTTCATGGAGCTTCAGAATACTCCACAGTGGCTCAGCCTGGCTAGAGGAGGTGTCCAGATCTTTGAGAGCGGAAGACATATTTTTTCTTTTTCTCATTTTCTGTGACAGTGATTCATACATTTCTCTGCAAGCACTGAGTATTTACTGTGTTTTGACTATTATCATTGCTATGGAGATTTTATGAGCCTTAGTTGTGTTAGTATTAATTACCTATGACAAAGCCTTGGACTTCTTTTTTGAGCTACTGGGTACATTAAATATAAATGCAGACTCCAGTTTCCCCAGAATCATGGTATTTTTGTTTTGTTTTTAATGAGTAGCACATTTCCCAAATAATGGTTTTTCCCAAATAAGTGAAACTTTTAAATTAGGTAATTCAGTTAGTTGACTGGCATGCAGTTTTTAGAAGCCTCACTGAGATTTCAAGTTAGGTGGTAACAGTCAAAGAACAAGGGTCTGAATTTCTCTTAAATTACCAGTTGTGTATGTGTGCGCACGAACATGTTTGTGTGTCTGAATGTGTTTAAGAGGAAAGAGGAGGGAGAGAATGAAATAAAAGACAAGTCCCATGAAGGTGAACCATGAATAAGAGTCCTGACTTCCAGTATGGAGTAAGGTTTGGTGGAGAGACACTAGGGCTGGGGTAGGTACTGGAGTTGGATGAATGAATAAATAAATGAAGGAACGAAGCTACATCCATGAACACAGGATGTTATGGTCTAATCCCTAAAGGCCATTAGAATGCATCTGTAATGACTTTTTTCCCTTTACCAAGCCTCCTATAAAAAATCTGTTATCAGGACCAACCCTTAGCTACCCAGTTCCCCATAGCTTTGGATGTGGGTGTCTGATGACCTGTAAACAATGTGGGTGCTCCCAAGAAAGGTGGATTTTATGTGCTGTAAGTGGTAGTCCCGTTCAGTCTGCTTAGAGGAGGAAAATGCCAAGGCTAATCAAATATGTACAATATGCTCATCCAACTGCTCTTACTGTCTTAACGTGATCAACAAAAGGGATGTGTGTTCGAGTCTGCCACTCTTAACAGGATAGTAAAGTCAGGGCACCTCATCTGAAATCAAAACTCTATTAAAATGGCCCATGGAAATAAATGAATAATGAAAGATTATAAAACAACTGCGGATGAAGGCATATCATGTAATCAATAGAAAAACGAAAGATACAGCTGTTACACTGTAACTTTTCTTTTAACTGTGAAAAAATTTTTAGGGCATCATCAGAAAAAGTTATTTTTTTAATCAATAATCAATGTTTATCTCTGACAGTAATACACTAAGAATGCTTTATAAATTGATATCTATCAAAGTAAATCCTTTAACACTTTCATATGTTTTTGTACTGAATTTTCTTATTAATCCAATTACTGGCTAATACATTTTTTCCTTCTTTGAGGTAAAGCACTGCATTTAAAAACAAAATCTAAAAGTATGATGCAGTATCTGTTCCAGTTTAAATTATAGAGACCTGTGTACAATATAAATGATTTATTACAGTTTTGTATCTGTTCAATTTTGCAAAATAGTTAATATTCAGAATAGATTTGTGTATGTTTTTGCTTGGAGATAGTGATTATGATTATTGTGGTTTTGTATCATTCTTCTAGACACTTACTTTTGAGGCAAGTTCTCCAGGGTCTTTCTTTTCTAAAAATCCTGGCACCTTTTTAATTTCAGGAAGTTCAAAACTCCATATATACTGTAATATCAATAACAGGTTTCCATAAACCACCATAAATGGAGAACTAATCATGGCATATTTCCTTCTGTTGCGTATCATCCAAAGGGTACAGGACCAAATCAATAACACAAACGTCAACCAGCTATGGTACGTAATGCTCCATGCCTCAGGAGAGAAAGAAAGAAAAAAAGACCATGGTCAAAAGCCATCTGAACAGAAAAGGTCAATGAACTTCAAAGGAGAGAGAGGAAGAATTCATGGCAGATCACTGGAGAGAGACCCCAACTCATGTCACAGTGAGGAAGAAGAGGGAAACACTGATTCTACTGGGAGCTTTTGGACTTTCTTTAGGGAATAGAGTCAAAGGTACAAGACTCTTTATTCCAAGGCTTTCCTCCACCCCTCCCCCACCTCCCATAGCCCAACATCTCTTCAGCTTTACCCAACTTTACAGTATTAAAACCAACCATAGTTTCTTCTCCCCCTCTTTTTATTAAAATAGCTTGGCGTCAGCTCTTATGTGTGAGGGTAAGTAAGAATGGGTCATCACTACAGTTGAGAAATGAAAAATCTTAGAATCTCTACGTGTAGCATAATAAAAACTCGGTGCTTCTTCATATTTGTATATTTCTATCATCATAACACTATAATAGAAAGCAGAGTCTTTCAGTGAGTCGCTGTAGTGAATTATCACATTCAAGGGGATGGTGGGAACCTCCAAATTTGTAGATCATCTTGTAGAGGACCTCCCTGTACCTGTGGGATGTGGCCTAACTCTGGGGAGTAAGAGTCAGAACTGAATTGGTTGAGTTATTGAACTATTTGCAGTTGGTATCAGATGCTGTTGTGGAAGTTGCTAATAAAAGTGTCTGATACTTACAATAGTTAGGGATACAAGTTGGGATTCAGAGACTGCTCACAGTAGACTACCCAAGAAGATGTAAATTAGGAAATTTACATGAGGAAGTTGTATGCTAAGCTTCTGCACAACTAAAATAGTAAAACCAAGCCAACATAATATAAAGGCTTATCGCAGGTTCTGCTGAGTAAAGAAGGACTAAAGTGTCTTCATACCTTTGGACAAATACCGATACATCTTCTTCCATTCTCACTAAACTTCCAAAGAATCAGAAATGCATCTCAAAAGGCAGCTACAAGAATAATCTGTAAATCAGTCTCACAAATTATTAACTTCAGAAAACCTATCATGTGTTAGCATACTCCTTGCTTCTGTGATTTTGAGAAAAGACCTTAAAAAACATTTTCTAGATATGTTTGGGGCTAATTAAAGTTAAACCTATTCCTGAATAACCTGAATGGTCAAAAATTATTTGTGAAGATCAAAATGTTTTACGTGTCTGTTTCCTTCTGGAAAGTAGACAGGCATCAAGATAAATCAAGTCAGCTTGGAACAAACAAATATTTCCTCTCAGCAATTTGCAAAGTTGCTCTAAATAATAGCTATTTTTTTGAGTGATGAGTTACTTAAAATTGTTGGTTAAAGCTCTTGATAATTATAAACTAAAAATAAAAAATTAGTATCTCACAATCATTATCAAGTCTGAATTATTTTCAGGAAAAATGTTATTTCTTAGAAACAGTGTTTAAGAAAGGATAGGTAAAGCTTAATGAGTTGCATTAAATGATGCGTTTAATACATGTACACCAGAGTGAAACTCAGATATAACTTTGCTATGTCTTTGTGATACAGACCATCATCTTCCCAGATATTATACTTTCAGCATATTTTTCCCCCACACACTAGTTTCGTTTGGAAATGTGAGGGTGGAAAAGGGAGGAAACCAAGTTATGAAGATTTTTTCTTTTCTTTTACCCCCTGTGATGTCTAAATTATAGTTGTTTTTCAGCTGTGGAAGTTGGGAAGTAGAAGCTGCATTATTTTGTTTACTATGCTCAGTTACAGAATTGTCTGATAGGTTGGTATATTCATACTTGTTATTTTATTTTAACTAACACATATATCATCCTGACAAATTTGGTTCCTGGGGACTTCTCTTCCTGTCTGTGACAAAATGTTCGCTACAGAGTAGAGTGCCTTCATGGAAAGTAGGCACCCTTAAAACAATAATCTCATAGTTGAGTTAAAACAAACAATGGCATCAGAAAAGGAACACATTTTTATAATGAAGGGTTTGCTCTCTTTTGTTGTTTTTAAATATATTTTTTCTATCGAGTAACAAAATATGTACTTAAATTTAAGCTGTAGTTCTTTACAAAGAAAGATAAAAACTTATCTGACTTAAAGAAAAAAGGTATGCTCTTTTAAGTTCAGAAGCAAAATTGTAACTTTCATTTATGAGAAGTTCAATATTTAAAAGTCAAAGAATGGCTACAGTTTAAGTAGATATTGATATGTAGACAAAGTCAAGAAGTAACCAAAAGTGTGCAGAATTAATTTTATTTAAAGAATAGAGTTTGGAATCCCCAAATGAACCATTTTTAATTTAGAGGAGCTTTCTTGTTTTAACTTCCTCCCAGATGGAGCTGTGATACTTAGCGAAACTGAAGTTTAGCTACACAGAAGTTCATTTGAGAAACATTTTCTGCTTGAGGAAGCTATGTTTAGGCATTTATTTCTCTTCACATTCTAGAGATTTTTTTATTCTTATCCTCAAAGGTGCCCCTAGGCTCTTACCATGGGCTATAAAACTTGGAATTGTTTTATCTAAAATAGTAATATTAGGCTCCTCAGAAAAAAGCAAGTTTCCCAAGAAAGTTTGTTTTCAGAAAGGGAGAATTCTTCTTTTATCGTCTATCTATAAACCATAGGACTATTTTTTAAAGCTGTGATGCTGGAGATGGAAGATAGATCTACAAGTGAGAAGGTAAGTGTACAAACTAGGGGTTCATAATTGGCAGAAGTTCTGGGTGACCCTGGCTGCCTGATGACCACATTGACCAAACATTTATTGCAGCTAAGATTGAACAAAGTCTCACCAAAATCTAAGCTAAGATGTTGACATAACTCTCACTCTGTGAGAGCAATAAAAGCACCCTATGCTAATTCTGAAGATTTTAATACCTCTGAGGAAAATTCTTCAATGTGCCTGCTTAAGTTGTCAAAATAGAGGATAGTCTAACCAAAGAAGTTAATTTGAGAGGAATGTATTCATATTTAAAAGGAAGTGAAGGAGAGTTGAAGAGGACATGGTTGTGCAATTTGTAATATAGAAAACCCATGAAAAATTAACATAATCCACCATCCCCTGCCAAGGCACTGGGAGCTTAAGGTATTTGTGCTGGCCAGGAGAGCCAAGCCTTGAACCAGTGAGGTGGTGGGGTCAGTTTCTACCATGCTTGCTTTAATCCCCCATATTTACCATCATTGCAATAAGAGCACAGATGTAACTTTGTTTCATAATAAACTGGAACACAGAGACCATGGCATGAACTTTAACACTTCTTTTATCCTCATGGCATCTTTCATCTTCATATTCTTCTTTCTCATCCTCTTCTTCCTCTTTCTTTTCTAGACAGACAAATACCTTACATAATTACTTGTGCAAAGGTACACATTTTGCATAATGTCCTAATAATCATAATCATACATCACATGTATGATTTTTAACACAGTCTTTTATTTCAAACTTCAGAAATTACTTCCAATTAATGAGACTCTTTAGAATACAGTCGATAAGGGCTGCCTGGTAAGTGCTCAGAAATCGCAGACAGAAAACTCGGAGTGTGGGAGGTGCTGGGGCTGTAGTACCTGTGGGTTTGCATCTCCAGGCACTCATGCCTTTGTGTGATCCTCTCTACCCTGAGTATGGATGAGACCAGTGACCCACTTCTAACCAACCAAATACTTTTTCACTTTTGAGAAAAGGTTACAAAAATGTGGCTTTTCCTTTGGGTGCTTTCTCTCATTCTTTCCGTTGCTCATTCATTCTGAGGGAAGCCAGCTGCTGTAGTGTGAGCTGCCCAAGTGGAAGGAGCTGAGTCCCCTACCTCCCCTCCCCACCTCCCCCCAAGAAGTCAGCAAGAACCTGCCAGGAGCTAGATGCATATGCCTGGAGCAGGCCCTCAGTTGAGACACTGGCCCCCACTGAGGGACCCTGGGCTGGGGAAACCCAGCTGAGTTGTATCCACATTCCTGACCTGCAGAAACTGTGAGATAATAAATACTGTTTTAAGACACTAAGTTTGTGAGCAATTTGTTACTTGATAATAGATAACTAATACAAAGGGCGCATGGAGTATGGCTAGAGTAAATATGTAGAGAACCAGAAAACCAACCAAACCCTCTGACAGAGTAAGTTCTGTGGCCCACACTTTCCTGTTAGGTCTTGGAAAGAGGCAGAGAGAAAAAAAAGGCTGAGGATGGAAAAGTCTGGTTAAGGTTAAGAAAACATGGTAAAGTGGGAAGAGGAGACCAGCAACACAAAAGTATAGGTGCAAGAGTGAAGGAAGGATTTCTCCTGAAAGTGCTCCTAAAGTTGTCAGAAAAGCTGCTTTGATTTGACAGATGAAGTAGTAAGAGGAACACACTTAAGTAGAATGTCCTTTCTGTTTTTCTTATGCAAATTATACAAGCTACATATAAATGGGCTTCAGTAGGGAGTTGTTTAGCACTATGAGAAAAAATTATAATGCGTTGAGCAATCAGTGCCCATACAAAACACAGGTGGGCTCCTTCAGTGAGCCCTGGGGGAGGTGGGAGCAAAGCCTCTGTTTTCCACTCCTCCCATGTTAGGGCTGAGCAAGCCAAGGGTTTATATGGGAAAATTCATGGCTTTTTCGTGAGTCACAAAGAAATGGAACCTGGTAGGGCTTATACCAGTGTTGGTGGTTGGGATGCTTCTCGGGTATATAGAGCCAATAAAAGAAACTTTCCCACTATTGATTTTACTTTTGAAGTTCAATTTATGTGTGCTGGTTTGAAAGGATGTATGTACCCTAGAGAGGCCATGTTTTAATCAAAATCCCATTTCTTAGAGGCAGAATAATCCCTATTCAATACTGTATGTAATTAGATCATCTCCCTGGAGATATAACCCAATCAAGAGTGATTATTAAACTGAATTAGGGGAGATGCATCTCCACCCATTTGGGTGGGTCTTGATTAGTTTCTGAAGTCCTACAAAAGAGGAAACATTCTGGAGAATGAGAGAGATTCAGAGACAGGAGAACAGAATGACATAGCCACGAGAAGCAGAGTTCACCAGCCAGTGACCTTTGGAGACGAAGAAGGAACATGCCTCCCGGGGAGCTTCATGAAACAGGAAGTCAGGAGAAGAAGCTAGCAGATGATGCCATGTGCCCTTTCAGATGAGAGAGGAACCCTGATCATGTTCACCATGTGCCTTTCCAGATGAGAGAGAAACTGTTTGCCCTGTGCTCTTCCATGTGAGAAAGAAACCCTGAACTTCATTGGCTTTCTTGAACCAAGGTATATTTCCCTGGATGCCTGAGATTGGACATTTCTATAGACTTGTTTTAACTGGGACATTTTCTTGGCCTTGGAACACCTGATTAAATTCCCCTTTTTAAAAGCCATTCTGTTTCTGGTATATTGCATTTCGGCAGCTGGCAAACTAGAATGTTATGATCTGAGCATATTTGAGTTTGCCTTGTCATCAGTCAAAATTCTACTCATCTCTTCTCTGAAAAAATAATGTGTAAACAGAAAGATGCCTAAGTTGTGGACTAAAAGTCTCAAACTTTAGAGGGTGTAAGAGTCATAAAATGCTGATTGTCAGGCCCTCCTCTCTGTGGTTCTGATGCAGGGGACCTAAAGATTCTACTTGGGACAGCATCACAGTAGTTTTCTGAGATGGCCAGTAAAGGAAAACCTTCCAGTAAGCCTGGATTGCAAACTAAAATGACACATGCAGGAAGGAGAAATGAGGAAATGGTGTTGGAGCCCAGGGTCCCTGAAAATCCCTGATGACTTCTGGGGTGGGGCAGAAGTCTGTGGGAAACTGAGCTTACTGAGAAAAATTGAAGAGTGTGCCTGGCTATATGCATTGTGAAGTAGTTCAAACCATCAAGGACAAGAGTGGGAGGTAGTGATAAAAGATTAGGGAAAATAGAGAGTCAGAATATGCCTGATGAAGAATAATAAAAGGACACAGGAGAAAGCTTAATCAACTACTGATGCAAATCGGATGGCTACTGGTTGTTTACTAAAGGCAGTAAAATGAAAGACAATTGTCACTGTAATGCCATATTCAAAGAGATGAAAACCCACCGCACTTTCTGTGTAGTCACTGTGCATGATTTCTGTTGTCTTTTTTTTTTTTCCCTATCAATAATAAACTACTGGTTCTGTTTGTATGAACTGGTATGCTCCTTTAGGTCTTGATTTCCTATTTCCCTAGTAGGGCAGTGACAACAGAGGTTGAGCTAACTTACAGAAACCAGGGACTAGTGTTAATAGATCTTCACATTCTTCAAGAGATTCCAGAAATTTCCATTTCCAAACAGGAGCTGCAGCTTTTCAAATGTTGATTACATTTAAATAAATAAAAAAAATGCAGTGGAGGCCAAAAAAATACATCTGAGAGTAAGATCTTAGATGCAGGTCACTGATTACTTATCTCTAGCAATAGTCTGTATTCCTTCAAAATAAAAACCAAGAGGAAAGAACTAGAACAAGTTCTGACTCTCTTCTTTTTTTGAAATAGGCACACACAAAAAAAATCCCATAAATAAATAAATCACATCTCTTTCTCAAAACACTTTGCAATGACCAGTAAAACTGTTAACAATAATTACAATCTCTAATTAAAGACAAAGGTATATATAAGCATGAGGTAGGGGGTGGAGGGGGGGAGACACCAAAAATAAGTTGATATATGAAAAATAATTGTTTACCTTTTATTTTCAAAGTGTGCCCTGATTATGCCACTTATTTTGTCTACAAGGACAGAACACAATTAGCAATCTGTTGCAGCAAATTTTAGGCAGAAATTAAGAAAACTGGTTTTAATCAGAGTGATGATAGAAGATAACAACTGGGTTTACAAAAAGAACAAAATGAAACAAATAAAGAAAATAAAGAAACAATAGAGAGATGCCAAGCTTTTGATGGAGGTAGGGCCTGGTGTGACATGCATCCTGCTGGGCCAGCTTATTACCTGTGAATCCTTCGGAGGGCTCCCAGCGGTATTGGGGGGTGGAGTACGTGTCGGCTTTCGGGCCATTCTCTAGGTGGAGGTTGGGGTGTATGGTGTGATAATCCACAGCATTGCAGTTCACGGTCACCAGCAGACCCTGCAGGACCCAGGGGGAAGGCAGTCCTGTGAGGGCAGTCACGGTATCTAAAACACAACTGTGCCCTCTTCTACCCTTTGGCATCTCGGCACAGAAAGCTGGACATCTTAACAGTATGAATTATGAATGGTATACACTTGCTCTCCAAATCTATTCTCTACCAACTGATGGCAACAAAATGTAAATACGATCTTGTCACATTTCTATTGAAAACCATGCACTGAACCTTCTGTCTGGAGCCCACCTCCCAGTCGGGCTTTTCCTACTCCACACCTCGCCTTGTTCAGCCTAAGTACTGAGGCAAACTTCCTCAGGTCTCAGGTGGGGTGGCACAGCCTCTGAGGGTCTCTGCCTGGCTCTGTCAAGTTAGCACTGAGTGTGCTAAGGAGTGGTCTCCTGGTCATTTTCCTTCTATCTCTTTGACTTTATAATTTTTTAGATATAATATACACATACAGACTCAATGCATGTACATGTGTTTGTCCATGGACATCAAGATTTCCTATTCAAACTATGCAACAGACATATCTGTCAAGCAAAATGCATAAACAAAACCTACCAATGTAGCTTTAGGAAAAAAATTAAATACATTTTGTGTGATTATACATGATCCTGTATTATATGTCAGCGTTTTAACAGCAATAAATCAGAGGCAAGTTCTGCAAAACAAAATTATTCAAAACTTATGAAAGCTTTATAGATCACTAAAATAAACTCAAAGGAGCTAATTAATTCCACTTATGTCACTTTTACATCACTTCCACATGTACATGTAATAATTCTAACGATATACTAACATCAGATGGTTTGTAGTCGTCTTGGGTCATGGACAAAAGCTGCAAAAAGCAATGCAGGAGAGTATGTTAATATGTAAGCTGAAAGCATGATGTTTATTTATAGATAAAATAAAAAAAAAGTTTTACTAAACAGTTACCCATTCTCTTAATCAGGTCAGATGCTCATATGTTAAAGATCACCATGCAAAATACAAAGCAGCAAATGACTGAATTGCATATAAAATGTTGCTGTTTTTATAACAATTTTCTGATGTTAATTTTTAATTATAACAACAAATAAGTAGCCATAAACCTCATGCCTACAAAATTGATTACATTTATCAAGTGTTTTGTTCTAATAGAATAAGATGTTTGGTTTTATACTCTTAGAACTTTTTAACTATCTGCAAAATTCTTTTCAAGAAATAGAAGGTTCATAATAAAGAGAAATTGATTTGTAGCGAGGTTCAAGATTATTTTTAAGATTTCCAAATTGGCTACAACAAAATAATTATTATGGGACTGTGCTACTGAACTATATTAGTGCCATGTGGCTTCCCCAAATAATAAGCATTTGCTATGCCAATGGTTCTCAAACTTTTTGATCTCAGGACTCCTTTACATTCTTAAAAATCATTGAGGATCGCAAAATGCTTTCATTTAACGTGGGTTCTAAGAATATCTACCATCCTAGAAGTTAAAACCAAAACATTAAAAAATATTTTAATACATTTAAAAGAATAAACTATTATGTATTAACATAAATACATTTATTCAAATAGGCATTTTTTCAAAACTAATGAAAAGAGAGGCATTATTTTATATTTTTGCAACTCTCTCTAATGTCTGGCTTATTGGAAGACAGATGGATCCTCTTATCTTTCTGCATTCAATTTGTTATAATTTGTTGTTTTGGTTAAATTATACGAAAAAAATCTGGCACAGAGACATGTGGTTGGAAAAAGAAGCAGTAATTTAACAGCCTATTTAGAAATTTGGACAGTTGTCTTTGATACCACACAAAAATTCAATCAGTGATTATTTCTTGGAGGTTAGCTGCAATGTAGAATCTAAAGCCACATCAATGAACTGTTATTACTGCTGCTACATTTAAAACCCACTCACATGGCATATGCCTTGCATGGAACTTTTAAACATACTTTGTAATATCGTGCATTGGTGATTTTGAAACTATTGGTTTAGCGAGTTAGGAAGCTCCACCAAAAACACACACCTTATTATACAATATTTTTAAAAAAAGCACATTTGTTAAAATCACCACCATCTTATCTGAAATGCCCATAAATACTGGGAAGCTTTCAAGTTTGCAGTGATGGATATAACCTTTCAAAATTCTTATTTTTACTCAAAAGCTCGAATTTTATCACTGGCAACAAATGGTGTCGGGTTTTTTTCTTGAAATAACAGTTGTGCTTCATTTATTTTCAAGTAAAATGCCTGCCAAATACCCAGTCGTGCTTCATTTATTTTCAAGTAAAATGCCTGCCAAATACCCAAACTGAATAACCACCATTCGTTAAGTCAGTTGCTCTTTCAAGTAGAAACAGTGTGCTGTGGGAAACTCAGTTTGTTGAGCTCATGGCACCACCCTCACTAAGGTGGCCATCACACCTGTGCGGGCAGCACTGCATGCAAACTTCCCATTTGTCACTCAGAATATTTAAAAAGCATCCACTTTGAGGCTGAGATTTAATAAAAGTAATAACTACTTCTGGTTCATCAAGGATATTAAGCCACTTTCTTTCTTTTATTGCCAGTGTGACCTCTTACCACTTTGGTGCCAATGCCTTGATCCTTGCTAAGGCACGAGCAATTTTCTCACCACTGCTTTAAACTGTCAATGTAAATGTAAACAGAAAAGAAGGTACATGATATCTTACTGTTTTATGGAAGTAGTTTGGAGCTTGTAGATTTCTGCCAGGGTCTCTAGAAACCCCTGAGGTTCACAGACCACTCTTTGAACACTGCTGGGCTATCCTCTTTTTGTATCTTTCATTTAGTGAAATAGGCAAGATAATCTGAAACACGATGTCTTTGTTTTCCAGGGCTGCTGTGACAAATCCCACAGAATGGGTTGGCTTAAACAACGGGAATTTATTGTCTCATGGTTTGGGAGGCTAAAAATCTAAAATCAAGGACTCAACAGGCCATGTTTTCTCCAGGATTCTGTAGCCCTCAGGTGCTGGCTCGCTGGTAATTCTTGGCTTGCATCTCTGCCTCTGTCACACGGTGGTCTGCTTCATCCCTGGCTTCTTCTAATTTCTGGCTTCTCCTTCCATGTATAATTTCCTTTGCTTATAAGAACTTCAACCATATTGGATCAAAGTTTGCCCTCATCCAGTTTGTCCCCATCTTAACTGATAATGTTCAAAGGTCCTATTTACAAATGGGCTCACACCCATAGGATGGGGGATTAGGACTTGAACGTGTCTTTTCTTGGGGATGTGATTCAATCCCCAACACATGGTGAGATAAGAGAGAAATAAGGGTTCCTGAAACTATTCAGTCAGCTTGGGGCACCCTATCTATTTCACATGGCTATCAGTTCCCTACAATGGGCTTATTCAATGTCTGACTCTCTATCAGCACAGGATAGATGTTCTTAGAATGAGTGTGTATCATCTATCACCAAATAATTCAGAAAATCTATTGAATTCTCCAACATGCTAGGAAGCAAAATGCAAGCCCCACTGAACAATTTTAAAAGTAATTCTTGGGTGCCTGGTGGTTCACTGGAAGAATGCTAGCTTTCTATGCAGGAGACCCAGGTTTGATTCCTGAACCAAAATTCCACCCTCCTGCCCCCCACAGAAAAACAAGAAATTCTCTTCACAACATTACAAATAGAGAAGAATTTTAGCAAATCAATATATCACTAACTGAGCTGAGTTCAAAATGGTGAATAAATGAACAAGTGGTTATAAGAAATGCCCAAGTGTGATTTACTTTTCTTTTTCAGTACACATTTTTGCCTCAAAGTATTGTGGGAGATACTTCATCATGTTCATACATATTGCCTGGCCTTCTTTAGTAGTTCTGTGACTTATTATTGTAACTGGCTACTCAGATTGAGATTCTTTTCTGCTATGTACTTGAACATTGTGTTAATAGATGAATGTGCTTTCAGTTATTTTTTTGTTTGTTGTTTTAAATATTAAGTATTTTTTTAATTAAGAAAAGTCTTTCTTTTTGGATTAAGATAATTCAGTAGACAGCATCAAACTATGAAACTGTGTTTTCATAGTGTGTGATAGAACCATGGTATTTCCTTTAGAAGCCCTGGGCACCCCCACCCTGAACAGAGCTGCCTGCTACAATGACTTTTAAATCAGAATATTGATAGAAACTGTGAGCTACCTGAATTTATATGGGATTAAATGGTTCAGAGTCAATAATAAAATACCTTGGACAATAGAAAAGTAATTTAGGAGGTGGAAATTCCTTTCTTCATGCCTTACTTTTCTCTCGTCGGTCGGATAATGGGCTGCATACCACAGGCTGCGCCTCCTCTCAGCTGTTATTTGGATGGGGCTACAAGCCAAGGCTCTCTCCTCTTCCTTGGCCCCGTCCTCCTGTACCTGAAACACAGAATTACCCAGAGAACAAGCTCTGCTTCCCAGAGCAGCAACCCAGGCAGTCTGAGGCACCAGGATTCAGCGTCTCACTTTTGTCTCGGTGTGATTATGCTTTCAAGTTCTGACCTCACACTGGCTTGTCTGCTTACTGTAGAGGGGGCACCCCATCAGAGAGACAGACAGAGCCCATTTCCACAGCTCACACTTTCTGCTAAGGATGGAGGGAGGCAGGACATCTCACCCAACTTTGTTGCCACTATCTGTATTTGTTCCCATTGGCTTCTTTCATCTGATTTCTCTCTTGCAGAATACACTGTTCTTGTGAGGAAGGGCCTTGCCTCTGTGTTCACTGGTTCTCTTCATAGTATAGACTTCCCTACACAGCTGGCCTTCAATAAATATCTGTTGACTGACTGACAGAATGAATGAGTGGATGAATGAATGAATGTGTGGACATATGGTGTGGGTGTGTAGACAGAAAAGGAGAAAGCTGGAAACTGCTCCAGGGTTTCCAGCTGAAGGTGATCCATGGAAATGTAACTGGAGGGTCAGGAACCCTGTCTGAGCAACACAGACAGGGCCCTCCTGCTGCATGGGATTAGCTTCTCCCTCTGCAAGTGGTGGGTAAAAGATGGGAGGCCCTCCTTTACAATGCTTGTCCCGTTGGACTATTAAGATACCATACAATTGAGTGTACTAAGGTCAGTTAGGGCAGGCAATAAGAGCTGACTGAAGTTTTCTGCCACTGAAAGGAAAAAGAGAGAAGGCACCTAGACTTTGTGGTCCTGCTCTTCAAAGTGTCATGTTCTTGTCAATATTTCCATGGGGTGATGAATCCCAAATCAGAGATGAAGATAAGATGGGCAGTTTCCACTCTGTCCTAATTCCATTCCACTCAACGAAATGACAGGGACACTGTCAGTGTAGCTGCCCCTGGGACACCCTCAGAGAGCCCAGGGGACAGCAGAAGAGGGGATGCTCCAGCCCCTGGGATCAAAGGAGCATGTTGTTTTAGAGACCCTTGCTTTGTTGTCAAAGAAACATGGATCTGAATTTGAATTCTATCCTTTAGGAAATGTGTGATTTCAGAAAAATGACTTTACCTCTCCAGCCTGCTTCCTCATCTGTAAGATGAGTACCCAAACATCTATTCTTCAGTTATGCATATTAAATGAGATACTATATGCAAATATCCCAGCAGATAACCAAAAGTTTGGCCTTTAAGAAGTGTTCAATAAAAAACAAGTCTTCCATTCTCCTCCCACTGACCCCTCGTAGCAGCTTACAGTGGTATTAGCAGAAATGGTAGCCTTCATTTTGGTAGAGTTTGTGTTCACAATACTCTCAGCAGAACTAAAACTCTAAAGAGAATGCTACAGCTAGATCTGAATATAGAACTGATCAATTAATTGCCTTCTCTCTGGCAATTAATAGAAATAAGTCATTTCACCTGGAAACATCAGGTTACACTGAAGACAAGAGCATGAAAACCATTTGATCCTTACCAGGGGCTCTTGCAGCCAAATGCGGATAAGAGTGGCCAGCGTGTAGTACATCACCAGAAGAAGGATGGGGTTGGCATGGTGGTACCAGGACAGCTCTGGATTGACTATTATTTTCCAAGTACTAGAGCAATCAGTTTGAATTACTGATTTAATGCCAAATAACCTATTTAAAAATAAAGAAAAAACCAAAAAATGCAAAAAATTATATGCTCCCAACATGGAATAGAAGTACTTTCTTTAAAATACATTCACTTAACACATACATTATATTATATTAATATAAACATATATGATGGATGCCAACATTAGCCAGTTGATCCATATATTGGTTCAAAATATGGTTAATATTAAATATTTGCACATCTATTAGAAACTGACATTTCAATGGTCAATCATTTCTACTAAAACCTACATTACTGAAATGCCAAGTGAATGGATAACATGTTACAAAGTCCAGCTAAATTAGCAAATATTTTGTTTCTGGCAAGACTTAGCATTAGCTATACAGCTAGTATTATATTATACTATTGGGCAGATACTGAAATTGAAAACTGTTCTATACTTCAGCTGCAACTACCAGACAATGTAAACTCAAGTCTCTGTAAGATATCTTTTTGTCAGTAATTCTATTTATGAGCAATTTGATTTTTTTCAACACTTTATAACTGATGACCATTTACTATGAAAGGAGACTTTATGAGGCTTATTAAACCTTGCAATGGTTTATTTTCCATGTTAATCTCTACTGTGTAATCAGAATATAACTGATTATATCATAAGAAATTGTGTAAAAACATGATCCATATAAAAATTCATTTTATTTGAAATTTTTCTAAGATAGGACTTTACTAACCTGTGCATGCTGAGGTGCATATATTTCTACAGTCTGCATCTGTTATTTGTGAATTTCCTTTAATTTTTGTGATATACTCCTCCTTCAGTTAGAAGATCCTTAAAACTCCATCTCCTTCACTCATAACACTTCTAATTATGATTAGTATTTTTTCTCATGATGTAAGTGTTGCACTGAATGCTGAATGCAGATTTTAAAAGTAGGCTAAACTGAAATCAAATTAACTTCATTTGTTTTCTTCAGGGAAAAAAAAAGTTGTACTAGAATTTGCTCTTGTTATAAGTCTTTTCACTAAGACCGGCAGATTTTTGTTGTTAGTATTTGAAAGAAAATATTCCTAGTTGAAACATAATTATGTTCTACTTAGAAGAGTGAAATGTTCTGGAAAATTTTATGGAGTCCTCATGGAAAGTACACAGAACTGAAAGTTTTTAGATTTAAAATCAGAAGAGCTTAATCATCTTTTGGATTAAGCTATGCCATGGGTTTTCAGTTACCAAGTCCTCCCCTCTTCCGGCCTCACACCTCGCACGTGTGCTAGAAATGACCTCTTCAAATGTTAGTTTACAACCCCTGTTTCCCTCATCAGAAATTATTAGATAATCTTTATAGTTGTTTGTAAGCTGACCCATGTGCCTCCTGAAAGATTTTATATAGCATCAACACTCAATGCTTTACCTTTTACATCATAACTTATTCCAAAACAATTTTTTTATTCCAAACCAATTTTGCACATTTCTATATGAATATTGAAGAATGAGGCATATCTTTTGTTTTGTAAGTGCATGGAACTAACAAACTTGGCTAAAAGCTATAGAATGGCAGATAGCTGTCCCTTATAAAGATTTTTTTTTTCCTAAAAGAGTACCGAAAACATTGCAAGATCTAAGATTTCTCTTTCTTCTATTTTTAAGAGGTTGGATACTGAAGAAAGAATTGCTAGATAAGATGGGAGATCTGTACTTTGAAGTTTCATATTCTTTCTGGCACTACAATCAGAGGATTTTATACTGTATCCACCTTTATTTAATTTACTTCATCTTTATTTTGGACCTCCTAGAGTCCAGGATTGCTTTTTGATATTGATAAGATAAAGAAAACTGATGTCATAGAGCCAGCCCCCCAGGAACTCACTCTCTGACTGTGATGATGTGATCCACTAGTAATGTCAGAGCAGGTGTTCTGGAAAACCTTTCTGCCTCTTGGTGTGGAAGAAAGGCGCTGGGAGAGTAGGTGTTCAGAAGAGCCTTAGGTATTGAAGAAGTTAGTTCAAAAAAGCCTTAAATGAGCAGATAAAAGAGATTCCTGAAGAACTGGTGAGATGTTGCCAGGTTGTAGGGGTGTCAGGGAAGGGAGATACAGAGAATGGACATAGTGAGAGCACAAACTAGTTATTGAGGCATCTTTGGATATTCATAAAATTCACTCTCTTGATGATTCCCAAATGACTGTCAGTGCCTTTATGATGTTCCTGAGCTTAAAAATTTTCCAGCATCACTCTGATAAAATAAAAATATGCATATTTTGAAATTTACTAGTCACTAAATCATTTGAACTGATTATCTGAATTCTCTCCATAGAGATTTCTCTCTGCCTGAGAAGCATACGATGACACAGTTGCAGAGTAGTGCACTCCCATACTGCTGATTTAGAAGCTGAGAGATAAAGCTTTCTTCTTCTCTGCATTTTGGAATATCCTTTGTTTATCTCTGATCCAGACCCAGTTCTATCAGTAAGATACACTGGTAAATTGGATTGACTTACTATTTCTGAATTTTTTTCATCATGAAATGTAATAGAATTAAAGTTGATGTGGGCATGTAAGCATGTGGACAAAGCAAGAACATTTTCAAGAAGAGCTTATGCTAAATGGCTTAAGATTTAACAAGCTCTTTCATTCCTGGAAGTTGCCACAAGGCAGGTCTCTGAGTGGTAGTTGGTTCCTAGAGAACATACCGGGCTTTTGGGACACCTGTCCACAGAAAAGGTCCTCAACTTCTCTTGGACAACAACAATGCAAAGGGAGGTCCTGGGTCTCTAGTGTCTCTTCCCTCTATTTCCTTCTGCCCACTCATTCCGTTACCTTCATAAAACTCAGGAAAGCATGTCACCACTTTGAGAGAATAATCCAAAGTCCTAAGCAAAGTATTTCCACAACACTTTCTATGACCCACCCTCAGCTTTATTCTCCCAGATGCTATAAATTTTAGTTACACAGAGCTATTTGGAGTTTAACATGACACTTTGTGACTTTGGTCTGGCTATTCCTTGCTTACTAGGGTTCTTTCCAGGTAGTTGTGACTTTTCTGGGGCTACCTGATGAAGAATTAAAGGTCTATGACCCAAGTGAAAATGCATATCCTTGACAATGCATATCCAAGGCAGCAGACCACACATAGCTTCCCAGGCTCTTACTCTGATTTCTCTCTGGACAACTCTAACCCCACTCCCAATTGCATCATATAACATGCACATAACAATGCATTTCTTCTAGAGATGCTCAACCATCCAAAAGTATGGTAGGGGTTACTTAGGACATCAGTTTTATAGGAAAGACTGCTATGAGCAAGCACTAAACCCTTATGCTTATTTATAACTAGTTTTTGCTGTAAGCATTAGTTCCTCTTCATTCTTGTTTTCAGTCCACACCATTTTATAGCTAATATAAACCAAAAATCTAAAAGCAATTCCCAACACTTCTCAATGAGATTTTTTTCCTCCTTTTCCTTTTTTTTTGGAAGACGTTCTTGACACCATCAAGGACTAGCTCCAATGCCACCATCTCTAGGAAACCACCGATGATTTTTTCAAATGTGAATCAATTTGTCTTCCACAGCAATGTGTCTTTAATTATAGTTTGTAATTCTATTATTGTTAGTTCATTTTGGTGTCTCCTTGACCATTCTGATCCTAATTCTCGCAATAAAAGGGTATATGTCATGACATTGATATTTTTGGTAGTTCCTAGTACATAGCAGGCTTTATATGTAAGCTTATTTAATTGAACTAAATACATCAGAATAAACTACACCATGAAGTTACAGTAGTTGACGGTGGTTAGATAAGAGTAGAAATTAAGGAATGGCAAAGTTTCTCCTTTTGAGAAAGAAGGAAAGAAGGGATGAGGAGGAGCTTCAGATACACAAGAACATCCTAGAGATTTAGAGAAACGTTGTCTCAGGCTGAACTCCAACACTCACAATTTTAGTAGTCTCTCCATCTTGGAAATAAGAAACAGAGAATAAGAGCCTAACAAAGGTACTGCAAAGGCTCTTGAATTAACTTAAAGTCCATGTTGGGTCATCAAAAGAAAGTACTTATTTTTCTTTTCTACAGGTTTCAAACAAGAACTTCGAACTTTGCCCGCTAGATGGACCAATAAACAAATGCATATAGATAAGAAGATGATTTCTTTTTAAACTGAAAATCCAAGTTTATAGGTAGGAAATGATTAGGCATCAAATATCCAATAGGAATAAAATGTAGAGCAGCCTGGAAGATTCCATCAAGATCCTACAAATATGGTTTGGTCAGGAACCATATACAACGACACAGGAACAAGAACATCCTCTGATCACATCTGCTTGTTCATCTCGTGTAGGCCCCAGAGAGCAGCTGATTCTCTAGGCTCTGCTGGGCATCCCTGGACTGACTATAGATGTGGTTCCACCTTCCACAGAGCACTTGCTTTGCACATTTTCCTCCTTCTCTGAAGCACTCATAGCATGACAACATGGCTGGTGAGTATGCATTGGCAGGGCATTGGTTTCATCTTGCACATGTTGGCAGACTTATAAAATCTCCACTTGTTTTCAAGTCCTCCACAGACCACATCTGCTCTGCTTCTTTTAATACAGGAACCCACCTACTCCCAAGAAATATGTAGCATGGTGAATGACACCATGTTTTTAATGTAACCGTTCTCAAGAGCTCAGAGTTCTTTATAATCCAGCCCTTTCATCATGGTTCAGGGAGACCTGATTTTCAATCAAATAAGCACCAGCTAACTAGAATGCATGAGCAAATGATTAAGTGGATGAGAGTTTAAGATAGGTTTTAAATCCTCTTATGAAGCCAGGAAATATATTCTTTCAACTAGGGCAAAAAAATTATTTTGGAACAAATAATTCTCTTGAGAAAGTATCTTTTAGCAATCTTCTCATTTTTAACCTCAGACCCTTTAACTAATTGAAATAAATGGGGGATGAACTGGAAAGAAGAAATGGTAAAGGAAGCAATATAGGACAGCAGCTTATTTCTCAAGGAAGTCTGAGAGTGAAACGCAGCCTCTAGATCAGAAACCAGATTCAAATGAGATGAGACTCGATAATAATCAGCTCCGCTATATCGAGAGGGGACAGTTTTGCACTGCCAGAGCTCTAGAGAATTCAGTGATTTTTTTTTTTTTTTTTTTTTTTTTTTTTAAAGAGAGAGGGAGGAAGGGAAGGAAAGACAGAGAGAAGGAAGGAAGGATGGAAGGAAGGAAGGGAGGAAGAAAGGGAAACATCTTTAAACATTTTCTTGTTTTATTATATCTTGTTTGTTTGTTTGTTTCTTACATGGGCTGGGGCCGGGAATCGAACCGGGGTCCTCCGGCATGGCAGGCAAGCACTCTTGCCCGCTGAGCCACCGCGGCCCGCCTCAGTGATTTTTATTATCATACTGTTTTCCTGGAAAGGGGTTGGTAACAGATCCCAAGAATCCAATACTATATGGAGAATTCCCATGTGGCATACTGAGGAAGTTCATGAAACAGAAGAAGCTAACTGAATTAGCCATTCTTATCATTGACCAGTTAATAAGGACTTGTGACTTAGCCAAGTGCCCAGTAACAAACCATTCCATAATTCCCTATTCCCTGAGTCTTTAACGCCAAAGAGGGAGGAGTGAGTCCTCATTTCTGTAGGCAAGCCCTGGTTCAGAGAAATGTGTATAGCCTTTAGGACTGTGTTTGAAGGTATAAATCTTACAGCAGTGCAGTTGCCCACAGAAGACCTTTGGTGATTCAACTTTTAAAGCAAATATGGGTACCATCAAGAAGCCTGTGGAAAAAATATCACCAATCACCTTAAAATAACCAACTTTCTTCTTTCATCCCCTGCCCTCCCTCACCTCCCCTCTGGCAATAAATCTAATAGTAAAAATCATGGGTTTTTTTTTTTCAATCTACTAAATTTATTTTTACATTTGTTCCCCCTATTATTTATTTATTCTTAATCCATATGTTTTACTCCTCTGTCCATAAGGTAGATAAAAGAAGCATCAGACACAAGGTTTTCACAATCACACAGTCATGTTGTGAAAGCTATGTCATTATACAATCATCTTCAAGAAACATGGCTACTGGAACACAGCTCTACATTTTCAGGCAGTTCCCTCCAGACTCTCTGTTACACCTTAACTAAAAAGGTGATATCTATTTAATGTGTAAGAATAACCTCCAGGATAAACTCTCGACTCTGTTTGGAATCTCTCAGCCTTGACATTTTATTTTGTCTCACTACTCTCTTCCCCCTTTTGATCGAGAAGGTTTTCTCAATCCCTTGGTGCTGAGTCCCAGCTCATTCTAGGATTTCTGTCCCACATTGCCAGGAAGGTCCACACACCTGGGAGTCATGTCCCACATAGAGAGGGGGAGGGCAATGAGTTTGCCTGTTGTGTTGGCTGAGAGAGAGGCCACACCTGAGCAACAAAAGATGTTCTTTTGGGGGTGACTCTTAGGCCTAATTTTAAGTAGGCTTACCCTATCCTTTGTGGGGTTAAATTTCATATGAACAAACCCCAAGACTGGGGGCTCGGCCTACTGCTTTGGTTGTCCCCACTGCCTGTACTAGAATATCAAGATTTCTCCACTTGGAGAAGTTGAATTTTACCCCTTTCTCACCATTACCCCAAGGGGACTTTGCAAATACTTTTTTATTCATTGTTCAAATTCTTCTGGGATTTATCGAGGCATCACTCTGAACAAACCTACAAAATCTCATGCCCTACTCAAGATTCCATGTACTTATGGTGTTCAATTAAGCTGTCCACATAAGTTATAACAGGAAATGCACAAGTCAAAATATAAATTTTGTACCAAATAAACATTTTTTTTGCTTTAGTCTCACACATAAGTTAAAGTTTTAAAATACTAATTACCATCTGTTTTCAGCACCCTGCATTATTGACATTCCTTTGTTCTTCCTCATGGAAAAACACTTTTAAACGTGTACATTTAGTCACTATCATTGTATACTCCAGGCATTCCTAGATTATACCATCTCAGTCTTTATTGTATATCTTTCCTTCTGATTTCATTTGTGCCCCCAGGCCTCCTTCCTCCATCATTCTCACATTCAGCTTCATTCAGTGTTCTAACATTATTATATTACAGTTAGGTAGCATTGTGCTACTCATTTCTGAATTTTTACAATCAGTCCTGCTGCACAATCTGTGTCCCTTCAGTTCCAATTACCCAATATCTACCCTATTTCTATCTCTTGATGAGCTCTGTTCTTAACTGAAATTATTCAAGTTCATTCATTAATGTTAGTTCATATCAGTGAGACCATACAGTATTTGTCTTTTTGTTTCTGGCTAATCTCACTCAGCATAATGTCCTTAAGGTCCATTCACATGGTTAAATACTTCATAACTTTATTCTGTCTTACAGCTGCATAATATTCCATCGTATGTATATACCACAGCTTGTTGAGCCACTTATCTGTCGATGGACATTTGGGCTGTTTCTATCTCTTGGCATTTGTAAATAATGCTGCTATAAACATTGGGGTGCAAATGTCCATTTGTGCTTTTGCCCTCGTGTCCTCTGAGTAGATACCTAACAATGGTATTGCCAGGTCATATGGCAATTCTATACTTAGCTTCCTGAGGAACCCCCAAACTGCCTTCCACAGCAGATTAGCATTTGACAATGCATTTGACAAGTGGATAAGTGTGCCTCTTTCTCCACATCATCTCCAGCACTTGTCGCTTTCTGTTTTATTGATAATGGCCATTCTGGTGGGTGTGAGAAGATATCTCATTGTGGTTTGGATTTGCACTTCCCTAATAGCCAGAGAAGTTGAGCATCTTTTCATGTGCCTTTTGGCCATTTGTATTTCCTCCTCTGAGAAGTGTCTGTTCAAGTCTTTTGCCCATTTTACATTGGGTTTTCTGTCTTTTTGTTATTGAGTTGAACAATTTCTTTATATATTCTGGATACTAGACCTTTATTTGAATTATCATTTCCAAATATTGTCTCCCATTGTGTAGACTGTCTTTTTACTTTCTTGATGACATTCTTTGATGCACAAAAGTATTTAATTTTGAGGGGTTCCCATTTATTTATTTATTTTTCAACGCTCGTGCTTTGGGTTAAGGCCTAGGAAACCGCCTCCTAGTATAAGATCTATAAGATATTTTCCTACATTTTCTTCTAACAGTTTTATGGCCTTAGATCTAATGTTTAGGTCTTTGATCCATTTTGAGTTAAATTTTGTATAGGGTGTGAGATGTGGATCCTCTTTCATTCTTTTGCATGTAGATATCCAGTTCTCTAGGCACCATTTATTGAAGAGACTGTTCTGTCCCAGGTGAGTTGGCTTGACTGCTTTATCAAAGATCAACTGTCCAGAGATGTCTGAATACTCTTATTTGATTCCATTGGTCAGTATATCTATCTTTATGTCAGTACCATGCTGTTTTGACCACTGTAGCTTTATAATACACCCTAAAGTCAGGTGGCATAAGAACTCCAACTTCATTTTTCTTTCTCAGGATATTTTTAGCTATTCAGGGTACCCTGCACTTCCAGATAAATTTAGTTATTGGTTTTTCTATTTCTGAAAAGTACGTTTTTGGGATTTTAATTTTAATTTTTTAATTGGTATTGCATTGAATCTGTAAATCAATTTAGGTAGAATTGACATCTAACTATATTTAGTCTTCCCATCCATGAACACAGTATGCCCTTCCATTTATTTAGGTCATCTGTGATTTTTTTTTTTTTTAACAATTTCTTATAGTTTTCTCTCTATAGGTCTTGTGTCTCTTCAGTTAAACTCATTCCTAAATATTTTATTCTTTTGGTTGCAATTGCAAATGGAATTTTTTTCATGATTTCCCCCCTCAGATTGTTCATTACTACTGTATAGAAACATTACAGATTTTTGAGTGTTGGTCTTGTGATCTGCCACTTTTCTGTACTCATTTATTAGCTCTAGTAGTTTTGCTGTGGATTTTTTGGGGTTTTTGACATATAGTATCATATCTGCAAACAGTGAGAGCTTTACTTCTTCCTTTCCAATTCTGATGCCTTGTATTTCTTTTCCTTGTCTAATTGCTCTGACTAGAATTTCCAACACAATGTTGAATAACAATGGTCCTAGTCTTGACTGTTGACCAACAGTGGTGATAGTGGACATCCTTGTCTTTTTCCTGATCGTGGGGGAAAGTTTTCAGTTTTTTCCCATTGAGGATGATGTTAGTTGTGGATTTTTCATATATTCCCTTTAACATTTTGAGGAAGTTCCCTTCTACTCCCATTTGTTGAAGTGTTTTCAAGAGGAAAGGATGCTGAGTTTTGTCAAATGCCTTTTCTGTATCAATCAAGATGATCATGTCATTTTTCTGCTTTGATTTATTGATATGGTGTATTACATTAATTGATTTTCTCATGTTGAACCATCCTTGTATACCTGAGATGAATCCTACTTGGTCATGGTGTATAGTTCTTTTAATATGCCGCTGAATTCGATTTGCAAGAATTTTGTTGAGGACTTTTGCATCTATATTTATAAGAGAGATTGGTCTGTAGTTTTCTTTCTTTGTAATATCTTTGATGGGTTTTATTTTCTAAAGGTTAAAAGAATGCTGAAGAATCAAATGGCACATATTGTATTTAATATTTAGATCTTCAAACATGTCCCTTGAATTAAATTGCCTAGCATGAAATCACATTAACTTTGTGAAAATAAGAGTCTGTTTGACTAAATGGAAAGAACAGAAATTCAAATACAGATTAAAATCTTGTCTATATTATTAGTTTTGTGACATTGAATGTGGTATTTAATCTCTCTAAGCCTCAATTCCCTAATCTGGAAAATGAAGCTAGAAAATATGTGGTTTGAGGAGATATCTTGAGGATAGATATAAAACTTTCCAAAGTCTGTTCAACTGGAATGTGAAACTGTCTTATGTAAAATAAAGTTGTGGATTCTAAGCTAGATGGTTACCAAATTTATTTTCAAACAAGATATTTGTTAATTTCTGTCTCACATAAAAATACAGGAGTAGCTACTTTAAGCTGGAATGATGTATCTTTTGTTTGGGCAGCGGTGAACCTTGTTAGTATTTGAGAATTCTGTCAATGAGGAATATTGGAGACTAGTCACTTAGTGGTATGCTCAGTGGATAATCTAAATATTTATGCATATTTTCTCTTAACGTATAGAACACACTCTGCCCTTCCTGAGAAAAGTAATTCCTTCATTCCACCTAGTTATACAACTTGCTGAGAAATAAGAACTGTAAGAGATGCTTGGATATTTCTAACAGTTCAGAATATAGCTCCTTACAGGTTTACAAAATTTAATCCTATATTTTTCAGTGGAACAGTAACATAACTGCAGTCACAACTCTTACTTGGAAACAGGAAACACCACAGCCATTGGAGGGACCCTATTATCAAATCCTGGGAGAGAGGAATTGAGAAAACTGCTTGCCTGACAGACCAGTAATTCTCACGCTATCACTGGTACTAAAAAATTGAATTATTCTGTGCCTAGATGGAATTTCTTTAAAATTTTCTGATACACATTTATTGAACTTCTTGAATATATATGTTTATATCTTTCATCAAATTAAGAAAATACTCAGACATTATTTCTTAAAATATTATTTTTCTTGTGTACCCCTTTGTAGGACTCTACTTATACTTATGTTAGACCTTCTAATGTTGTCATATAGGTCATTAAGGTTCTGTTCCCCCACTACCAACCCAGCAATCTCCTGCCTCTCTGTTCTTCAATTTGGATAGCTTTTATCACCCTAGCTTCAAGTACACTGAGCATTTCTTCTGTGGTGTCTAATTTGCTATTAAGCAATTCAGGCAAGTTTTCATTTCAGGTATGGTAATTTTTAGCTCTATTAGTTCCATTTGGTTCTTTTTTTCATGTTTTGTCTTTATTATGTTCATGTTTTCATTTCATCCTTGAAAATTCTCAGAAGAACTGTGCTAAAGAAGGCTTCTGTTATTTCTGAATCAGTTTTTATTGATAGCTTTTTCTCTTGCTCCACTATATGTCTAATAATTTTTGTTTGGATACTGGACACATTGTGAATTTTTACATTATTGAGTGTCTGAATTGTGTTGTTTCCTTTAAAGAGTGTCAAGTTTTGAGGTGGCAGGCAGTTGACTTACTCACAGATCAGCTTTCTCTTTTTAGGCTTGTTTTTAAGACTTTTTAGGGTAAGGCTAGATTAACCTTCACTTTATTACTCATTTAATTCAACTACTAAAACATCAGTCTTCTAGTTTGTCTCCTGAATGTTTCAATGTCCCTCCACTCTGATTGGCCAGAATTAAAATATTTCACAGCCCTACGTGAGATCTAGGAATTGTTCAGCTATGGTTCCTCAATATTTATTCTTTTCCCAGTAGTTTCTCTTTACTTGGCCTCATGGAGTTTCACTCCATACATGCAGACTAGACTAGGCTAAAGTCTCTGGGAGGCACCATGCACATTTTGGGAGCTCTTACTCTGCTTGTTTCTTCCTGTTATAGTTTGCTAGCTCCTGGAATGCAATATACCAGAAATGGAATAGATTTTAAAATGGGGAATTTAATAAGTTGCTAGTCCATATTAAAATGGGGAATTTAATAAGTTGCTAGACCCAATTAAGGCAGGTCCATAGAAACGTTCAATCTAAGGCATCCAGGGAAAGATACCTTGGTTCAAGAAGGCTGATGAAGTTCAGGGTTTCTTTCTTAAGTAGAAGGGCACATGGAGAACACAGTCAGAGCTTCTCTCTCATCTGGAAAGGAATATGGTGAACATGGTCAAGATTCCTCTCTTATGTGGAAGGGCACATGGTGAGCACGGTGCCATCTGCTAGCTTCTTCTCCTGGCTTCCTGTTCATGAAGCTCCCTGGAGTCGTTTTCCTTCTTCATCTTCACAGGTCGTGGCAGATGGACTCTATGCTTCTTGTGGCTATGTTGTTCTGCTCTCTCCAAATCTCCTAGCTTTCTCTCTTGTCATTGTCTTTTATAGGATTCCAGAAAACTAATTAAGGCCCACCCAAATGGGTGGAGACACATCTTCACCTGATCCATTTTAACAACCACTTTTGATCACTCAAGATGTGACTCCCTAAGTCACATCTCCAGGGAGGTGATCTAATTACAGTTTCAAACATACAGTACTGAATAGGGATTAGAAGAAACAGCTGCCTTTCCAAAATAGGATTAGAATTAAAACATGGCTTTTCTAGGGTCCATACATCCTTTCAAACTAGCACACTTCGTTTCTTCACACTGTGCCAAAATTTCACCCCCATCATTCTCTTCAAATTCAGAAAGACCACCATGATCTGTGGAATTTCCTTTCCTATAATGGGTAAGTGCTACTAGATAAAAAGATGGAGTAATCATGAAGCTCATCTCACTTGTTTCTGTTCTTTCAGATATCATAATCCTGTACTGCCAGTTGTCTAATATCTGAAAAAGTTGTTTCATATATGTTGTCAGGTTCTTTGCTTGATTATGGAAAGAAGGCTGGTCCAACATCCTTTATATTTCGTTTTAACACCTGACTTACTAATCTACATAATACTTGCACCTTGGTGTCTACCTACCCGTCCTACCTAACTTCACCAGATAGCCAGCTTCTGCTTATCCAGAATGGTGAGAAATAGGGTGTTTTCATTAGAAGAAAAAAAATGATCATAGGTTTACCAAATATAAATAGCCCCTGAAAAATAAGTATCTGATTTGTGGACAGCCATAAATAATAACGCAAGACTCTACCTTTTGTCATTTTCCCTCTTCTCATATCATTTTACTTCAGATATAAATCATAAATTTTTCATGTTGTTGGTAGCAGGAGATATTAATTCTACAACACCACCACCATCTTTTTTATTGGTGATTGTTAATAAAGCACGTTCCTTCTTCTTCTTCTGTCCTTTAACATTTTCAACTGGACACTCATCATTTTTTATCTCTTTCTACATTTTCTTCTTTCTGCAAGTCTTACGAAAGAACCATAGGGAAATTTCATTTTATCTTTTGCCACTTTCTTATATTATTTACAAATTCAAAAGTGATTTAGGCTGTAGGTTATAAATTCCATGGCGCTAATAATAAGTATGTGCCAGAGGAAATGAAAGTTACAAATTTTATAATGCAAACAGATTTAATAACAAGTAAGTTCCATCACCTTCTAAAATATCCTTCTGAAGCTATCTGTGAGGACTAGTGTTCTTTCAAAATTTCCTATTCATTGCAGAATGATATATTTCTAAAATACAATAAAAAATAAGTGGTAGGAAAGTGATCATGTGCTTGGATGTTACAGAAATGTCAAGTTGCTATGCAAGTTTTAAATACTGCCTCTCAATTTTTATATTTAACTTGTAGTGACCTTGCTTTGGTTTACTACTTTGAATAGCACTGACTTAGAATATTCAGGAGTCTCTTTTATGACATTGCCAAGTATCTCTTGCTAATGGCTTACCTATTTCTAATAAATCTTCATCTCTCAACTGCATCACTTAAAATATTTTAAAACTTTTTTCTGTTTTAGTTTGCTAAAGTTGATAAAATGCTGTACACTAAAAATGGACTGCCTTCTTTTTTTTTTTTTTTTTTTTGCATGGGCAGGCACTGGGAATTGAACACGGGTCAATCCCTATTCAGAAGGAACTCTTTCTGCTGAGCCACTGTGGCTGGCCCCAGACTGGCTTTTAACAATGGGGATTTATTAGCCACATATTTATAGTTCTAAGGCTATGAAAATGTTCAAATTAAGGCATCAATAGGCTGATACCTTCTCTGAAGACCCATTACTAGCAAGCTTGGGCTCCTTTGCCAGACAGCAAGGCACGATAGATGTCTTCTGTGCCTCTCTCCCAGATTTCATTGCTTGAGCTTCTAGCATCTCTGTGGCTTTTTCTCTAAACTTCTCTCTGTGTTTCTCTCTTTTTGTTTCTCTCTCTCTGTCTTTTACCTCTTATAACAAACTCCAGGGAGAGGATTAAGACCCATCTTGAATGAGGTGGGCTGCATCTCAGTTGAAATAACCTAATCAAAAAGGCCCCACCCACAATAGGTCAACACCTATTAAATGGATTAAAAGAACATGGCCTGGAGAGTGCCAAGATGGTGGCTTAGCGAAGTATAGGATTTAGTTCGTCCTCTAGAATATCTACTAAGTAGCCAGCAATAGTACAGAACAATTGCTGAAGTCACATGAGTGACCGGAAACACAGCGTACCCCAGTCTGGACCAGGTGGACCAGCTGCGAGCCCCCCAAAACTGTGAGTGCTCCAAGCCGCGGTGGCCGGCGCCCCTTCCCCACAGGCTGCTTCTCAGAGGGGAAAGGAAAGGAATGTTACCAGCAGCAGGAGCTGAGCACAACTAAGCTTCAAGTGTGGAATTAGTTCACAAATTCTGACTACTAAAAATAGGCCCCTGCTCAGGTGAACCTGGTCAAAGCAGAGGTTGCTGATTTTTGCCCCGGCACTGAGGGGGCAGGGCTGACAGAAAAAGAAAAAAAAAAAGAAACAGAGGTTTTTTGGATCAGACAGCACATAATACTTGAAAGGGTCTGGGCCCTGAAGGAAAGTGGGGGTCACATAGGATCTGAAGGTACACAAAGCAGCGTACCAACTTATGCTCTTGATTGGCAAACCTGAAGAATGGCGTCCTGCTCTGAGAAGGATTTTTCTCTTTCTTTTTTGTGGCTGTGTTTCTAAAAAGGCTTGACTGCCTTTGGATACAGTTGCAGGGCTTCTCAGGCTGCAACTGCCCCAGGCATAGGCAGAAACAAGCTTGTTTAAGAGCTTGTCTGGAGCCTGTGCCTTCCCCAGGGGAGGGATGAAGCTCAGCTCAGGTGGATTCCCTCCCTCAAGGAATTCAGACCCCAGGGTCTGTAAAATTGAAGTGATTAAAGCCAGCCTACAACCTCTCCTCTGTTTCGACCATGCCCCAGCAGGGAGAGTCTGCTGAAGTTAAAGGCACTGCATCATCTTATGCTTGTGAGACCTACAGGCAGACAAGTGCCACATACTGGGCAGGACAGGAAAGACATGGAGTACAGAGACTTCACAGGAAAGTCTTTCAACCTGCTGGATCCACTTTCAGGGAAAACTGACAAAGGTGACTCTTTGCTACTGACAGGAGGCCAGTTTGGTCTGGGAAAATCTGGCTGGAGTCTGTAATACCTAAGTAGACCCTCCTAAGGGTTGGGGGGGAAAGGCACCATACAGTCAGGACAAGAAACAAGAAAACAAGAACTGAAAAATTCTCCTCTGTTAAACAAAACCTAAGTTAGTGGTTAGGCTTACACTGAATTGAATACACTGAATTGAATGTCAAAGAACAGATAGATAATAAATTCATCCAGCAAGAAAATCCTACATAAAAGAAGTAAAAACAACCTCCAGAATAAACTAATTAAGGTAATTAAATGCCTAGATGTCAGAAAAAAAATAACGAATTACACTAGAAAAACTGAAGATATGGCACAGTCAAAGGAACAAACCAACAATTCAAATGAGATACAGGAGTTGAAACAATTAACTCAGTGTTAAACAGACATGGAAAACCTCATCAAAAATCAAATCAATGAATTGAGGGAAGATCTAAAGAAGGCAAGGAATGAACAAAAAGAAGACATTGAAAGTCTGAAAAAAACAAATCACAGAATTTATGAGAATGAAAGGCATAGTAGCAGAGATGAAAAAAAACAATGGAAACCTACAATGTTAGATTTCAAGAGGCAGAAGACAGGATTAGTGAACTGGAGGATGGAAAATCTGAACTCCAACAAGCAAAAGAAAATATAAGGAAAAGAATGGAAAACTATGAGCAGGGACTCAGGGAACTGAATGACAACATGAAGTGCACAAATATACATGTTATGGGTGTCCCAGAAGGAGAAGAGAAGGGAAAGTGAAGAGAAAAACTAATGGAGGAAATTATCACTGAAAATTTCCCAACTCTTACGAAAGACTTGAAATTACAGATCCAAGAAGTGCAGCATACCCCAAACAGAACAGATCCAAATAGACGTACTCCAAGACACTTACTAAACAGAATACCAGAGAGAAAGAGAGAATCTTGAAAGCAGTGAGAGAAAAGCAATCCATCACATTCAAGGGATGCCCAATAACACTATGTGTAGATTTCACAGCCGAAACCACGGAGGCGAAAAGACAATGGGATGATATATTTAAATTAGTAAAAAAGAAAAACTGCCAACCAAGAATTCTATATCCAAAAAACTGTCCTTCAAAAATGAGGGAGAAATTAAAACATTTTCAGATAAAAAATCACTAATAGAATTTGTGACCAAGAGACCAGCTCTGCAAGAAATACTAAAGGGAGCAATACAGGCAGATACAAAATGACAGGAGAGAGAGGTGCAGAAAAGAGTGTAGAAATGAAGACTATCAATAAAGATAAAAAGAAGAAAAATTAAACATGACATATAAAATCCAAAAGGCAAAATGGTAGAACAAAGTACTTCCTATACAGTAATAACACTAAATGTTAATGGATTAAACTCCCCAATCAAAAGATAGACTGGCAGAAAGGATTAAAAAACAGGACCCATCTATATGCTGTCTACAGGAAACACATCTAAAACGCAAGGATAAACACAAGTTGAAAGTGAAAGGTTGGGAAAAGATATTTCATGCAAATAACAATCAGAAAAGAGCAGGAGTAGCTATACTAATATCAAACAAATTACATTTTAAACATAAAACAGTTATAAGAGATAAAGAAGGACACTAGATATTAATAAAAGGAACAATTAAACAAGGAAACATAACAATCATAAATATTTATGCACTGAGTTAGAATGCTCCAAAATACATGAGGCAAACACTAAAAACACTGAAAAGAGAAACAGACACATCTACCATAATAGTTGGAGACTTCAATTCCACACTACCTTCAAAAGACAGAACATCTAAACAGAGGATCAATAAAGAAACATAGAATTTGAATAATACAATAAATGAGCTAGACTTAACAGACATTTATAGAACATTACACCCCATAACAGCAGGATACACTTTTTTCTCAAGTGCTCATGGATCATTCTCAAGGATAGATCACATGCTGTGTCACAAAGCAAGTCTCCATAAATTTAAAAAGATTGAAATCATACAAAACACTTTCTCAGATATAAAGGAATGAAGTTGGAAATCAATAATAGGCGGAGTGCCAGAAAGCTCACAAATATGTGGAGGCTCGACAACACACTCTTAAACAACAAGTGGGTCAAAGAAGAAATTACCATAGAAATTGCCTCAGTAAATATATTGAGGCAAATGAAAATGAAAACACAACATATAGAATTTATGGGATGCAGCAAAGGCAGTGCCAAGAGGGAAATTTATTGCCCTAAATGCCTATATCAAAAAAGAAGAATGAGGAAAAATTGAGGAATTAACTGTCCACTTGGAAGTAGAGAAAGTACAGGAAACTAACCCCAAAGCAAGCAAAAGGAAAGAAATAATGAAGACTAGAGCAGAAATAAATGAAATTGAGAACATGAAAACAATTGAGAAAATCAACAAAACCAGAACTTGGTTCTATGAGAAAATCAATAAGATAGATGGACCCTTAGCTAGACTGACAAAAAGAGGGAGAGGACACAAATAAATAAAATCAGAAATGGAAGAGGCGACATAACCACTGACCCCACAGAAATAAAGGAAGTAATGAGAGCATACTACGAACAACTTTATGCTAATAAATGACAATGTAGATGAAATGGACAACTTTCTAGAAAGGCATGAATAACCAACATTGACTTAAGAAGAAATAGATGACTTCAACAAACCAATCAGAACTAAAGAAAATAAATCAGTCATTAAGAAGCTCCCCCAAAAGAAAAGTCCAGGACCATGTAGCTTCACATGTGAATTCTACCAAACATTCCAGAAAGAATTAGTACCAATCCTGCTCAAACTCTTCAAAAAAATTGAAAAGGAGGGAAAGCTACCTAACACTTTCTATGAAGCCAACAGCACCCTCATACCAAAGCCCAACAAAGATATTACAAAAAAAGAAAACTACAGACCAATCTCTCTAACGAATATAGATGCAAAAATCCTCAACAAAATTCTAGCTAATCGAATCCAGGAGCACATTAAAAGAAATATACACCATGACCAAGTAGGATTCATCCTAGGTATGCAAGGATGGTTCAACATAAGAAAATCAATTAATGTAATACACCATATCAACAAATCAAAACAGAAAAACCACATGTTCATCTTGATTCATGCAGAAAAGGCATTTGACAAAATTCAACATCCTTTCCTGTTGAAAACACTTCAAAGGATAGGAATAGAAGGGAACTTCCTCAAAATGATAAAATGAATATATGAAAAACCCACAGCTAATATCATCCTCAATGGGGAAAAACTGAAAACTTTCCCCCTAAGATCAGGAAGAAGACAAGGATGTCCACTATCACCACTGTTAGTCAACACTGTGTTGGAAGTTCTAGCCAGAGCAATCAGACAAGAAAAAGAAATACAAGGCATCAAAATTGGAAAGGAAGAAGTAAAACTTTCACTGTTCGCAGATGTTAGGATACTATATGTCAAAAATCCCAAAAAATCCACAGCAAAACTACTAGAGCTAATAAATGAGTACAGCAAAGGGGCAGGTTACAAGATTGTTCTAGTTTGCTAGATGCCAGAATGCAACACACCAGAGACAAAATGACTTTTAATAAAAGGGGATTTATTTCGTTAGTTCTTCAGAGGAAAGACAGCTAATTTTCAAGTGAGGTTCTTTCTTACATGGGAAAGCACGGGGTGATCTCTGCTGGCCTTCTCTCCAGGCCTCTGGGTTCCAACAACTTTCCCCAGGGTGATTTCCTTCTGCATCTCCAAAGGCCTGGGCTGAGCTGTGGGAGCTGAGATGAGATATGCTGTGCTATGCTGAGCTCTCTCATTTAAGCGCCAGCCAATTAGCTCAAACAGCATTCACTGCAGCAGGCATGCCTCTTACCCAACTGCAGACATAATGAGCAACAGAGGAGGTTCACGTACCATTGGCTCATGTCCAAAGCAACAGAACTGGGCACATTCACCTGGTCAAGTTGACAACTGAATCTACCACAAAAATCAACACTCAAAAATCTATAGTGTTACTATACACTAGTAATGAACAATCTGAGGGGGAAATCAAGAAAAAACTTCATTTACAATTGCAACCAAAAGAATAAAATATTTAGGAATAAAAGTAACTAAAGAGACAAAAGACCTATACAAAAAAAATTACAAGAAATTGTTAAAAAAAAAAATCACAGAAGACCTAAATAGATGGAAGGGCATACCGTGTTGATGGATTGGAAGAGTAAATATAGTTAAGATATCAATTCTACCTAAATTGATTTACAGATTCAATACAATACCAATTAAAATCCCAAAAACTTACTTTTCAGAAATAGAAAAACCAATAACCAAATTTATCTGGAAGGGCAAGGTGCCCTGTATAGCTAAAAGTATCCTCAGAAAAAAAACGAAGTTGGAGGTCTCACGCTACCTGACTTTAAGGCGTATTATTAAGCTACAGTGGTCAAAACAGCATGGTACTGACATAAAGATAGATATACTGATCAATGGAATTGAATAGAGTGTTCAGATATAGATAGTGATTTCTTTTAACAATTTCTTGTAACTTGCTTTGTATAGGTCTTTTGTCCCTTTAGTTACTTTTATTCCTAAATATTTTATTCTTTTGGTTGCAATTTTAAATGGAGTTTTTTCTTGATTTCCCCCTCAGATTGTTCATTACTAGTGTATAGAAACACTACAGATTTTTGTGTGTTGATCTTTGTGGTAGTTAGATTCAGTTTCAACTTGACCAGGTGAATGTGCCTAGTTCCGTTGCTGTGGACATGAGCCAATGGTACGTGAACCTCATCTGTTGCCACCTCTCATCTATGGACAACTGATCTTTAATAAGGCAGTCAAGCCAACTCACCTAGGACAGAACAGTCTCTTCAATAAATGGTGCCTAGAGAACTGGATATCCATATGCAAAAGAATGAAAGAGGATCCATATCTCATAACCTATACAAAATTTAACTCAAAATGGATCAAAGACCTAAACACTGGATCTAAAACCATAAAACTGTTGGAAGAAAATGTAAAGAAATACCTTATAAATCTTATACTAGGAGGCAGTTTCCTAGACTTTACACCCAAAGCATGAGCACTGAAGAAATAAATAAATGGGAACTCCTCAAAATTAAACATTTTTCCACATCAAAGAACTTCATCAAGAAAGTAAAAGACAGCCTACACAACGGGAGATAATATTTGGAAATGATATATCAGATAAAGGTCTCATATCCAGAATATATAATGAAATTGTTCAACTCAACAACAAAAGACAGACAACCCAATTCCAAATTGGGCAAAAGACTTGAACAGACACTTCTCAGAGGAGGAAATACAAATGGCCAAAAGGCACACGAAAAGATGTGCAACTTCTCTGGCTATTAGAGAAATGCAAATCCAAACCACAATGAGATATCATCTCACACCCACCAGAATGGCCATTATCAATAAAACAGAAATGACAAGTGCTGGAGAGGATGGGGAGAAAGAGGCACACTTATCCAATGTTGGTGGGAATGTCAAATGGTGCAACCACTGTGGAAGGCAGTTTGGCGGTTCCTCAAAAAGCTGAATATAGAATTGCCATACGACCCAGCAATACCATTGCTAGGTATCTACTCAAAGGACTTAAGGGCAAAGACACAAACGGACATTTGCACACCAATGTTTATAGCAGAATTATTTACAAATGCCAAGAGATGGAAATAGCCCAAATGTCCATCGACAGATAAGTGGCTCAACAAGCTGTAGTATATATATACGATGGAATATTATGCAGCTGTAAGACAGATTAAAGTTATGAAGTATGTAACAATATGGATGGACCTTAAGGACATTATACTGAGTGAGATTAGCCAGAAACAAAAGGACAAATACTGTATGGTCTCACTGATATGAACTAACATTAATGAATGAACTTGAATAATGTCAGTTAAGAACAGAGGTCATCAGGAGATAGAAATAGGGTAAGATATTAGGTAACTGGAACTGAAGGCATACAGATTGTGCAACAGGACTGACTGTAAAAATTCAGAAATGGATAGCACAATACTATCTAACTGTAATACAATCATGTTAAAACACTGAATGAAGCTGAATGTGAGAATGATAGAGGGAGGAGGCCTGGGGGCACAAATGAAATCAGAAAGGTTGATTAAAAAAAAAAGATCATGGCCTTTTCTAGGGTATATAACAGCTTCAAACCACTATACTTCCCAACATAATTAATGGTCTTAAAATTACCATGTAACGTGATGGTGATTGAAATTTCCTTTTTGGGGTGATATGCTTAAAATATCTTTGAATAAATATTAAAATATATTTCCTACTGTGCTCTGTGCCTTAAAGGTGTTGCAAGAGAAGCCTCTTGATCAAACGCTTCAAAAGGAATGCTGCACACCAAAGAACTGGTTCCTTCATGTGGTGGACAGGAGTTGTATGCACCCCAGAAAAACATGTTCTTAAGCTTAATCCATTCCTGTGGGTATGACCATATTGTAAAGTAGGTCTTTTTGATGAGGTTACTTCAGTTAAGGTGTGGCCCTTCTCAAACAGGATAGGTCTTAATCCTATTACTAGAGTCCTTTAGAAGTAGAATGAAATTCAGAAAGATTGAGAAAAATCCAAGGTAAGCAAAAAGCTGGTCAACAGAAACCAGAAGAGAAAGGAGAGGCTAAGAGATGCCATCATGTGCACTACCATGTGATAGAGGATCCTAAGACCAAGGATCGCTGGCTGCCTGTCCCAGAATACCAGCCTTTCAGGAGAAAGCATCTACTTGATGATGCCTTCCTTGATTTGAACTTTTTCCTGACCTCAAAACCCTGAGCCATCAAATTTTCATTGTTTTAACCATTGGTTTTAACTTGAGCCGCCAAGGAAACTGAAACACTTCCTGTTAAGAAAATGGGGCCCCTGGAAAATGTGGCCAGGTTCTGCTGGCCTCCCATAGATCTAGTGGAACTAGCTCTCATGGCTGAAGGAGGAATGAAACTAGTGATCAAAGAGCATGTTAGCAGAAGCCAAACTTACCATACTTCCTGCTGGATATTATCAGCATATCTTTTTGCAATTTTGTAATCAGTGTTTATTAAGGTTAGAAGGCATTAGGCTGCTCATTAATGTCTACTTTCCAGGGTTTTAGGAGTGTGTACAAGCCAGAAGACAGCCCCCAAATAGAAACTTGATACGCTGGACTAAACCAGCTTTCATAAATTAAACCTGAAGTTAACATTTATATTCCCAAGTGAATGAGTGGCTCAACTAATGAACTTTTGGAACTCGGCTGATTGAGATCTGTGAACTTCTTAGATGTTATATAGCATACTATTTTTAAATAAAGAGAATATATCTTACTAATTTGTTCTTGATGTTGAATATAACTTCTTTTTCAAGATTCACAATGTTGCAGCAGTTATAGAAAGGAAAACTGTAACCTGGGACAAGAGCACAGTCACTTACCCTCTTCTCTCTGGTCTTTAAAAACTCCACTCCTATTTCAGCTCAGAGGGGCTCACTGATGTGCATCAGCTGAATAAGGCCTTTATCCACTATTTGCATATTTAAACAAATTTTTCCTTTCTATTGTTTAAAGTACAATTAATTTTTCATTTAAAAAACTGTCCTAGGCAAAAAATCAAACAATTAAAACACTCATGGTACCACGGTACTGCTAGTAAACAGAGATTTAAAAAAAGAAGACAGAAAAAGTATATAAAAAAAATTGCTACCCCAAGACATGCCTAGCAAATGAAAAAAACTTGGACAATTTTTTTTTTTTTTTTTGTATAGGCAGGCACCAGGAATCAAACCCGGGTCTCTGGCAGGTGAGAATTCTGTCACTGAGCCCAATACCACTGCACTGCCCAATACCACAGCTTTTAATTAAAGCAAAATCAATTTTGTAAATGATAATAATTGTCATTTAACTTGAACACTGAGTAGTTTGAGACAGGATGTTGAAGTATTACTCAATGTAAAACTGCTTCCCACCTTCTTAAAAGTCTACTAATAAGGGGGAAATTTCTCCATACCTTTACAATTTAAAGTTGTTCAAACCTGGATGCCCACTAATTAAATTGGGTTTTGGATAATAAACTTTATCAAATTGAGAAACTGAATTGCTGTCCTGTAGAATTTCATACTCTAACATAAAGATTGGGAGTCTGGGTGCATTTTAACTGTTTTTTACAATTAAGGATCTCACATTTTCCTTTCGCTACTTCCTAAATGATCCTGGAAGAGCTGCCAACAGAAAGGAAAATTCTGTGATCTTGGTGGATCACAGAATTATTGCATAATATGTGGTATATTGCTACCCAGAAAGGATCCTGGAGCTCACTGTGGTAATTTGCAAACACTGATTCTTCTCGCTATCAAAAAATATGCCAGCACTATCATTATGCAGGTGATATTAGATCTTAGGTTCAGAGAAACTCCTCCACCTGGAGTCAGGAATCCATAAAATCATCAGAGCCTTACATTCAATTTCCCTTCCTTAGTATCTAAGGCTTTGAGTTCCATCAATTCCTATCAGTTCAGAAGTGTGTGTCTGATAGACACTTCCTGATGCTTTCATGAGTTTAATGTAACATGAAATGAACAGCAGAGAGGCACACTGGTACAGAAGAATCATTTTTCAGAAACACAACATTTGTGAGAGTTCCTTCTCTGCCTGGGTTGGGTAGTTCAGCCTCACTTTCTTTCCCCTTGCTCCCCTAAACATACCCAATCCATGTTCTGTTGGGAAGTTTCTTCACTACCCCCAGAGCTCTTGACTGGAGCCTTCTGGAAGCCACTGCTCATGCCCTTTCCTCTCGCCTGGAGTTCCTCTTCCCAACAAACTTTCCTCCTGGCTCAAACTTCACATGCTCACACTGACCTCTCTGCTTCCAGGCTCATCAACCATTACTTACATCACTGCCTCGAACTTGTATGGCCTTTTATAATTTGCCAACTAAATAGTTTCATGTATCTTATCTCATTTGATTGTTATTAGTTTAATACTTTCATGTGTATCAAAGTCATCTCAGCCATCCAGGAACAGCATTTGTAACTTAGCCTTCTTTCTACCACAGAGTATTTAAATTAACGTGTGAGTTTTTTTAGATTACCTGGAGAACTTAAAATGCAGTCCCCAGATCCCAGCTCTGAAAATTCCAAGTTCCTAAATCTGGGTGGTGTCCATGATAAGTAAACATTTTATAATAACCCCAACCTAAGACCAGTAATTCTTAATGCTGCCAAAGTTGAAAAGCACTTACCAGCTCAGTGCTGGTCATAAAACAACGCTGAATAAATACCGATTATACTGAGTTGGAAATGTCATTGGACCTAGAGCATTTTCAATTTCTAACTAGAATTGAGGGGGAGGGAGAAGACATGTGAAAAGAAGGGCTATCCTCAGCAAGATATTTTATTAGAAGAAGCAATTCAGAAATTTTATTTACTTTACCGGAGTTCACACACAGCTACTCTTTGCTAACCACCTATTTTGGTGAGTCCTATTATCACAGTCATTCTAGTGACCAGAAGACTGTTGGGGATTGAATCCTGTCCCCATAAAGACATGTTCACATCTTAACCTAACTACCTGTGGGTGTGGATCCATGTAAATAGGGCCTTTGAAGATGTTATTAGTTAAGGTGTGGGCTCATATGTGAAGAGAATCTTCAAAGATCTTATTTAGATGAAGCCAAATCAAATCAAGGTGGGCCTTACTCCATATGACTGGAGGTATTATAAAGAGAGAAAATCCAGATGCAGAGGGTCAGATAAAAAACAGTAGAAGCCAAGGAGAGATTGCCAAGTGACAGAGGACTGCTAGAAAGCCATCACCAGAATGTGATAGACTTAGGAGAATGCAAGCCCTGGTAAGACCCTGGTCTTGGACTTCTAGCCTTCTGTCATAGGCTCATGTGTTAACTTGGCCAGGTGTTGGTGCCAGGTTGCCTGGTTGGACAAGTGCTGGCCTGTGTGTTGCTATGAGGACATTTCGTGGACTGAAATCATGATCATGTTGGCTGCATCCACAGCTGATTGCATTTGCAATTAGCTAAGGGGGGTGTCTTCTGCAATGAGTGATGCTTAATCTAATCACTGGAAGGCTTTTAAGGAGGATACAGAAGAGACAATCACTCTTTCTGCTTCAGCCAGCCAGCCTCTCCTGAGAGTTCACTGAGGAACTTCATTGGAGATGCCAGCTTGTGTTCTGCCCTACAAATCTTAGACTTTTACATCCCCAAGGTTGCCCAGCCAGCCTTTCCTGAGAGTTCACTGTGGACCTTCACTGGAGCTGCCAGTCTATGGCCTGTTCTATAGACCCTGGACTCTTTTACATCCCCAGGGTTATGTGAGACACTTTCATAAATTTTATATTTAAAGATATCTCCTGCTGATTCTGTTTCTCTAGAGAACCCTAACTAATACACCTTCTAAACCATGGGACCAGAATTTACAATTTCAGCCCACCTTCTGTGTACCCTTTGTCATGACAAACTTGGACAGATACTAATGCACAGAAAGGTTAAGTTATTTACCCAATGCACATAGCTAGTAATAAATAGTTGAGCCAAGATTTTTAAAACAGAAGAAATTAGCTCGAAGAAGATGGGAGTGTTAGCGTTGTTTCCTTGAGTAAGAATGGAGATTGTAGATGCTTAATAATAATAGTATCTGTTTAATGATTAAACAGAAGCAAGAAGGAATGATCAGGGAAATTTAGAGATCTAGAACTCTATCAATATCCTCAATGTGGAAAATTTGTTAAGATGCTGCCTCCCAGACTCTATTTCTGGAAATTCTAGATTCCCAAGTCTAGGTGGTGACCAGAGGCAAGCATGTTGTGAGTTAGCATCTCAGGCAACTCCTGCATACATTAAAGTCTGAAAAACAGAGATTGAGCAGATCCCTGGGCTGGAGGACACGCCTCTTCACCTTGGCAGCCTTCCTCTGTGTAGTGTGTTTGTGTGTATGTGTGCATGTGCACCCACAGCAAACTGCACACTCCTATGAGAATACTCCTAAGCCTCATAACCCCAGGTTTGTTCTGGAAGAGGCAAAGGTTTGGAGAAGCATGTTCCTCACAACTATCTTGCCAGCGGCTGTTGGCAGACTTGCCACCTCTGAGAGAAACTTCAGCCCAGATTGGACAGTTGTGGCTCTGCTTGGCAAACATGTGGCTACACATACGATATGTGGTGAGAGGAAGATATGGTAACAGTCATGAGGGTGGCACATGGTGAACCACCAAGGGGTGAGAGCTCTGCTCCCAGGGAAACTCAATCCTGAGGTGCTTAAGTGGGGGGCTGAAGATTAAAGACACTTATGGGGCTCTGCCACCCACTTCTTCAGCATCATCTTCTCCTTCAGTACTTTCTGAAGGTGTCATGGTGACACCTCTCCCTTCTCCCCCCTCTCTTTGGGAGTCAGCTGGTAACTTATAAAGAAACACCCCCTAAACCCCTCTCCAGACCAACTGGGATTTCCTAGGTACGGCTGAAGGTGTCAGAACATTTATAGTCCTGCCCAGAGGGTTCTTATTTGCAAAGAGAGTTGAGACGCACACAAGGGTGAAAGGCTGTACATAAAAATCATACACAAATGAACCAAGCTATAAAGACACTACCTCATAGAACTTGGCTTCAAGTTCCTCCTTGCCATTTCAGTGTGTTTCTACCTTCAGACCTGTCGTATCTCCAGAAGACACTTCTTTCTTTTCTCTTCAGCTTTGGGTCAAATATGCTTTATTTACTCAGATTAAAGCCCCAGGATTTTGCTTACAAACATGTTTGTTAGTTCTTTCATTTGGAGAGTGTCTTCTTTTACTCTGCCCCTAAATAAAAGGTTATCTTTGTAAAAATGTCTATGGTTCTGGCCAACATGCCACTCTACTTCTTGGTTTTACTGCTTTTCTGGAAAGCTCATCACCTATCTGTGCATTAGGAGAGCAGTATGGTGGAGTGAGGCAGAGTCTACCTGCAGAGTTGGATTTGGGTGCCACCTCTGGCTCTGCTGCATCCTATGTCTTAACTTATTGATGTTTCTGTTTCCTTCTCTTTAAAATGGGGATAATAATACAGCCTACATAGTAAGGTTTGGGGTAGGACTAAATGAACTTATTAGCACTTGACTAAAGTAAGTGCTCAATAAAGTTGAACTATAATAATTATTCATCTAGCACCATAGATAAATCAGGTGTCTGGTTTTCCTTTCATACTTCCTCATACTTTCTTTATAATCATGGAGCCTTCCTGGGAGAATGCAACAAATAGTAAATGACTCCCTGTTAAATGTTGGGCCCTTTATCTAATCAGCCTGCTTCAATACCTCATTGATTCCATGATTCCATGAGATGGATCAACAAATTACAGGGTGAAGAAGGCAAAACTACAAGAGCTTATGTAATTGACAGTCTCCAAGTGTATAAGCTAAGCCAAATGTGAGCCTATGCCAGAGTGAACGGCAACTCCTACCCTTGCCTTGAAGCCAAACTGCCTTTAAAAGGCAGAGCAACCCTGCAATAGTAGCATGTGGAAGGCTCTTCCTTCAAGTTACTTTCTTTCTTGCTTTAGCAGAAACACCAGCTTCATTTTCTCACTCTCCCCTTCACCACTTTGACCTTCTTGTATATATATTATCAGAAGCTCTCTCAGGCTGAAGGCCAGCCACTCAAATGACCTCAGTCCTTTCCACACGGAGGTAGAAGACAGGGATAAGAAATAGACATTCCAAATTTAGAATATTGAGCAACAAGCCACTGAAGAGTGTTGTCAAATACAAAACAGATTTTTCTATGAAAACAGAGAAACTTTCCAGATATCTTTTCTATATTTTTCCAGCATTCTTTATGTCATTTCATTTAAAAACGTACACAGTGTTCTACTGGCATTAAGCCCATGAACAAAACTTAATTACACAGTAAAACTCCTAACCAAGTACTTAGGCTGATAAGATACATTACATTAATTCTCACTAACATCTAGTTCTGATTAGCAGTACCTTAGCAGATGCTTTATTACTAAAATCCGGTAGGGAAGTTTATATTAATTTCTTTTGTGGGAAATGCTTACCTACTCTGATAGTGTAACGTCATTACAGAAACTGACTTAACTGAGTCAAAATAAGCCAACAAAAATAAACCATTGTCACTCATGTTTCAATTTTGTTCATATTAGGATGTAAAAGTAAACTACTGATTTTTAAAAAGATAGTCTGTGATGTTTCTCACAGTTACTGGATTGCATGAAGAAAGTCCCACAAAATGGAATAAAAGAAAAAAGGCAGACTTAGTTACTCTCTGGAATCAGTCCCTTAATCTCAAAATTTTAAGAATCCTGAATTATACTAATCTTTTCTTCCCTGTGATTCACTACTACTAGAATTGATAATGGTAAATTTTCATCATGAGTGATAAAGCTGCTCCTGTTTAACCAAACAATCCCAAGCTTATTACTTATTACCCACTAATTAAGGTTTAGGTACCTATTTCAAATTATAAATATTCTTTAGCTGAAAAAGATATTAGCAATCATTGTCTTTTAATCCTCCACTCTTGTCTCCAACTCTACACCAACCCCCATTCACTATTTTACAGGCCCAGACACGACTTGTTAAGGTCACTCATTACATTTAAAAAAAGAGTTAGACTTAGAAGCCAACTCTCTTAATAATTGTTACTTGTCACTCCATCATTGAGATGCCAAATCTCTTAATAATTGTTACTTGTCACTCCATCATTTATTCCTACTTCGTTCCTAATGACTAGATTGAGATAATGTGGTACATGATATAATGCATCTAAAGCAAAACCATGGGTCATGGCCCATCCTTGTTGCTCAAGAAATTCTGGCTGCTGCTATAGCAACTACTGCTACTATTGTTATTAAAAAGAACACATGAACTTTGTTTGTGTCAGGGTCACAACTTTTTTTATAACTTTGCATTGATGATGCTGACAAACAAGAGTCTAAGTGTCCTCTTTAAAGATAGAATGGAAAGGCCCACACCTTTTCAGGCTGAACTGGTCTCTTAAGGGTGGCACAGGTTGGGGGGTGTTCTAGTTTGCAAGCTGCCAGAACGTGATATACCAGAACCAGAACTGGAACGGCTTTTAAAAGAGGGAAATTAATAAGTTACAAGTTTACAGTTCTAAGGAAGTGAAGGTGTCCAAATAAAGGCACCACCAAGAGGTTACCTTCACTAAAAAAAGGCCGATGGGTCTAGAACACTCTGTCAGCTGCATCTGCTGGTCCCTTGCTCCTAGACTCTGTTGCTTTCAGCCTCTGTTCCTATAGGGGTTCCTCACTTTGTTCCTCTGGGGCTGGCTTTCATCTCTTGGCTTCCCTCGGCTCTCTCCAGGTTCTGGCTTGCTTAACATCTCATGATATCTTCTGGGTTCCAAGCATCTCTATTTTCCAATTGTTGGCATCTGTGTCAGCTATGCTCTAAAGTTTCTATTGGCTCTCTCTCTGTAGGCTCTGAGGCCTCTGTTGTTTCCGACTCTCTCCAAAATGTTTCCTCATTTAAAGGATTCCAGTAAACTAATTAAGACCCACCTGGAAAGGGTGGAGTCATATCTCCATCTAACCAAAGCTACAGCCACAATTGGGCATGCCACATCTTCATGGAGATAATTTAATCAGGCTTCCAACCTAGAGTGCTAAATTAGGATTAAAAGAAATGGCTGCTCCCACAAGATTGGATCAAAAAGATTAAAACACTGCTTTTCTGGGGTACATAATACTTTCAAACCAACACAAGAGGGTTTAAATGAGGGGTAGGCAGGTTGTGCAGAATTTACAACGTGTTATGCTCCACTGTTAGTTGTTCATCAGGAAAAACACATTCCTTTCATCTGGTAATGAGATCCAGGAAAGGAGGAGAGTCACTGAGAACCTAGAAGTGGTGGACTGGTTTCTGCAAAGCACACACTCTTCTATTGTCACTGCATGCACACGTTTACACACCCATGGTCCATTAGTAGTTTCTTATAAAAAAGAAGGGCTCTTTGTCTAAGAGGGACTAACAGCTACTTTACATACCAAGAAGAAGGTAAATGGGGGAGGGAAAGGTGCAATGTTGTTCTGGAAGGTAACAGAACATAGGGATTGATGCTTTACATCAACTTTTTTAAACTTTCATTTTATAATTTCCCAAATCTAGAATGGGGAGAGTCCATGGATTCACTGATTCTCAAAGGGTAGAAGGAAAAGTACTTTCTAGGAAGCAAATACTACCTCCTGGGTTACTTTGTCAAACTTCATCTTTCTAGCCCCTTCATTCTGATCATTACCTGCAGACTGTGTGTTCCCTGCTCCACTGCCCCAGGATCACTGGGATACAGTGGTGGAGTGGCTAGAGATGGAGCGCTCTCCATCATTACTACCAGACAAGTTGCTTACCCTTGGATTTTAGGGGGAAGGAAGGAAGCTTAAGAACCAGTGGGAGAAGGTGTCAAAATTCTTTCCTAATCCAAAATTCTATGGTGTAACCAATTTAAGCAAATGGCTTAAATCTAACTGTTGGCAGGGGAACAGAACTAGTTTATATGTATGAAATAAAGCAAGACACACTCTCTTCAAAAGGCAAAGGAGGTCAGATAACCACAAAATAACATTTGTGCTTCCAACCATTTTTGTGAAATGTCCTAATGCTTGGCAAATGTTTTTGCTGGAAAAATACTGAAACTATCTTTAAATGATCTTTCCAGCAGGATCACCTCTATTTCTTATAGAATTCTATCCATATGAATTTAATCCTGCCTTTTAACATTCATTTTTTGCTACTTTGGCTTCCAATTCCTTTTTCTCCCTACATTGCATCATATGAAAAACACAGCCAATATTTAGCCATCTTTTTTTTTCATTAGTTTCTTACTTATGCTTTAAACAAGTTTCCCCGCCAAACCCATAGGCATCTTTGCATGTGAGAAAACTGAAATCTGACAGGTTTCACACTACATGCCTTTTTTAAGTTTGGAAAAACTTTGCGCTGCATCCCCTGGGATCTGTATGGTGGCTTTGAAGTCTTTTTTGGCACGTATGTGTGTTAACTGTTTGCCAATATGCTGAAATTGGGCTTTATACTTTATGTGCAGAATACTGTCTTATAATAAAAGTGTTCTGTCCAAAGGACAATTTTGCACTATGTAGAAGGTGTGCTATATTCAGAACCATGATTACTGGTAGGATACATTGAGGTCTTTTGGAAATTTCTTTCAATTTAACTATTATTAAATGCACCTTAACTTTCTCTGATGTCACATCTATGGTTCATAAGAAAATTTTTATATTTAAGAGTGTTTTAAATGTATGGTCTATTTACCTTGCCTAAGCACATTTTCATCTCTAAAAAAAATCCAAGAAATGAGTCAGAATTTACCTCTTAAGACCAGTTAGTTTTCTAGCTCCTGTCCTATTTTTATAACAATAAGACCTAGCTCAACAAACAAGCCTTGCAATCTTTCATATTTGGGAACACACAATAAGACGTAGTAGATGCAAGTGTTTCTGTTACACAGAAAAGTATCTTTTCCTAAATATAAATATTGGTTGAAATACCCTATCTTAATGTCCTAGATAAATAATAACCAATAAAGCTAGAAAGAGGGGGAGAAGGCAACTAATACCAAATAAGTGTCTCTTCAAGTGAATCAGATATCTTTGTTAATCTTTACTAGAACACACCAGGTACCGACTATTATTTCCATTATTAACGAAGAATTGAGACAAATAATTGAAAAGGTAGCTGCACCTCAGAGTCTAAATTCCAGTGATAATACATTAAAATAGCAAAATGTCCAGATGTCAACAAAATATTATAAAACATACAAAGAGACAGGAAGTGACAGCCCAGGCAAAGGACAAAATTAAAGACAAAGACTTTTAAGAAATGGTCCTAAATATGCTCAAAGAGATAAAGGAAAACATGGACAAAGAACTAAGGGAAATCAAGGGAACCCCGAATGAGCACAATGAGAACATCAGTAGAGAAATGGAAATTATGAAAGAAACCAAACAGAACTGAAGGCCACAGTTAACAATAATAAAAAAATTTCCCAGAGGGGTTCAACAGCAGATTGGAGTTGCAGAAGAAAGAATCAGTGAACTGGAAAATAAGACAATTGGAATCATCTAGTTAGAGGAACAGAAGGAAAAAAGAATAAAAGTAAACAGAGCCTAAGCAAACTGTGAGACACCATCAAGCGGAACAATAAAATCATCGTGGGAGTCCCAGAAGGAGAAAAAAGAGCAAAAGGAACAGTGAAACTATCCAAAAAATGGCTGAAAACTTCCTAAATTTAACGAAATACATGAATATACACATCCAAGATTCTCGACCAACTCCAAACATTATAAATCCATTAGAAATAGATCCAAATAGATCCAATCATATTATACTCAAACTGTCAAATGCCAAACATAAAAAGAGAATTCCAGGGCAGTGCGAAGGTGGCTCAGTGGCAAGAATTCTCGCCTTCCAAGACGGAGACCCCAGTTTGATTCCTGGAGCCTGCCCATGCCAAAAAAAAAAAGAGAGAGAATTCCAAAAGCCACAAGAGAGAAGTGACAAGTCACAAACAAGAAAACCCAAAAATGATTAAATGCTGATTTCTCATTAGAAGTCGTACAGGCAAGAAGGCAGTGGGAAGACATATTTAAAGTGCTGAAAGTTAAAAAAAAAAAGGCCAATCAAGAGTTCTAGATCTGGCAAAACTATCTTTCAAAAATGAGGTATGGAATAAGACATTCTCAGATAAATAAGAGCTGACAGACTTTGTCAGCACTAGACTGGCTCTACAGGTTGAAAGGAAAGCACATTAGATAACTGATTGAAATCACATGAAGAATTAAGTTAATGGAGGAAGCAATAAAATGGGTAAATATAAATATCAGTACTATTGCATTTTTTATTGGTAACTCTACCTTTTATTTCCTACAGGATCTAAAAAGCAAATGGCATAAAACATAATGATAAATATATGGTTTTGGACTCACAATGTATAAATATGTAACTTGCGACAATAACTATATAAATGTGGGGGCAAGAGGAGGTATAGGCATAATTATGTATGTTTTTAAAGTTAAGTTGGTATAAAAGCAAATATAATTGTTATAGATGTAGGATATTAAATTTAATTTCCGTATAAACCAAAACTTATGAATAAATGGGAATATGCAAATTCACAGACAGAAAGTAGACAGCAAGTTATGGGGGGCAGGGTGACTAGGGGAAATACAGAGTTAATGCAAAATGATGCAACAGTTTCAGTGAAAGGAAAGTTCTAGAAATGGATAGTAGTGATGATATTGCAACATTATGAATGTGAGTATCCCACAGAACGGTATGCTTGGGAGGGTTTGGGATGGAAGGTTTGTTGTATCTGTATTTCCACAATTGAAGAAATAAAAGAAAGAAATATTAACCGAAGATATAATGAAAATTAAATGCAATAAATGCTACTGGATGGGATCTAAGAATGGAGGAGAAAAGGCTCAAAAGGACATTATTGGGACATGAGAAAAAATTGGAATATAGAATATAAGCTTTACATCAATGCTAAATTTTTTGAACTTGATAACCATACTTAGGGTGATTACATAAGTAAATATTCTTTCATAGGAAATGTACATGAAAGTATTATGTATTTAAAGAGTATGGTGTGTGAAATTTCCTGTTAAATGTTTAGAAAACAGATAGGAAGACAGACAGAATGATATGGCAAAGGTGGCAAAATATTAAAATGGTGGATCTAGGTATTAGGGGGTAGGTTATATTGAAGTTTTTTGTATGGGGTTTGCATTATTTTTACAACCATCCTGTAAATTTGAAATTATTTCAAAATAAAAATTTATTTTTTTTTAAAAAAACAACCAAGTATACAGAATGAAATATCGAGGCGAAAAATCAATAATTGAACCTTACTCAGATTTGACGGAGATGCTAAATTAGCAGCCAAAATCAATATAACTACTATAGCTTTAGTTCATATATACAAAAAATCAAGCAGAGACATAGAAGATATAGAAATAAGAGACCCAAACTAAACTTTTATTGATAAAAGCTGTATTGCGGCCTCTTTGTCCGCCGGCCCGGCGCACGGCGCCCATGCCCCACCACCCAGCCAGCCCGCCCGCCCTCCTCTCCCTCTTCCCCCTTCTGCTCCGGCGGTGCTCCATCCGCCATCTTATCCTTCCCTTTCTCCTCCTGCTCTGGCGGCTCTCCAACCACCACCGTGCCCTCTTCCGCCTTCACCGGCTCCTCCGCCACCGGCCTCGACACCCTTGCCACCCTCACCTTTCCTCCTCCAGAACAGCTACTGGGGGAGTGGAGACAATACAGAGCAGCTCCCGGAGCCACAACGGAGATCAAAGGGACAGCGTACCCCATCCTGGAATGGCTGACTGTCTGGGAGAACCAGCTCCGGTGAGATCGCCGAGGGGCACGGGCTTTCCCGGGCGGGACGGTAAGCGGCTGGAGTCCCTCCCTTCCTCCTTCCTAGGCCAGCTGGCAGAATTGGGCAGGCGGTCTCCTTGGGCCGTGGCGGCTGGCGCCCCCACCACGCGAGGCCCCCCGGACCAACTGAGAGAGTTGGGTCGGAAATCCCCAGACTGCGGAGAACGGTGACCGGGGGGTCCCTTCCAAACATGTGACTCCCTGGTCCGGCTGGGAACAGTGCACTCTCCCGGGCTGCGGCAGCTGGCGCACTCCCGCCACGCTTGGCGCCCCGGGCCGACTAGGAAATTCGGTCGGGCACTCTCCCGTGCTGCGGTGGCCGGCGACCCTCCCCGTGTTCGGACCCCCGGGCCGGCTGGCATTCTTCCAAGACACTTCGGCTGCCGAACCTCCCCTACGGCGAGAGTTTTCCAAAGTTAAAGGACCCACAGCAACTTTCACAAACGTGTGCCACGAGCGCCACCTACTGGGCAGGATAAGAAAAACAGAACCCAGAGATTTCACAGAAAAATCTTTCAACCTGTGGGGTCCAACACCCAGGGAAATCTGACTAAATGCCCAGACGCCAGCAGAAGATAATGAATGATGCTCAGAAAATTGAAAATATGGCCCAGTCAAAGGAACAAACCAATAGTTCAAATGAGATACAGGAGCTGAAACAACTAATGCTGAATATACGACCAGAAATGGAAAACCTCTTCAAAAACGAAATCGATAAATTGAGGGAGGACATGAAGAAGACATGGGCTGATCAAAAAGAAGAAATAGAAAAACTGAAAAAACAAATCACAGAGCTTATGGAAGTGAAGGATAAAGTAGAAAAGATGGAAAAAACAATGGATACCTACAATGATAGATTTAAAGAGACAGAAGATAGAATTAGTGATTTGGAGGATGGAACATCTGAATTCCAAAAAGAAACAGAAACTATCGGGAAAAGAATGGAAAAATTTGAACAGGGTATCAGGGAACTCAAGGACAACATGAACCGCACAAATAAACATGTTGTGGGTGTCCCAGAAGGAGAAGAGAAGGGAAACGGAGGAGAAAAACTAATGGAAGAAATTTTCACTGAAAATTTCCCAACTCTTATGAAAGACCTAAAATTACAGATCCAAGAAGTGCAGCACACCCCAAAGAGATTAGACCCAAATAGGCGTTCCCCAAGACACTTACTAGTTAGAATGTCAGAGGTCAAAGAGAAAGAGAGGATCTTGAAAGCAGCGAGAGAGAAGCAATCCATCACATACAAGGGAAACCCAATAAGACTACGTGTAGATTTCTCAGCAGAAACCATGGAAGCTAGAAGACAGTGGGATGATATATTTACGTTACTAAAAGAGAAAAACTGCCAACCAAGACTCCTATATCCAGCAAAATTGTCATTCAAAAATGAGGAAGAAATTAAAACATTCTCAGACAAAAAGTCACTGAGAGAATTTGTGACCAAGAGACCAGCTCTGCAAGAAATACTAAAGGGAGCACTAGAGTCAGATACAAAAAGACAGAAGAGAGAGGTATGGACAAGAGTGTAGAAAGAAGGAAAGTCAGATATGATATATATAATACAAAAGGCAAAATGGTAGAGGAAAATATTATCCAAACAGTAATAACTCTAAATGTTAATGGACTGAATTCCCCAATCAAAAGACATAGACTGGCAGAACGGATTGAAAAACAGGATCCTTCTATATGCTGTCTACAGGAAACACATCTTAGACCAAAAGATAAATATAGGTTGAAAGTGAAAGGTTGGGAAAAGATATTTCATGCAAATAACAACAAGAAAAGAGCAGGAGTGGCTATACTAATATCCAACAAATTAGACTTCAAATGTAAAACAGTTAAAAGAGACAAAGAAGGACACTATCTACTAATAAAAGGAACAATTAAACAAGAAGACATAAAAATCATAAATATTTACGCACCGAACCAGAATGCCCCAAAATACGTGAGGAATACACTGCAAACACTGAAAAGGGAAATAGACACATATACCATAATAGTTGGAGACTTCAATTCACCACTCTCATCAATGGACAGAACATCTAGACAGAGGATCAATAAAGAAATAGAGAATCTGAATATAAGTATAAATGAGCTAGACTTAACAGACATTTATAGGACATTACATCCCCAAAACAGCAGGATACACCTTTTTCTCAAGTGCTCATGGATCATTCTCAAAGATAGACCATATGCTGGGTCACAAAGCAAGTCTTAACAAATTTAAAAAGATTGAAATCATACACAACACTTTCTCGGATCATAAAGGAATGATGTTGGAAATCAATAATAGGCAGAGTGCCAGAAAATTCACAAATACGTGGAGGCTCAATGACACACTCTTAAACAACGAGTGGGTCAAAGAAGAAATTGCAAGAGAAATTAGTAAATATCTCAAAGCGAACGAAAATGAAAACACCACATATCAAAACCTATGGGACGCAGCAAAGGCAGTGCTAAGAGGGAAATTTATTGCCCTAAATGCCTTTATCAGAAAAGAAGAAAAGGCAAAAATGCAGGAATTAACTGTCCACTTGGAAGAACTGGAGAAAGAACAGCAAACTAATCCCAAAGCAAGCAAAAGGAAAGAAATAACAAAGATTAGAGCAGAAATAAATGAAATTGAAAACATGAAAACAATAGAGAAAATCAATAAGACCAGAAGTTGGTTCTATGAGAAAATCAATAAGATTGATGGGCCCTTAGCAAGATTGACAAAAAGAAGAAGAGAGAGGATGCAAATAAATAAGATCAGAAATGGAAGAGGTGACATAACTACTGACCCCACAGAAATAAAGGAGGTAATAACAGGATACTATGAACAACTTTACACTAATAAATACAATAATTTAGATGAAATGGACGGGTTCTTGGAAAGACATGAACAACCAACTTTGACTCGAGAAGAAATAGATGACCTCAACAAACCAATCACAAGTAAAGAGATTGAATTAGTCATTCAAAAGCTTCCTAAAAAGAAAAGTCCAGGACCAGATGGCTTCACATGTGAATTCTACCAAACGTTCCAGAAAGAATTAGTACCAACTCTCCTCAAACTCTTCAAAATAATCGAAGTGGAGGGAAAACTACCTAATTCATTCCATGAAGCCAACATCACCCTCATACCAAAACCAGGCAAAGATATTACAAAAAAAGAAAACTACAGACCAATCTCTCTAATGAATATAGATGCAAAAATCCTCAATAAAATCCTAGCAAATCGTATCCAAGAACACATTAAAAGAATTATACATCATGACCATGTAGGATTCATCCCAGGTATGCAAGGATGGTTCAACATAAGAAAATCAATTAATGTAATACACCATATCAACAAATCAAAGCAGAAAAATCACATGATCATCTCAATTGATGCAGAGAAGGCATTTGACAAGATTCAACATCCTTTCCTGTTGAAAACACTTCAAAAGATAGGAATACAAGGGAACTTCCTTAAAATGATAGAGGGAATATATGAAAAACCCACAGCTAATATCATCCTCAATGGGGAAAAATTGAAAACTTTCCCCCTAAGATCAGGAACAAGACAAGGATGTCCACTATCACTACTATTATTTAACATTGTGTTGGAAGTTCTAGCCAAAGCAATTAGACAAGAAAAAGAAATACAAGGCATCAAAATTGGAAAGGAAGAAGTAAAACTATCACTGTTTGCAGACGATATGATACTATACGTCGAAAACCCGGAAAAATCCACAACAAAACTACTAGATCTAATAAATGAGTACAGCAAAGTAGCAGGTTACAAGATCAACATTCAAAAATCTGTAGCATTTCTATACACTAGTAATGAACAAGCTGGGGGGAAATCAAGAAATGAATCCCATTTACAATCGCAACTAAAAGAATAAAATACCTAGGAATAAATTTAACTAAAGAGACAAAAGACCTATATAAAGAAAACTACAAAAAACTGCTAAAAGAAATCACAGAAGACCTAAATAGATGGAAGGGCATACCGTGTTCATGGATTGGAAGACTAAATATAATTAAGATGTCAATCCTACCTAAACTGATCTACAGATTCAATGCAATACCAATCAAAATCCCAACAACTTATTTTTCAGAATTAGAAAAACCAATAAGCAAATTTATCTGGAAGGGCAGGGTGCCCCGAATTGCTAAAAACATCTTGAGGAAAAAAAACGAAGCTGGAGGTCTTGTGCTGCCTGACTTTAAGGCATATTATGAAGCCACAGTGGTCAAAACAGCATGGTATTGGCATAAAGATAGATATATCGACCAATGGAATCGAATAGAGTGCTCAGATATAGACCCTCTCATCTACGGACATTTGATCTTTGATAAGGCAGTCAAGCCAACTCACCTGGGACAGAACAGTCTCTTCAATAAATGGTGTCTAGAGAACTGGATATCCATATGTAAAAGAATGAAAGAAGACCCGTATCTCGTACCTTATACAAAAGTTAACTCAAAATGGATCAAAGATCTAAACATTAGGTCTAAGACCATAAAACAGTTAGAGGAAAATGTAGGGAGATATCTTATGAATCTTACAACTGGAGGCGGTTTTATGGACCTTAAACCTAAAGCAAGAGCACTGAATAAATAAATAAATAAATAAATAAATGGGAGCTCCTCAAAATTAAACACTTTTGTGCATCAAAGAACTTCATCAAGAAAGTAGAAAGAGAGCCTACACAATGGGAGACAATATTTGGAAATGACATATCAGCTAAAGTTCTAGTATCCAGAATATATAAAGAGATTGTTCAACTCAACAACAAAAACACAGCCAACCCAATTACAACATGGGAAAAAGACTTCAACAGACACCTACCAGAAGAGGAAATACGGATGGCCAAGAGGCACATGAAGAGATGCTCAATGTCCCTGGCCATTAGAGAAATGCAAATCAAAACCACAATGAGATATCATCTCACACCCACCAGAATGGCCATTATCAACAAAACAGAAAATGACAAGTGCTGGAGAGGATGTGGAGAAAGAGGCACACTTATCCACTGTTGGTGGGAATGTCAAATGGTGCAACCACTGTGGAAGGCAGTTTGGCGGTTCCTCAAAAAGCTGAATATAGAATTGCCATACGACCCAGCAATACCATTGCTAGGTATCTACTCAAAGGACTTAAGGGCAAAGACACAAACGGACATTTGCACACCAATGTTTATAGCAGCATTATTTACAATTGCAAAGAGATGGAAACAGCCAAAATGTCCATCAACAGAAGAATGGCTAAACAAACTGTGGTATATACATACGATGGAATATTATGCAGCTTTAAGACAAGATAAACTTATGAAGCATGTAATAACATGGATGGACCTAGAGAATATTATGCTGAGTGCGTCCAGCCAAAAACTAAAGGACAAATACTGTATGGTCCCACTGATGTGAACGGACATTCGAGAATAAACTTGAAATATGTCATTGGTAACAGACTCCAGCAGGAGTTAGAAACAGGGTAAGATAATGGGTAATTGGAGCTGAAGGGATATAGACTGTGCAACAGGACTAGATACAAAAACTCAAAAATGGACAGCACAATAATACCTAATTGTAAAGCAATCATGTTAAAACACTGAATGAAGCTGCATCTGAGCTATATGGTTTTTTTTGTTTTTTGTGTTTTTTTTTACTATTATTATACTTTTATTTCTTTTCTCTATATTAACATTCTATATCTTTTTCTGTTGTGTTGCTAGTTCCTCTAAACCAATGTAAATGTACTAAGAAACGATGATCATGCATCTATGTGATGATGTTAAGAATTACTGATTGCATATGTAGAATGGTATGATTTCTGAATGTTGTGTTCTTTTTTTTTTCCGTTAATAAAAAAAAAAAGAAAACTGTATTGCGTAGGAATAAAACTACACTGGATGGATTAACAGCAGATTAGATATTACAGGGGAAAAAATTTCAAGGCATAGGAATAGAAAGTATAAAAAATGAAACATAGAGGAAAAATAACAAAAAAGTGCACAAAGCATCAGTGAGATTTAGGACAACTTCAACGTGCCTAATATCTGGTATCAGAGTTGCTTAATTTGACAAGTTTTCTATTTGAATAAATAAAGAGCAAAATTTTCCAAATTTCATGAAAGCTGTACACAAGCATATCCAGGAAACTCAATGATTCCCAAGAATAAGGAAAATGGAGAAAAAATATGAGAAGATCAAAAGCTATGTTATATATGAACCTTAAACCAGTGCTAAAGAGTAAATCCTTAAAAAGCAGCCAGATGGGGGAAAACATGCTACTTACAGAGGAAGAAGGAAAAGGACCATATGCATAAATGAGAAGGCAGTGAGACAACATCCTTAAAGTATTGCAAGGAAAAAAACTGTCACTATAAAATTCTATATCTAGCAAAGGTGTCATTAAAAATTTTAAATGCAGACTACTTCATTTCATATAGTAAAGCTAATAGATTTTCTCACTAGCAGACTTGCATTACAAGAAATGTGTAAGAAATTCTTTCATGCAGAAAGCAAATAACAAGCAAAGGACCTCTGGATATCCACAAAGGAATGAAGAACATAAGAAATCATAATATATGAATGAATATATAAGTATAATTTTATTGATTAAAATCCTTAAAATATATTGACCAATTTAAACAAATATAATACTGTAGTGTAGGGTTTAAGACATGTAAAAGTGAAAAATATGACAAAAATAGCACAAAAGGAAAAAAAAACTGCAGTTTACTATTGAATGTCTCATACTATATATGAAGTCATATAATATCACATAATGGTTAATTAAAGATACCCTAAATAAATCAATAATTTAACAACAAAGAATTAGTGCTAATATATCAAACAGAGATAAAACAGAATCATAAGAAATTTTCATTTACTCCAAAAAAAGTAAAATAAGGGGAATGAAGAACAGTTAAAAAAAGGAAAAAAAGCATAAATATGGTAGCTCTCATCTTTATATCCCTAAAAATAATCAGGCTAAAGATAAATGGTCTACATACCCTAATTAAGAGACAGAAATTATCTTAAAAAATAAGATCCAACCACTTGCTGTGTACAAAAAAAAACACAGTTTAAATATAAAGGCACGCCGAGGTTAAAAGTAAAATCATAGAAAAAATATAGACCATTTTAATCCTATGAAAAGAAAGCCAGATGAGCTATAGTTGTATCAGACAACGTAGATGTGAGAGCAAAGACTATGACCAGAGATTAAAAAACAGGGTCAATATTGCAGGGTGCTGAAAATGGATGGTGTTTGATATTTTGGAATGTCGCCTTGTGTGTGAGACTAAAGCAAAAGATGTTTGTTACAAGATTTGTATTTTGACTAGTGCATTTCCTAGTGTAGCTTATGTGGATAGTTTGATTGAATGCCATGAGTGTTTGGAATCTCGGGTGGGACATGGGATTTTGTTGGTTTGTCCGGAGTGATGCCCCGGTGGGTCACAGAGTGGTTCGGTCAGTGAGTGGAAGAGTGTTTGCAGGGTCCCCTTCGGAGAGTGGTGAGAGCGGGGAGAGATTCAACTTCCCCAAGTTGAGTTCTTGATGTTCTTGTGGGCAGTGTGGACAGCCAGGGCTGTGGGCTGGGCCCCCAGTCTTGGGGTTTGTTCATGTGAAGCTTGGCCCCATGAAGGATAGGTCAAGTCTACTTGAAATCTAGGCCTGGGAGTCACTGCCAGGAGAGCCTCTTTTGTTGCTCGGGTGTGGCCTCTCTCTCTGGCCAGTGCAACGAGCAGTCTCACCACCCTCCCCATCTCTGCGTGGGACATGGCTCCCGGGGGTGTGGACCTTCCTGGCAACGTGGGACAGAGATCTTGGAATGAGCTGAGACTCGGCATCAAGGGACTGAGAAAAACCCTAGAATGAGCTGAGAATTAACATCAAGGGACTGAGAGAACCTTCTCGACCAAGAGGGGGAAGAGTGAAGTGAGACTGAGTGTCAATGGCTGGGGGGTTATCCTGGAGGTTATTCTTATGCATTGAGTAGATGTCATCTTGTTGTTCAGGGTGTGGTGGTGAGGCTGGAGGGAGCTGCCTGAGGGTGTGGAGCTGTGTTCCAGTGGCCATGTTTCTTGATGATGATTGAACGGTCATGTGGCTTTCGCAGTGGGACTCTGTGATTGTGAGGACCTTGTGTCTGATGCTCCTTTTGTCTACCATGTCAGCGGACGAATAGAACATATGGAATGAAAATAAATAATAGGGGGAACAAAGGTTAAAATAAATTTAGTTTGAAATGCTAGTGATAAATGGGGGCGAGGGGTAAGGGGTATGGTATGTATAATCTTTTTTTTTTCTGTTGTTTTATTTCTTTTTCTGTTGTCTTTTTATTTCTTTTTCTAAATCGATGCAAACGTTCTAAGAAATGATGAATATGCAACTATGTGATGATATTAAGAATTACTGATTATATATGCAGAATGGAATGATATGTTAATATTTTTGTTTATTGTTTATTTTTTTAATTAATGAATAAAAAAATAAAAAAAAAAAACAGGGTCAATTTCTGAAGAGGATATAACAAACATAAATGTTTTTAAACCAAATAACAGAGTTTCAAAGTAATGAAGCAAACCTGGACCAAACTGCAAGGAAAAGCAGACAAATCCACAATGATAATGAGAAATTTCAGTGTTATTCTCTCAATAATTGCAAGTCCAAACAGACAAAACTTCAGCAAGTATTTAGAAGATACAAATAACTCTAACAACCTGACCTAACATTCACACATTGAACATTCTATCCAATAACATTAGAATATACATTAGTTTAAGTTCACATGGGACATTTACCAAAGTAGGCCATATTCTGGACTACAAAACAAATTACTTTCTCTGATAACAAAATTATGTCAGATATAAAAAAACAGACATATCTCAGGAAAACCTCCAAATATTTGGAAACAAAATTACATGTTTCCAAATAACCAGTGGATTCAAAAAGGAATCGGAATGAAAATTACAAAGCATTTTAAACTGAATGAAAAACAAAAACATAATATATTTAACATCTGTGGGATACCACTAAAGAAGTAATTAGGGGTAAATTTATACACTCAGTATCTATATTACAAAAGAACAAAAGTTTAATCAATGACTTCAGTTTCCATTTTTAGAAGAGAAAAGAAATTAAAAGGAGAGTAAAACCCAACATTTAATTTAATCAAGTCAACGAAACACAAAGGAAGCAGAAGAAAGGAAGTCAAAGACATCTGAGTGGAAATCAATGCATAGAAAACAGAAAATCAATACAGAAAATCAATGAAATCAGAGGGTACTTCTTTGGGAAGATGCATAAAATTGATAAACTTAGAGGTCACACTGATTAGGAAAAGAGAAGAGAAGAAAAAAATTACTAATCTCTGAAATAAGTAAATGAGATAATATCACTGCAGATTCTACAGGTACTAACAGGAAAACAGGTAAATACTATTAACAATTTTGTGCCAACAAATTCAACAATTTACATGCAAAGGGAAAATTTATAGAAAGATACAAACTACCAAAAGTCAGTAAAACAACAGCATGAACAGTTTCGTGTCTATTAAAGAAACTGAATTTGCAGTAAAACTTTGTCATAAAGTAAATTTTAGGTCCACATGGTTTCACTGGTGAATTCCACAAAACCTTCAAAGAAGAAATAATATCAAATGCAAACAAACTCTTCCAGCACACTTAAGGAGAGGAAATACTTTCTAAGTTATTCTATGAGGCAAGCATTACCCTGATACCAAAACCAAGCAAAGGCATCCCAATGAAAGAAACGTATAAACCATTATCTATCGTGGACATCAGTGCAAATATTCTAAATAAAACTTTATCAATTCAAACCCAACAATATATAAAAGGGTTAATACTTTCTGACCAAGTGAGAATTATCCTAAGAATGGTTTAATATTTAATATTTAAAAATCAATTCACCATATTAACATGTTAGAAAAGAAAAAAATATGATCATCTCAACAGATGCTAAACAAATATTTGATCAAATTCAATAACCATTCTAGATAAAAAATCTTAGCAAACTACAAATAGATGGAGATTTTTTAAACCTGATAAAGGGCATGTTTGAAAAACCTATCACTAACATCATACTTAATGAAAGACTGAATGCTTTCTGCTAAGAGGGAGAACAGACAAGGATGCCCTTTCTCACAACCTCAATTCAACATTGAACCAGAACTTCTACAAAGTGCGATAAGACCAAAAAATGAAAGAATAAGAGAGAAAGAGAGAGGGAGTAAGGAATGTAGGAAGACAGGAAGGTAGGAAGAGAGGACAGAAGGAAGGAAGAGAGGAAGGAAGAAAGGAATCAAGATTGGATTGGATAAAGGAAAACTGCCTTTATTTGTAGATAACATTGCCTCTGTGTAGAAAAATCTAATGGAATCTATAAACAAATGTTGCAGACTAACACATGTTTTTAGTACAGTGGTAAAATATGAGATCAATATATAAAAATCACTGTATTTTTCTGAACTAGTAATGAATAATCAGAAATCGAAATAAAAATGACCATTTACAATGTCATTAAAATAATGACATATTCTGGAAAAAACATGAAATGTGACTACTGCCATACATACACACACAAAAAATTATGACACACTGAAGGGACAATTTGGCAATAGAAGTACAAGACCTCTGCAGAGAAATTTTAAAAACATAACACTGATGAGAAAAATCTTAAAAGACATAATACATGGATCAGAAGACCTAATTCTATCCAAAGTAATATAGAGATTTGATGCAATCTCAACCGAAATCCCACCAGGCTTTGTTGTGGAAATTGGCAAACTGATTTTACAATTCACATGAAAATTTCAAGAACTTGAGCAGCCTAAACAACTTTGAATTTAAAAACTGGGGGGCTAATACAACTTAATTTTAAGATATGATTCATAAAAGAACAAAATGAGAAATTGGGCTTCATTAAAAATTAAAACTGTGATCTAGCAAAGACACTGTTGAGAGAATAATAAGCAATCCACAGACTGGGGAAATATTTGCAGAACATATTTATTATAGTGGTTCAGTGGTAGAATGTTCGCCTTCCATATGGAAAGCCTTGGTTTGATTACTGGACCACGCACCCCTCCCAAACAAACAAACAAACAAACAAACATATATCTTATAAATGACTTGTATCTAGAGTATATCAATAACTCTCAAAACTCAATAAGGAAAAAACAAATAGTTTCAATTTATTATTAAATGGGTAAAATATTTGAACAGGCACTTAATCAAAGAAGATAACTAGATGTAAAATAAAACCATGAAAACATTCTTAGCTTCATTAGTTATTAAGAAAATGTAAATTAAAGCCAGAAGGAACCAACAGCACAACATTTATCAGAATGCATAAAATTAAAAGACTAATCGTACCAAGTGCTAGTGAGGATGTAGAGAAACTGAAACCCTTGAACACACTTGGTGGGAAAGTAACATGGCACAATCACTTTGGAACACTGCCTGGCAGTTTCTTAAAAGTTAAACTTAAACCTAACATGATTCCATCATTCTACTTCCAAGTATTTACTCTAGAGGAATGAAAGCATATGTCCATACAAAGGACTTCTCTATTAATATTCATAGCAACTTTATTCATAATAGTCAAAACTAGAATCATACCAAATGTTCATTAATAGGAGAATGAATAAAACATATGGTTTTATTTGCATACAATTAAATTCTACTAAAAAAGAAATGAACTATTGATATATGTTAAACACGGATGTATCTCAAAATAATTATGCTGACTGAAAGAAGCCAGACTTGCTCTACTTCCCCCCAAAAGAATACATAATATGTGATTCCATTTAAATAAAATTCTAGAAAATGTATACTAATTGAGTGACAGAAAGCAGATCACTGGTCACCTGGGGATGGGGTAGGCAGGAAGGGCAGGAGAGAAAGTTTACATACAGAGAGAGACAGAGGGTATTTTGGGGATGATAGATATGTTCACTGTCTTGATTGTGGTGAGTCTCATGAGTATGTACATATATCAAAACTCATTAAATTGGACACTGTAAATATAGGCAGTTTACTACATATCTGTTATATGTATCCTAATAACAGTGTTTCAGGAAACAATTACTCTAAATGATGAGTAATTAGAAAGCTTATTAAAACATTTGTCAAAATTTTTCAGTAGAAAACTTTGTTAGAGAAACTCTGAAGTGAAAAATCAAAGCATCTTGGTTCTTATTTTCAGGGCTAATTTCCTATCTTGGACTCATGGATACTTGGGACTAAAAAAGGAGATACAATTTAGCTGAAGGTACAGCATAAGAATATTCTGAACTGGAACAACCCAAGCATTTATAAGGCAATATCTCTGATTATATTTATTCTCAAAATGTTTCATAAGCTAGCCAAGTTGGATGATCTACAATCAAATGAAGAAATGAATGAAGTGTTGCTACAATTATTTAAAACCCAGAGCCTGGATGAAGTTCTTAACTCTAACAAAGATGATGATCATGCATTCCAACAACAAGTCTGATAGCTAAATAATAGGTTTGTTCTAAAATGCCTTTTCTGAAAAAGAAGACTTCAGATTTAACTTTTTGTAAATGGTGAACTTAACTTGTCAGAACATTTCATCTTTCTACCACAAGAAATTCTACCATCATTAGTTTGCTATTAATTTTTAAATTAGAAAGGACTTAAATGTAACATACAGGCATAATTTAGATGTGTTCATTAAGATCAACCATTTGTAGCATGTTTAGGAAAGAAAAAATTTAACTGTGAACTCTTCCTAATCTATATTCCCTTCCTAACTGGAAGGGTTTAATGTCAGAAGAGTCATTTTTCACTTAGCGAGCATTCACTAGAGTCTGTGGCATGACTGGTACTGGATATTGAGGAGATACAAAGTTGAATCAGATGCAGTTTCTGCCCAGAGCTACCAGGCAAATCCTCTAACAGCTCGTTGCCTGGATTCAAATGTTCTGTATCCAAAAAAGACTAGCTCAGCCCACTCCAGTGAGTCCAGAGGAATGGGCTGCTTCTGGTTGCCATGGCTATAGACAACCCTCCTTTGGGCTCCCTCCAGGTGAGAGAGAAAATGCAAGCCACTCTGGAACTGGGTAGGATGAAGGGAGGGACTGTTAGTAAATATTCGAGGAAGGCAGGGAAAGCATACTACTATGCAGGCTAACTATTTATATGAAGGTAATTAAACATCACTATGACTAATAAAGATACACCCTTTGGAGTTAGAATGGGGCTCAAATCCCGATTCTGCCATTGAGTAAACATGTGGCCTTGATATGGTCTCAAATTCAGCCAGACTCAGTTTTATCCTTTATAAAATGGGCATAAAAATAACAATAGCCACCCACAGGGTTATTGTGGGGATGAAGTAACGTAAGAAATTCAAACTACTTAGCAAACAGCTTCATGCAAAGTTAACGGGTCAAAACATGACAATTTTGCTGAGTCAGGAAACAAGCACCTGCAATTATATTGCCTGAAACCCAAATTACCATTAGAACTCAAAGTTTAAAATTAAGAGACATGAGAGGCTATACTTACATGTCGTTATTAAAGTTCTGATTCAATGCTTGAGTGTCTAGTTAACTAGCAGGGCAGCTTATTTAATACATGTATGTAACAATACTTTTCTGCAGTTCTTAACATGTGCCAGGCACAGAGTTTTACAAATATCAACTCATTTAATATTCAGAATAATCCTATGAGAAGGATACAGTTATAATATTACCATTGTACTTTAATTCATACATATATATATATATATATATATATATATATCTGTGCATATATACATATACATGCATGTATACACACATATGTTTATATATATGTTTAAAACTTAAACTTAGCTTTGTTTAATAGGGAAAACAGCAATAAATATAATTAAATAATACTAAATTTCCCAAGACAGATAACTGCTTTTTTTTTCCTATTAGTTAATACAATGACATTGGTGAGACTTTCTCAGTTTTGTTTTTGGTTTAAACAACAGGAATTTATTGTCTCACAGTTTTGGAGGCTATAAGCATCATTCTGATGGTGACTTCCCAGCAATGCATAACTCTGCTTCCATCGCATGACCATCTACCTCTTACTCACTTCTACTGTGTGTACAAATTTCCTCTGCTATAAGGACTCCAGGCATACTGGATTCACACCCACCCTGATTTAATTTGGCTCACCTTAATAGTATCTTTAAATAACCCATTTACAAATGAGTTCACATCTACAGGACTGGGGGCTAGAACCTGAACATGTCTTTCTGGGGTATGTGATAAACAAACAGATAATTTCAATGTTATGATTGATTAATTCCTTCTTTTAGCCAGCCTTCATATGACATTTGGCTTTGTGTTTTTTTAGAAAATATTTCTACTGACAAATCTTCACACTATATAAGTCCATACATGGTGTGCAATGGCTCACAATATCATCACATAGTTGTGTATTCATCATCATCATGATTTTTTAGAACAATTGCATCACTCCAAAAAAAAAGAAATAAAAAAAAGAAAAAACCTTGTATATCCCATACCCCTCTCATTGACCAGTAGTATTTCCATCTACTCAATTTATTACCCCCCTACCCCTCTATTAGTTACTTATTTTTAACCATATTTTTCACTCATCTGTCCATACCCTGGATAAAAAGGGCATGAGACACAAGGGTTTCACAATCACCCAGTCACACTGTAGAAGTTATATCTTTATACAATTGTTTTCAAGAATTAATGCTACTGGAATGCTCAGCAGTTTCTGTGGTGGCGAGACTTTTAAGAGAACATGAAAGAAGAGTTATTTTGTTGGATTTAAGACATAGATTTTACTAAACTACTAGGATGCCACATAAATTGGAAATCAGCAGATACAGGAAAACATTATTACTTACTAACCCTCACAAATAACAATTTAATAAAAATAAAAGAAAACCCACATCTTGTATGCTTTCAGCACACACACACACACACAAACTACAGAAGGAAAAATGGACCTGGCATTTCTTGATGGCTTTTGAGTAACCAGGCACAGGTAGACTCTTTCGTACATCATCTCATTAATACTCACCACAGATAAATCATTTCCATTTTAAAGACAAAACTCAAATAAATAAATAAATATTGTCCGTCATTCAATAATAAAAAGTAAACTGGGTCCTTGAAGAACCTATTGAATATGAAATGAAATCTCAAATTTCTTCAAAAACAAAAGCTATTTACTACTTTACCCATGTTTATTTTAAGCAGCAGGGCTAAAGCTATTTTTGAGTTTTCTAAATAAGTAACTTGAAAATGATTATTTTTGTAAAGCAGAAACTAAATATTTGCTAGCACCACACTTACAGAACCAGGCTACTGTATACTACAGCCTCACTCAGCTTCTAGGCTGCACATGACAGTGCATCTGGGGAAAATATACCTTGGAGAGCAGCAGTGTGACTACAGTGGGTACAATAAATTGACAGTGACCTTTCAGAAAAATAATCTTCCCATATTTATTACAGCCAATGGCCACATCTGGGACTTGAAATTGAGGAAAAACATTATTTTGACACACAAGAGATAAAATGCAAGGATTTTATGAAAAAAGAAAGGGAAAACAAGTTCATTCATTGAACATAAACTTCCTGAGACCCCACTCTCTGATCAGTAGAGTCAGAGCCTAAGAAAGCTGAGGCCAGCAAGGGACCATCACAGCCTTCAAGAACCCTCAACTCATCTCTATTGCTCCTACCTTTCCTCAAGAATAGTCTCTACTGGGAGAGAAATACACATATTATACCAACTCCTACCCTTTCTTCAAGACCTAGCTCAGGGGTCACAGAGAAAAAGGCAGCTTCCCAATGAAAACAGAAGTGGACTCCCTTTCCTCAATAGACGAAAGGCAAGAAATTTGGTCCACATGCAATCGAGGCTGAGATTGTGGAAGGAGAGGTAATGAAGTGTTAGGGAGAAAAAGTTAAACAGACATCATGGGAAGGTGTGTTGACCTCATGGGAAGCAGACAAGAGCTTTTGTACACAGCAGAGTATGATGTCCTGTTTCCCAGGTCTTGGAGGGCCATGGCATACCTATTTATGCCCTGCACTGATCACAGATGCCAAACATCATCCAAAGAGACTCAGGAATTCAAGTATTTAAGTTCTATTGATTTTCCCTTTTAACTGTGAAAAGTCAAATTCTGACTGGGCTTCTATATTTCCCCTAGCAAAAGGGCACCACTGAACACTAAGACCTATAGAAGAAGAAGCCACTTAGTCAGTGAAAATGCTTCTCAAAAAGAAACCAAAAGTTCGGGCATAATTTTATTACCTATCACCTTTAAAAATGAGACAACTCTTATAAATTAACTACTGTCAGTGTCATTTTTTAATGAAAAGGTCAAATGAAGGTATAATTTGGTTGGGTTCTTTAGCATTAAATTCCTTAGCATTAAAATGATGTGCTTTACATCTATTTCTTCCACACATGCTAGAAACCCCTTTCAGATGAAGTTCCTGCCAACTGGTCTCCATCAAAAACAATTTGGTCTTTCTGTGCTGTTTGTATTTACTAAACCTCAGATCACTCTAATGCAGGAAAGGTATACCACAGTACTATTGAGCTAGGCTGCAAAAGTGCAATGGTTTAAATAGCAATAGAACAGATTGCATTCTTTCATTTACTGACTTCTCTAAACCCAAGAAAAGGACAGAGTACTGAGATCTTTATTGCTCCTTATAAATGATTGATATTTTATAATTGACTATTATAAAAACAGTACAAATATAACCAATGAGTTTGTTCTTTTAATGTTTACTTTTTAACATTTTGTTCATTTGTTAGAGAATATTTAAGCTCATGATGCTGGAGTTTTAGGCTTTGCTTTTTTTTTTACGTTGTTTTAACATTGAAATAATCAGAAAATTTTCCCTCACTAAATATGATGCGTTTTCTAATTGTCATGCTTTATTGAAACAGGAGAGAATGCTACTTTCATAGAGATTGGCTGAAGAATCTTTTTCATTCCTTCTCATCCTTTCATTTCCAAACTTCACAATTTGAAGTTGAAAAAGCAGCAAAGCAACAAACTGAATTTCAGCCAACAGGTCTAACCCTGCAATGACACCTAAGAATGTTCTAAAAGAAGCTCAGGGTTTGGAATGAAAGTATGTCAAAGATTACAAGACACAACTGAAAGAACTATTCAAAGTTAAACTCATCCTCATGCTTTACGTAAGTAAAACATTAATTACCAGGATTGAGAAATCCTGGACTCCAAGTATCTACATAATCATTAATAAAGTCATGGGCATTTTGGTCCCCTACCAAGCCCACCACTCTTGCCTACTTCATGATTCAATATCTGAATTATCTAAATAATACAAGAAAAAGCAAAAACAAGAAACAAACAGAATCCCACTTTTAAGTAAAGGATTGTTCTTAGGTGAATCTGCCTCAGACTTACTCTAGATATCTTCTTCACAAAGGTATGTGGCCAAAGGTGTGCTGACAAATTATTAAAATCTATTAACAGCAGTCACCAATGAGTAGAGACAGAGTTTATAACATCCATGCCTGTTGGAATCTCTCGGGACACCCTATATTCACCATACACCAGCACAAATCAGGCTCATCTGCCCTTGACCACACTGTTCTCAGCACACGCATTGCACTTGTAATGCAGGAAATCCTCAAGACAAGAGCTGCCCAAGACTCCCAGATTCATCGACTTGGCTAGCCTCCGGATGAGAACATATCACACATACCACTGGAAGAGTCTGAATGCCACCCTTTAGCTTTAACACTTGTTTCATGATTTCTAAATTTAAGGTACTTGCTGTTTACAAAAATTCCCTAAGGAAATACAAAATTGCTGGAAGGCACTACACGTTGTATTAACTAAAACAAACTTTGGTCAGTTCATTGTTTTTCTTAGGGACGCCCTGTTGGAAGAACAGTTGTAACAGGGCTCTAGTCTAGTAAAGAAACTATTTTTAAATAATGGGCCTTACATTTAATCATGTGGATTTGTTTTCAAGCTTTACTCTGCTGGAACACTCCTAAAGTGTGGTCACTAACTTTTTTCATGGTCATGATGCACTACAACAATTCAGATTTGGGAAGACTACTTCTACTTCCAGGCATTCTGTCTTGATTGCCCTGTAAGTACATCCACACCTGTAAAATAATGAGCCCTGAACTTTGTTTCAGGAAATACGGTTATGCAGCTCATGTGTGAACAAGTGGAAAAGAGTCACTAATTCTCTCGGCTTGTACATTGTCATTCCCTGCTGCACTCTGAACTTCAGGTTTACCTTGATCTCCCATCAGTCCCATCCTTGCTGTCTCCACACTTCTCTTGGGCTACAAATCAGGGAGAAATGCTTCACAGTGGCATGGGTGAAGTCAGAAAGAACCTTACGATCTCTTGTGATTTTGGGTGGAAAGACGCGATCACACTAGAGAAAAATGAAGCTCCAGCTCTCTGCCCACCCTAAGTATGGGATTTCAATTTAGAACATGTGCATGGTGAGTCACCACAAATTAATAATTAACATAGTACTGGCCAGGACTCCTGAAACCTTGGGGTCTCCAGCAGAAGCAGAGCCAAGTAGGGGCTCTTTCATAGCTTGAGGCACAGGGGGCTGCATTTCACTCATGTTGTTACATTGAAACTCAGAAGTGACATGTATGCTTCTGACAGCATCGTTCATGAGAGCAAAAGGGAAGCACAAAACATATGGACAAATCAGGGAGTAACTAAATTATGGTGCACCTATAAAACTGAACACTTCAAAGCCTACGAAAGTCAACTTTTGGAAGAACATTTAACGACATGGGACAATGTACAATTTGAGTGAGCAAAGCCAGTTACAGAACAGTTTTTGCATTATGAATAATGTTTGTTTAAAAAAAAAAGTACATATATGCGAGGGAAAGAAAGGGGAAGAAATAGACAAACTAATGAACAGTATTTATTTATGGGTGTTAGGATTACATTTTAAAAATTGTTTTTATTATTTTCTATATTTTCCAAGTTCTCACCCAAAAACATGTTTTATACTAATGACTCAAAAACCATTTACTGGGTGGGCCACAGTGGCTCAGCAGGTAAGAATGCTTGCCTGCCAAGCCCGAGGACCTGGGTTTGATTCCCGATGCCTGCCCATGTTAAAAAAAAAAAAAAAGATAGAAAAAAAAATCATTTACTAAATTTTAGAAAATTTCTTTACAAAAAATAAAGCATTCTCATCTATTTTGATGTTTAGGAAAAGATAAAAACTGCTTGGATTAGGTGTCACCAAACCCAAAAGCTTGTGTGGTTATTAAATTTGTGACAACTGTCCCATATAAGATTATTTTTATTGTTATTGTTGGGGATACTAATCTCTGGTTTGTTTTTTCCCCAAGTCAGACTTTGTTGTTCAAATGTTAGCATTCATAAATAAAATGTTATTGGAATATAACCTCACCTCTTTGCATATTGACTTCGGCTGCTTTCACATTACAAAACTTCTTGCAAGAATTGTGACAGAGACCATACTGACTTGCAAAGCCTAAAATATCTACTAATTGATCCTCTAAAGAAAAAGTGCGCCTGCTCTACTGAGGTATTTTCAAGGTAATATTCTTTGTATTTCCTCCCATTAGCCTCTAGATGGCAAAAAAGATCCTTAAACTAGGAGGAAGAAAAAACCAAATCTGTTTTAAGAAGGATATTTACATTTTCAATTAAGTCATTCTAGAAATCGGCCCTTTCAACAGCACAAAATATTTTTTCTATATGTGCCCAATAAACCAAAATTTAAATGCCTAAAAGAAAGTAAAGGATTCACTTAGTCTATAAATAATGTCTGTACTAAAATCTAGTATCTATTAATTCCTGCCTGAATCCAATAGTGTGCACTATTTAATCTGCACAGAATTAAAACTGTGTCTACATAGCATTCTTCTTTTTTAGAAGAATCACATCTTCAGTTTCCAGGTTAATACAATTGGTTAAGTCAACAGGATCTGTAATTTGCTAGCTTTTGCATGTGTGTTGTGTGCACGCATATGTGTAGGCCATTAACTTTTATTTAATTAAATTTAGGAAGTTTTATGACTAAAATTTAGGATTAACTTTTGTTATTGTTGTTAGTATCGCACAGACACAGGTAAAAACCAGCTTTCATTGTGGCCAAATTTTACATATGAATCAACAAAAGCAAAGTGGGTTGGTCCATGCACTGACTCCTTTTTCCTATTCCATAAAAACCACAACAGAATATTCCAAAAGAAGGATGCAAAGTTATATTACCCCTTCATTTTTAAGTACAGAATCCTCATTTTTCACCAAGAAGGAAAAAAACACCTATATCACTTCCCAGAGGTGCATCAGACAGAAGAATTCTGGGTGAGCCTTCACCTCACGCTTACCTTACCTCCTACCATTTCTCTTTCCCTTTCTTTTTTCTGCAACTTTCAATTGTGAACTTTTCCAAAGACAAAGGAAACTTTAACTAGAATAAGGATTAACTCAATACCATTTGTGGTGGCTTAAAGCTATATGTATCTCAAAAAATATGTTCTTAAATTTAATCCATTCCTCTGGGTGTGACATATTATAAGAAGGAACTTTTGATTAGATTACTTCAGTTAGGGCATGGTGCACCTCAATTGGGAGTTCTTTATAAACAGAGTAAAATTCAGACAGAGAGAAAGTTATAGGAAGCAAGAGGCTGGACATCAATGAAAGGGAAGGGAGAGTCCAGGAAAGACTGCCATGTGCCTTGCCACATGACAGGAACAAAGGATTGCTGGCAGTCAGACCCTGAACACTGCAATCGTTGGGAAGAAAGCATCACGTTGATAATGCCTTGATTTGGACATTTTCCCGTCCTCAAAACTGTAAGGTAATGAATTCCCTATCGTTTAAGCAACCCGTTTCATGGTATTTGTTTGAGCAGCCTAGATAATTAAATGCTGTTTACCTAGTTTAAGTAACCATTAGCATTTTGCCATATTTTATCTCTCTTCTACCACCTATCATTATCTAGCCCTCTCTCTCTGTCATCACCTATCATTCTCTATCATGCTAGCTGCTAAACCATTCACGAAGTATGGACTCATGAGCTCTATCCCTAAATAATTCACCATGTATCTTCTCAAAATTAATACCATTTTCCTGTACAGCCACAATACCATCATGCTCCTAATTCTACACTCCCTGCTAATATCCAACCCATATTCAACTTTCCCCATTCAACCCCCAAATATCTGTTTTAGATTTGTTGTTAACCCAGCATCCAATCTAGAGTTATGCTTTACATTTTTTAGGTTTCTTTAGCCACTAAGTTAGAACAGTCCTTATTCCCCCCTCTTTTTCATGATATTGATTTTTGAGTCAAGTAGATCAATTGCTCTGCAGATTCCATAGTCTAGATTTTTCTGATTGTTTCCTTGTGGAGCCATTTAAATAGATTTTCTACCCCTTATTGGTAGTTAGGTTTAAAGACTTGAAAATACAATGCTGTAAGACCTCAAATTGAATATATGAAGATGTACAAACTATCCCATTTTTGGTAATGTTAATTTCTATCAGCTGATGACAGTGTTGACCACAATTTTAAAGGTATGATCTTTTTTCTTTACAATTAGCAAATAATCAATGATGTTGCAGTACTTCATCATTATGCAAACATCCCGCATTCCAGCAACCTTTTAAAGCAACAGTTTCAGGCTGTAGTCAGAAACCAATACTAGATCCTTTAATCAAGGATTGAAGAATAATAATTTCCTAATTCCACTATTCTTTACCTTGTCATTAGCTGGTGTTTTCTAGTGAAGAAGAGCTTTCCCTCATCAAATCAGAATGACCTAGTGTTCCTTCTAAAAGGTAAGTAAGTGCTTAATTATTTCCCATTTCTACAGCAAGCAGTCATCTTTAAAAAAACATCTCTAGTAGAGACAAGTTATTAGATTGCTCTCTTTTTTACACTCTCTGTCTCACTATGGATTGGCATTTTATTTATAAATTTTATAATCAAGTGGTTATTATTTTTTATTCTCACTTTGTCCTATATTTAGCCTGTGAGACTTCCTTCTAGCTGTATCCTTCTGACATGTATTTTCTTCTCTGATATAAATTTCTTCCTGGATCTCTTTCTACATCCTAAACATGTGTCTTTTCTGTGTACTACAATCGATAGGGCTCTGTCTGTGGTTGGTTGAATTCTATCCCCCAACAAACACACACTTTTAATCTTAATCTATTTCTCTGTGGGTATGAATCCATTGTCAATAGGACCTCTTGAAGATGTTATTTTTAATTAAGCTGTGGCCCAACTGAAGCAGGGTGGGTCATAATCCAGATAACTGGAGGTCTCATAAAGATAACTCTGAAGTCATAATAGAAAAAGGAGAGGGCATTCCCACGTGATGGGAGGCAGAAATATAAGCTAAGGAACCCCAAGGTTTACTAGCACCTAGCACCCAGAATGCTACTTTTTTTAGGAGAAAAGTAAGCCTTGCTGCCATCTTGTTTCTGGATTTCTTTAAGCTTCAAAATCATGAGCCAATGAATTCACATCAATTAAGCCAACTCTTTGTGTGGTGTCTGTCACAACAGCTCAGGCAAACTTAGATACCCTTGTTTTTCCAGGCCCCAGCTGTACCGCCAGAGAAGACCTACTTTCTTCTAGACTGTGTCATTCAATAGATTAAAACAATAGACTGCTCCTTCTACTCTCACCAAACATGTACTTAACATATCACTTGCCATCCAGAAAAATCCTTTCCAATTCATAATCCTAAAACAAGACCACAAAAGGAGGGAAAACACCTTAAAATATATGAAACATTTCTCTTACCTTGCATAGTAGTCATTGGGTGGAACTGCTTCTTGAAAGAATTGGAACTGGTATAAATAAAGTCCAATTAGGTGCCCGGCAGTGAAAATAGCCAGTAGAACACACAGACAGCTGAAGAGCAAAGGATCGAAAGTCCGGCACCAGGACCACCAGGTACACAGACCCAAAAACACAAAGAAATATACAGACGAGGTCAAAGATGGCAGCATCATGCCTGAGGGGGAAGAAATGTGACCATCAAAAACTGAACAGAACTGGGAAATCACCTACTACTCAGTAAACATAACTAATAGAAATCATGTGAATTTCTTTTATACTCTTTTGGCTATTGAGTAGGGTATTAAGATATTAGTCATATGTTGTTTATATAACAGGATCAAATGCCATTTTTAATGTGAAAAAGTTATAATGAAACTGATAATTTTATAAATAGAAGAAAACACAAGAAGAAGAAATTCTAGTTGTGCTGTTTGAGTAGAACACAGATCTACTTTTCATACTAGTACAATTTAGCACATTTACTTGCCAGCTTCCTAACTGCTACTTCTTTGCCCAAATATTTTTTTGGAATTCATATATGTCTTCCAACTTTCCCTGACACCATTTTATTTATGATCTCGTGATTTGCTTTCAGTTAACTAAGAGGCATAATAATATTATATCCTATGGCAGTTATGCTCACTAAACATTTGCCCAATCTGACAAAACTTGCTTTTCACTACCACCAGGAGGGGCAATGCAAAATGAGGTAATACCTTGACAAGTATGTTAAAATAATTTTATTGGGCATTTTGAAGCAACTTCTCATTTAAATACTAGGTTATGTTTCTTGAAAAATTCAACTTTTTCTTCTTTTTTTTCCCCCTGTTAAAAACTAGTCAATTCTCTTGTGTGGTTTCAACTAAGCAGCCTGTTCCTGTCTACGAATAAACTTCACAATCAGTCTGCAACACTGGTTAAAAAGTTCAATGAAAAAGGAGGTAGAGGATTAAGATAATATTTGTATGGAATAAGCAGTCCTTGGCCAAAGTTTAAGGGTAATGAATGTCTTTTAGAAGATTACAATCTAATTTAGGAAGAAATGTATCCTGGAAAGTTAAATTACTTTTAACTCAGTGTAAAATGCACACCTTTAGAATGCATATGTGTGAGTCAGGATGGCTACACTTAATTTGTTAAATGGTAGCAGGTTATGGTTCAAAACGTCTATGGAAGAAGAATAGTTGTTATTCTAACTTAAAAATAGAAAATGAAGTCACTTAACAGATATGGGAAAAGGCTGTTCTACTGGGGTTAACAGAAACCATCTAAAAACACCCAAATTAGAACTTAGAAAAAAATTATATATTTTTTGTGGTTTGTACGTGAGGTCAGTTTTACAAGAGCTGCAGTTACTATTGTGGTGTTATGGAATAAAATTGTTTCCTTTTCTCATTTTCTCTTGGACCATTGCTTTCATTATTTGCCAAAGTGCAACTACGCCTTCTTACTATGCTCAGCTGAATATCACCAACACTCACCTGAGGAACCAAGTAAAATGGTCACAACAACTTTCCCGGCGGTGGTTATCATGTTGCCAATGAACTCCTTAAGCTTCGAAGCCACCCAGGCAAGCCTGCGGAACATTTTTAATTTTGTGCTTTCTTCCAACTCTCCTTCTTCACCATCTCCTCCATCTAAATCCTCTTCGTATATCAGTGCCTCCTCTGGGTCTATTTTTTCTCCTCCAGTCTAAATAAATGGAAAGAAGAAAACACTACTGTACAGAAGTCTGCCTACCAACCTGGCAGAATATATAGGTCATAATTTAGGGGTCAAAGTGGTGTCTTTCACAAATGAGGAAAAATAAATGTAGACAACCACCAGGTTTCTGATAATCCCTGAAGAAGTCCAAGTAACTTGGAAACGTTCCTAAAAAATAAACTGGAAAAGCATCACCAATCACAGGGTACCTAATGATGTCATTTTATCAAGTTTTCTCATTTTGTAAGGCAGGAGAAAGTCTGAAACCTCTAATGAAGGAGTGTTTGTTCTTCAAGTTTGCACATTTGTCACCAAGGTGATAGGTTTTCATAAAAACTATCCATGGCTTTACCCAAAAGTGTAGTCCCAGTCTGCATTTAGGAAATCCCCCCCTTTTTTTCTGAGCTTTATCTTTGTTCACTATTTCAGTACTTCTTGACAGTGGGAGGAAGCAAGTTCTTGGGCTATTTAGCAAAATATACAGTCGCTTCCTCTTATCCCTTGAAAGACTGATATAGTGATCCACTCCCCAGCAATCCAACCTCTCTGTACTGTCGTTAGAAATTCAGGTGATAAACACAGGTACCAGCACATACACATATTTTTCCATGTACTCTTTGCAACTGGGGTCTGCTAAGGTGGGTTTTGCTTGTTTCTTTTGTTATTAACGAATAAACAGGAAGTGTATTGGTTCATTGGCATCTTTCCCTGGAAGACTTACGGACTTTCAAGGAATCGTAACTGTAAACTCTCCCCTTAAGACAAAAGGAGTTTGTTTTAAAAGCTTGGGCTTTGTCCGCATCGTACCCAGGCTGAGCGACTTCCCTTCTTTAACCTGACGGAAAAGACGGCAGGCTTAAAGAACCCGTTTCCCTGTTTGCCAAGCTCTTCCTCAGTACGCTCAGTTCAGATATTCACGTCCTATTCACTGGTGGCGTCCAGGTCACTTTACTGCCCCGGGTTCTCTGGAGGTGGGTGGGCACAGGGGGAGCTGGTGCAATGCTTTCCCGGAGGCCATCACCCCTCACCTCGGGACTCGCCACGGCCCCTCACCTCTGACAGAGGAGCTCCCCCCTCACCTTAGAAATACACAGCCTTTCCAACCGCATGTTTTCCTCACAAAGAAATTCTCTCCAGAAAAGCCAGCCCGACTCCCCGGTCCCATTGTTCTGTTCTGAACCCCACTGAGGCCACCGTCTCCGACCGCGCGGCCATCACCTGGCCTGGTGTCGGTTTTATGGGACGATCCTGATGCTGAGGGGGGAGTGGATGCCGGCCACTGGCGGGCACAGGTGGAAAAAAGGCCGCCACTTCCGAAGCGTCTGTGTGTCGGGACGGGGGCGGGGCCACGTGACGCGGCTGGCGGGAAGGGGCCACGTGACGTGACGCGGCGGGGGGGGGGGAAGGGGGCACGTGACGTGACGCGGCTGGCGGGAAGGGGCCACGTGACGTGACGCAGTGGGGGGAGGGGCCACGTGACGTGACGCGGCCGGGGGGGGAGGGGGCACGTGACGTGACGCGGCTGGCGGGAAGGGGCCACGTGACGCGGCCGGAGGGAAAGGGGGCACGTGACGTGGCTGGCGGGAAGAGGAGACTGGAGGGCTTTGTTTGCTGAGGAGATGAGAACCGCGGGGTGTGGAGCCAGCTGGCTTTGCCTAGGCCTCTTCACCCCATGCGCATGTCCGACGTTGTCGCGGCGCAGGGGGGCCCACAAAAGAGTGTGGAGAGCCGAGAGAGGCAAGGCCCGGAGGCGCGCATTTGGGACTCGCTGACGGACGGGGGCACCTTAGGTCTGGGGTCAGGGGGCGGTGGCGGTGGCGGGCGAGGGCAGTGGTCGCCGCCCGCCTCGCCTGGCCCCCCAGGTCTCCCTACCCTAGTCTGGACTCTCTGCCTCTGACCCCCACACGCTGGAGAGCCTGTCGAGGGCCCAGGTGGACGGGCGCTGCTTGCCTTGGAACGCGGCCCTCCCAGCCCACCGGGCGCCTGCCCCCTGGAAGGCACGGCCGGGTCGCCCCCGTAATGCGCCCTCAACCACCACCATGAGAGCCGCTCCTCCAGCCTCCCGCGTCCGCCTGCACAGCCCCTTCCGAAAGGCCCAACGCAAACAATATGTTAAAGCTCCTCCCCCAGGCAGGAAGCTGGGCCAAAACCTTCAGTGGCTGCACTTGAAAAGGAAGCCATAGAGAAAGAGGGCAGCTAGGCCCGGGTTACGGTGGGAAACGCAGTTGGACCTTTCATGGCAAAGCTCTTGCCGTTCTATCAGAGTCACAGGGATGTAGATTAAATCAAATAGAAATGTCAGGCAGGACAGGGGTCCCTGAGACTTTTTTTTTTATAAATATGCCACTGTGCTTTAGATTTTCCAGTGTTTTTGCACCAGAATCTCTCGGGGCCTCAGCTGGAAGTGCTTTTTACAGCTTCCAAGCTGAGCAGGAGCGGATTGGGGACAGGTTAGACTAAGTTCCTTCCATCTAGGCCCTGCCAGAAACGCCGTTTATCACATCTGGGCTGCTTCCCTGAGACGCAGGCTTGTCCTTCAAGGGTTCCACTGTGACTCCAGGAGAATATCGACTTACTGGCATGTTTACTAACAAGCAGACTTGCTCCTTAGAGTTGCAATCCGCCCCTGCAACAGAACAACCTGGTTCTGGCCTTGAAGCTGAGGCAGAAGAGCTGTGAAAGATTTAGCCCCCCTTGGTACCTGTGCTATCTTAGAAATAAAAGAGAACACTTTATGGTTTAAAAGGCCAAATAAAATACTGCATTTAATTATTGTATGGGTCCAAAATCAAAAACTTATTTGAAGAAATGTAAGTCCTTTACTTTACCTTCTTCAAAAGTTCCTGATTTCAAAACTCAAGTGATGTATTAGAACATCACTGCCCAGTTCATGTGATGAAGCTTCAAGCACTGCGGAGTCACCTTTGTACAAGGTCACACTAGCCTCTGAATCTGGGTAGAGCCTGAATGGAAGCAACCTCCTCATCCTCATTCTGTGACCATCTCATCCATGGGAAGTCACATTAGAAACCAAGGGCATTCAATTTTGGACCAAGAATACATAATCAGTTACTTCTGATCAGACCTAAGCACCCATTTGTCTTCACCTCGAAGCACTTTAAGATTCAACCTGGGCTGGAATAAATCAAAATTCCACCTGGGAATTTTAAGAGTACAGGTTGCCATGCTCCACCTCAAATGAAAAGTTGGAACTTTGGGGAATGAATCTCAGGAATTTTTACCATTGAAGAGGTCTTCTGGATGATTCTGAAGTAGCCAGCAGCTTAGCATCGAGAAGGCATTAGCTGACCATTATAAGCCATTGATAAGCTCATTCTACATACAGGTTCAGCTGAATAGGCAACATTCAAAAATAGTTTGTTGGAATCATATCCTGGAAAACACATTGAAATAACTTCTCTCTGGAACCTCCTTTAGGTCTCAATCAAGCTTCAGACGTTAGAGCAGAACTTCTTAAGCTTCTGAATCCATTTTCCTTTCCTTTATGGTTAAAACCCTGTTTTTAAAAATATTCCTATGAGAGTGTATCAAAGTTACGTATAATGAGCCAAAAGGTCTGGGAAGCTCCAAAGGAAGCATTTTTTCTAGATTGTCACGAGTTGTTTATGCATTGTTTATTATTAAAAGTTAACAATTTATCTTAACAGGAGGGGTTCATTTCAATGTAAGAGCCCAAGGAAGGAACAGGAAAGTGTTGTGACTCACTGTGGATGATAATGTTAGCCACCGTGGTCCCCTTTGAGAGAAAAAGCAAGACAAAGAGGAGAGACTGATTTGGGTGGTGCCATGCATGTTGGATAAACCAAACATGATGGCATTTTACAGATAAAGCAAATATTTTATTCTGGTGCTAAACTTGGTTAAAGAAGATTATTTTTGCAAATTTATAAGAGCAGTTTGAGCAGCCACCTGCTTAATTTGGAAAAGCGAGTAAGCAAATGTAGGCTTTCAGCCACCATTCAAAAAAGGACAGGTAAAAGGCAGATTTAGCTGATGGCACCCAAACAAGGACAGTTCACCTAATGGTTTTCTGCTAGGAATGCAGAATTGATGAGGCTTTATTATACATATTTTTTAAGTCCAGTTCTCCTTTCCCTACCCCAAGAAAGACTGTGATTTAATGGGTCTGGGAGGTTACCTGCATCAGTACCTTATAAATTCCCCATGTAAACTCACTGAGTTTGATTGCAGCAGTTTTAAAAAATAGTTTGAATCATCATTTGAAAGGGAGATTAGCCAATTTGGATTAACTACTCATTTTAAGATTTTTCCCTTAAGAATATTTAAAAAAAAATCACTTAGTGGAACAACATAAAAAGCAAATCAGCATAAACACACACCAAATGCACACACATACATACACAAAACACACCCATACACAGACGCATACATACATATAAACACACACATACACAACATATCCACATACACAACACACACACATATACACATACAGCACACGCACCCTATTTATCATCCACTAAATTTGTCTTTGGTTTCCATGACTGTTGCTGACCCTGAAGCATTCCTTTTTTCAGGAACCAGCTAAGGTTAGCTCTTGAAACTGTACTTGCTGCTGCTTCCTCTAGAAGCAAAATATTCCAAGAGAGATGACAAAGTAACATTCAGAGGGCACACAACCCTCCTTGGTGCATTCGAGTTCCCTAAAAGATTTGGAACCCAGATTATGACTTGTGATGGACTGAGGTGCAAACAAAAATCACATGGTGGTTATTAAAATGTCAAAAGGTTGAGCAATGCTGTAACTGCTTGGGAATGGGTGGCACTGAGTGTGGGCTCTGCTCCAAGCACCATGCCAGGTCCAGACGGATCACAAACGGACTCCATCATGGACCCCAAAGACTTTCAGCCCCTTGAGGGGAAGAAACCAGTCACATATAACAGGAACATAAGATCCTAAGGATGGAGAGAGTAAACGGGGATGGCTTCTGACTATAGGTTTGGAACACCTCATTCCAGTCTTCCTGAGGCAAATACGATGGGGAGAGAAAGGAAATGGTAAGGAGTTGGCAACGAGAGGAAGGAAATGGATAATTGATGGTAGACAGTAATTTTTGACCATCCGGGCACAGGGTATGCCCTCAGTAAAGGGGGATTGAATAAGTACAGGTTCCCACAGACAAATAAGCCTCCTCCTCTGCAGCCACAGCCTGGAGAACACAATCGAGACGGACTGATCCACAATCTGCCTGCATGGGGTCTGCCCTGGCGTGGCCAAGTGGCCTGGGGACTGGGGAGATGCAGCTCTGCAGCAATCCTTAACTGAGGCTCCTATCTGTAATTTGTGGGTGGCTTTGTGCAAACATCCATATTACCTAATTGTTAAACAAATAACTATGAGTGTTACTAGGTGACCAATATTAAGGCACTTTGCTTTATATTGGGTGACCACAAAGAGCAAGAATGAGGGAATCCTTTCCCTCCTAGAGGTTACATTCCAGGAACTACAGGTATGGGGTCAGAAGATAGCCTGTAAGCCCTATTTAGGATGGTCAGGGAGGTACCCATGAGCAGGAAGTGAAAAGCCATGCAAAGAGCAGGAGGCAAGGGTTGGAGCTAGGGTAGGGAGAGGGGGTGGGTGGGCAGCAGGAGTGGCCGGAGGAGGCACAGAGCTGGGCAGGGCAAAGCAGAGATGGAAAGGCCCTGAGCAGCCAAAGCCATGGACACCAGAGTCCCAATCTGAATTTCCATTTACTTTAATGGGAATCCAATGAAGTGTTTTTCCTGGTGATTAACTAGGAAATTAACAATTTTACAAGAATTGCCAGAGCGCTGCCATATGTGGTATCGTCGGGATACAGTAAGCATGGGAGCAGGAAGTGGGAGATCCATTGGGAGGTTATTGCAGTGTTTTGTGGAGAGGTGGGGGTTGGGGAGCACTGGAGGTGGAGACAAGTGAACAATTTCTGACAAAATGTCAAGGTAGAGCCCCCAGGACTTGAGGACAGTAATGGATAAGGGGCCCAGGGAATCTAGCACCATGTTAAGGTTTGTGGTTTGAGCACCTGGGTGGACAATGTTTGTACTGACCTTGAGGGGGAAGCCAGCAGGAAGAATGGGTGGGGGCATGGAAAGTAGCTCCATCTCCTGCCCTCAAACCCACTGCCAATATTTTGAAAGCAATTTGGAGAATAAATCTATATTAAGTTGGTGACAATTCCATTTCATGGGTATTTACGGCTTAATACTGGACAGATGGCATGGGCACTCAAAGGAGTTAAGTCTTCCTGTGGGTGATCTGGGCAGGAGACATTGAAGGGAAGGGCACATGAGGTTCCCCCTTAACACAGGAGGACCTGCCTACTCTGTCCCCCACCAAAGGACCCAAGGCTCTGCCACTGCCTCCTACAAGTTTACCATTTGGGTGTTGTGTTGTTACTTGCATCTCACATGTGAAATATCATCTATCAAAGACTCAAAGCACAGAACAAAACATCCAGAATCTTTCTGAAAATACCAGTCTAGGGGTATTGTTAAAGGTAAATGTCTTTTTCAGACCTTGGGTTCTTTGCTGTTAAATGTTGCTAAGCGGAAGTAATATGTTGGTGAAACAAAAAATTCAGTGATTTCATTTTCAGAGTTTCATTTTTGAGAATATCAAGATATTCTAGCCAATCTCCTAATTGCTAGTTCGTTAAATAAGTTTTATCATGAGTTGCATTTTCAAGTCCATTCTAGGCAAAGTTCACTCAATTAATGTGCTGTCAATAACCCTACCCCCCTTGTTGCATGGTGATGCCCCCACCAACTGACCAAGGGTCCCCAGGTATTTTTATCAGAGGAAAACAATAAAAACGTGGCCATCCATCGCTCACTTCATGCCCACTGATACATAGGTGGGATGCCCTTGGTGGTATTATGGGAATAAAGGATCCAAAATTTGCTAGTTTGGTAGTAAATACCCTACATCTGAATTTCCTCCATGAAACTTTTCTCTTCCAACTTAAACCCATGACATCTAAAACCACTAGCATCTAAAGCATCTCCTGAGCTGTGAGTGTGGTTAAGCCCCGAGAAGGCTGAAAGGGGTGCTGCATTTAGAGGGACATGAAAGAGAGGTCCTCACCTGTATCTAGGAATGCCCACAGCACCAGCCAGACCAAGGACAGTGTATCTGGAACAGCCACGTAGCAGGGCCTTAACTGTGAGTCATGCGGTGCCAGGTTTAAAAGGTAACTGAGCAGTCAACCGGCTCATTACTATTCCAAACGGTGACACGTTTCAAAAGGCCATGTCTGCATGCTTTAAAAAAACAGGATTGGGAAACTATAAAGCAGGAGAATTTGGACTAAGTCTGAGGCTAGAACACATCAAATGCTGAACGTGCAACTAGAAGGTGGAGATAAAAAGCTTCATTTCTCCCATTCTTTCTTTCTTCCTCTTTAAAAAGGAGTAACCTGAACCTCAAGGCTGGAACTTGGAGGCCAGTGCAGTTGGCCATTCTTTGTTCCAAAATACAGATGGCATAACTGCCTAATGGGAATTAGGTATCAGAAAAGAGAGCATAGTTTTTCAGGCTCAGAATAAATTTCCAAATAAAATTAGCATGACCTAAATATTGTATCCCTGAACTTTTAGCAGACAGGAGTTGAATATGTTGAAATATTCATTTTACCTTTTACATTTGATTTGTCAGACTTTTAAGATTTCTCCTTAAACTGACAAGATTGTAATCGTAATTCCTGCTTAATAAATATTTAATTGATTAGAAATGTAGTTCAATACTGCATTAAAATAGTATCTGCTTTAAAAATGAGGCCTCAAATCTCATTAAATAGTTAGAAAGAGTCAAAAGTAAGGGGATATACATGATACTCTCATGTTTGGTGAAATTATATATTGTTTTATTGCATAGATAACACTGTTCTCCACAATATAGGTATCCTAAAACAACGTAGACATTTAAAAATATTGCAGAATATGAATCTTTCTCCCAGTTATGTTTTGTTGATCTGCTTCAGAGTTAAAATGAACAAATAAACAAGACCTCAGAGAAGTCAGGGGAAAAAGCAGCTTTTATGGCATTTAAGGAAGTAGGCTTTCCTCCCTGAGATCTGGACTCTGTAGAATATAAAAGCAATGTGAAAGCTCATACTTCAGGGTTCTTCTCCTTGTCCCCTGGGAAGCTTTAAGGGGAAGCCCTGGACTTGGGATCACCTTTCAAACAGCAAACATCAAATCCATAAAGATTAGGGAAGACTCCTGAGCCCTCTCCAAGGTTAGTTGCTCTTTTCCTAAAACGATGTTGAATTTGCAGAAGAATTTCTCCAGGCCCCAGTGGATTAATCTTGCTATTTCCCCCAAGAGATAAATGACTGAAGAAACAATGCCAACAACATTGCTCTTTCTGAGTATCCTCAAAACCCAAACATTCTCAAGTGTAATTCAGAAGCAGCAGGAAGTAGGTTGGAGCCTTCAAAAATAAAAGAAATTAAAGCAAATTTTCCTGCTCAATTTGGGCACATACTGATATTCTTTTCAGACTCAAGCCCAGATTGTTCCCGTGTAAGAAATATTTTTTTTGTGGATTGATCTCAGAGGATTGATCCACCACCCTGTTCCTCCTGGGCTCCCTAGTAGATTGGAGTGTGGAAAGTGACATCTAAATTAGTCTAAAGTAAATATAACCGAGAAAAAAATCAACCCCATAATAATGATATTTAGTGTTTTCAAAGTCTCAATAAACAGTGCTGAGTGTATCCATCCATCTTATTGTCCTTAAATAATGTGGTTAGTAATATATAGGGCTTAGACTTAAATGAATTTCACATAGAAGTATCACAGTTTATCTCTGAAGATTGAGCCCATTAAGGAAATAAATGCATGATCTGGAATGGTGTTTTCTTTCTCACCAGAGGTATGGACTTTGATGATAATCCTACAAAGACAACTTTACGTAGAATGAGGCTGGCTTTCCCAGAGAAATCATCCTAGGGTTAACATCCACTGGCACAGGCTTTAGGAGACGTTCTGTAATTCATTCATGGGTGCCTTTTATGAACATCATGGCAGAGATTCCTTTCCTGAGTGGGCTGCCTTCAAACACACTGTTCGGCTTAAGTTTCTGTAATACTAATTCTAGTTTGAAATGGTTCTACTACCTCTCAAAATTGGAGGAGAACAGAAGGAGGACAGCAAGTAGCATTTTATGAAGCAACCAAAATGAGCAAACACTGCGCTAGGTATTTTTGCTTTTACTTGATATTTCATTTGGTGGTCACAGTGACTCTATGGTTTATTGCTATTATTATTATTATCCCCACTCTGTAGAAGAAGCAAAAGAATAAACAATTTTCACAAAATTATTCAGCCGCTACGTGGCAGCTTCCCACTCTGACTTCAAATTCCACTCACTGTTCAATAAATATCCTTTACCCTCAACCTGTAATAGGAGGATAATTTAAAAGCAATGTTGCCTTAATAAGGAATAATCATGGAGAAATCCTAAGCCTGGAGAGCATGAGTAAGAGGTTTACTTTCACCCATCCTAGACAATTTTTGTAATGATTATTTAAACCAAATTCTTCTAAAAGCTGTAAATGCTAAAAAGTAAAATTCAAATATAAAAACAGATATTTGAAATTTAAATTCCCTGTCTTAAAGTTGTGAAGACAACCTGAAGAAAAAAGCACTTTCATTATTTTATCCATTTTTAGGATGCTGACAATTCTTGTATGGTTCTTGTATGGCTACTTCACTACATTATTTTTATTCCAAGTACCTTTTTCATGTGTGCCTTAAAAATAATAAAGTATCTATATGCCACATGATTGTATAAGTTTTACCCATAAGGATTTTAGGCAATAATATAATTTCTATTTTGTATAGGTTTATTGTATTATATCTTTCATTTCTATATTGTTTGGCTCTTAATAAGAATCCATGTGTTTAGTACAGGGTTGGTATATGATTTTGCAACCCAGTTACTAGGTATGTACTTAGAAGAACTGCAATCAGCGACACAAATAGACATTTGCACACTGGTGTTTATGGCGAAATTATTCACAATTGCCAATGGATGGAGGTAGCGTAAGGGTACATCAACTGATGAGCAGGAGGGCAACTGTGGTGTATAGATACGATGGTATATTGAGCGGCCGCAGAAAGGAATAAAGTCAGGAGGCATGCAATGAGGTGAATGAAACTTGAGGACATTATGCTGAGCAAAATAAGGCAGAAATGAAGGAACAAATATTGCCCTTTTTAGTGTGTTCTCACTAATATACTAGCTATAATGGCCAAATTCTGAGCATTAAATTCTAGAGCATAGGTTATAAGGAGACAGTAAGTGGGCACAGATCAGGCAATCAATGATTAAAGAGTATATTAAGAACATTCAACAAGGCTCATTGTAAACTTGTTGGATTGTAAGCTCTTATAGCAGTCACATTTAAGCCTGACTTTTAACTTTAATCTCTAAATTCTGAGATTACCATGCCATTTCTGTATAAGTGGGTAGTTTCCTGGAACCTTGGGTATCTGTGTGACACTTGAGACTCAGAGTTAGAGTTCTGCAACTCTGAAAGTCAGTATTACTCCATACAGCAAATGTTAAATAAGCTACAAAAGAGATCAGACTTCAATTAGAGATATGAAGGAAGCTGATCCGGTTAGGACTAAGGTATCTCAGGGTACAGAGTAAAAGATGATATTGCCTGTATTTTAAAACTTCGACTTCTGTGTGAGACGAAAGAAAGAGATATTTATTTTGTCCAAAATTTAAATTTTCTGTAGAACACTTTTTGATGTAATCTGTCTGGTCAATTTATTTAAACAACCTATTTACATGATGAACCTAGAATAGGGGATGAGATCTTGCTATTCTGTACAGGTTATTGTAATACTGTGATACATTCCAGAGTAGGTGGGGCAGGAAATAAAAAGTATTTGCTAAGTCCCATGAGGGACTGGAGAAAAAAATGTGGAATTATTAAACTTCCCCACCTGGGGAATACCTGATATTCTTTTCCAAGCATTAGGGACTTCCAATTTAATAAGCCAAGCCCATGATCTTGAGGCTTGCCCTTATGAAATTTATTTCTGTAATGGCAAAGCTAAGCTCACTTATAATTATGCCTAAGAGTCACTCCCAGAAATCCTCTTTTTTTGCTCAAATATGGCCTCTTTCTCTAAGCCAAACTCTGCAAATAAACTCACTACCTTCCCCATATATGGGACATGATTTTCAGGGGTGTAAATTTCCCTGGCAATGTGGGATATGACGCCTAAGGCTAAGCCTGGCCCTGCTGGCATCATGGGATCAACAAAGTCTTTTTGACCAAAAGGGTAAAGAGAAATGGAACAAAATAAAGTTTCAGTGTCTAAGAGAATTCAAATAGATTTGAAAGGTCGTTCTGAAGGTTAGTCTTATGCAAGCTTCAGCCAGATAATGCAACATGCCAAGCCCCAGCTGGTATTCCTGAAAACCCTAAGAATATCCTGGGCTTAATCTAAGACTCTATTAAAGTTTTAAATACCAAGTTTTTCAAGAACTTAAAGCCACCAGATGGCTCCTATGCCAGATAAGCCCTGAAACCCAGAGGCACCAGTCTTTCCAAGAGTATCAACCAGTCTCATTACTCTGCCCCATAATGTCAACACCCCTTTCCAGCATGAAGAAGTTATTGCCTAGATATCCCTTAAGATTGAGAGAATGATACAATGAAAAGGAGGAGTTGAAATTGAGAAGTTAGGATTTAACAAATAATTATATTGACTTATCATACCGAAATTTCTTTTTAGTTTCCAGCATATCATAATAGCCAGAAGGAAATATCTGAAATTGTTGAACTGTATTCCAATAACCTTTGATAATGACTGTAGAACCATATAGCTTTTATCTCATGACCTTGTGATTATAAAGTCCTTGTGACACTCCCTTTATCCAGTGTATGAGTAGATGAATAATAAAGACATGCATGAAAAATAATAGGCTGGGGATATAGGGGAAAAACTATGTAAACTATGGACAATAGTTAATAATACTACTTTAATAATCTTTCATCAATTGTAACAAATGTAATTACTGTTAAAAAAAATGGTAGAATTACAAAAGAAAGGTGCTATCATCAACTGTAACAAATTTTCCTCACCAGTGCAAGTGTTGGTGATGGGGATGTATATGGGGACTGTGCACCATAGGTATGATTGTTCCATAAAACCAAAACTTCTCTAATACAAATTTTTAAAAAATTAAGAGAAGGGATGAGAATTTCAAAAGCACACATGAAGACTTGGGTGAGAAAGCCACAAGCCAGGGAACACCAAGGTTTGCCAGCAACCACTTGAAGCTAGGAAGAAGCAAGGAAGATTCTCCTCAGGAGCTTTCAGAGGGAGCAGGGCACTGCTGACACCTGGACTTCTGGTCTCCAGGACTGTGAGGGAATAAATGTCTGTTACGTGAAAACAAACAAACAAAAAACCTTTGTGACAAACAATGCAACAAGAACAACTGTTTGGTTATTTTCAAGGCATATAACATAGATTGGGGAAGTGAGCACACACCTGATTCTAATCAGCATTCTTTTTTTTTAAAAAAAACTAGCTATTGATATAATCAGCCATCCCCATGGAGTCAGTCTCCTGCCATGTCTTTTCTGTGATTTATATTTGAAAAGGAGATTCTTGAACATCCAATACCCAGGTCAAACGAGTTATATCTATATTAAAACCCTCAAAGTTAGTACAAGATAAATATTTATCTCCTTATCAATTACACAGTGAATAGGCCATTTAATATCTTTCTACATTCTAATATTCATACATTCATACATTCTAATATTTCATTCAGAGCTTTTTAAAAACTGAATTTCTCTAAGAGATTTGTATTTCTCCCCCTATAAATGCTAAAATCTGAGAATAAAAGCTCAATAAATCCGAAAGCATTCTTACTATCCAGTTTAACCACCTTGTTTTCTAATAATCAGGAAACTGTAAAATAAAAAATATATAGTTTTAATCCTTTGTACATTACTCACTCTACTGCTTCTTTCAAAATATTTTTTCTTAGGATATCAAGCTGCTTTCTTTTTTAAAAAATTAAAATTTGTTAATAAAATAGTTGAGATAGACCAAAAAAGAAATAAGAATGCTGGCCACTTGTTGTCCATTTGTGAGACACTATAGAGTCAATTATCTTAACTAAGAATTTTCTTCCTTGATTTCTTTGTGATTCTCAAAATACTTCAGTTTTACATGTCTAATTTTTGCCACAGCTTTTATAACTGAGAAAATTTAGTAGTAAGCATCCTGCATCAAACGTCCTAATCAAGTTTTTTTTTCACATGGGCAGGCATCGGGAATCGAACCCGGGTCCTCTGGAATGGCAGGTGAGCACTCTGCCTGCTGAGCCACTGTGCCCCCCCGCCCAATCAAGTCTTTTTGAGTAACTTTTTTCTTTGCCAATTTCATCTGTCAATTCTTAAACTGGTTACTTTTCAAATCGATGTCACCTAAGCTTGCACTGCAAAGGACAGAGACTGAATATGGGAGTGTCCCCAGCAGGTCAGAAGTGTGCAGAGTTATTGGAGAAATGTGACATATCCCCTCGTCCAGCGCCAATCCTGAAACCCTTTCTCCTAGCTAAAAGATGCAGAATTTATTTTTATCTTTCTCAATTGACACACTTTTCCAAATATATTTTTCTCTGGGCTGCTTTAAAATCACATAGCCAAAGCCTGCAGAGTTACCACAACTGCTTTTCTCAAGAGCAAGGTACTCAGACCAGAAGGTTTTCCTGCAAGGAGGAAGCAATTTTTTTTCTCCTGAAACTACCATGTGTTACTTCTTCTCTGAATATTTCTCAATAACGAAGGCATCCAGGCCAACTGGAACATGAAACTTTCAAAGGTTCACCATTTAAGACACTATTAGGTGACAGCTTGGGACAGTGATGGGAACCCTGGGTTCAAGTTCTGGCCTGGTGCCTGACCTGATGGAGGGCAGGGAGCTCAACTGCTCCCACATCGCTAAGGGGTGGTTGGTGATGGCTACCCAAGAGCATTGGGAGAGCCCCTGAGCATTAACACGCTGTCAAGCAGTGTGGGACTTATGAGCTGTGCATATTTAGCCGTTACTATTATAGTTCTACCCCCGAGGGTCAAGGTCCTCAGAAATCAAAGAAGGAAGATTCATGTAGTCAGAGTTACCAGTTCTTCATTTTCAAACTCCAGATTATACTGTGCAGCTTCTTCTGTCACTGGTTTCTGAACAATGTTTCTGCAGATGAGCCAGATGGCCAGACTAGCAATGAACATCCCGATATCAGGCACGAACACTCGGATCCCGTTGCCAGCATCGGCTCCTTTCAAACTTGGGGGAAAATAAAAAGGGAGAGGGCGAGATTTAGTCGTTCTTGTATTTCTAGCATTAAACCACCTTAAAATATATTTGAGTCTTCGTAATGATTTAAGACAAAGATGGTCAGTTTCTCCTTAGAAAGTCCCAGAAAGCTTTTCATTAACCTCCTAATCTTATGAAATCTATGAAGAATCAGGAAGAGGCCAGTGTTTCACAAGAGTTTGGGAAATATTGTAGAGCCCTAAACCAATCCTCATTCCCAAACGAGGCTTGAAAATTCTATTGTTATTAAATAAACCAAACGTCCAGTATAAACAAGTTGCCTGCAATCTAGCTGAAGCAGTTAATAAGCCAGACATACTATATATATATATATATGTAGTATATATATATATACTAGCAGCTAGAGTATATTTTACTTTAGATATAAAACAAAGCTAGAAGGGAAAAATAGACAAAATGGTAAAAGCAACCCTTGAATGTTGGGCCTCCTCACTATTTACTTAGTTGATTTTTTTTTTATGCTGCTCTGAGAAAGGCAGATTTAATGTTTCTTCTATTAATCTTAGTAACACTGAACTTAAGAGTCAAAAGCTGTGGATTTCAATCTCTGTCTGACATCTACTAGCTCAGCTTCTCATAGCCATAATTTCCTTTGTGCCAAAGAGGAAGTATTGCCTTCCTTATCTCATGTGAGTCAAATGAGATAATAGGTCATGATTTGGGGGAAAAAAGATGAATATTTTTGTATGAAATAATATATGCAACATTCTTTGTAAGTGATGGAAACTTTCTGGCACAGACTCCCACTCAAGCTTACTTTTTGAGAACAGCAGTATCAACTAACATTTAGATAATTTTCACACTTACATGGCATTTTGTTATTAGAACTGAGATCTTGAAACAGATTTGGTACAGCAGGCAGCAAAGGCTAGAGGGTGAGGTTGAGAGTAAAAAAAGCTTTAATGGGATGTGGGGGAGGAACGTCTGCAAAGATAATACAGATACCATCTGTGAGCTTGGGAGATGTCCAAGGGTAATGGATATGAGAATAAAAGACAGTGCACTGAATTGGCAGCAAGGCTGGCCAGCATGTCTCACCTTCTCTGAGGTGTACGTTGGCTAAACTCACTTCATTGTACGTATAAGATGGCAGAGGCAGAATTGCCACTGTCACAGCAAACTCATCACCCCATTCAGCATCCGACCTGCGCCAGTCACAATGCTCATTGCGCTAGACCAATACCTGACCTGCCATTGTCTTCCCAAGGGGCTGGGTGCCTGGAGCTGCATGGGTGATGGTACCATTGCCAGATAAAGCTGTGCAGACTCAGGTTTGCAGGATAAGATTCTGGAAGGGCAGAGCCAGACCCAGGAGGTAAGGGTCCGGGCCAGTATTAGAAGGTGAGGCAATCAGTGGAAAAACCAAGAATGGGACTTCAAAGGAAGGCTAAATCTTTGAAGAAATGTTTATCAGAGACAAAACTGCTTTAAGGATAGGAAGCAAAGGACAACATGATGTGCACACTCATGTTTAACAAAATTGATTTGCTCACTTAATATTTTCACAACCCATGGAACATTATTATACATCATCATGATTATAACCGCATAGGATTTATTTAACTAGTCCACACTTACACATTTAGAATGTTTCCATTTATTTATCAGCATAATATACATAAAAGTTAAATCTTAATGAAATAAAAAGTCTTCTAAACTAGAATCTTCTAGGAATCAATCCTCAGACCAGTCTAATCTGCTTTTTAAAATGAGCTGGAAGAGGAAATGCTCTGTGAAATCTTCATTTTTTACAAATTGCTCTAAACTCTTTTAAACAGCAAAATAGGAAAGTGATAAGGAACTCTCTTGCCCCCATTAACAAAAAAAAAGCAAAACATGATAGTGCCAAAGATTTGAAAATGGCAAAATCATTTAATTTGAGTAAGAATAAGAAAATTCAATGACGAAAACTTCATCCAGACTAAATGTATAATACTGAATTCTGATGATTGGCTTTGTCATAGGAAAGCAATGCAGAGGCTCACTGTATATTTTAAAAATCCCTAATATGATAAAAAAGAACAAACTCAGGTTAATTATCATTACAATGAGAAGAAAACAGGATCAAGGAAAAAGACCAGAAAATTAGAGCAAGGCCGGACGGTTGTTTCCTGTGCAGCTTAGACCAGGATACCCGGCTGACGGACTCTGGTGGATTTTGGCAAAGAAGATTATTATAGCTCTTTCATGGAAAACAAATTGACTGTGGTTTTCTGAAAAGCAACAAGTCAGTGAAGTTAAGGGGAAAAGACTTCTTAAAGTAAAGGTAACAAGAGCTCTCGCTGTGGCCTCAGCTGCTTCTTGCACCACAACAGAGACTCAGAAAACCTTAGCTGTATGCCTTTCCCACCTGAGGATTGCATTAAGGTCTCAGTTTGCAAACAGTGGCTTTGCGGCAACAGTCTCAGCTTTGTGCTTCTTGGTCCCAAAGGAGACATTCCCTAGCATACATATATTAGGGCACAAATGAACGCAGTTTGCAAAAGCAATCGCTCCACCCACTGTAACAGAATCCAGCTACTAGATTCAAGATTGGGCTGCGATCCCTATTTAGAATAGAATCATTCAGCCATAGAGGCACTAAAGTATTAACCACTACTCTTGGCTTGCTGAATTAACAAAGCAGTGCATTCATAAATGTGCACACAGTAACAATGAGACTTTTGAAGAAACATGAAGAAGAGCATGTAACTTAGGCATTGCTGATAAGGCCTTGACAATGCAATAAGATGAAAAGGCCGTAGTGGGATTGATAGGAACTTCTGGACCGTCTCAAGCACAAAATTTCCTTCTTCACTGTGTAGACCGATGTTTGCTAAAATATAGTCATCAGAATGCTAGTGCCCAGAAATGTTGTGCACTAAAATAAAATATAGCAAAGCAAAAAAAATAGTCTTTGGCCAAGTAAGTGTTACAGAGGTACAATGCATATTATTATACTGAAGAACTTGAGAAATTTGGCATTGAACAATTGATTTGCATTGAAACAGGTTTCCAAAATTTATTTAACCATGAAACCATTTTTTAAAAAATTTCATCTAATACCTATTAACAACTGATTCATGGAACAGGTTTTGGGAAATGTCAGATTAGAGTGTGCTCATTGGTTTAGGTTTTAGATAAAAAGGAATAAAGAATTTAGAAACTGTACTAACTTGTAACTAATCTCTAATGATTTTAGAAGTGCAGAGACATCTCCTTCCGTTCCTGCACCCATTTGACCAGCTATCCATCAATCCAGATACTCAATAAAGTAAATCTTTGAATACATGGAGGTGGAAGAGAATTAAAAAGATCCTGGAACATATTCTTCATCTTACAGATTATGGAAACCAGTGAGTGGATAGATAAATGGTCTGCTCCATTTGTACAGTTAGTGGCAGAGGCTCAAGTGGGGTCAGTCTTTCTGAAGACTCACTTTCCCATAAGAATCAGTTCTTCTGATTACTGCCAACCTCACTGCCTCCCTGTCTTTCCTTCCATCCATTTTCCACCACTGCAAACAGACCTTCTCACCCACCTCCTCACAGAACATTCTGTAAGGATTGCCAGAAGTCTCCCAACTAAAATGTCCAAATCTCCCATTTTAATTCCCATTACATTCTACCTCTATGCTTCATTTGATAAGGAAGATCAACCCTTTTCACCTTCAAATCTTTTCTACTTGGTTTCCTTACATCTTTTCCAGTTTTCCTCCTACCTCTATAAATACTTGAAAACTCAAGTTCCTGGAAACTCCCACTAAAAAATGCCAAGTTGGGTTGTGCCCCAAAGACTCTTCTTTTTTACCTCCTCCTGAAATACTAATAAGACCACAAAATTCTGTTCTTCACTTATTTTTCTGCTAACTCTACATGGTCAGCATGGATAATTGACCCATCCCCAAGGCTTCAATTGGCATCTACATGATGACTTGCAAATTTAACATCCTTACATGATTAAAAAATACTCAACAAACAAGGAATATAGGAAAAGATCCTCAACTTGATAAAAGGCATCTACAAAACACTTCACAGCTAATATCTTACTTAGTGGTGAAAGACTGGATGCTTTTACACTAATATCATGAAAAAGATGAGGATGTCCACTCTCACCACGTCTCTTCAGCATTATATTGGAGTTTCTGGGCAGGGTGATTAAGCAAGAAAAAGAAAAAAAAAAGATATGCTGAATAGAAAGGAAGAAATTAAGCTATCGCTATTCACAGATGGCATGATCTTAAATATAGAAAATCCTAAGGAATCCTCTAAAAGACATTAAGACTAATAAATGAGTTCATCAAGGTTGCTGAACATAAGCTATTTGTCACAATCCTTATCTGAATCTCAGTTGATTTCTTTGTACAAACTTACAAGCTGATCTAAAATTCATATGATATTCCAAGGGACAGAGCAGAGCCAAAACAATCCTGAAAAGGAACATGAAGTGGGCCAACTCACACATCCCAATTTCAAAACTTACTACAAATAACAAAACAAAACAAAACTAAATAAATAAATGAATAAAAAACTAACTACAAAGCTACAGAAATTAAGCCAGTGTGCTACTAGCATAAAAAGCTTAATGTAATGGCCGTCATTCATTACACATGAACCCATCAGAGGCCTCCCGTCTCCGCTGTCTCTGTGTCTGGGGTTCAAGCCTGGAACATGATCCAGTGTGGACTAACACAAAATGTTGGCTGAATGAAAGCTCTCTCTAGAACATACCTCTCTACATATTTCTTCTTCACTCTTTAAGACAATACTTCGTGCAAAGTACTGTTGAAGAACTGGACTATCCCCTTACCACAAAGAGCACTGTAATTGATTTTAGGGAAAATAAAACACAAGCAAAGAGGAGGAAAAATTACCATGGTCTTGGGAATGGCATGGAGATCAAGAGGTGTTCATGGGTAAAGTCTCAGTTATTGGACATGCAGATTAAATAGGGAAAGCGTGCAAATTATAAATTGTTAAACATATATTCAGATTATTTAAATAACTACGTTGGTGGAAACAGTTGAAACACAGAAGATATGAAATAAATGTAAAGAACATTTGATGGCTCATTTTGGCAGAATTGTTTACTCCTTTCAAAAATATCTATGAAGCACCTACTATGTACCAGGTGCCAATCCTGAGCACGGAGTTTTGGTTGTGCATGATAACATACAAGAGAAATAAAGTCTGAAAGACTGGAGCTGAAAGCTCGGAAATTTGGGCTTTTATATTATAGGGGAGCCACTGGCAGCTTTTTTTTTTTTTTTTTTTTTTATTAATTAAAAAAAGAATTAACAAAACAATTAGAAATCATTCCAATCTACATGTACAATCAGTAATTCTTAATAACATCACATAGTTGCATATTCATCATTTCTTAGTACATTTGCATCGATTTAGAAAAAGAAATAAAAAGACAACAGAATAAGAATTAAAACAATAATAGAAAGAAAAAAAACAAAAAAAACAAAAACAAAAAACCTATACCTCACATGCAGCTTCATTCAGTGTTTTAACATAATTGCATTACAATTGGGTAGTATTGTGCTGTCCATTTCTGAGTTTTTATATCCAGTCCCGTTGTACAGTCTGTATCCCTTCATCTCCAATTATCCGTTCTCTTTTTTTTTTTTTTTTTAATTAACGGAAAAAAAGAAATTAACCCAAAATTTAGAGATCATACCATTCTACACATGCAATCATTAATTCTTAACATCATCACATAGATGCATGATCATCATTTCTAGTACATTTGCATTGGTTTAGAAGAACTAGCAACATAACCGAAAAAGATATAGAATGTTAATATAGAGAAAAAATAAAAGTAATAATAGTAAAATCAAAACAAAACAAAACAAAACAAAACAAAAACCTATAGCTCAGATGCAGCTTCATTCAGTGTTTTAACATGATTACTTTACAATTAGGTATTATTGTGCTGTCCATTTTTGAGTTTTTGTATCTAGTCCTGTTGCACAGTCTGTATCCCTTCAGCTTCAATTACCCATTGTCTTACCCTGTTTCTAACTCCTGCTGAACTCTGTTACCAATGACATATTCCAAGTTTATTCTCGAATGTCCGTTCACATCAGTGGGACCATACAGTATTTGTCCTTTAGTTTTTGGCTGGATTCACTCAGCATAATATTCTCTAGGTCCATCCATGTTATTACATGGTTCATAAGTTTATCTTGTCTTAAAGCTGCATAATATTCCATCGTATGTATATACCACAGTTTGTTTAGCCACTCTTCTGTTGATGGAGATTTTGGCTGTTTCCATCTCTTTGCAATTGTAAATAATGCTGCTATAAACATTGGTGTGCAAATGTCCGTTTGTGTCTTTGCCCTTAAGTCCTTTGAGTAGATACCTAGCAATGGTATTGCTGGGTCGTATGGCAGTTCTATATTCAGCTTTTTGAGGAACCGCCAAACTGCCTTCCACAGTGGTTGCACCCTTTGACATTCCCACCAACAGTGGATAAGTGTGCCTCTTTCTCCGCATCCTCTCCAGCACTTGTCATTTTCTGTTTTGTTGATAATGGCCATTCTGGTGGGTGTGAGATGATATCTCATTGTGGTTTTGATTTGCATTTCTCTAATGGCCAGGGACATTGAGCATCTCTTCATGTGCCTCTTGGCCATCCGTATTTCCTCTTCTGAGAGGTGTCTGTTCAAGTCTTTTTCCCATTTTGTAATTGGGTTGGCTGTCTTTTTGTTGTTGAGATGAACAATCTCTTTATAAATTCTGGATACTAGACCTTTATCTGATATATCATTTCCAAATATTGTCTCCCATTGTGAAGGCTGTCTTTCTACTTTCTTGATGAAGTTCTTTGATGCACAAAAGTGTTTAATTTTGAGGAGTTCCCATTTATTTATTTCCTTCTTCAGTGCTCTTGCTTTAGGTTTAAGGTCCATAAAACCGCCTCCAGTTGTAAGATCCATAAGATATCTCCCAACATTTTCCTCTAACTGTTTTATGGTCTTAGACCTAATGTTTAGATCTTTGATCCATTTTGAGTTAACTTTTGTATAGGGTGTGAGAGATGGGTCTTCTTTCATTCTTTTGCATATGGATATCCAGTTCTCTAGGCACCATTTATTGAAGAGACTGCTCTGTCCCAGGTGAGTTGGCTTGACTGCCTTATCAAAGATCAAATGTCCATAGATGAGAGGGTCTATATCTGAGCACTCTATTCGATTCCATTGGTCGATATATCTATCTTTATGCCAATACCATGCTGTTTTGACCACTGTGGCTTCATAATATGCCTTAAAGTCAGGCAGCGCGAGACCTCCAGCTTCGTTTTTTTTCCTCAAGATGTTTTTAGCAATTCGGGACACCCTGCCCTTACAGATAAATTTGCTTATTGGTTTTTCTATTTCTGAAAAATAAGTTGTTGGGATTTTGATTGGTATTGCATTGAATCTGTAAATCAATTTAGGTAGGATTGACATCTTAACTATATTTAGTCTTCCAATCCATGAACACGGTATGCCCTTCCATCTATTTAGGTCTTCTGTGATTTCTTTTAGCAGTTTTTTGTAGTTTTCTTTATATAGGTTTTTTGTCTCTTTAGTTAAATTTATTCCTAGGTATTTTATTCTTTTAGTTGCAATTGTAAATGGGATTCATTTCTTGATTTCCCCCTCAGCTTGTTCCTTACTAGTGTATAGAAAAGCTACAGGGGACTTCCTGGAAGATGGCGGCTTAGTAAGACGCGCGGATCTTAGTTTCTTCTCCAGGACACCTACTAGGGGAGTAGAAACGATACAGAAAGCGCCCAAAGCCACAACAGAGATAAAAAAGACAGCGTACCCCATCCTGGAACGGCTGGCTGGCTGAGAGAAGCAGCTCGGGTGAGATCGCCGAGGCGCGCGGGCCTTACCGGGCGGGGTGGCAAGCGGCCGGAGTTACTCCCTTCCCCCTTCCCGGGCCGGCTGGGAGAATTGGAGAGGTGGTCCCCTGAAACAAAGACGGCTGGCACCCACACCACGCGCAGCCCCCGGACCAACTGAGAGAATTGGATCGGAAACCCCCAGGCCGCGGAGAACGGTGACGGGTGGGGGAGGCCCCTTCCAAACCCGTGACTCAGGGGAACGTGCACTCTCTCGGGCGGGCCGCTGCCGCTGGCGCCCTCCCGCCACGCTTGTTGCCCAGGGCCGACTAGGAAATTCGGACGGGCTCTTTCCCTGGCTGCGGCGACCAGCAACCCTCCCTGCGTTCGGAACCCGGGCCGGCTCAAGCCGTTTCGGCTAGCGAACCCCCAGGACGGCGAGAGTTTTCCAAAGTTTAAGGTCCCACAGCACCTTTTACTGGTGGGACCCCCAGACAAACGGGTGCCACGAGCGCCACCTACTGGGCAGGATAAGAAAAACAGAACCCAGAGATTTCACAGAAAAATATTACAACCTTGCTGGGTCCAACACCAAGAGAAATCTGAATAAATGCCCAGACGCCAGCAGCAGAAGATAACTGTCCACGCTCAAAAGATTGAGAATATGGCTCAGTCAAAGGAACAAACCAATAGCTCAAATGAGACACAAGAGCTGAGACAACTAATGCTGAATATACGAACAGAAATGGAAAACCTCTTCAAAAATGAAATCGATAAATTGAGGGAGGACATGAAGAGGACATGGGCTGAACATAAAGAAGAAATAGAAAAACTGAAAAAACAAATCGCAGAACTTATGGAAGTGAAGGATAAAGTAGCAAACATAGAAAAAATAATGGATAGCTACAATGATAGATTTAAAGAGACAGAAGATAGAATTAGTGATTTGGAGGATGGAACATCTGAATTCCAAAAAGAAACAGAAACTATAGGGAAAAGAATGGAAAAATTTGAACAGGGTATCAGGGAACTCAAGGACAATATGAACCGCACAAATATACGTGTTGTGGGTGTCCCAGAAGGAGAAGAGAAGGGAAAAGGAGGAGAAAAACTAATGGAAGAAATTATCACTGAAAATTTCCCAACTCTTATGAAAGACCTAAAATTACAGATCCAAGAAGTGCAGTGCACCCCAAAGAGATTAGACCCAAATAGGCGTTCTCCAAGACACTTACTAGTTAGAATGTCAGAGGTCAAAGAGAAAGAGAAGATCTTGAAAGCAGCAAGAGAAAAACAATCCATTACATACAAGGGAAACCCAATAAGATTTTGTGTAGATTTCTCAGCAGAAACCATGGAAGCTAGAAGACAGTGGGATGATATATTTAAAATACTAAAGGAGAAAAACTGCCAACCAAGACTCCTATATCCAGCAAAATTATCCTTCAAAAATGAGGGAGAAATTAAAACATTCTCAGACAAAAAGTCACTGAAAGAATTTGTGACCAAGAGACCAGCTCTGCAAGAAATACTAAAGGGAGCACTAGAGTCAGATACAAAAAGACAGAAGAGAGAGATATGGAAAAGAGTGTAGAAAGAAGGAAAATCAGATATGATATATATAATACAAAAGGCAAAATGTTAGAGGAAAATATTATCCAAACAGTAATAACACTAAATGTCAATGGACTGAATTCCCCAATCAAAAGACATAGATTGGCAGAATGGATTAAAAAACGGGATCCTTCTATATGCTGTCTACAGGAAACACATCTTAGACCCAAAGATAAACATAGGTTGAAAGTGAAAGGTTGGGAAAAGATATTTCATGCAAATAACAACCAGAAAAGAGCAGGAGTGGCTATACTAATATCCAACAAATTAGACTTCAAATGTAAAACAGTTAAAAGAGACAAAGAAGGACACTATATACTAATAAAAGGAACAATTAAACAAGAAGACATAACAATCATAAATATTTACGCACCGAATCAGAATGCCCCAAAATACGTGAGGAATATACTGCAAACACTGAAAAGGGAAATAGACTCATATACCATAATAGTTGGAGACTTCAACTCACCACTCTCATCAAGGGACAGAACATCTAGACAGAGGATCAACAAAGAAATAGAGAATCTGAATATTACTATAAATGAACTAGACTTAATAGACATTTATAGGACATTACATCCCACAACAGCAGGATACACCTTTTTCTCAAGTGCTCATGGATCATTCTCAAAGATAGACCATATGCTGGGTCACAAAGCAAGTCTTAACAAATTTAAAAAGATTGAAATCTTACACAACACTTTCTCGGACCATAAAGGAATGATGTTGGAAATCAATAATAGGCAGAGTGCCAGAAAATTCACAAATACGTGGAGGCTCAACAACACACTCCTAAACAACGACTGGGTCAAAGAAGAAATTGCAAGGGAAATTAGCAAATACCTCGAGGCGAATGAAAATGAAAACACAACATATCAAAACTTATGGGACGCAGCAAAGGCAGTGCTAAGAGGGAAATTTATTGCTCTAAATGCCTATATCAGAAAAGAAGAAAAGGCAAAAATTCAGGAATTAACTATCCATTTGGAAGAACTGGAGAAAGAACAGCAAGCTAACCCCAAAGCAAGCAAAAGGAAAGAAATAACAAAGATTAGAGCACAAATAAATGAAATTGAAAACATGAAAACAATAGAGAAAATCAATAAGGCCAGAAGTTGGTTCTATGAGAAAATCAATAAGATTGATGGGCCCTTAGCAAGATTGACAAAAAGAAGAAGAGAGAGGATGCAAATAAATAAGATCAGAAATGGAAGAGGAGACATAACTACTGACCTCACAGAAATAAAGGAGGTAATAACAGGATACTATGAACAACTTTACGCTAATAAATACAACAATTTAGAGGAAATGGACGGGTTCCTGGAAAGACATGAACAACCAACTTTGACTCAAGAAGACATAGATGACCTCAACAAACCAATCACAAGTAAAGAAATTGAATTAGTCATTCAAAAGCTTCCTAAAAAGAAAAGTCCAGGACCAGATGGCTTCACATGTGAATTCTACCAAACGTTCCAGAAAGAATTAGTACCAATTCTCTTCAAACTCTTCAAAAAAATCGAAGTGGAGGGAAAACTACCTAATTCATTCTATGAAGCCAACATCACCCTCATACCAAAACCAGGCAAAGATATTACAAAAAAAGAAAACTACAGACCAATCTCTCTAATGAATACAGATGCAAAAATCCTCAATAAAATTCTAGCAAATCGTATCCAACAGCACATTAAAAGAATTATACATCATGACCAAGTAGGATTCATCCCAGGTATGCAAGGATGGTTCAACATAAGAAAATCAATTAATGTAATACACCATATCAACAAATCAAAGCAGAAAAATCACATGATCATCTCAATTGATGCAGAGAAGGCATTCAACAAGATCCAACATCCTTTCCTGTTGAAAACACTTCAAAAGATAGGAATACAAGGGAACTTCCTTAAAATGATAGAGGGAATATATGAAAAACCCACAGCTAATATCATCCTCAATGGGGAAAAATTGAAAACTTTCCCCCTAAGATCAGGAACAAGACAAGGATGTCCACTATCACCACTATTATTCAACATTGTGTTGGAGGTTCTAGCCAGAGCAATTAGACAAGAAAAAGAAATACAAGGCATCAAAATTGGAAAGGAAGAAGTAAAACTATCACTGTTTGCAGACGATATGATACTATACGTCGAAAACCCGGAAAAATCCACAACAAAACTACTAGAGCTAATAAATGAGTACAGCAAAGTAGCAGGTTACAAGATCAACATTCAAAAATCTGTAGCATTTCTATACACTAGTAATGAACAAGCTGAGGGGGAAATCAAGAAACGAATCCCATTTACAATTGCAACTAAAAGAATAAAATACCTAGGAATAAATTTAACTAAAGAGACAAAAAACCTATATAAAGAAAAATACAAAAAACTGCTAAAAGAAAACACAGAAGACCTAAATAGATGGAAGGGCATACCGTATTCATGGATTGGAAGACTAAATATAGTTAAGATGTCAATCCTACCTAAATTGATTTACAGATTCAATGCAATACCAATCAAAATCCCAACAACTTATTTTTCAGAAATAGAAAAACCAATAAGCAAATTTATCTGTAAGGGCAGGGTGCGCCGAATTGCTAAAAACATCTTGAGGAAAAAAAACGAAGCTGGAGGTCTCGCGCTGCCTGACTTTAAGGCATATTATGAAGCCACAGTGGTCAAAACAGCATGGTATTGGCATAAAGATAGATATATCGACCAATGGAATCGAATAGAGTGCTCAGATATAGACCCTCTCATCTATGGACATTTGATCTTTGATAAGGCAGTCAAGCCAACTCACCTGGGACAGAGCAGTCTCTTCAATAAATGGTGCCTAGAGAACTGGATATCCATATGCAAAAGAATGAAAGAAGACCCATCTCTCACACCCTATACAAAAGTTAACTCAAAATGGATCAAAGATCTAAACATTAGGTCTAAGACCATAAAACAGTTAGAGGAAAATGTTGGGAGATATCTTATGGATCTTACAACTGGAGGCGGTTTTATGGACCTTAAACCTAAAGCAAGAGCACTGAAGAAGGAAATAAATAAATGGGAACTCCTCAAAATTAAACACTTTTGTGCATCAAAGAACTTCATCAAGAAAGTAGAAAGACAGCCTTCACAATGGGAGACAATATTTGGAAATGATATATCAGATAAAGGTCTAGTATCCAGAATTTATAAAGAGATTGTTCATCTCAACAACAAAAAGACAGCCAACCCAATTACAAAATGGGAAAAAGACTTGAACAGACACCTCTCAGAAGAGGAAATACGGATGGCCAAGAGGCACATGAAGAGATGCTCAATGTCCCTGGCCATTAGAGAAATGCAAATCAAAACCACAATGAGATATCATCTCACACCCACCAGAATGGCCATCATCAACAAAACAGAAAATGACAAGTGCTGGAGAGGATGCGGAGAAAGAGGCACACTTATCCACTGTTGGTGGGAATGTCAAAGGGTGCAACCACTGTGGAAGGCAGTTTGGCGGTTCCTCAAAAAGCTGAATATAGAACTGCCATACGACCCAGCAATACCATTGCTAGGTATCTACTCAAAGGACTTAAGGGCAAAGACACAAACGGACATTTGCACACCAATGTTTATAGCAGCATTATTTACAATTGCAAAGAGATGGAAACAGCCAAAATCTCCATCAACAGAAGAGTGGCTAAACAAACTGTGGTATATACATACGATGGAATATTATGCAGCTTTAAGACAAGATAAACTTATGAACCATGTAATAACATGGATGGACCTAGAGAATATTATGCTGAGTGAATCCAGCCAAAAACTAAAGGACAAATACTGTATGGTCCCACTGATGTGAACGGACATTCGAGAATAAACTTGGAATATGTCATTGGTAACAGAGTTCAGCAGGAGTTAGAAACAGGGTAAGACAATGGGTAATTGAAGCTGAAGGGATACAGACTGTGCAACAGGACTAGATACAAAAACTCAAAAATGGACAGCACAATAATACCTAATTGTAAAGTAATCATGTTAAAACACTGAATGAAGCTGCATCTGAGCTATAGGTTTTTGTTTTGTTTTGTGTTGTTTTGTTTTGATTTTACTATTATTACTTTTATTTTTTTCTCTATATTAACATTCTATATCTTTTTCGGTTATGTTGCTAGTTCTTCTAAACCAATGCAAATGTACTAGAAATGATGATCATGCATCTATGTGATGATGTTAAGAATTAATGATTGCATGTATAGAATGGTATGATCTCTAAATTTTGGGTTAATTTCTTTTTTCCGTTAATTAAAAAAAAAAAAAAAGAGAGAAGGGATAATTGGAGATGAAGGGATACAGACTGTACAACGGGACTGGATATAAAAACTCAGAAATGGACAGCACAATACTACCCAATTGTAATGTGTAGAGAGCCGCTTTCCGGGTTTGGCCTAGTGGACACGCTGCAGCCTGCTCTAGAGTTCCCCCCGCCCATCGAGTGAGCCAAGATGGCGCTCACTTCCTGCTTCTGCAAATGACGCACACGCCCACCAACCCTATCTTCCAATCACCTCTGTATACGTGGCACTAACCTATTGGGTTTGGGCACAGTATATAAGAGGTTACCCGGACGGGGTGGGTGGAGACGACCCACAGGGAGCCGTACCTGACGGCCGCACAGAGGTTGTCTCCCCGCGGGATGCTTAGGCCCGCGTGGAACCTGTAACAGAGAATGCAAGCTTAACTCCAGTAAAGGTCTGTGCTCACAACCGTTGCGTGCCTCGAACCCGTGTTTATCACTCGAGTCGGTTTGCCTGCGTCCGTCTCTTTCTCCCCTCCTGTTCCCTTCACCGGCCGGGGATCAGAAGCCGAACGAGACGGTCGCGGACAAGTGGTGGCCCGTACGGGGCACCCTTCTGCTGCCTTTCCCCGAGCTGGTGAGGACGTGCTTCTTGAGTTCGCAGCGGACTTCCCGCGCTTGATCACCGCGAGAAGGTGAGTACTTCTTATTACGTGAGAGTTAAGGGCTGTGGGCGTTCAGGTAGCCCCAGTGAATCGGGAGAGCTCCCCGATTGATTAAAGACAGTGCCGACTGCAAGCATGGGGCAGTCAGGAAGTTCACCTTTATTACCCCCTTTAAAAACCCTTTTGAAGCAGCGGGGCATCTCAGTTAAGAAGAGTTCCCTCCTGCGGTTCCTTGACGATGTTGTTACCTTTGCCCTTTGGTTCGCCCATTCCGGTAGCCTCAGTCTGCCTTCTTGGTTAAAACTTGGTAATGACATAGAACGGGCGCGCCGGACGGGCCTTTGTATGGACCCGATCCTGGTCCCTATCTGGGAAACCGTCCGTGCTTGCCCTGAGGCAGAGTCTACTTCAGGCCTCAGTCCGTCTTCCGCCCTGCTGCAGGCACGGCACGCGCTCCAAGAAACTCAGTCAGTTTCGTCTGCGGACGGCTCCCGTAAAGGCAAGCCGCCAGAGTCAAGCGATAGTTCAGACACCTCTGATTCTGAGTCAGATAGCGGTGAGACCGAAGGTGCGGATGCGCCTCCGCTGATCGATTGGGGGAGGCCCCCTGTCTCACCCACGCAGCCTTCCGCCCCGCCAGCGCCTGCTGCAGGGGCGCGGCGGCTTCCGGTGAATGGTTTTGGTGATCTCGCCAAAAACCCTCACCACGGGCTCCCTCTGGTGGCCGAATCAGGTAATTACAGTGGCTGCTCTCCAACTTCTAAGCGCTTGTTAAAAGGAATGGGATATGTCCCTGGCAAAGGCTTAGGAGCCTCATTGCACGGGCGCGCAAGGCCTATACAAGCTGTCTCCAATTCTGACAGACGAGGCCTGGGTTTTTCCTAGGGGCCACTGAGGGGAGATTCCCACCCACACCTATAAAACTAAAGTGGAAGACCAGTACCCCGGTGTGGGTGCCTCAGTGGCCCTTACCAAAAGAAAAGCTGTCAGCATTGCATACTCTAGTGTCTATACAGCTAAAAGAGAGCCATATCATTCCCTCCACATCGCCTTGGAACACACCCGTATTTGTCATAAAGAAAAAATCAGGCAGATGGAGATTGTTACATGATTTAAGAGCCATTAATAATTGCATGGAGTCCTTAGGACCTGTTCAGATGGGGTTGCCCCTTCTCTCAGCTCTGCCAGAGCATTGGTCTATTTTCATCTTAGACATCAAAGACTTACTAAAGAAACAGAAAGGGGGAATAGGTCACGGCCTGTCCCCAAAGGCTCAACTGTCTATAGCCTTGTTTACGTACAATTTTTTAAATGAAAATTCACTAGGAATGACACCTGCTCTTCAGCACACTACTCCGAGTCCTCCACATAGAGGTCTAGTGCGTTGGAAGGATGTCCTGTCAGGACAATGGCAAGGCCCTGACCCAGTGCTCAGCTGGGCCAGAGGCTCTGTTTGTGTTTTTCCCTAGGAACCAGGACGTCAACCAGTGTGGGTTCCGGAAAGACTGGTGAGAACCGTGACATCGCCCGAGGAGGCCACGGAGCTGTTGCCTAAAAAACCAACAAGCCTTCAACCTGAACCATCAGATCAGGCCTCCAACTCTGCTGATGACGGCGGCGACTGACGAGATAGCAACGAAAGCGCCGGTCACCCTTCGATTGTTTAGAAGGGGGACCAGTTTTAATAACCCCCGTTGCCTTCGACCTTTCCAAACTGGGCGAGACTGTACAAAGTCTGTGGAACCGAGTCACCTCATGGTTCTCTTGGCCCAATTTGACTACTTGGATTCTCGTGGCAGTGGGACTATTAGTGGGCTTAGTCACTGTTAAATGTTTGTTAGAACGCTTGTTCCAGACACAGCAGCAACTACGTGTTTCTACCATGTTAGCTATGTCTTCCCAGTCAAATGTGGGTGTGCGTCCCTCCTCGATAGATAGCCCGTCTGAATCACCTGGGGCAAAGCTCTTGTCAGCAAGGTTTGTTGCAGGCTCCCTGGCCACTACCCGTGTTTAGCTAGGCACCAGAGGCTGTTAATTTTGCGCGCCTAGCCGCCTCGACGGTGGAGCTGCGGCCGCAGTCCTGGCCAGACTGGGCTTGGCTCTAGCCATTGCACCGAGGCCTCCGCAGCGTTTCCTATGCCCTGGCTGTCGCTCTCATAATCCCCGCTTGACCCAGTTGCGAGGCGAAGCACTGCAGGGAGAGTCACGTTGTTTCCAGCTCACGGGCTCTCCGGTCTCTATATGAGGTGAGCATTCTGGTCGGTGCCAGAGGCTCCGTCGTGTGATGACGCGAGCCTAGTCCAGACTCCCCAAAGCACCAAACTATGTTGTGAGCCACTCAGGCCCACGGGAGCACCATCATCAATAGAGACACTGGGTACAAGAATACGGTCTACGGACCATGCCTCTTATAAAAACAAAAAGGGGGAGATGTAGAGAGCCGCTTTCCGGGTTTGGTCTAGTGGACACGCTGCAGCCTGCTCTAGAGTTCCCCCCGCCCATCGAGTGAGCCAAGATGGCGCTCACTTCCTGCTTCTGCAAATGACGCACACGCCCACCAACCCTATCTTCCAATCACCTCTGTATACGTGGCACTAACCTATTGGGTTTGGGCACAGTATATAAGAGGTTACCCGGACGGGGTGGGTGGAGACGACCCACAGGGAGCCGTACCTGACGGCCGCACAGAGGTTGTCTCCCCGCGGGATGCTTAGGCCCGCGTGGAACCTGTAACAGAGAATGCAAGCTTAACTCCAGTAAAGGTCTGTGCTCACAACCGTTGCGTGCCTCGAACCCGTGTTTATCACTCGAGTCGGTTTGCCTGCGTCCGTCTCTTTCTCCCCTCCTGTTCCCTTCACCGGCCGGGGATCAGAAGCCGAACGAGACGGTCGCGGACAGTAATGCAATTATGTTAAAACACTGAATGAAGCTGCATGTGAGGTATAGGTTTTTTGTTTTTGTTTTTTTTGTTTTTTTTCTTTCTATTATTGTTTTAATTCTTATTCTGTTGTCTTTTTATTTCTTTTTCTAAATCGATGCAAATGTACTAAGAAATGATGAATATGCAACTATGTGATGTTATTAAGAATTACTGATTGTACATGTAGATTGGAATGATTTCTAATTGTTTTGTTAATTCTTTTTTTAATTAATAAAAAAAAAAAAAAGAAAAGCTACAGATTTTTGAATGTTGATCTTGTAACCTGCTACTTTGCTGTACTCATTTATTAGCTCTAGTAGTTTTGTTGTGGATTTTTCCGGGTTTTCGACGTATAGTATCATATCGTCTGCAAACAGTGATAGTTTTACTTCTTCCTTTCCAATTTTGATGCCTTGTATTTCTTTTTCTTGTCTAATTGCTCTGGCTAGAACCTCCAACACAATGTTGAATAATAGTGGTGATAGTGGACATCCTTGTCTTGTTCCTGATCTTAGGGGGAAAGTTTTCAATTTTTCCCCATTGAGGATGATATTAGCTGTGGGTTTTTCATATATTCCCTCTATCATTTTAAGGAAGTTCCCTTGTATTCCTATCTTTTGAAGTGTTTTCAACAGGAAAGGATGTTGGATCTTGTTGAATGCCTTCTCTGCATCAATTGAGATGATCATGTGATTTTTCTGCTTTGATTTGTTGATATGGTGTATTACATTAATTGATTTTCTTATGTTGAACCATCCTTGCATACCTGGGATGAATCCTACTTGGTCATGATGTATAATTCTTTTAATGTGCTGTTGGATACGATTTGCTAGAATTTTATTGAGGATTTTTGCATCTGTATTCATTAGAGAGATTGGTCTGTAGTTTTCTTTTTTTGTAATATCTTTGCCTGGTTTTGGTATGAGGGTGATGTTGGCTTCATAGAATGAATTAGGTAGTTTTCCCTCCACTTCGATTTTTTTGAAGAGTTTGAAGAGAATTGGTACTAATTCTTTCTGGAACGTTTGGTAGAATTCACATGTGAAGCCATCTGGTCCTGGACTTTTCTTTTTAGGAAGCTTTTGAATGACTAATTCAATTTCTTTACTTGTGATTGGTTTGTTGAGGTCATCTATGTCTTCTTGAGTCAAAGTTGGTTGTTCATGTCTTTCCAGGAACCCGTCCATTTCCTCTAAATTGTTGTATTTATTAGCGTAAAGTTGTTCATAGTATCCTGTTATTACCTCCTTTATTTCTGTGAGGTCAGTAGTTATGTCTCCTCTTCCATTTCTGATCTTATTTATTTGCATCCTCTCTCTTCTTCTTTTTGTCAATCTTGCTAAGGGCCCATCAATCTTATTGATTTTCTCATAGAACCAACTTCTGGCCTTATTGATTTTCTCTATTGTTTTCATGTTTTCAATTTCATTTATTTGTGCTCTAATCTTTGTTATTTCTTTCCTTTTGCTTGCTTTGGGGTTAGCTTGCTGTTCTTTCTCCAGTTCTTCCAAATGGATAGTTAATTCCTGAATTTTTGCCTTTTCTTCTTTTCTGATATAGGCATTTAGAGCAATAAATTTCCCTCTTAGCACTGCCTTTGCTGCGTCCCATAAGTTTTGATATGTTGTGTTTTCATTTTCATTCGCCTCGAGGTATTTGCTAATTTCCCTTGCAATTTCTTCTTTGACCCAGTCGTTGTTTAGGAGTGTGTTGTTGAGCCTCCACGTATTTGTGAATTTTCTGGCACTCTGCCTATTATTGATTTCCAACATCATTCCTTTATGGTCCGAGAAAGTGTTGTGTAAGATTTCAATCTTTTTAAATTTGTTAAGACTTGCTTTGTGACCCAGCATATGGTCTATCTTTGAGAATGATCCATGAGCACTTGAGAAAAAGGTGTATCCTGCTGTTGTGGGATGTAATGTCCTATAAATGTCTATTAAGTCTAGTTCATTTATAGTAATATTCAGATTCTCTATTTCTTTGTTGATCCTCTGTCTAGATGTTCTGTCCCTTGATGAGAGTGGTGAGTTGAAGTCTCCAACTATTATGGTATATGAGTCTATTTCCCTTTTCAGTGTTTGCAGTATATTCCTCACGTATTTTGGGGCATTCTGATTCGGTGCGTAAATATTTATGATTGTTATGTCTTCTTGTTTAATTGTTCCTTTTATTAGTATATAGTGTCCTTCTTTGTCTCTTTTAACTGTTTTACATTTGAAGTCTAATTTGTTGGATATTAGTATAGCCACTCCTGCTCTTTTCTGGTTGTTATTTGCATGAAATATCTTTTCCCAACCTTTCACTTTCAACCTATGTTTGTCTTTGGGTCTAAGATGTGTTTCCTGTAGACAGCATATAGAAGGATCCCGTTTTTTAATCCATTCTGCCAATCTATGTCTTTTGATTGGGGAATTCAGTCCATTGACATTTAGTGTTATTACTGTTTGGATAATATTTTCCTCTAACATTTTGCCTTTTGTATTATATATATCATATCTGATTTTCCTTCTTTCTACACTCTTTTCCATATCTCTCTCTTCTGTCTTTTTGTATCTGACTCTAGTGCTCCCTTTAGTATTTCTTGCAGAGCTGGTCTCTTGGTCACAAATTCTTTCAGTGACTTTTTGTCTGAGAATGTTTTAATTTCTCCCTCATTTTTGAAGGACAATTTTGCTGGATATAGGAGTCTTGGTTGGCAGTTTTTCTCTTTTAGTATTTTAAACGTATCATCCCACTGTCTTCTAGCTTCCATGGTTTCTGCTGAGAAATCTACACAAAGTCTTATTGGGTTTCCCTTGTATGTAATGGATTGTTTTTCTCTTGCTGCTTTCAAGATCTTCTCTTTCTCTTTGACCTCTGACATTCTAACTAGTAAGTGTCTTGGAGAACGCCTATTTGGGTCTAATCTCTTTGGGGTGCGCTGCACTTCGTGGATCTGTAATTTTAGGTCTTTCATAAGAGTTGGGAAATTTTCAGTGATAATTTCTTCCATTAGTCTTTCTCCTCCTTTTCCCTTCTCTTCTCCTTCTGGGACACCCACAACACGTATATTTGTGCGGTTCATATTGTCCTTGAGTTCCCTGATGCCCTGTTCAAATTTTTCCATTCTTTTCCCTATAGTTTCTGTTTCTTTTTGGAATTCAGATGTTCCATCCTCCAAATCACTAATTCTATCTTCTGTCTCTTTAAATCTACCATTGTAGGTATCCATTGTTTTTTCTATTTTTGCTACTTTATCCTTCACTTCCATAAGTTCTGCGATTTGTTTTTTCAGTTTTTCTATTTCTTCTTTATGTTCAGCCCATGTCCTCTTCATGTCCTCCCTCAATTTATCGATTTCATTTTTGAAGAGGTTTTCCATTTCTGTTCGTATATTCAGCATTAGTTGTCTCAGCTCTTGTGTCTCATTTGAGCTATTGGTTTGTTCCTTTGACTGAGCCATATTCTCAATCTTTTGAGCGTGGACAGTTATCTTCTGCTGCTGGCGTCTGGGCATTTATTCAGATTTCTCTTGGTGTTGGAACCAGCAAGGTTGTAATATTTTTCTGTGAAATCTCTGGGTTCTGTTTTTCTTATCCTGCCCAGTAGGTGGCGCTCGTGGCACCCGTTTGTCTGGGGGTCCCACCAGTAAAAGGTGCTGTGGGACCTTAAACTTTGGAAAACTCTCGCCGTCCTGGGGGTTCGCTAGCCGAAACGGCTTGAGCCGGCCCAGGGTCCGAACGCAGGGAGGGTTGCTGGTCGCCGCAGCCAGGGAAAGAGCCCGTCCGAATTTCCTAGTCGGCCCTGGGCAACAAGCGTGGCGGGAGGGCGCCAGCGGCAGCGGCCCGCCCGAGAGAGTGCACGTTCCCGGGGAGTCACGGGGTCACCGTTCTCCGCGGCCTGGGGGTTTCCGATCCAATTCTCTCAGTTGGTCCGGGGGCTGCGCGTGGTGTGGGCGCCAGTCGCCTTTGTTTCAGGGGACCACCTCTCCAATTCTCCCAGCCGGCCCGGGAAGGGGGAAGGGAGTAACTCCGGCCGCTTGCCACCCCGCCCGGTAAGGCCCGCGCGCCTCGGCGATCTCACCCGAGCTGCTTCTCTCAGCCAGCCAGCCGTTCCAGGATGGGGTACGCTGTCTTTTTTATCTCTGTTGTGGCTTTGGGCGCTTTCTGTATCGTTTCTACTCCCCTAGTAGGTGTCCTGGAGAAGAAACTAAGATCCGCGCGTCTTACTAAGCCGCCATCTTCCAGGAAGTCCACTGGCAGCTTTTTGTTAAATAATTCCCATAACCAGAACTACTGAAAGATTGGGAGCAAAGGAGGAACCTAATTACCACAGGACACTGATCCCAGAGGAAGAATGAACAGTCTGTTTGCAGGAAGTGGGAAGAGGAGGTGGTATCTGCCCAGCGTAAGGACTGGAAGGTCCTTCGGGGGCAGATGTAATCATTCCAGTTGGAGGGCACATGGGATTTGAGCCTGGGAGAGAAGTCAGGGCTGAAGAGGTAGACTTGAGAATTTTCTTCTTACATATGTTGGCAAAAAATCAATAGAGATATTTAGATTGTCAAGGGACTGTGAATAGCATGGAAGAACTATATATATATATATATATATATATATATATATATATACACCTCTCTAAACTAATTCCAAGTATACATTAAAGGATACTCAAAAAATTAAATTTTATTTCAAGTAAATCCTGCACTTGGAATCAAGCTAGCCAGGTTTATTCTAAAAGACCTGGTTCAATAAAACAATGCCAACATAAACAGTGCTATTTTCCAGTCACAAAAATTACATTTTTCATATATAAAAGCACATACTAAACCGCTTAAAGCATCATGTTCTCTTAAACAGACAGACATTTCCTTTCCAATCTCATGACATTCATATCGGCCTTATTCACTCAGAGTGATCATACCCTCTGAAAGGCATTGAGGAAGCTAAACATTGAAAATAGCCTAAATCTTCATAAAGAGAAGAATGGATAGGTTGAATTACTGTCTATCCATAAAATAAAATACTATAAAGCATTCCATGAGTGCAAATCTAGGTCTACATCTATAAACATGGAGCAAAAAAGGGGAAGTAGCCAAGGTTCAAAATATGTGCATATTGCTTAGAAATAGCAGGAATACATGCAGAAAGAACTATAGGAAAATGACATGCACCTAATGCAGGGCAGAGACAAGGGGTGCCATCAACTCTACTGGTTGCATCTAATTTCTTAAGCTGGTTAGTAGGTTTGAAAGTGTATCTTTAATGCTTCATATTACTTTTAAAAGCCTGATCAGCCACAGTGCTTAGAATCCCTGTGTAGAAAACACGGGAAAGACATTAAGTCAATTACCGTGCCTGGGAAAGACGCACCAATGGCCATGATTGCACTTGGTCTGATTGACTTATTAATCAAACCCAATTACCATCCTCCCATCGAAGTCCAGGGAAGAGGTTAGACAGGTAGAGATATTCTCGCACAAACCACTTTATTTTTCTAAGCTTCCATTTTTCTCATTTGTAGAATGGCTTTGCAGGTTCCTCCCAATTCTAAAATTTGATTTTGATTATGGAAGTACAAAATAAGGAGGTAGGGAAACGTAGATAGGACTGGGAAAGAAGAAAAATGTCTGGAGTTTCAGACTGCTGAGAAGGAGCACCAAGGTAAGCATACAACCATAATAATCTTCAGAATTTTGGTGATGCCAAATAAAATATTTGGGATAACCTCTCAAGACTAGAAAATCACTTAGACAAATTCCATACTAGTTGAAAAGGAAAGAAAATGATTGAATTTTTTCTTTAATTAAATTACTACAAAAGAACTCAAGAAAAGGGAAAATTGTACAAGAAGGAAAAATCAGTAGTGGAAATTTATTTTTAATATTGCATATCACAATAAATTAATAGGGCTAAATTTTTAAATTTAGTCACATACATTGATGTGATTCCTGTGGGGGACAGGTCCATTGGTTGAGAGATGGCAGAAAGGTCAACCTCAATCAGATCATAATAAAATGATTTAAAAATGAATGAGCAGAATCTAAACAAATAAGAACTATTATGATGGTTGTGCATTCTCCGGTGGCCTTTGAAGTTCACACACTTTTTCTTCTTTTGGTTCTCTAATTCAAGTATGACTCTGTCCAATTCAGTTTCCATCTGTCACCCGGTTAAAAAAAAAAACTAACTTTAAGAGGAGACAAAATGACTATATATTTACTAGCAAAAACCTAATGAAAGAGATAGGACCGCTGATTTCAACTACATCCCCCATATGTCTGAAAAATATAGATGGAGGCTATCTTTTCATTTAATATCTGACATATGGAACAAGTCACTTTTGACTAATATATTTGCTGTAAAAGGAGAAGAACTTAGATTAGAAACTTTGGCAAGAAATGTAACATTTATCTAGAGCACTTTTGATATTCAGATCAAGGGATTCCACAGCCAATGAAACACCAGAGAATGCAAAGGATTAGCTCATTTCTGTGAATTTAGAAACCCTTGTTACCATTAAAACAGCAAGTAAATGCCAATTTCAAATCACCTAAAGGCATGATTTTGTGCTGGATTTTCTTACATGTATTTTTTACATTAGTGGCTGGAGTTGTGTGAGCTAAAAACATTGCTTGAATAATTTGAATCCACTTATCTCATTGTGATAAGGGTGAGTGCTATTGGAAAACAAGCACTTCATACTCATACCCACCTTTGCTGGGTTTTCACTTTGTTATTTATGAGGCAAACAGTAGGGTCAGTTAAAAGAATCCTATGGCCCGTGCTTTGTTGGTAGGCATTTGCAGAACTGAAGAGGAGAATGGACAGCTAAGAGGGGCTGGTAAACATTTGTTGTGATGCATATATTGGCAGCCTCAGATTTGCTTCTCTTTAAACTCTTCTGAAATCAGCCTCTTCTGTTCATTCCTTGCATGGACCTACACTCTTGGAGAGAGGCAGTGTTGCCCATCCAAGCAGAATTATCCCTACCTTGAATGCTGTGAGCGGGCCCTGACGTGGCCCAGGTGTAGCGCAAAGCAGGAAAGTCTAGACGATAAGTAACAGACCCTCTTCCATCAGAGGAAGAGCGCATTTCCTTATGGTCAGAAAGGAAAAGAGTTCCTTGCAGTTCTTCAGTCTCGTGATGGCAAACGTTGTCACGGTCGCTCCGTTGACACCGCCTTGTACCTTGGTAACCACAAATGCTGAGTAGTTAGCAGCGGAGGGGGCAGACTAAGGCCCCACCTGAGTGTTATGTGCACCAGACCAGGTCTAAAGATCCAGGCCCCAGTTCTTGTGCTCTATGTGAAGTACAGCGAAAGCCAGCTTTTTTTTCAGAGTTCTCACTTGGTCACAGGCACCGCTTTAACTATTCTTTATACGTTATTTCCAGTGAAACAGGAATGACTAGCACTATTTTAGAGATGAAAAAACTGAGGCTCAGCGTGTGTTTCTTATAAATCGCCAAGTCTTTGAAGCCCATAAGTTGTTGGGTGGGAATTCCAGCTCAGATCTGATGAACCCCAATCCTGCGCCTTTGAATGTACGCCTAGATGGGATGCCAAATTTCAGGGATCAAGTCCTGGTTCCACCGCTCGCCAGCTGTGCCATCTTGGGCTAGTCATTTAACTTTAAAATGGGGTTTTCAAGAGGACAGAATATATTTAAGGCACTTAAAAAAACTAGGAAATACTGAATAAAATAACTGTAATTAGGGTAACCTTACCATTCACCTTCTAACCTGGGACACTTGTGAAGGAGAGAAAGGCCAGTTGATGGTCACGTGGGTTCAAAAGACATAAGCAGAAGATGATCCAGCTAAATTGAGACACACTATACCCCAGCAATAAAATTTTAGAGACTATAAGCCATTTATCAATATGTCTTTCAATACAGTGCCACTAATCAGTTGTAAGATGCTGTGCCAATCACTGCGTTTCCGCATATTTACAGGGAAGGTTTGGGACCGGGTGACCATCCAACATTTGTTCTCTCCATCATCTCTTCTACTCCTTTAGATCTATGTTCTCTTCTACTCCTCTAGATAAGAGTAAAAATCAAAATTCACCTCTGGATTCAGCTCAATAATTAACGCAAATGAATGGAAATATAAATGTTACCCAAACTCCAGGGTATTTTCAGCAGCAAACAATTAGGAAAATATTTCTTTGACTTGGTCCTAGTCAGCAATGTTGACTTCTAAGGAAGGCCAGAATGAGTCATTTTATTATCTAATCTTTTAAAAAGTATTCTTTTGTTTTCATCTCCCTTCACGGAGACTCATTCTGACTTGAGGATCATGCTTCGTTTCTGGCATTGCCACTGACATGCGTGAGGCCTTGGACAGGTCCCTACCAACTGACACTTTCATACTTGGGAATCATTCGTCCAAAAGCTCCACAGGGACAGCAACCACATCCATCCTTTATCCTAGGATATTTTCAATGCCCTGCTAAATAATTAATATCATAAATATTTGCTGAGTAAATGAATGAATCAAGCTTCAGGTGCAAAAAAAAAGCATTTAATTTGCTCTTGCAAAAATAATTTTTGGGGGCAGAGTTGAGTGGGCCAAAGAATGCTCTTGGCCTACTTTAAGCATTGTTTGCTGATATTCTTTTGCCTGTCAAATAACCCAAAGAAATTCTCAAAGCTCATGTAAGGGTGTCCTGATTGAGAGTGAAATTCCATAGTCCACATGGAGGCTGTGTTTGCATTTTCAATCCCGTGGGGGCTTCACCAAGGCACATACATTAATGCTTATATGCAATGTAAATATTATTCAATCATGCTTTCTTCACCTGTAAACCTGGGATAATAAAATGAGCATTACTTAGCTGTCCAATTAATTATATTTTAGCAATTATTTATTGTATAACAGAATGTGCAGGAGTAGAAAATAATTTTGCAAAATATAAAGTACTACATGTAAGTGTAAGACAATCATTTATATATTCCATAATGCTTCATATATTATTTTATAAGCTCTTGATATAATTGAAATGAGTTAGAATTCTAGTGAATTTATTTGGTATGCTATATAGTACAACAAATAGACTTTTTATTGATGATTGTGTGCAAATATGTGACTACTTGTGCATGTCTGTGTATGGGTGTGTGTGTGAGAGAGAAAGAGAGAGCGAGAGAAAGAAAATGAATTCTGAGAAAATCTAGAAAATGGCCATTTCAGATATACACAAGGAAACACAGACTTTTCCCTCCAAATAGAGGCAAAATAAAACATGCCAACTAGAGTAAGACCTGGCTATACAGATCTGAATAAATACCGTGAATCTGTAGAACAGTGTATAAAATATACTCTAAGAGTTATGCATTTTAATTTGTTCAGTGTTTATTTTGGGGGAGGGTCAAATTACCAACCAGTTTTTTTGTGTGTATATCCAATATGTAATTATCTGATTTTTAAGGCGATGAATTGGTTGGAATGGGTTTAGAGATGCAGTAGTGGTAAAAGTGGTTGTAAAACAGCAAGATCGTTAATTTATTTTACAAAGCATGTTTTAAAAGAATTCATGGTATGAATCCTCTATAAACAAGCTTTTTTAGTACTCTTTAAAATGATTGCATTTTGGATTCATTTAATTCACAAAGAAAAATGTTTTGTAACAAGATATACCTTTGAGTATATGTACATCTTAATATATATGGAAATGGATGTTATTGTCCATATTCAGAAATCTGTTCATTTTCAATTTGAAAATTTCTGTTGGAAAAACTGCTCTCATAAATCACACTCTGTTCAGTGGTAACAATGTGAGCGAGCCCTTTTTGTACCGGGGAATACAGGACACGGTTTGAAAATAGGCAGATTTTTGAGATGGAATATAGGTAGACATAGAAAAGTAGAACACATACATACCACTGTGGATTCTTTTACTCATTTTAAAAAGGAAATATTTTCAATCAGTTTTCTTTATATACATCAGGACAAAACATTGATTCTAAGTTCATATTATATAAGATCATATTAACTTTATGCCATTCTATCTATAATTTTAGAGAAAGAGCTTTATTTATGTCGTCTGACTCATTGTCAATTCCAGACTCTCTTCTTTATTCTTGGTAAAACTTCAACCAAGTACCATTATGATATGGAAATAATTTTGATATAGTTGCCATAAACTCTTTTTCAGTGACTTGATTTGATCATATGGGAGAAAGGAATAATGCATTCACATTTTAATTGTTTTAAATGAAGAATGGACCAATTCACGTACATCACCAAAAATAGAAATAAATATAACAACAATTAAAAAACTCTTTTGTGAGTAAAAAAATACACAAATTCCATCATACGAGAACATAGTGAAGGAAAATAAACTTTTTCACCTTTAATACATTATCTTTCTATGAAAACAAATAAGAGAAAATCCAATTTAAAAGAATTTATTTTTTAGAGATATGGAGATATTTACAATCAGAACTGCAGTTCTGATTGAAAGAATTTATTTTTTAGAGATATGGAGATATTTACAATCAGAACTGCAGTTGAAATTGAAAAATGTCCATTCCACTACCGTCTACATCGACAATTTGATGTGTTGGGGTGGGAACTTCCATACTGAGCATCTATTATCTTTTATTTATTTGTTTATTTTTTTTAACATCTTTAATCTTTTGTAAATAAGTTCAATACTGTTCATTTCCAGAGCCTTGTTGGGGTCAATGGCCAACAAATAATTCCACATGACAGATAGAGTCCTGCTTCACTAGCATTTTTGCATCAGGCAGAGTATATGATGGAAAGCCTCTCTTGGAAGGAAAGGAGAAAAAGTCTTAAAAAAGACAACTACACATTTTCCATCTCCCCAAAGTTGAAACCAGAGAAACCATCTGGAAGAAGGTGTTAAAAAACTCCCAAACGCAAAAAAATATAAAGTTGTAAGATTTCAGACTTGGGAAGAACTGTGCCCCTCCTCTAGGCCAGTGTTTACATCTGAACAAGATTTCTAGTGATTTTTATTCTGAGTAATAACCTGGGGGGTCTCTGAATTCCTCAACAAAGTGACAAGGTCCAAAAATGGTAGAAATCCAATGGTACAGTCCCCATGATTGAGTATATGATTACAAGGAAAGATCAGTTGCATCTATGAACTAGATAAGTCTTAAATTTTCTGTTTCATAGAACACATTTCTACTTCCTAGAGTCTTCTCAAACTCTGCATGCCTAACAAAGCCTCCACCCTTTTATTCCTATATTCTGGCTCTCCTAATATGTCTTCCGCTTCTATTTCCTAGGTTAAATATTTAAATGATATTTAACCCTTATTTCCCATTCTCATCTGTGTCCAATTTTTGTTTGTATTTAATAATTTAAAAAATGTTTATAATGTTCCCTCTTATCTTTTCACATTGCCATTAAAAAATAGCATTACCTCCTACCCAGATGCTTCTACCAGTCTCCAGAGGTTGTGCATTTTGCTACTCTGTTGCCTGTTGGAGTTGGCTGAAACCAGCTCTTCCCAATTTTGTCTTTAGGGACAGTATGTTAGCTGCTTGAAGTCAGCCATAGTGCACTATTTACAACAGGGAAATAGCAAATGCTGCAAACAGGGATGTTTCCTCAAGAGAGGCGGCTGTTAAACGTTTACCAGAACCCCACTGCTGCTATTGAACTAGTAAAACAAGCAAAATAAACAAACAGAAACAAAACAACAAAACTTACTCCTTTTGTCATGTGCCTCTCTTGACCAAGATCCTAAAAATCACCCTAATGCAACAAATCTGAAGTCCCCCTGTGCTCAAGGACACCGTAGCATTGTTTCTTCCTGCCTTCCTCAGTCTTCCTTCTTGCTGCTTCATGACTCACACCTATCTTCTAGACACATCCCCATCCTATGATGGCGACATTTCCATTCCTACTTCTGGGTCTTTGCACATCCCATCACTTTGATTCTCACCCTTATCCCACCAAAAGCAGTGTGCGTGCATTTCCTAACTTGGTGGACAGCAACATTTGTGTAGAAGGACCAGCCCACATGTTCCATCTTTTGGTCTCACGTCTTATGAATTCATTTGAGAATTCCTCATTTTCTCCCTTTATGTTAATTTTGTGAGCACAGCAGGACTATCATTAAGGGAAGTCCACGGTGGCCTCTCTAGTTTGAAATCCCCTTGGAAATATTTTCTTATTGCTTATCAAAAATAATAATAAGGATGCAGTGACTCAAAAGCATCCCCCAGTTGCCTTCTACTCATCCTGGGGAATTGTATTTGCCTGCTCTTGCATCTGTCTTATTCTTATTTACTCTGTTTGCAGAGAATATTCTGCCCACCCCCCACAGTGCTAATTCCTATAGATTTGAAATCCCCAAATCATTCATCCATAACAAGGAAAAAATTCCACTGTTACATGCATAAAAGCAAAGCCGCAGCATTCAGGATGCATCTGATATAGGTGGCCTTCCCAGTTACAAACAAACTGTTGGCCACGCTCTCCAACTGGGGGGACAGGGTCCCACTAGAGGTGGAGTTATGAGGTCAACATTAAGCTCTCAGAAACCTCCATAATCCACAAACCACTCTGGTAATGAAGCACAACACATGTCAGATGCTCCCTAATGCTTGCCTTACTGCATTGACAAGTTGAGAAAAATGAACTGAAATTAATTTTGCTAAAAAGAAAACACGATACACAGTGGGTGCCTGGAACAGAGCAGCACATTGATCCTCTTCATAAATACTGGCTCTGTGAGCAGCTGTGGGCAGAAAGAGGTCAGAAGCTCTGTATGTCACTATTGGAAGGAACACAAAGGTAAAGCACGGGGCATGAACTTTGGACTCAGAGAACTCAAGCTGAACTCCAAGCCTGCTAATTAATTCCACAATATACATGAGTGTCCATCAGGTCATGGGCACTTGGCCAGGTCCTAGGCAGAGAGTGCTGAGAAAGACACAGCCCTTAAAAGGATCATTGTCTGGTGGGAGAGGCCAACATGCAAGCAAATGAATCCCTGCCTAACATAAAAACAACACTACTCATGGGTGGAGGCTCAGCCCACAGGAGGGAATGATCGGCTCCATTTGTCCAGGAGGGGATGGGAGACAGTTCCCCCAGTTGGTGAAGGATGTGGGAAATAGCAGAGAGTGGCCAGGGAATTACAAACCAATGGGTTTTGCTGTGATATGAAAAGGAGAACAAGTAACAGGAGTGGCTTGAAAAGGAAGGCTTTGATTGTCATGCATTTTCCCGGCACTGGTGGACTTGCTTGATATGTGAGCATAGGGCAGGCTGTTGGATGTGCTAATTTGAAGCAGTTATGTATCCCAGAAAAGGACATGTTCATTTTTTTTCACAATCACACCGTCAACCTGTAAAAACTATATTGTTGTAAAAGAGTCTTCAACAATGAATGCTACACACAGCTCAACAATTTCTTGTACTTCCCTCCAGCCACTCTGGTATACCATAAACTAAAAAGGGATACATATAACGCATAAGAATAACCTTTGTATAACCTCTCAACTCTATTTGAAATCTCTCAGCCACTGAAACTTATTTTTTCTCATTTCTCTCTTCCCACTTTTGGTCAAGAAGGCTTTCTCAATCCCATGATGCCAGGTCCCAGCTCCATTCTGGGAGTTCAGTCCCATATTGCCAGAGAGATTTACACCCCCAGGAGTCATGTCTCACATAGAGGGGAGGGCAGCGAGTTCACTTACTGAGTTGGCTTCAAGAGAGATGCCACATCTGAGTAACAAAAGAGGTTCTCTGGGGGTGACTCAAAGGCATAATTATAAGTAGGTTTAGCTTCTCCTTTGCAGGAGTAAGTTTCATAGGTGAAAACCCCAAGATTGAGGGCTCAGCCTATTGAAGTTTTCTCCACTGCTTTTTAGACTATCAAATTCCCCAAATGGGAATTTGAATATTTCCTCCTTTCTCCCCAGTCCCCCAAGGGGACTTTGCAAATACTTTTTTAGTCTCTGCCCGAATTACTCTGGGATCTATCAGAGACTCACACTAACCTGTACAAACCAACACGATCTCACGCCCTATTCAAGATTCCATGTACTTATGGTGTTCAACTAAACTGGCCATACAAGTTAAATTAGGTATGCACTACCCAATTTATAAATTTTGCACGAAATAAACGTTTCTCCCTTTGGTCTCACATAGAAGTTGAAGTTTTATAATAGGGACCGTATTATCCTTTTTACCCTGTATTCTGAATTACCTCAGTCCTATCCAGGTCAGCTTCCTTCGTATCTCTAGTTGAAGTCTGATCAATTTTTCAACTTTTTAAACAGTTGCTGAATTGGGTAATGCTGACTTTCATAACTTCAGAGCTCTAACTCTGAGTCTCAGGTATCACATAAACACCTGAAGTTTGTGGAAACAACCAGGTTATATACAAACAGCTCAGAATCTCAGAATTTAGAAATAACAGTTACAACTCCCAAATATATGTGACTGCTATAAGAACTTTCAATCTAGGACTTTTATAATAGGCCCCAACCTGATAACCCGTGCTCTCGACTTCAGTTCTCCAAGTTTTTATATTATAGTTTGTCCATATGAATAAGACATAATATTTATCTTTTTGTTTCATTTAATTCAACACATGGTCCTTAAGATTCATTCTAGTTGCATGCCTCACAACTTCATTCCTTCTTTTGGCCTCTCAGTAGCCATTGTTTGTATATACCACAGTTCCCCCTTCCTTCCCTCAGTCTTTGTACCCTTAGGCCACCTCCATCCATTGTGAATTGGGAACATGGCCTCCATAAACAGCAGTGTGCAAATGTTCATTCATGTCCCCACTCTCCATTTCTCCAGGTATATACCTAGCAACTGGTTGTAGGATCCTAAGGCCATGCTCTTTTAATCCATTCCTATTGTGGGTGGGACCTTTTGATTAGACTGTTTCAATTGAGATGTGAGTTGCCCAATTCAGGGTGGGAGTTAATCATTTACTGGAGTCATTTATGAGATGATAAAAGACAGAAAAAGCTGAGAAAGTCCAGAGAGAGAGAAATACCAAGAGAGAGAGCTTAGAAATGTCCTGGAGGTGCTAAGAGAGGACCCACAGAAGCTCAGGGAGGAGACCACTGAAACCGAAAGCTGAAGGCAATGGAACCTGGGAATAAAGGAGCAGCAGACACTGGCCATGTGTCTTCCCATGTGACAGAGGTGTCCCAGATGCTGGCAGCCTCTCTTCAAAGTCCAGATATCATCTTGTTGATGTCTTAATTGGGATATTTTCACAACCTAAGAACTTTAAATTGTAAGTTAATAATAATAAATCCTCATTGTAAAAGCCAACCCATTTCTGGTCTATTGTGTTCTTGCAGTTTTAGCAAATCAAAACATTAGAATTCTGTTTCCTAAAATGTAAAAGGAGGAACATGATGTATCCCTCATAAGATTGCGACCATACACTGAAATGTATACTGACTGAGCTGCTACCTCCCCTCCCAGGGAAATTCTTGATGAGTAACAGGAACTGGCCTTGGGAGTGGGCAAGTCTGTGGGTTAAAATGTGAAATGTCCACAGGTGTTTGTTCCTATCTGAGTCAGGTGTACAAATTTAGGGGCAGGGAGAAAAATGTCAAGCCCTAGGAAGCCACTGGAGAACAAATTCAGGCTCTGAAGAATCCTCTAAGCAAGCAAGATTGTGAGAGCACAACAATCAGTTTGGGAGAGTGGTTCTCCTAGAAAGTAAGAGGGCCTGTTGGAGCCGAACATTTCATGGAGCAAGGGCAGTGGAGCAAAACAGAACTATGAAGGATCTGAGTCTTCACTGATTATGCATGAGGGATGGGAAGAAGACACAGGAGCCCTTCCCATAGGAAATGCAAGCATCAGATGGCAGAAATTCACAAATAAAGTGATAAAAATTATATATGTATGTATGTATGTTTGTACACACACTATAAACGTGTTAAATCAAGTAAGCAGAAGCTCAATCTGTATGTGAGGCTGGGGGCTGGTGGCCTTGTGGGCACTTGTGTAAGATGACTCAATGTGGGACACCTCCATTTGCATCTCTCCACCTCTATGCTAGTGTGTACACCTCAAACACAAGGACACTCTCCTGGAGGACCACCATACCGTCTTCCCAACCTGGAAGTCAGCACCAACATGGCACTAGCATCTGATGCGCTGACTCCATGCCTGTTTCACCAAACGTCCCTGCAGTATCTCTTACTCCTCAGTGGGCCAGGAACGCACTTTGCATTTTGTCATCACGTCTCCTCAATTTCCTTCTGTAGGACCAACTCCTCAGCCTCTCCCTGGCTTTTCCATCTTGACAGCTTTAAGGAGCATCGTCTTTCAGGTAGGATGCCCCTCCCACCTGGGCCGAGCATTCTTGGTGGGAATATTACAGAATGCTGTGCTCTTTTCAGTGTCTCCTGCCCCAGCACATGTAGGTGATGCTAACCTTCATCACTTGCTTGAGTTGGGTGAATCAGCTTTTGCCACCATGATCAGCATTTGTCCCTTTGTATTTGAGAGGCATTTTTTGGAAGATGGTCTAGAATTATATCAGAGGCCTACTCATTGCCAAGCTTCTATTCCACCACCCTTACCAGGTCCTCATGATTCCACCTGCATCAACCCATCAACTACCATCATGACGGCTGCCAGTGCTGAAGGAACATGTCCTCCATTCCTTCTCTACTGATTAATTGGCATGCCACTACGGGTGAACCTTCCTTCTCTCCCATTAACGAACTGTGTTAGTTCGCAAGCTGCTGGAATGCGATACACCAAAACTGGAATAGCTTTTTAATAGGGGGAATTTAATAAGTTACAAATTTACAGTTCTAAGCAAGTGAAAGTGTCCAAATTAAGGCACAAATAAGAGGTTACCTTAATTCAAAGACAGTCCATGTGTTAGGAGCACCTTTGTCATCTAGGAAGTCATGTGGCTGGCATCTGCTGGTCCCTTCCTCCTGGACTCCTTTGCTTTCAGTCTTTGTCCATGTGGAAGTTCCTCACTTTGCTTCTCTGGGGCTGGCTTTCATCTCTTGGCTCCTCTGGCTCTCTCCAGGTTCTGGCTTGCTTAACATCTCATGGTGATGTGTGCTGGGCTCCAACATCTCCAAACATCGTGTCTCTGTTCTCCACATGTCCTCATCTGTGTCAGCTCTGCTGTGAAGTTTCTGTCAGCTCTGAGGTTTATGTCATTTCTGGCATTTCTGGTGTTTCTCCAAAATTCTTTCCCTTTTAAAGACCCTACTAATCTAATCAAAACCCACATGGAATGGGTAGAGTCACATCTCCATCTAATCAAAAGTTAATACCCACAATCGTGCATGTCCCATCTCCATGGAGATAATCTAATCAAAAGATTCCAACCTACATTATTGAATCAGGATTAAAAGCAGTGGCTGCCTCACTGACTGAGAAGTAGATTGGCAAACAGTTGTATATACATATGCTTGAATGTTGTACTACTACGAAAGGGAACAAAGTCGTGAGGCATGCAATGATGTAAACAAATGCGTGAGACATTTGGTGAGGCAAAATAAGTCAGAAAGGAAAGAACGATTATGGCATGGTCTCCTTTAGAAAGTGCTTATTAGGAAACAGGAGCCTTGAGTATAAGCTTTTATAGCAGACACATTTAGTTTGGAGTGGTAATTATTATTTCTGGATTTCAAGAGGCTGAAATATGTATATATATATTTCATATATATATATATATATATGTGATATATATATATATATATCCTGATATATATAACCTGATATTTAGAGATAAGAATGAAGTCGATCAGGTTGGGTTTAAAGTAATTCAGAACACAGGGGTAACAAAGCTATTGTCTATATTTTAGAACCACACATACTCTTTGAGACCAAAGGAGAAAAGGTTTATTTTGTCTGGAACCCAAATTTTCTGTAGCACATAATCTAACTCAATCTATCTGTATACCTCATTTGAACAAATGAAACACAGGGAGCCCAGAATAAGAAAGAGGTCCTTCAATCCTGTATAGCATAATGTAATGCCTGGATATATCCTAGAGTATATTAAGCAGATAATTAAATAGTATTGGCAAAGTCGCTTGAGGGATGGGAGAAAAAATATGGAACTATTAAACTTTACCATCAGGGAATCCCTGGTACTGTGTCAACTTTAGGGATACCCAAATCTATAGGCCAGGCCCTTGATCTTGAGACTTACTCTTGTGAAGCTTATGTAGGTAGTGGAGAAGCTTAGCTTACCTATGGGCATGCCTAAGAGTAACTTCCAGAGGACCTCTGTTGTTGCTCAGATGTGGCCTCACTCTCTCTACGCCCAACTCTGAAAGGGAAATCACTGCCCCCTCCCCCGCCACGTGGGACATGACATACAGGGGTGAAAGTCTCCCTGTTGATGTGGGAGATGAATCCCAGGGATGAGTCCAACCCTAGCACCATGAGATCAACAATTCCATCCTGACCAAAAGGGGAAGAGAAATGTGACAAATAAAGTATCAGTGGCAGACAGAGTTCAAAATAAGTCGAGAGGCAACTCTGGAGGTTGCTCTTATGCAAGCTTCAGTTAGACCTTGCTACCTATTATAAATTGCCAACCCCCAACCAGGACCATTCCAGCCAATCCTAAAGAACTCCAAGGGCAATATATAAGATTCCACAAGGGTTCCATGCACTAGAATAACTTTCCGTAAACCTACAACCTCCAGATGGGCCCCCAGACCAGATACGTCCAGAAACTCATCTCCCTACCCCATATTAGTGAGAGACCCTTTCAACATGAAACTGCCATAGCCCAAATACTGCTAAAGAGAGGGACAGAAAGATCAAAGGTGATGGTGGACTTATACAGAGAAGGTAGGATTTAACAAACGAATATGAATGCTGAATCATTAAACTGATATCTATTTTAGCTAGAAGTAAAAACCTAAAATTGTAGATTTGTAACCCATGCCAAACTCTGAAATATGTTCTATAACTAATTGGGGTGCTATGCTTTGAAATTTATTGCTTTTTTGTATATATGTTATTTTTCACAAAAAAGAAAAACAATATTGATTGTGATGATAAAAAAAATTTTATCTTATATCCGCCTTTATTCTGGAGCAGCTAGAAAGAAAAATCTGAAGGGATCATAGGGTAGCCCATGACAAACTCTGGGATATGTCCTGTAACTACTTGTTGAAGGGTGCTTTGAAAACTATTGCTTTTTTCTTCCTTTGCTTTGTATATACATTATATTATACAATAAAAAAGGTTAAAAATAAAAAAGAAATGGTTGCCTTCACAAGATGAAATCAGGATTAAAATATGGCTTTCTAGGGTACATGATATTTTCAAACCAGCACACTAAGTGACTGACAAACTAATGTCGGTGTCGATCCATGTATTCCTATTTTATTGGATTGGTTGTATTTTGAAATGATGATTAAGTTAATGCTCTACTTGCCCCTGATTGGTGAGATGCCCTTTATGCTGTGATATGTTCCCATAATTCATTAAGCATTTTCCTACTTTTTGATTTAATAAGGTATTTTCAACCTGTTTCCTCTTTTCCTTATTCCAAGCCCTTCTACTTTCTATGCCCCATTACTCTAAGGAGACCTGCTTTCTTTTAGTGGAGGGTGGTATTTAAACCAGGCACTCAGAGAGCAAGACCTGGCATATGAGGCCCTCATTATTATTGAGATATTACTGCTCCTTGACCCTCCAGCTGGTCAGAGGAAGGGACTAGAGACTTCCATACACATGCAGCTATATATATATATATCTGTATCTATATCTTTCTCTGTATCTGTATTTAGGTGTATTTTAAAAACCCATGAGTTCATTCCAATACTTTCAAATCCAATTTAACAGCACAGGATTCTTCTATAACTTTCTTCCTCCATGTTTATAAGTCTTTCTCAGGTAGTGAGAAACCTGCTGTGGTGGTATGTTCCCCAGGAAAACATGTTCTTAAACCTAATCCATTCCTGTGGGTGTGAAGACATTCTGTAGTAAGACCTTTGGATGAGGTTACTTCAGTTAAGAATGTTTGGCCCACATCAAATAGGGTGGGTCTTAATCCTATTACTGAGGTCCCTTTATAAGTGGAAAGAAATTCAGACACAGAGAAAAAGCACAGAGGGAGCAGCCAGAAGCTGAACATCAACAGAATGCAGAAGAGAAAGAAGGGACCTGGAGACACCACCATGTGCTTTGCCATGTAACAAAACAAAGAATCAAGGCTCGCCAGCAGCGAGCTCCAGCACACTAGTCTTTAGGAAGAAAGCATCGCCTTGAGGATGCCTTGATTTGAATATTTTCCAGGTCTCCAAACCTGAACAAATAAAATCCCATTGTTGAAGCTGAACCATATCATGGTATTTGATTAAGCAGCCTAGGAAACTAAAAAACATCAGGCTTCCATTATCCTTAATATATTTAGTTATATGCCTAATCAATAAACTTACCTGTTTAACTTAACTAATTTCCAAACCACTGGTGCCATCTGGTCCACTGGCCACTTCTGCAACATCTAATACTGAGCCACTTTCTCACACTGGGTTCCCTTCCACCACCGTCTCCATGACATCATACCTGCCAACAAAGCCACTTCTCCCAGTACCCAAATACACTGCTGCAGCCAAAGATTCAAGCTAGAGCTTCATCCCCTCTAACTACAGAACCTTATCAACACTAATATCTAACTGCTTGATGGGAAAGGGAAGGAAAGAACATACAGGAAGGCAAGAACAGACGGGAAGAGGCTCCACTGGTTCTTGATAATAGGAAGGAGTAAAAAGAGGAGTTGGGGAGAAGAGACAAGAACACAATGGGCAGCACAGGTGCTTCTATCGCCTGCAAATCTTGCTTTGCACTCCTTCCTAGCAATATTGGTTTTTCCCATCTGTGACTTGTCCATTGAATGACGTCTACTGAGCAAATATTCAAAGGGATGACAAACAGCAGCAAATCTTTCTGAACCACTGTCCCTTCAAGAGAAGTAAAAGTGTGTTGATGTGGTTAGATGGAGAAACTTTTGATTTTGATTATGAATTATTATGAAGTCTTCATCCATGTTTGACCACTCTAAACTATAACATATGACTCTAATATCATTGTAGAGCTGAAGCTAGGGACCATTTCCCAGAATCTCCATCCTGCATGCTTCTGAATTAGAAACACCCAAAAGAGACACTTGGAAATAGCCAAAAGAGACACCTGTGCATGCTTTAAAATGTGGTCAGAGAAGCAGGGACCATTGTTTTCTGAAGGTCTTTTCTCAATTTGAAACAGTGGATGGACTAATAAAATGGCCTCTGGTGTTGCCAGCTTGCCCACCTTCTCTCTATGCCACGTCCAGTTTTTTCCTGCACCCTAACTGGGTGACCAACAGCAGACCCTGGTTCACCACCAGGTTCTTGGCTGTGGGCCTGCTGAAGTGGCGGCTACACAAAAGAAACAGCTTTCCAAAGACATCTCCATAGGCTCTCAGCTCCAGGTCCTGCTTCAACTCTGGACATGCATAATGTCTGCAATCAACTGGCTAACTTCCACCCTTCCTCTCAGAGCTGCACGCCTACACAATTGTGCATGATCTAAGGCCTTTAAAAAATGTGGCATCCTATCCCTCAGTCGACTCTACCCCCCTACTGAACCCCGACCAACATGCTTCTATGGTCATTCACACATTCTTTATAAACTGGCTTGCAGGGCTTTTGTGAATTTTTGCAAAATTAGAAGCAAGTAGAATTTGCTCTATCTGAACGACAGCTTCCCAAGGGAGCCTGTGATTTACTCTAGTTTATGGGAGGGCTAAACAGTCTCTGAGGACCCATCTGCTTGAACTGAAGTGTGAGGTTTAAGCACCTAATCCGCAGAATATGCATTGGAGAAAAAGCAACCTGCATCTGTCAGTGCAGCTTAGTCTGCAAGTACAACAAAATATAAGTGCTTGTCACAGATAGGAATTTGTTCTTAATTTGCTTTCCTATTAACTGGACATCATGCCCAGTCCAGTGGTTTTCCCAACTGCAGGTCATGACTAATTAATTTATTATAGAATAAATGGAGTGGGCATGAACCAGAATTTTCTTTTTCATGAAACCCAACAGAAACACATGGAACAACAACAACAACAAAAAAATCAGAAAGCGTTGCCTGTGGAAAGAGTAGCTCTTGTTTCTAAAACTTCATATATTTGCATTATATTGGATCTTGACATAAAGTGTATTTCTTAGTGTGGCCACAGTAAAAAAGAAAATTAAAAAAAACGTTTGAAAACCATTCCCTAGCAATTTTCTGTTCTACCAAAAAGGTAGAGCAGTTGTGTTAAAATAGCAGAGATAAATACAGATCTATAGTCCTTTATTCAGAACTCTTGGCCAAAAGTATTATAAAAGTCATAATTTCCCAGATTTTGGAAAAGTACATATTCTACATAGTATGTGATACTCCCAGCAGTCACAAGGGCAATGTGCCCATTCGAACACACAAACTTATGAATATTCATACCAACGGGAAGAGACACTATAAACAGTCCATGTCAGCTCAGGACATGTTCGCTGCCAAATGAGTTCAAGTCTGGACAGGTTTTGCCATCAAAAATTCAGACGAAGGTGTTAAGTTTTTAAGTTTTTTTTCATTCTGACAATCCATCTTCATCCAGAGCATTTTGATTTTGGAATGTAGTAGGTGGGGGATGTGGGTCTGTACTCAAGTACATTATAGCAGACAAGAAGTGCTAAGCTGTAAAATGTTAAAAAAAAAAAGTTCCAGAAATAAAATGAGTGAAATAAAATTAATCAAATGAGTGAACGGACAGCTCTGAATTCTTAACTGTCAAAAGGTAAACTCTACGGCAACCAATCCAAGAAATAAAAATACATATTTGAAAAGCACAAATTGTAGTGTAATAGCCCACACTACAAATAGATTCACCCAAGAATATACAGAGCTATGTAGAGGTGAATAGACAGCGCTAAAACTCTAAATATAAGTGTAGTTACAATGCAAGCTAGTTTTCAAAAGCTAATGCAGTAAGCACTTAGGGAAATGCAGGGTTGACTCACTAACAGACAGGCTAAAGGTAGGAATTTAGAGTCTCCTAGAGTGAGAACAATAAAAATATATATGCGCCAAGTCTTGTAGATAAATGTTTATAGTGTTTTTTTTCATATCACCATTATCACCAAAAACTGAAAGCAACCCAAACATCCGCCAACTGATCAACAGAGAACTGTGGCTCATCTATACAGTGGAATATGATTAGTAAATGAGGAAATGAATTACCTGTACTTGCAATTTATGGGTAAATCTAAAAAGCACAATGCTAAGTGAAATTAGCCAGAACAAAAGGTCACAGACTGCACGAATACATTTACATAACAATTCGGCAAATTCGTCCAAACAAAAAACAAAACAACAACAACAAAAAAAACAAAAATCAAATCCATGGTTGTCTGAGCCTGGAGAATGAGGAGGGGAGCAACAGCAGCAGGAAAGGAGGAAACTTTGGGGAATGATGAAAATATTATGTATCTTGATTGTGGTGATGGCCACAAGACTGCAAATGCTTGTCAGACTCATAGAACTAAATATCTAAAAAGGTTAAATTTTACCAAATGTAAATTACACCTCAATAACCCAACGTTTAAAAAAAACAACAAACAGGGAGAAAAACAGCTGGAATAATCCTCATGAAACGATAAAGGCAATCTAGGGTAATGGAGCAAGATCAGAGAGGAATGAGAAAATCGGATCCAATAAATGAAGGGAAAACAGCAGCCCAAAACTAACGAACACTTGACGTTGTGTAATATTTTAAACAAGAAGTATCTGCAAATTAATATGTAACTGTCGAAATAACACAAAAAATGTACTAAATAGTAGAAATTGTTCTACGGCATCTCAACGTTCCAGAGTTATTGTCACAAAGCTCCTCAAACACCTCCCTGGGATATTTCAACAGAAGCTGCTTTATTGGCTTCTTCTGCCTGGGGATTTCCCTAGTAGAAAAATTTATGGCAACGATAAAATTAATAATACAGGATTCAGAGGAAACGGTTTCTTTTGTAAATCTCTCTGCTTCAAATTCTGGGAAATTATATTTTAAGAGTTCAAGACCTATTACAAAATCACTGATTTATGGGATTATGCCTAGATTATTGAGAGCCTTTCTCCTAAACAAAGATTTGTCATTTTCCTAAATAAAATGAAATAAAAGAAACACTCCCGCAGCAAGCTGCGGCCACTGAGATGTGTGTGTCTGTGGAACAGAACAGCGCATTCTCCTAATTCTGTTTTCAGGATCCAAACCTTCTGCTCTGGCCAGGCCAGATTTCTCAGGGAAGCCTGGGCCCATTTCACTTCCCATCATCCTCCTTCGCAAACTCTTCCCCTCTCCCTGCACAAACACTCCCACTTTTGGCTCATCAAGGGCAATCCAGCTTCTACACTGGGGTTTTCCTGCTAATCCAGACCCATGGGTCACTGCTTGGAGCTCCAAGAGAGTGAAAGCAAATGCTGTCCGGAGCTTCTGGGTGTAAGCAATTCATGACGGGACTCTTTCATATGTTTGCTCTCTACCCTCTCCACGCCTCACTCAATGCCAAGGTAGAAAGTAGTTATTCTAAAATGCCTGTTTACTAAATTGCAGAAGTCATCATTGATTCTAGTTGAGAAATGAGGTGGCACTGGACGTCCTGTAATGGCTGAGTGTGCTGTCATAAACTCCTCATGTTACCACTCAATTTAACAAGCAATTTATTTCTCCTTGAGTGCCTTCTTGGTGCCAGGTGATGGGATAAGCTGATGGCGTCCTACTGAACACAGGTGTTTTAAGGTTACATGTCTGTAGGTGCCGCAATCCCTCCCCTCCTGACTGAGGAGAATTTCTCCAATAAAGACAAAGGGTTGGCTCATGTTTCTTCATTGTTACTCCTTCCCCTGAGCCACCAGTTGGCTGTTGGTTTACCCAGAGGGAACGCATGTCCTCTTAGGCACTTCACATGCTGTTCCCCTCGCTGGCGTCCCAGCTGGTTTAGGAGAAAAGAGACAGGGGAAGCCCAAGGCTGCACAGCATAAACCCCAGAGCCCTGACAGGGCCAGTTGTTCTCTGGGCGCAAGGCAGGCTCCTGGAGGCTGTGGGGTGGCTAATTCTCAGGTTTGCTCATGGGGAAGGAGTACGAACTCGATGCATTGGCTGTATCTCTGCCCTTGGCCTCTCAGCAGCAAGTGCAACTCTTTGGTTTCTTTGCCCTGAAGGGAACTTGGGCAATGTGCAGATGGTTTGAAAACACACCAGCATTCCTGGGAAAAAAGGAACAGACACTAACCACTCAGTCTATGTATCCTGGCAATGATGAATATGTCAAAAGGAGCAATGTTAATGTTCTTTACTGCCATTTTTCTACAAGAAGCTAAACAGTTTTCTAGAAAGTGCCAGTGCCCACTCAACAATCTGGGCAAGCCTGGGCATCCAGTTCCTTTCCTGGTTTCTAAGGATCAGGGTCTCCTTAGGCCACTGCAATGCAGTACACATCCCTTAGAGCATAAATATAAAAACCAACGAAATCACATTCAATCCAATGCAGAATGAGATTATCTGTGTGGATTGTTACGTAAATGTATAACTGGACAGAGAAAAGGCGACAGAAGGTTTCAAACCCCCAAATTTCTCCTGATGACTAAGTGGAAGCAATTCTGTCTCCATGTATGACAAATGGGTCAGTTAGCAGCATCTGGTACAAGCACGCTGAAGCACTAACCGAGGCTTCTCCAATCTAGTTTATACTTCTCTATGCTATTGACTGGTTAATTGATCACTATTTTTCATTTGCTATGGAATAACATCCTTTCAAATGCTCTACTGCTCACAAATTACCAGATCATGGTGGAAAGACATTGTGTTGGCTCACTACTCTACTGGGTATGTGCTTGTCATCACCAGGCTTCATCCCATGTTTGATGAGCAGGTAATGATGGTTCATTTATTCTCACCACCAGATATGCCAGAAAGAGTAGGGGGAGATTTCCTGAATTGTTTGCTTCCCTCAACACGATTTCTACAGAAAGAATAAAGTCTTCAACCTCTCAGGATAAGGTGAGCCACTCCAATTCATTGCAGGAAGAAAACGTGCAGTTTTGATTTCCAAACCCTCTGATCCTCAGGTAAAACAATATAAATGCTAAACATTATCTGGACTCAATTTAGTCTTTGCTTAATCCTTTAGCAATGATCCCTGGTATATTTGCTACTAGAATAATATTAATGGTTTGTTTACTTTCCAATATTTTCAATGTATGTCTGTATAAGCATGAATAATTTTAAATTGTATGCTTAGGTTCAAAGGAAAAAACAATCTGTGCTAGCTTCAAATTGTTGTTTTACACAATCCTCCTGGAAGAGGGACAATAACTCTTTGTGATGGTCAGGTTCATTGTCAAATCCTGATGCCCCGTTGTCTGGTTAGGCATATGCTGGCCCTTCTGTGCTGTGAGGACATTTCATGGACTTAAATCACGACCACATTGACTGCATCCACAGCTGGTTGCATTTGCAATCACCTAAGGGGAGTGTCTTCTGCAATGAGTGATACTTAATCTAATCACCTAAAAGCCTCCTTAAGGCTTTTAAGGAGGATTCAGGAGAGACAATCACCTTTTCTGCTTCAGCCAGCCAGCCTCTCCTGAGAGTTCACTGAGGACCTTCATTGGAGCTGCCAGCTCACAACCTGCCTGCCTTACAGACCTTGGTTTCTTACATCCCTATGGTTGTGTGAGACACTTTTATGAATTCCATATTTACAGATAGCTCCTACTGATTCTGTTTCTCTAGAGAGCCCTAGCTAATAACCTCTTTAATATAATAAAAGTGTTTTGAATATTTTGTAAGGTACTCTTGACATAGGAAGTGATACTTCCATTTTAAGGAAACACTCAGCCTTCAAAGGCTTTCTCTGCTGTAGGATGCTATGCAGGTAGGCTGACACAAACTCTGCAAGTTCTCCTTACCTATACAGCTGGAAAGCTTTTGAGATAAAATTCTAGCTTACAAATTGCCTATGAAATTCAATGCAGTAAAATGCTTGCTTTTGTACCTGCTTTGCATAAGGAACTGTACTAAGCACTGTCACTGAATACAGTAAAATCGGCTCTTTACCAGAACGGTAAAGTTATGCTGCAGAGAAAGAGATATAGTAAATTATATTTACATATATCAAATATAGGTATATATCTGATATAAATTTCAAATGAGGGCAGAGATGGGTCAGAAGAGGCTCCAAGGTTTGGTGATAAAAGGAACCAGTCCACAGGGTGGAATCATTTTGAGAAACAGGGAATTCTGGACAGAGATAGAGGTAGGAAGGTGTAGTCTGAGTTCAGGCTCCAATTACGAGTAGCTTAAAGTGTGTGTAGAAAGAAATAGTGAGAGCAAATATGACTGGATAGTTGGCAGAGACTGCGTGAGGGAGGGTTTTGAATATTAGGTTGAGGACTTAGAAATTAATTCAGCAGGCAGGTGAGTTATTTCATTATAGATGTGTGAAGGTAAACATAATTTAGTTTTGTTGGATGGGAGGAATTAGAATAAGAGTGAATGGAGAAAATAAGCAGGGGCACCACTCCACATTCCCTGGTAAGGGTAAGATGGGTCTACACTGAAGGAATGAATGCAGGAAGTGGGAAGAAAAGAAGAAGTGGACATGGGTGCTATTCCAGAAGTAGGACAGAGCTTTTCTCAGAGATGCAAACTACCATGGCCTAGGGGTGATGCCAAGAGTGGGGCTAAGAGAGAAAGTAAAGGATTCCACAGACATATGAAGGCTGCAAATCCAGCTCAGCAAAGCTTCCCTGGGTCCCCTTAGCATCAACGGTGTGAAAAACCGAAGCCCCCCAAAATGGGGCACATTGGGCTTCAGTTTAAGACATTTAGGCAGAAACTCTGAAATCAGTTCTACAACAATTGTACTGTGCTTTGAAATTTGTTGTTTTTTGTATATATGTTATTTTCCACAAAAAAAGAAAAAAGGTCGCTTGTGATGATTAAAAAATATTTAAGCCCTCTAGCCTCCTGTATTCTGGAGCAGCTAGAAGGAAAAATCTGAGAGGATCACATGGTAGCCCATGACAAACTCTGGGATCTGTTCTGTAATCACTTGCTGTAGAGCGCTTTGAAAACTGTTGCTTTTTTCTTTCTTTGCTTTGCTTTGTATATATGTTATACTATACAATAAAAAAGCCCAAAAACAAAAGACATTTAGACAGAATCAGCACTCTGGCAACCAAATTGTGCCTCATACATGAGAAGGCCTCCTGGTGTCTGCAGAGATAATATGGGATGTTCCCAGGCTTTACCGTGGAGAGACCTCATCCTGCCACTTGTGTGCTGTGTAAAGAAGTCACTTAAGTTCTTTGAATCTCTGTTTACACAATACCTGCATGAATGAAAAGATGAGGCTGAAGAAATGGCAGAATACTGAAATTGTTTGCTACTTTGAATATCTTGTGTAAATTTAGAAAGCCTGTGTGCAATTGGGTGTGCACGCACATTCGCAGAGGTAGATCAGAAAAAGCACCAGGATTGGACTGTTTCCACTTTGTTCATCTAGGGTGATGCATTTCCCAGGATCTTTATGGAAAACTCAAAAAGTTCCTACGCAGTCTGCCAAACATGAGCTGCCATTTCACCCGAGTGATGGTGGCTTTTTTCCCAGCGAAGGTGTTTGACTGAGTTATGGAAAAGACATTTCAGAGTAGTTAGAGCTATGACAGAGCTAATTTCAGGCTGGTGAATAAGATGCAGAACAACTAAGAAATATGAACCTCACGCTTGTGTCTATTAGCACAATTCTCCAAAACATTCCATTATATAGACTCAACACCCAAGTCATACCTCCATATCAACCGGCATGAATTTCCTGTCTGCCATTCATCATACTGTCTACACCAGAGCTTGAAATCTTTAAGTGATACAGTATACGGATCATTTATTTATGTCACTAATGAAATCTAAACAGTCCATGCCTATACTTCTAATGTTGGAAAAAACAAGATGCCAAGCTAACCACAAGGGAAATCAAATTTTTGGGTCAAGAACTCACCATTCTCTGTAGATCTGATCTCTGCCATTCATTAACTCAAAGACTGTTTATAATATTCCTAATGATCTAACCTAAATAAAGAAGATGGAGATTAAATGTGAGAGGAGATTTTCTTTAGCCATGTTTAGAAAGAAAGGGAAGATATTTTCATAATTGCATCTTTTTTTTCCTAGAAGAAAAATAGATCAGTTCGCTAAGTACCTATTAAATGATGTCACTAGGCTTGAATATAAAAAAAAAAAGGGTAATCTAATTACAATCCAAGCTGGAAAGACAAAGTCTCAGGTGCAGCTTTCAGCAGCCTAAGAAGTATATATCACCAATTTTATTAACACACTCACATATGCATACACAGGCATACATTAATTTGTGGATTTCAGTCTGTGCTTACAGTATATACAAGCTATTTTGGCTTCTCAAAGCAATCAGTACATCCAGTTAACTGCATGAGAAAAGTTTAATGCAAGTGATGATATGGTAGAATGTAGATCTAAAAGTCTCAGACTTCAGGTCTTCTAACTTTCCCTCTGATTATATGGAAATTACAGGCTCTTATTGGGTGCCTATATCAAGAACTAATGAGGGCACTATCTTACGACATATCAAACTCATGATGAGAACAGAATTCTGGTCATGTTAAAGGTGTGTTTTGACAGCCAGGCCTCCATCTGGACTAAGATAAAACCATCAGTTGGTCTTTGTCATAGCATGACAGTGTTCTCTAATGTTACCTGATGACCGTGACTTTTTGATAGATTCATTCTGACCCCAAATATTAACCACTCCCTCAGCCAGGCATGGGATATCTAGACGTTGACTTGGCCAAGTTCCCATATTCATCAGGAATGAAAACTGGGGGGCACAAGTGCTTCCACCCCTACCTTCACACTCAGGGCAAACAGCAATCCAACTGGACAGTAGCACCAATTTTTTTTTTTTTTTTTTTTTTTTGCCTCTTGTAAAGGATTCTCAAAATCCTTCTCAGCTGAGGGCTCCAGCCAGCCACAACCAAGGGATCAGAGTTCTGTGGGACGCGTGCTTATGGAAAACCATCTTAATGCTTACTCAGTCCTGTGTTTGGTAATTCATTTAAAACAAAATTTTTGAAAGGAAAGAAGAAAAGGGGAAGGGGAAGGAAACATTTATTGTAAAGAACAAATTCCATTAGTGCCAAGGAAGGTGTTAGTACATTCAAACCACCCTTGTCTGGGACAAGTGAATTCTGTGACTTTAATAAAAGCTCAGAAAATGTCGAAGAATGATGGTAGGACAAGGAAAGAATCCACCCGATCTGATTCTTTGGTTTTTTTCCAAACTTTGCCTCATAGCATCAAGACAAAAGGGGTCTAGCTGTTTGCTCTATTTTACAAGGGGATTATAGGGGTAGAACTACTATAAAAATCTCCACCATGGAGTACCACTCTTTGAGCCACAGTGTCCTCTATCTAGCTTTTCTTAAAAGTGAAGGAAAACAGAATTCACTCTGGAAATTGCCACTGTGGCCTCAGAAAGAGCCCATTGCATGGGGGTGTATCTGAGTGTATACCCACTGGGGTCACTGCAGAGAGAGGTCCCTGTCCTGAGCCTCAGATCAGCATCCGAGAACAGACCTGATAATAACTGCCACTTCAGAGTACTGTGAAGTTTAATGAGCATATGAAGGCATGGCATTTCCAACAGTCATTTCTAACTCCTTTGAAGTAAATAGTGGCTAAAATAATTCAATGTCTCATTGAAATTATTAAAGGCAAATTCAGATCTGGATTTCGATCAGATTCGGATAAAAATTGTATTTTTAGCCCCTTGGCTTCATCTCTCTGTGCCTCAATGTAGCCAGATGCAAAAGATTCTTGGAGCTTCTGAAATGGCATGATTCTGTGACCCAAGTGTGCATGTTATTACCCATCTGCTGTCAGATAATTGAAGGGGAAAAAGGAACATTTGCAGATTTAATATAAGATCTACATCAAAAACAGGGCTTGTTCACTGAGGTTCATGGATGGTGGGGTGCTTCTAAGACTCTGTGAATCCCCTGAAATTACATGTAAAATTTTCTCCTTATGCGCATGTGTGCATTTTTCTAGAAAGCACATCTTAAACTTTTGTTAGATTCTCTAGGGATCTGTGATAACTCTCTCACCCTTGCCCCCAAGATGAGTGATGAAACAATGACTTATAAAGGTTGATACTATTACAAATGATAATAATATAATTTTTTACTTTTATAGACTAAATTCATACCAAAGACAAAATCAGGACCCATGCTTTTTAGTTTAGTATCTTTCGTGGTTTGTTAAAGCTGGTGAAATGTAATATACCAGAAAAGGATTGGCTTTTTCAAAGGGAACGTATTAGGTTACACATTTATGGTTCTAAGGCCATAAAAATATCCAAACAAAGGAGTCAACAAGAGGAGGTCTTCACTAAAGAAGGGCTGACAGGTGTCCGGGGTTCATCTGAAGGCACATGGTGGTGTCTGCTGGCCCTTCTCTCCTGGGTTGGTTTCAAAATGGCTCTTTCAGCTCCTGTGGGTCCTTCTGGCTTCTTCTGAGGCATTTCCTTTCTCTCTTAGGTTCTCTCAGCTCTGAGTTCTCTATGTTTTCAGTCTTTTATTCTCTTCATAGAGTATTCCAGTAAAAGGATTAAGACCTTGAATTCGGTGGGTCACATCTCCACGGAAACAATTAAATCAAAAGGTCCCACCCTGCAATAGGTCTGCCCCCACAAGATTGGATTAAGAGAACATGGGTTTCTCTGGAGTACATAACAGATTCAAACAGCACACTGGACCCCCAAAAGATAAGTTCTTTCCATATGCAAAATACTTTCATTCCATCACAATATCACAAAAACCTCAAATCATTTCCACAGCATTATTAAGTACAAAGCATTATAGAAATCAGTTACAGGCATGGTTTGTCCTAAGAAAATTCTCCTCCATCTGTGAACCTGTGAAATTTACACTTTATCTGCTTCCAATATACATAGGATAAATGTTTCTCTGGCCATTGGGAGAAACTGAAAGGAAAACAGGGGTCACCAGACTCAAACAGTTCTGAAAACCTGCAGAACAAATTTCATGAGATTAAGAGAATCATTTATAGAATTACTTTTTATCTTGGGGCTTGAGAGAGTAGCATATGCAGTGGCCCTGCTCTCTGCAAACACTGGGGTGAGGGCTGCAACATTGGGGGGCATTGGGGAGACCACCTCATTTTTGACTCTACCCTCCTCAAGCATCGGGGAAGCACCTAGGCTCTCTGCCACCTCTGGGACACATGCTCAACCCCATCAGAGTAACGGGGCTCTCATAAATCACTGGGGAATGTGCTCCACCCTCTCTGAGACCTGGGGCACAAAAACTCGTCCTGAATATTAAGGCAGAAAGCCCGCTGTCTGCTGCCAGGACAAATTCACTCTCTCTACATGCACGGGTGGTTCTGCTCTTCTGGCCCAAGATTTATTGGCTCTATTTCCTAGCTTCCATGGTTCTGCCTTCGAAGTAATTTCTCCTTTAATCTGTCCCTTTTTTGTCACCTTTAGTCCAGATTGGCAGTGGTTCTGTTCACACAGATCTTGAAAAAAATTGTTGGCTTGGCATGCAGCGTACAGAGGTCAAAACCATCAGTAAATAGGATTTTCCAGATTACTGCATTTCCAATCCTGGCTTGTAGTGAAATTGCTGACTATTCCATGTTTGGTTAAATCTCCACATGGGACACTGTTCTCTGGGGTCTAACCTTCCAAAACCTCAGTATTTTCCAAACTGTCAGTTTTTGGTTTCTTTGTACCCAAGAGTTCAGTTCTCAGTTTATCCCTTTCCTCTTGCATTTTATTATAGGCTACAAGGAGAAGGCAGTCTACATTTGCCAAATTTACTTTGAAAATTCTCTCACATAGATATCCCAGCCTGTCACTTTCAAGTTCTCCCTTCCATTCAACACCAGTACTCAACTTTGCCAAATTCTCACCACTTTAAAACAAGGGTCACCTCCCTTCCAGTTTGCAATGAAACATTCATCATATCTGCTAAAAGCTTCACCAGAAGTATGTTTAGAGTCCACAATTCTACCAACTGTCTCTTGGAAGTAAGTTAGGTCCTTTTGATCAAGCTTCTCATAATTCTTCCATAATTTTCCCTTATCCATTTATAAAGCCCTTCCAACATGTTTGGTATTTTCAAGCTCAGCAGCATCCCACTTCTCTGGTACTCAAATCTGTTTTGGTTTGCCAAAGCTGCTGGAATGCAATACCAGAAATGGGTTGGCTATTTCAAAGGGGATTTTGAAATTAGGTTACAGTTTGGCCATCAAAATGACCAAACTAAGGCACCAACAAGAGGATACATTCACTGAAGAAGGGCCGATGACATCCAAGGTTCCTCTGTCACATGGGAAAGCATATGGTGATATCTGCTGGCCATTCTCTCTCCTGGGTTGGTTTCAAAATGGCTTTCTCATCTCCTGTGGGTCCTTCTGGCTTTCCTGGGGGTGTTTTCTTTCTCTCTTAGCTTCACTTGGCTCTGAGCACTCTATGTTTTCGGTCTCTCATTCTCTTCACAGAGGAAACCGATAAAAGAATTAAGATCCACCTTGAATTGGGAGGGTCACATTTCCATGGAAACAGTTTAATCAGAAGTTTCCATCTAACAACAGGTCTGCCCCCCCCAAGACTGGATTAAAGAATACAGGTTTGTCTGGAGTGTATAACAGATCCAAACCAGTACAGTATCCATTAGTATAAGTTTAGCATTGGTATCTTAATTCAGGCCCTCCAAACCTCAGACCCTGAGAGAAGAGCTTGGGAAGCCCTCCTGGGAGGTGCAAGTGAGAAAATGGAAAGGTAAGAGATAGGGATCAGAGAGAAGGCAACAGAGAGTGTACTGTTAAGCAAATTACTGCTGTAAGGAACTCCTGGGAAGCTTTTGCAGAATGCTATGTATGTGCCTTGCATTGTCCAAGACCTTGCATGGGAAAACTAGAGCTTTTATCTTCTCACTTCTGTTGCTCACTGATGCTTCTTGGGCTACCCTGCTTTGGGGCTCAGCCAGCTTCCCAGTTGCTAGAGAAAGCCCTCTAGCAGAGAAAGAGGGATGCACATACTCAACCAAATGGCTGTGGCCCATTCCAGAACATTCCAGAAGCCTTCCTCTCCCACACATCCCACATCCAATTATTCACCAATTTGTAGCTTCTAATTTTGCTCTATAATACATGTCTGATACACACTCCCTCTTCTCTCAGTTGAGACATTTACCAACGATCCTTCTGAACTATTGTAGCAGCTTCCTAACCGACCTCCCTTCTTCTCTAGCCCATCCTCAGGTGTACACTATTGCCCAAGTGATGGGTCTTGAAGCTCAAGTGACACTTTGTTCCTTAGCAGTACACCCTTCAGTGGTTCCCCAGTGCATTAGATAAGATCTAAACTTTCTGAAACTTCCTATAAAGTACTTCCTTGTGTGGTTTTCACCAGTTCTCATTTTTCACCTCTGACCATTTGTGCCCCTGTGCCTCATCTCTAGCTGATCTGCCGGGTAAAGTCCAAGGAAATTAATTATCTTCCTAAGTCTTGCCCGGGCATCCCTGAAATCAGACTTTCCCAGACGAAGTCCCTCCCCAACTATGCAGCCAGGCCTCACCTCAAACCTCCTCCCATCCCAGCACTGAATTGTCTCTCTTTCATTTCTATACCACATATATAATTATAATGGGACCTGGTACATGGCAGCTGTTCAAAATGCATTTTTTTGAATGATTGAACTAAATAATAGCATGTAACCTGCTATATTATATTTTATATTTACATATTTATATCCTTCTATAGACCAAAATCATGTCTTCTTTTTCCTTTTCTGAATAGTTATCAGAGTGGATGCTCCTCAGATACTTGTACCTAGGAAGCATAATAAATAGCAGCACAGTGGATTGTGAATGAGTAGAAGGGAGAGGCACATATAAATGCATTCACATCTCGCTTTTGACAGGCTCCAGCTGTGTGATCTTGAGTTAAATATGTAACCTGTTTGATTTCACTTTGTTCCTTGTACATGGAAATGGTCAATTATATTATTGCTCCAAAGAGTCATTCCCTTTCCGGTAAGAGTTAGCAGACCTGCCTACCTACTGCCATGTGACTTAAGGTCAGTCAGTCTATGGGGGCATTTGCTTCTCGGTGCCCAGACCGCAGACTGGGCCATGTAACTTGCCTGAGCCAATGAAAGTGCACAGAACTGGCATGTGTCACATGCCTGACTTGGCCATCAAGAGACAGAGCCCAAAGGAAGGCTCTTTCTTAACCTGGATCCCACAAGGAAGAAGGCATTTGGAGAAGAGGCATGGTGGATCTGCAGCCTCTACAGCTGGCACTGATTGCAAGCAAGAAATAAACTTTGGCTTTGGAGGTCACTGAGATTTGAGTCATTAATTACTCCAGCATAATTATCTCAGCAGAATCCAACACCAGAACGTCCTGAGGCTTCAATAAATCATATATGCAGAATACTCAGCAAAGAGGTCAGCATATGATAGGTTTTAAATAAATCTTAGCTCCATTCCCCAGCCATGTTCACTTGAAATCCTCACATCTAGCATTGTACAATATGAAGTGCATGTCTGAAAAAATTTTCCAATCATCAGTCAATCAACCAATCATTTGAGCTTAATTTTAAGCACCAAAATGCATTCCTTTCTTCTGGTCATTTCCTGGATATTAACTGCTTTGACAAAACTTTATATCATAAGTTCAAAATAGCTTGCGAAATTTTCCAGTCATGGTTTATATATAGCCTGGAGTAATTTAAGAACTCAGAAGCCCCATCTTTCAGAAAGCCCACCTAAGAACAGGGTAAATCCTTTAATTAAGAACTATGAATTGTGTAGCTCTATACACCAGGTCCTGTTGGCTTATGAAGCTACCAGGTTGACAACACATTATTAAATCCCAACTAAGATGACCTTGTCTTGCCTCACAGACCACAAAATTATAGTAACAATATATGAGTTAAGTTAAATGCTTTTTACTTTCTGTATGCTTCTCAGAAAGGAAAAGGGACAACATACTTGCCTTGATTTAAATGAATACATATTCAAATTATCTATTTAGTTTTACAGAATTATAACTAACTTAAAATCTTGAGAAAACTGTAGCAGTAACATATATTTATTTCTATCGCAATTGTTGCTTTCACTGAGCCATCTTATTTCTTGAGTGTAAGGTTTTCATGAACAGAAATATATCATAAAACCTTCCACGAGATCAGCTTTTTCACTATTTCTCAACCTTTTACATGTTACAAGAAAACTAATTTCTATTGGACAGCTTATGAGTTATTCACCAAGTTGTAAAATAAAAGGAATTTAAAATTTGGCCTTAAATTTCCCAAGAAATCTGTTCATTCCACAAAGAAAAACCCCAATAGACTAAAATTTAACGACAGAGGCAGATTCCATGAAGGTAGGCCAAGAGAGCAAGGGCACACTAATATTTATTTAAAAGGCCTTTTATTTGTTTATCAAGCATTTACTACACGCTTAGCATTTGCCAGGCCTTCAGCCAGCACTAGGGGTTTCAAGATGACAAAAGTATTTCCTGCTCTCAGGCAGCACAGAGTCAAGTATACGACATGGAGAACATTGTTTGGGATTGAAAAATAATTTGCATTCCTGTGGGTAGGAGTCCATGAGTAAACAGGGCATTTTGAAGGTGTTATTATTAGGTTAGTTGTGGCCACACTGAATCTGGGTGGGTTTTCATCCATATTTCTGGAGATCTTATAAAGAGAGGAAATGTGGATGCATTGTCAGAGAAAACCAGACAAAGAAGTAAGAAGTGAAGAAGGAGCTGAGAAAGACAGAGACAGCCAGGGGACACTGGACTGCCAGCATCAGCATGCTACTGCACTGGTAGAGAATATGACCTTGCTGACATCCTGATTTTGGACTCTTTGCCTTCAAAATGGTAAGCCAAAAAATGCTCTTTCTTTGAGCCAACCCACTGTGTAGTATTTGTCATAGAAGCTCTGACAAACGAAGACACTACATAAGAATATAAACATGCCTTGCGGCTCTATCCTAAAAGAAAATATAGGAGATGATGATAAGACAGAGGAGAGGCCACTCACACTGATGAGCAGAGGTTGGTGGGATTCGGGGAAGGTTCTGGGAGGACCTGGGGTCAGGTATGAACAGCTGAAGTGTGTGGAGGGAACCACAAGGTGGGAATGAGGGGAGGCCAGTGAAATCATGTATATGGATTGATGGTTTGCTAAGCCTTTCCCTGATCATGCTGCAGGAGAAGTAGGTCCTCACTCATTCTTTCATGTAACTGGAGCCTCTGTGAACACAACTGGCATGGCTCCTCCCCATAGGGTCTCTGAATCTGACTTAGCACCTAATGGAGCTCTAAATTTTGCTTAGCACAGGGAGTGGCCAGAGCCAAGCTCAGAACAAGACTCAGTAGTTTGAGGAGAGAGATCTGGGGATATTTCCGCATGGACCTGATGGTCAGAGGAATTGAACAATTTTTCACATGGGACACAGCCACCTCATCCTCCCTGTGCCCTGAAGAGTAAGCCAGCTCTGGCTGCAGGCTTACATGTCGTTCTTATAGGCTGCTGCAAAGAAGGGCTAAAACCACATTGGGTCCTTCTCTTGGCATCCTCAGAAGTCTGCTCTTATATTAGCACTCAGGATGTAGTCATTTATTCAGCCCACGTCTGGAGCTGTATGTGTCAGGGCATCAGAGTATTAAAACTGCTTCATCATACCTTTATGGCATACACCATCCAAAGAAGGAGAAACACAGGAAAACACTTTCAATACTGTATGTCCAGTAATAGAACAGAATAACATAAATGCGTCACGAGAAGAATGGCCCTGAGAATAAGCCATCAGGGGAAGGCTTCACAGAAACAGTGGCATATAAGACATGAAGTTTCCCACAGCTTCAACACAAGAGGAAGAGCTTGGCCACAGGCCTTGAGCTAGGAAAGGGTAAGGGGCTCCCCCAAAAGAAAGCCATGCCATTTGCATTATGTCTACATTGGAAAAAGAAATCCTAGGAATAGTTGTGTTTCCACAAAGCAGGCCATTTTCACGATGATTAATATTTTCAGATGTTCTTTGTAAGGCTTAGATATTTCATTTCACAATCCAAACAGAATATCAAATAAAATCATGCATAATCACATTAACAATAATGCAATCTGAAGTGCTGTGCTGATGATGTAAATTTGTCCAGGAAAAGTGGGTGAGTGGTCAGTAAAAGTTTTCTTTTTAAATATACAACAGTAAACTTTCTCAGAAAGCAGAAACTTTCATATCTGCTGGAACATTACCACGCATGAGCATATTTTCTTAATGAAATATGTTTCTCATATGGAAAGTCCAGTTTTGGAAAGAAAAGGCTCTGTTTAGGAAGTAGAGTTTACTGTCATAGATATTCCTGGTGCTTCCTAATATTCCCCTTTCTCATCCGTTTCCTGGAATCACAGAGTAGAATACAGCAAAGTGGCTGACTCTGGGCCATGAACTATGAACTGCAATGACACATGTCACTGAAGAGCCAATGTGCAATTCTCAAGTTCTCTTCCCATCCCTGAGCAAACTCGGGAGCACCAGGTTGAGACAAAAGGGCCATGAGATTAATGCAGACCTGAGAGTAGGGAGCTGCCCATGGAAGAAAGCTGTCTTATAGCACTGTCTGGTCTCCTCATAAGATTTTGCATGAGTGAGACTTCAGCACTGGTTGTACCAAGCCATTGAGAATTTGGGTCTTTTCATTCCAAAGCTACCCTAACTGACACTCCTTTAGAACAGGCAGAGTATTGCGGAATCCATATTGGCACAACATCTGTTCTGTAGAAGTCACCCTTGTGGTACCAAGAGTTGGGGGCAGAATATACAGGAACCTATGTCACAGCATCGTCTTACTAGGTCACAACACAATCCTACAATGAAATCCTAAATAAAGATCTGATGTCCCCACGGGGAGAAATGTGATGGTCAGCAAGACAAACAAGACCGATGATGAATTCAGCCACCCAAACTGGGACGGTGTGTGTTTATTATGAGACACTGAACCTCACCAGTTTTCCGCAAGGAAGAGCAGTGTAACTGCAAGAAGGGCGTGTGGGGCCGAGCCCCAGTGGTTCCTCCTTGAGTGTAACATGGACAGCAGAAAACGTCTTTGCTATATTATTCTTGAAGAAGGCTCTGAAGCTTTAGCTGACTCAGTGACTTTACCCTTAGATGTCGCCATTTAAAATAAAATCTGCTGGCAAGCAAAATGATAGGCAGACTTCAAAGAACACACAGCAACGAGAGGTCGATATCTCTTACAATTACACTAAAAGACCAGATATGCTCATCTGAGAAATAACTGGAATTTTCTTTAAGAGACAAAGCAGGTTAACCTTGAGAAGAAAAAGAAGCAAAACCTTAATTAACAGTTTAGGTTGACAAAATTAGTCTTTCCAAATGTAAATGCACAATGACACCAAGGGATGAATATCCATTCTGTATTTTAAGACACTTGATGTAACACAGAAAATGCTGTCTGTCCTTAAATGAGAAAACATGAGGTGGCATGAGAGAGCATGGGATGGCATTTTAAGACAGCATGATAACATGGGGAGACACGAGAAACCATGGGGTAACATTTTAAGAGAGCATCTTAACATGAGGTGCTGTGCAAAAGCACGAGTGGCATTTTAAGACAGCATTTCAAAATCAGAATGATCACCAAATTCCCTCGATGGACCAGGATAAATACTGGAAAGCAAGAGTGGGACTACAGTTCAAAAATAAAGCATATCACTTGATATATTCCTTAATAACATTTTTATTCACACAACTATTTAGAAGCATAACAATTATAGAGGGCATTGTATTATGGAATTTATACCATCTGGGCTTACTTCAAATATTCATAATATGAGAATGCTTGGCAAAGCTTTTGACTTGAGACTAAGTTAAGAAAAATAAAACAATATAAAACAAAAGAAAACTGTAATCTGACAATTAAGAGTGGTGATGTTTAAAAAGCTCAATCTCTGGAACCCAGCAAACCTGGATCCAAATGCAGGACAGTATGAATGGCTTTGATTTTATGGGTAGATGCCTTCATTACTTGGAGTTACTTTACCTATGGGGTGGCAAGCACAGTTTATGGTAGAGATTGATAAATGACAGCCGGTAGGCCAAATCCTGCCAGTCACCTGTTTCTGTAAATAAAGTTTTATTGGGATATAGCCATAGCCCTTGTCTCTAGCTGCTTTCTGCTATGAAGGCAGAACTGAGTGGTTGCACTAGAGGCCAAATGGCCCACAAAATGATCACTATCTGTTTCTTTATAGTAAATGTTTACCAATCTCTGTTGTTATAAGGACTAGAAATTATTTAACATGGTGTGTTCTGGTTTGCTAGCTGCCAGAATGCAATATACCAGAAACAGAATGGCTTTTAAAAAGGGGAATTTAATAAGTTGCAAGTTTACAGTTCTAAGGCTGAGAAGATGTCTCAATTAAAACAAGTCTATAGAAATGTCCAATCTAAGGCATCCAGGGAAAGATATCTTGATTTAAGAAGGCTGATGGAGCGCAGGGTTTGTCTCTCAAGTGGAAAGGTACATGGCAAACACGGTTAGGGTTTCTCTCTGAAGTGGAAGGTCACATGGTGAACACAGTGTCATCTGCTAGCTTTCTCTCCTGGCTTCCTGTTTCTCCCCACGAGGTGTTTTCCTTCTTCATCTCCTAAGCACTGGCTGATGGACCCTCTGCTTCGTGGTGCTGCAGCATTCTCTGCTCTCTCTGAATCTCTCTTTCTCCAAAATGTTTCCTCTTATATAGGATTCCAGTAAACTAATCAAGATCGAACCAAATGGGTATAGACATGCATCCACCTAATCCAGTTTAACAACCACTCTTGATTAAATCACATCTCCAGGGGATGATCTAATTACAGTTTCAAACATACAATGCTGAATAGGGATTAGAAGAAATGGCTGCCTTTACAAAATGGGATGAGGATTAAAACATGGCTTTTCTAGGGTCCATACATCCTTTCAAATCAGCACATAGTGCTTGGCACATGGTAGCTGTTTTCATTAGATTCTCATTCAAATAAGCAAAAGTGATCATTAGATTCTCATTCAATAAGCATGTAAACAGGAAAGAAAATGCAGATTTGATTGCCTAGTCCTGTTGGTCAGTGAATCCTTAATGATTTTAAAAGTTCATGTTCAAACTGCTTCACTTAAGAGATATCAAAGATACTCAACCAATTCTTTATTCTACGGGAAATGACCCAAGATAATTGCAAATTAAAAGTACACTGAGATACCTTTAGTACCTATCAAATTGGCAAAACCTCAAGTTTGATAACATGCCCTTCTGATGAGACTCTGGGGAACAGTTACTCTCCTGCATTGCTGGTGGAAGTAAAAATTATTTGAACTCTATGGAGAGAAATTTAGTAATATTTATCAAAATTCCATGTGAATTCACCCTTTGATTGTGCAGGGGATTCTATCCTTAAGCTATATGGCAAAATACAGGTATTTACAAAGTAATTCATAACAGCATCATTTATAACCTCAAAAGACTAGAAAGAGCCTAGTCACCCAGCCATAGCTTGAATGGATTATATTGTGCCAACTGGAAAGGAAGGAGAAAAAGCAGCTATTCTGTGTTCCAATTTTCCCCTGATTACTAAAGGGACAGTGAGTAAGAGAAAGAAGGTAGGTGACCTGGTTTAACCTCCTCGTAAACAAATTAACTGGATCTCTGGGAAAAAGAGTCCTCAGCTATGGAACGTTTCCAGTGGGACCTCCCTGGTTTAAGATTGTTATAGTAATCAAATCTTCTGTCCATGGATTCATAAGGCAGTAAGCCCTGGAGAAAGTCACATGAGTTATTCAAATCTCTTGAATATAAAACAGGGGATGTTGCAAAACTTAAATGCTCCCTGCTATGTGAGATGACCTGTAAGCCTCACTTCACCCTGGTTCAGAAAGCATGGAATTGATGCTAAGCTGGGTCAGGTCCTGAGATATCCTGGACCTCTCCCTGCACCATCTGTGCTGCCTGATCACTTATATCCTTGAAATTATTAATAAAGCTCGATACTGAATTGACAGAATCACCTTTTGGGTTAGCTCACCCACATAAAGGAAGATCATCTGCCAGTTAACAGAATAAAGAATATCTATATACACTGATGTAGAATGGTCTCCAGGATACACTTGTCAGGAGAAAAAACAAAGGGCAAAATAACATATATAATATGGCACTCTTCATGCAAGAATAGAGCAAGGGTATTATGCATATATGTTAGCTTATATTTGCAAAACAAACATTGGAAGGTTAAACCAAAGACCAATAAAAATGATCACTATTACAAGATAGGAGGGAATGGGGCACAAGGGAAACAGATGGTGGTGAGATTTTTTGATTAAAAATTTGATACATAATTTGGACTCGGAAACATATACATGTCAAAAATAAAATTAGATCAAAAGGAAAAATGGCTCCTGAAATTAAAAAGATTGTGTAACAAACAAACCAAACCAAAAATATATATATTTTAAGCTAATTTTTAGTTCTCAGTCTTTTCATTGTACATTCTTAAAAGAATATAAAATGAGGACAGAGCTGAACATGTTTAAACTTCACTCAGTGGTCTTTCTGGTTTGTGGTAATATTAGTATTAATATAATGATATATATATATATATATATATGTTGAAATGAAACAAATAAGTTTAATGTTAAGAACCAAGACTTCAGTGAAAAAGAAAAGAAATATAAATATAAAATCAGGGAAGTTAAGAAAAAACTGTGTAAGGCGACATTTGTATCATACTGTTTAACTCAGGATTTATTTTTCTTAAAAAAAAAATGTGTTTTCTAAGTTCCATCCATTGACGAGGCCCCCAGAAGCAACAACACCCTGGAATTGATGAGAACCCCGAGACTCTGCATTCTGGTTTAAAATACCATTCCCCAAATGGATGAATGGCTGATTCCAGATCTGGAAAACCAGAGGAGCTCAGAGCATCTAGTTGTGTTAGAAACATGGAAACTATAAGAGATGATGGAGCTATGTCAAAAGGACAAGAAATCAACCTGAAGTGGTTCCCAGTTTGAGCACCAGAAAGAATAGCTACAAATGGAATATTTTTAAAAATTGAGTTTGTAATATACTTAAAGCGAGAGAAAAGGAAACAAAAGTCCTTGATTGCCACCAAAAGCATCCAAGGCACTAATCCTTGAAAATGCAAATTATTAATCAAGGAAAAGATGCAAATTATTAATCAAGGAAAAGAATCACACATTTTTTCCTACCCCCCCCCCTTTTTTTTGTACAAATCACATTAAGGATAATCAAAGAGCTCCCCCCCCGCCCCCAAACAAGGGGAAGTTCATCCTGAAGAAGTCTTTCTGCTGACACATGAGGTAGAAAGAACAGGGCTTTATGAATCACGATTTGGCATCCTCTTGTGAAAAGCTTTATCCAGATGCTGATCATGAATGAATGAAACCATTCTCTGGAGGGCGCATGGGACATGAAGAACTCACAGGACAGCTTTAGCCCTACTAAAAGCATGTCTCCTGGTGTGATGCAATATAAACTAACACAGCACCACACCAGCCAAGGGAGTCCTGTAGAAAAAAGTCATCAAGCCATTAAAACTAACCTGAGCCTACCTGAAATAGTGGGATATAATGACAAGTTGACACCTCAAAGAAGCAAACAGACATATCTAGAATGTGAGACATTCTATAGGGCAACTGACCTGGTTCATTCCACGGCCAGTGATACGAAGAAAAGCGAAATGAAGCAGGAAATGGAGTGGGAAGCGCTGATCTAAGTAAAGAAGCTTGAGAGATGTAACAACAAAATGGAATGCGGGAGCTTTGGTAACAGGCTGATTCAAACCAACATCGGTAAAATGATTATCTTTGGCAATCAGAAAAGTGAAATATAGACTGAGTATTAGATGGAAGGACTTACTATTTGTCTTAGGCGCGATCACAGTATTATGGTTACAAAAGAAAGTTTGCATTTTTTATTTAGGAGAGATACACTGACCTATGTAAAAAGCAAAACGACATGGTATCTGAGATTTTCTTCAAAATATTTCAGAAGGAAAAAAAAGATGAAGCAAGTGTGGCAAAATTTTTATTAAAGCTAGGTGAGAGATATGTGATGTTCATTTTGTTATCCTCTCCACTTCTGAGTATGCTTGAAACTCTTCATAATTAAAAAAGGAAAATTAAGATGAGGCTTTATGGGGGAGAAAGCCATGGGAAGACAGATGCCGAGACTGGAGTTATGCTACCACAAGGCAGGGTGCACCAAGAATTGCCAGCAACCATGGAAGCTGGAAGAAGTAAGGAAGAGGTCTCTCCTAGCGCCTTCAGAGAGGGCAAGCCCCTGCTGACACCCTGATTTTAGACATCTAGCTTCCAGAACTGTGAAAGAATGAATTTCTTTTCTTTTAGGAAGGAAGGAAAGAAAGGGAAAACTGCTTTGGGAAAAGATTTCACATTGAAATGAGGCTGTGCATGATTTTCTATTCTTTGTTTTATGTTGGCCTGTGGCATTGACTCTCCCAAGCCAGCATCTCCCCATTATCCTTAAGACCTAACCATGAGAATTTACTGTGAGGCCTAAAAGTGATTTTGCTGATGTGAGTGGAAGTATATGCAGAGAAATAAATAAATATTTGAATTAATTATAAAATGATAAAGGAAGTTCTGTCACACTGGGCCTGGTGACGAGCTATCACCACTTGGGAAATGATGCATTTTTAAAGGATTTCGTTTCTTCCATCCATTCTAAGTACTTTTTCAGATTGGTCAATATGCATAAAAATACATTTTCAATAAGATGAAAAGAACTAGTGAAAATCAAATTTTTTTATAGTTAAAAAAAAAGCTAAAAATTTATTTTCACTCTTTCAATACCTGTATCTATATTGAAAGTTCAGTATAAGTCCCCAAATGCTGTTGGGAGAGAACTATTCAAGTTGCTGACCATAAAATTCCAAGGGAAAATGGGCAGCTTTTTTGACCCTGCCTCCACATCTTCTGAAGTTATAATGAATAAGTCAATTTTTTTTTCTTTTGGTGAAATGCTGGGGTAGAAATGCCTTTAGCTAAAAATGACATGATATCAGCTTTCATTTACGGCTAATAAGATCCAAGGTTTTTTGATAATTGGGAACATATCAATATCAATATAAATTTTTCTGTTCTAAAACAACAGAGCTGAACATGACATTGGAGGTGAATGAAGATAAAGGATGCTTAATTCTAGTTATAAGCAGCCCTAGCAATTTCCTGCAATTCTCTAATTAAACAACTTATCTTTTACACTGTTTCATGGTTTATAAAGCTTTTCACATCAATTGACCCATTTATTCTGCTGGGGGTAATTACAGCTCTGTTTCACAGAGAGGTTCAGAGGACCAAATGCCTTGCTCAAGGCCACACAATTCCTGAAATGGTGGTGGCAAGACCATTGATTTGTAAAGCTCCCATTGATTACTTTAAATAAAATTGGACATTAGTAGCTAAGACATGCTGAATGCTACTTACCTTTCAAAGCCAATCTGCCGAAACGTCTTTTCCCATGTTGAGCCTGGTAAGAGAAAAAAGACACAAAATGAGTGCATGTCAACGACTCAGCTGATTTCGTCCTGCTTTTGCACAGCCATCTAGATATTTCGTGTCACATTTAGGAGAATTACCTGGTTTACCCTCAAAGGCATCACTCCCCACCTCTGACCCCCAGTGGGCCTTTTTAGAGAACATTCCACCGAACGATGTAAGGGCACACACCCTGCAAGGAGATGCTCTCCTTCGTTAAATAAATCAGTAGGTTACTACAATCGCTCTCCAAAAATCTAAATTTGTCTGGCTCAGAACAATATGAGTAAAACTTCCTCTCAAAAAATAATGAAAGAACCTATTATGAGTTGTACATTCTAAAATTCAACTTTTAATTTTGTGTAACTTATTGAAAGCCAGAAGACACTCTAAAGTTCCAACTCATGTAAAAATGACATTATCTTTGTCACTACTGAAGGACAGGACTAATGTTTCCTTTTATTTTTTTGGTAAGCCAAAAACATTCTAAATCAGAAGTCTTCTGAATGCAAAAATGCTATGTTTCAAGGACAGGGTTTGAAGAGCAGATTATTAAAATCCATAAAAGAAGAATAGTTTGGTATAAAAAAGGATTTTCTACAATTTTTCCATTATTCACTTGTAATGTCTTCCTTACCATTCTTGAAGTGAAACAATTTTCTGAGTACTTGATAGAAAGAAAAGCAATTTTTACCCAACAGCATGTTATTAAAAATTCTGCATTCACAAAAATTAAGAGTTTGTGCTAGTTAACCCATTTTTTTCACTTCCCTGATACTATTAATGGTGAAAATATTTCATTTAATAACTATCACAAGTAAATACCCATACAACCCTAAATTAATAAGTTGTGTTGCACATCAGTAGTCTAATAATCATAACAGAGAATTACTATCTTTCTGTAAAACTATATCTGCAAACAGGAAGGGGTATCAGGGTTGGGTATCCAGAGGTAGATGAAATATTATCCTGCTCCTTTTCCTAAAATCACAATAAACTGGAATAGTACTTATGTTTCTTTCTGGAGAGCTTTGTCTCAGTTCTTTATCTTCAGCAGGTATTCAGTGTTCCCCACTCAATGAGATGGACAGCTGGGAGGTTAGAGGGGAGTAGGAGGTCAGACAACCTCCCTGGCCAGTCCTGGGGACTGAACTAAACCCAAGGGATCTGGTGTTTCACCGCTGGGTTTGGATTCGCCCTGGCTCGTCATGATGGAGCATTTGAAATGATTTCTATAAATAATAAAAGTACCAAATTTGGAATATGAATGATATATATACATATATACACACATGTATGCCTATGTGATTTCTCAATACACATATATCTACATCTATGTATATATGGATGAAATCACTCTTGTCCAATTAAATTTCAATATGCTTCGCTGAACAGGAGACAAAGACATGAAGTTTTAACACACCAGCCCAGGAATTTCTCATGGCCGTGGGCCCCTGGGAGGGGGCTTCCTATGAATGTCATCTGTCCTGTGAGTCACATGCAAGATAGCTAAGAAACCCTATTTCAGAAATTCTTTGAAGGCAATTATTCTGCTCTAGAAAAGCTAGCAAGTAAGACACTGGCATCAAGAACTAAAAGAGAAGGAAGAAGGTAGGGGGGCGGGGAGGGGGAGAGAGAGATAAAGATAAAGGCAAGAACTAGGGAAACAGAGAATACATGGAGTCCCCCCTCCCCCCAGGATGAGCGCCACTGGAAGTCAAGGACAACTGACAATGGCTCAAAGTAAGAAGTGGGACAGGCCAGGGGCCTACTTCCTGCTGAAGTGAGAACCACAGGGTCTGAGCACATACCAGGTGAGAGGCCCAGAATTTTCAACTCAGGGGAGGGTCAGGGGAAAGGGGTGGGTAGTGAGGAGTTTAGACATTCTTCTTGACTTCTCTGGGTTCCAATGAGAAACAAAGCACGTTTTAAAAAGTTCTACAATTCCATTACTTTTCCAGATCTTCTTGGGATATTGCTGTTTTTAAATTGTTAAGAAAATCCTTTGATTTTCAATAGACTTAATTTATTCTCAAGTTAAAATAAATGATTTTGCCGTACTATAGTATCAGGCTTCTCAACATTTGGGGCTATAATTAAGGAACAGGCATCACGTTCTTATTCCTGAGAATTATAAACTCTTATTCAAACAGGCAGGCCAAGCTATAAGTTTTTGGTGCAAGATTTCCAGCACTGCTTAGAACAAACATTGTTAAGAAACTCAACCAAGCACAATAGATCACGATCTCCTTATGGTCACAAGAAATCAACTGTATTAATAAATTGTGCATCTCACTGAAGGCATTTGTCACTGCTCGTTGTTTAGGCTAAAATAACCATCCTGACATGCTAGGGATGGTATTGAATATTTTAAAATATGGTTTCTGCCCTCAAACGCCATATACCCTAGAGTTTTGGGGTTTCATGCCTTTTGTGAGAACTGAGTCATGATGAAACAAGAAACACACAATAAATGGAACAGACATATCCAGATCCTTTGGCACCAAAAATGCTTTTGGCAGCCCATTATTCAGTTGCTGGGGAATTCTTTTAAAGCCATTAACCATGTTTCACCATGTTCAATTCTAACCATGTTTAGAATTTAATAATATTCTTCTTTGCCAAAGCAATCCAATATGGAGAGAGAAAAGTAGAGAAAACAAAAGTGGCTGGCAGACTTCCTTGATTCAATATTTTAAAATGAAAGCTCTAATATAGAAAAGTCATGGACATGTGACACGCTTCACAGAAAGAATGAACAATAATGCCACCATTTAATATAGATCACAGAGAAATGGATACAATTAATAACAGGAAATTACCTTTATGTTCTTAGATGAAGTAGTCAGAAACAGTGAATTATGAGTCATTGATTTAGAAAACGGAGCCATGTCTGAGCAACAGAATTGAAGTCAAGAGATGAGGAGCACAGAGTCCAGAAGTTGGAAACAAATTCTGGACCAAATGTCATTCAGTAAGCAGAACAAGTCTCAATATCTAATTTTCAAGGGTGGCAAGACACCCTCTAAAACTTGTCAGTGCGAGCACTCTGAGAAGGAACCACCCTGCCGACCTGTACGAAGTGAATGTGACATTTTGTCCCTGAATAAACGTATCACCATTTCCTCCTTTATCCATAGCTCCATCTATCCCTTCTCATTATCTCTTCTACCTTCCTGCACCCTCTCTGCCTACTGTCCCTGGCACTGCCACTTTCCCTTCTCCCTAGAGAACGGCAATTTCCCTTCTGTGGGCGATCTGTTTTCCAGGCCAACTGTTGCTTCTGGTGGGGTTCCCCTCGCTTCCCTCTCCCTCCCTGGCCAGAGGCAGGAAGATTCTGGCCAATTCTTGGGCCCCTGCCTCCTGGCAATGGGAATGCCCTGGAAATCGACTAGATCAGGCCACAGAAGGGCCATTCTCTGGGCTGCGCGTTCATTTGTTCTTTCTCTTGCTTCCTTGCTTGACCTAACTGGAAAGAAGGCCTTTCTCCTCACCTGCCATGGAACTGGGGTAATGGGAATCAGCTCTGATGATGGCCATGCTGGCTGCTCCCTACTCCCAGAAAGTTGTCCATAAGCAGGAAGAACAATTCACCTCTGCAGAGGTAAGAAGAGACAAGAGAGCCAAAAGAGCCCCTGGTTCTAGCTGGTCCTGAAGCCCTCACTTTCCTACTTTTCCTAGTGAGAGGAGGGAAAATAACCTGTTGCTGACTCTAGTTTTGGGGCTTCAGTACTAGTGTCTCATAGAGCACCAAATAAAGACAAATACAATTTTTTCTTAGAGGCCCCGGCAATGTGGAGCCATTCGCTTTTTTTTAATACCTGGGCAGGCACCAGGAATCAAACCCAGGTCTCGGTCTCTGGCATGGCAGGTGAGAACTCTGCCTGCTGAGCCACCATGGCCCACCCAAGACAAATACAGTTTTAGCAATGCCTTCAGTATCCAAACTTCGATGGAAATGAAAGCAAGGTTTTACACCAACACATTATCTGTAGATGGTGGAACAAGGGGCAATTAATTTTTATTTCTGCTCATTTTTCTGTAGTAGTGGTTAAACCACAACATTTTACCAGTTACTTAAACCAGTTAACTCACATTTAATCACACCTCTGCTTCTAAATATCTGTATGTCCTTAGATAAGGAGCTCTTGGGTCTTTTTCTTTCTTCAATATAACATTAAAGGGTTTTTAACAGGTCCCTTTCAATTCATGATTCTATTTTTTCATAAATGCTATCATTGGAAAGGTAAAAACATTTATGTCGTAATTTATGTTGTAAATTGCTTACTCTATTATAATGGTTTTTACATTGGTTGCTTCTATCAACCATTTGTTTAATCCATTGGTTGCCTGATTTCTGATATAAAAAAAAAAGTAGCATTATTTTTGGTGGTGGCTAAATGAATCTACATTTTCAACGAATTCAAAGGTTTTCCACCAAGCACATCTTAGCAATTAAGGGCTACTTGAATTTGGACCTGCACCTCTGTATCTTCAAAATAATTGGCAGAAAAGGACTAAAAATTTGTGGAAATAGTGGATGTCTGCCAGCATATTCCCATAAAAGTGGAAGTATTCTCATCTATGGTAGCAGCTGACAGCCACTAGACATGAAACCTGGCCCATAATTGGTGGTGAAATACTCAAATGTCAGGAAATTATACCACTGGTACCTTTTCTCCAGAAGCTTCATTGACATGATTTTTAACTCTTGAAAAGATTTCCATACCCTACCAAAGCAGCCAAGATTTTAACTACACATTGAATATCATGTGAAATTCTAATAGAAAAACAGACTCTTCCTCTCAATTGACCAGTAGTGGCATTTTTTTTCTTTGAAAATATTAAAATGCTCTTCTGCTGAATTTTAGTGAAGATATGCCTAATGGATTAACATTAGATAGAAGCCAGGTAATGTGGCTTCCCCAGTCAAGGAGCATTTACAACATCAAAAATGATGAATCTCATAGAATTTTCCAACTCCTACTTCCCATATGAGATCTGTCATCAATGGGTTCTTTTCCATCTTTGATATAGGTCATATTCATATTAAATGACATACATATATATATATGTATACATTTTTTTTAACGTCACCATTACTTCTAACCTAATGCTCTTGTTTTGTAATATCCATTTCCCAGTGGTATGGTCATTAATATTCAGAGGGCACCCTTTTATGCTTACAATAATAGTCAAGTTATAGACTTTTGTTTTATCCCAAGTACCTTTTTTTGGTTCTATATGCCTTAATTTTTCATCTCATCTTTTTTTAAAACATTTTTTTATTGTGACATATAATATATATACAAAATGATAAAATTCAAAGCACATTTTAACAAGGAGTTTTGTAACCAATTTCGAAGTATGGTATGGGTTACATTTCCACCATTTCAGGTGTTTCCTTCTAGCTGCTCTAAGATGCCGGAGACTAAAAAGAAATATCAGTATGAGATTCAGTCGTCACAGTCATTTGTTAAATCCTATCTTTTCTGATAGTCCTGCTGCTTCTCCTCTGATCCTTCTCCCACTCCTGAGGGATATCTGGGTAGTGGCTGTTCTAACTTCTTCACGTTGAAAAGGGGTGTTGATAGTATGGGGTTGGATATTCAACTGGTGATGCTCTTGGACAGACTGGTAACTTTGGGTTTCAGGGCTCATCTGGACTAGGAAACATCCGGGGGTTTTAGGTTTCTGAAAAATAAACCTAGTGAGTGAAACTTTTATAGAGTCTCAGATAGAGCCCTGGATATTCTTTGGAGTTTACAGGAATGCTATTGGTTGGGGCTTAGCATTACATTTCATCTCATTTTGATCCCTTCAAAAAAGATAAGGGAGGGTCAGAACTCATGAGGGTCACTAACAATATGAAGCAATATACACAACACATATTCAATAATCTGTTTTTTAAAGTAAACATCTTTCCCCTTTTCCTTATTTGTAAAATAACATATATCATTTGAAAAGATGAAAATACAAACATGTATTTTTTGCATGGACATCCATGTACAAAGTTTGTTATTATATATAACAATATGATGAACATCTTTTACAAAGATCTTTGAGCATTTGTTCAATTATGGCCTTACAGTAAGTTCCTGTAAGTAAAATCACTGAGTCATGATGTAACATATGTATCAAAATACAATTTTGATAGTATCGATCAAAACTTTATACCAAAAACTTATTCAAACTTACATTCACTTGATTGAACTGGAGTTTATGAGTATTTTTTATCTTTTGCAAAACATTTGTATTTGACCTGTTTCATGATTAGTAATGAAATTAAACATTTTCTTAGATTTGTAAGCAGTTTCAACATTTTTCTCTTGTGAATTGCCTATTCATGCTCATTGCCCAATTTGTTTTATTAGACATTTGTTTTTCATTTGATTGATTTGTCAGAACATTTTATATATTAGGGTTTCTAATCCCAAATATGGCATGCTTGTAGCAAATAATTTGTCCTTTAGATTCAAAACATCAATAATTGCTTTATTTTGCTGAATAGAAATGCTGCATATTTATATTACTAGCCAATTTATAACATTTTAGCTCTTCAGTTTTCCAATTTACTTGCTGCCCTAATAGGTAGGAACAAATATTACATTTGTTTCTTTGACTTTCATGTATCATTTAAAATGCCCCAAAATCGCAACTCTAGTAGCTATTGAATGAGCATGCTCTCTGCTATCACTGTAAGCTGACTTTAAGGTGGAAAAAACTGTGTAGCTGCTGTTCATTCTTGGTAAAGACTAAGACTAAGACAAGCCCTTCACAAATATTGATATTTACACTCTCTCATCTAATAAGGGGGATGCTACTAACATCTTAAAAGGATTATCTTTTGAAAAATTATTTTCAAATTTCTAATACAAATCGTAAATCTTAAATGCTTAATTCCCTCATCAGATAATGGATTTTTCAAGCTGATCCTGATTATAAAATTGATTTAAGACTGGATATGGTTGGCAATCCGTGATGCTTCCTCTACCACTTTTCCACTAAAACAGCTATGGACACACTGAGAAAACACACACACGCACACACACACACACACACACTGAAAATAAGTCTATTTTCAAGAATCTTAGAGAAACATTCACTTGCGTAATTTAACTGAAATGTGAAACTCAAATGGTAGTGTTCTATGCATAAGGCTCCAATGGAAACCAAGCAAACCAGCCAGCTTTAGAGCTGAGAACGGTACATGTCATTTTTTTTCCTGCTGCATTCCCCTAGCTCAGAAACACAAACCCACACTAAACAGAAACTAGACAGTTGTGCCTTCTCTGCATAGACCCCCTTCTTGAGGAAGTCAGACTTTTATTCCCATCACAAACATCATCACCATCACTCCACCTTTCCATGCGCTCCCTGCCTTCAATACCTTTCCCCCACATCCAGTCCAACTCCTAGAAACAATGTGTAAATAAGTGTATGAGCATGTATGCAGGTGGGTGTCCGAGTGTGTGTGGGGGGGTTCTGGGTGTGTGAGGCGAAGGGCAGCACAGGAGGGAATCAGCTCCAAAGGCACAATGTCTTTTAGGAGACATGGTACTTATCAATAAAAAGTTATAGGAATAGTTAGGGACAGAAAATCCTGACGTTGGGCACATCCTGAGCACGGAAAGAGCCTAAATATGCAATAATTAGGAAATGTTAAATGCCTTATTTAAATAGAGTGGAATAGTATGTGACATTAAAATTAGATTTTTTAAGGAAGAGTGATGAGATAACTGAGACTCAGAGCATTTATGTAAGTTAGCTGAGATGATAGCTGATGTGGTATCACAACTTTCATTTAAATCCAGGTCTCCCTGACCCCGAATTTTATATACCTTTGCTTTCTGCTTCTTCAGCAAGGGTGGTTAAAGAGATGAGTTGGTCAATAAAATAGAATCAGTGGAAAATAGACAACACTTAAAAAGTAGGTCAAGAAAGAGGATCCAGTTACAAATAAAAGAAGGGCCAAGAGTGTGAAGCGGACAGTTCCAAGAGTCCCAGCATCTGAGACAGTACAGAGGCCAGTTTCCACGAGGTGATTCAAGCATTTTAGGCCCATAGCGGGAGATGGATAACGTGGGATCACAGCAAAGGGAGTGAAAGAAGAGTGAGTAGAGAATGAAAAGGAAGGTCAGGAAATGGAGACAGCAAGAGCAGGGCTGTCATCACAGAGCCTGGCCATGCTGAGATGGAGAGGGATGAGAAAGAAGTAAGGTATGGGAATGAGAGCTGGAAGACGAGACGGGGCCAAAGGAGGGCACTGCCTCTTGGGGATAAGACTCCTGCGAGTCTTTTCATAAACTCAAGGGCAAGAAGCAGGGGCTGAGCAGACATTGAAGACAGAGAGAGGAGGGTCATTTCAAGAGACAAGATTCCTTAGAAGCTGAGCAAAGACTCTGCGTGGGTGGCAGGGTCTGCCTGAAGCAAGCAGAGGTGTGCAGGGAGGAGGAGTCACTGATGTCAGTCTCTGCACTCTAAAGAGGGCAAGGGAGGTCCCGTTTATAGAGAGAAATGCAGGCAATGGGTATGTGCAGAATGTATGTCATATTCGGTACACCAAAATGATACAAAATCAATCCATGTGTTCCGGGTGACCTAGAAGGCATGCAAGGACTTTACCACACTCTTCATTATGAAGAATCAATCTTCGTTGTATGAGTTTGGAATGCTGAGCTACCTATGAATTGTACTCATGCTCTGAAAGCTATTTTAAAAGATCCCTTGTTTATTTGTTCTCTGTCTCCTCATAAATGTTGACGATGGAAGAAATTTACAGTAACTATAGTTTCAATTGTTTGGATGCCAGATGGGTGTGAGTTCCTTGCAGCCTCATAAGCACAATACGCTCTGCCCAGAAATTGCTTAAACTTAAGACTTCAGAATTTAAAATGAAATATCAGTTCCCTAGTTTACTTGAAATGCTAAAATGCTTGCATCGGATTCCATTCTGCTTGTTCTTACAAGAGGTTTGTGCTGTGAGACAAAAATTGATGAATCTATGAGAAAATTGTTTCATGAAACGGCAAAGCACTATAAAGTGTTGATTTTTGAAATTCACAGCCTGCGGCCCAACCTCTTGTGGCGCTCAGCTTCACGACACACAGTTGTCAGTCGGAAGTTCTGAGAAGTCACGTGCGGTGGGTTCAATGGTCAGACATCAGGGGAGCAGCCTGCGCTCCAGCCAGGGGTTAAGTTAAAGAATCTCTTCACGGAGCTTATCAGAAGCCTGGTAATCCTGGTCATTAACTCACATTTACACAAAGCAAGTATTTAATTCAGGTGCCAAATGAATTTCCAGGCCTCATTTGATATCAACAATATGCAGCTTTTAGCCTTTCTTAAACTGTCTTGCTATTGCATGTGCTTTGAGTAATTGCACTCTGATGCTAATTTCCTTCTATCTCAGGGCGATCTTTTCTCCTTTCAGAATCCAAACTGGAGATGCTGAAATTTCAACACAATAGACAGTCTTGACGCCAGTTTTTCAGGGAAATAATATGTTAGGCTTTGAATCCCGACTCCACTATTTTCCATGGCTCAGGTATCGTGCTGGGACATCACAGACTTTAAGTTTGTGAATTTGTCAAGGCATCTCTAAAATGAGGATAACAACTTCTCTTCCACATAAATACATCAAGGGTATATATTCGAAGTATCTTGTGCAGTGTCTAGCCCAAAGTAGGTGGGAGATAAATGGAACTGTTACCAATGTAAGGTTCTCAACTTGTGCTTTAAATAAACAGTGCTGCATTAAATGTAATACTCTGGGGCCTATGAATATTAATTGTACACAGTAACTGCAGTCCAATTTCCCCTCCATCTCTTATTCATATGTGTGCACACACACTCACACACACACACAATTCAGCAAAGGCATGCATCAATATGCATATAAATAAGCTTTAGCACCTCTCCTCTTTCTAATTTGGCACATCTTTTTTGTTTGCTGGTTTGTTTCATTTAATCCATGTTGTATTACATAATGTTTCTTTTAGTACATGTTTGCCAAAACTCTCCTAAAATTTTGTTAGAGGAAAGGCATAGTATGCCTATCAAGGTCAAACCATAAATAATTTTTCACTCCTTAAACTTAAGTCCTTCATAAAAAAGAGCTTCCAAGCAGAAGTATCAGTCAGTACTTGTGATGTCCTCCTGTCATTTCTGCAGATGCTGAGCGTAGGGTCCCCTACTCTGTACGCCCAAAAGATGGGTGCCAGGACACTGTGAGGGCAGATGTGATAAAGCACACCATATTCTTTTGAGAGAAGGAACAGCATAGTCGTTTCATTTTGCTTTTGTTTGAATTTGCCCATTTTTATAGAATACTGGCAGGCATTTCGACGGAGAATTCTGAATGTGGCTGGGATTTTTGCTTTGATGTTCCTTTGGACACCTTGGAAGGTATTCCAATTCCTTCGTGCAGTGTGAGGATAAAGTTTTCTTTATACTAACTGCAAACACCACACTTGCCAAAATGTGTGCTGAATAGCAGTGCTCACTCATAAAACTTAAACACAAACACTAGCGGACTAGAGGGCTGGAGACTTTATGAAAAAGAAGAAATTATGAGATATATTCAGTGTGAACCTCCACTAGTCATTCTCACTTTCTTTGCACATGGGTCAAATGTGAAGCTCAGACGAAAGCCTGCAACATTTAGCTATCATCTGAAGGTCAAGGTGGTTTGAATTTTTGCATTTATAATATAATTGACAAAATATATAATCTGATATATAATAAAATAGTCAATGTATACAGAAAAATCTTCTGTCACACATTTAAAATTCTGACTTCAGGATTACCTTATTTTGAGGAATATAACATATTTCTGAATGATTCTCTATTTTAATTAGCTTTACTCTTAAATGCTAGGTGTTATCTCTTAATTGCCTGGAAACAAAATGGACTCATTATTTTAAAATAGCCATAAAACATGTAAAAGTGAGACTCTCATTCCATTTATTCAATAAATATTTATTGAGCCCTACGCAATGGGAATATAGCAGTTAACAAATACATGAAAATCCTGCTCTCTTGGAACTTACAGTTGAGTTGGGGAGAGGCAAAATAAATCAGGTGAATGTACATACACCACAGAGAAAATAGACAGGAAAGGATGGTCAGAGAGATGGAAGTTAACGTGCAAAGATTTATTCCAAAAGTGAAAGTTTGATATATTTTTAAGGTTTTTTTGAGCCATATCAAAAGGTGGCTGGTGAATTGCAATCTGAGGCTTGACTTTTACGGAGTCTTTCACCTCTCCAAATGACACCATTACCTAATTAACTTCTTCATTTCACACACACTGCCAGATGACAGGAAATGCCTGCCAGGCTTCCCTCTCTATCTGGGTTGGCATTCTAGGGGACAGAGCCTTCAACTTCAGTCAGAGGCATCAGGCCATACACAGCCTTCAAACTCTTAGCCTTGGGGCACTTTTGGCAGCTCTGTGAGTACACAGCGGTGGGTGCCACAGGCAGTGGCAGCTGCTCAGGGCCTCCCCCCCAGCTCCACCCTCAGTGACTTGGAGTCAGCCAAGTGCTGCAAACAGGGCTTGCTCCCCAGGGCACCTGGCTGCTAAATGTTCAACAGGTATCCCTGCGGTGGATGCCTCAATAACTGGAGGGGCTCAGCTCTTAAATTAGGAGACTAAAAAAATCTGGGCCCAGTTAATCAATGGCAGAGAAAAGCAGGTGACAATGAACCCCACCAGGTAGACGCCTCAATCTATCAGACTTCCATGTTTTGCTGCTGTTAGGAAAAAGGAACAGTTCACCATGAAATAAATTGACAGCATGATGAAAAAGATCATGCCCAGGAGATTTTCTGCACATTTAGAAAGTACTTTACCCATTTCAGGTTTCCAAGGAACCATTCTGCAAAGATTGCCAATAATGAAGCCCCTCAGATGCTTCCTCTTGGAGCAGGAAGATGAAGGCATCATGCAAAGATTTTACCAGCTGGGGTTTCAAAAGCTAGTTATCAGCTCACTAGAAAATACAACTCAATGGAACACTCTATTGAACTAGTAGTCATTTATTCATTGTTTACTGTAAATGACCAAATGGCTATGCAGTCCAACAGTCACACAACATGTCCAATCTGCTTTTATGAAAGGAAGAATAAAATGGCTTTATTCATTGCTGCTTTTCATTAGGAGAACAAGGATTTAAGACAAGACATGCCACGTGCTTTCTGGAGCCTTTCTTTTGCCTTCTCTGTGCTCCCCAAGGATCAAGGTATGGGGTGCGAGTGACCTGTCAACTTTCTCAGAGGTCACAATTTTTTATCTTTATTGGGGTTTTTTTTATAAGGGAGACACCATAAGAAGTTTGAGCTCTTGGTCCAAAAAAGCATCCAAGGGAGACTTACTTGTATACGGAAACTTGAAATTATTAGTTAGACGCAGAGACAAGAGTGGTGAACCATCTGGAGAGCTGTCTGTGTCCAATAGGTGGCCGGGCAGGCTATGGAGAGGAAGGACGGCCCAGGCTGGCCACTGCCAGTGAGCCCACGAGGCACCAAACTTCTTTACAATCATGCTTTTCACTGATAAATACTGCTATTACATTCACACAGAAGAATGTCTGACTAATCTCTTGGCACAGAGCAGAATCCCTGAGTTTTACATTTGGACCAGTTAAAAAGCAGGCGATAGACATTTAAAGAACGTAGCAAATATCAGACTTCTTAAAAGCGTATATAAATGTATAAGTGAATGTGTGCGTGCAGAAATTTGGGAGACTTAGTAGTACCTAAAACAAAAGGTAAAGCTTTCTTAGACAAACTACAGCATTTTCCTCCCTCTCTGCGCTTTTTTTCCAGCAGCCCAGCTCCCATCAAACCAGTCTAGCATTGCCCATGCCTCATAAGCTTTCCTGGTGCTGATAACCATAGCTGGGTCCCCTCAGGTTAAGTAGGAGATATAACAACTGCATTTTTAGGGGGGCTAAAATGTTTGTGAAGAGGGCAGGAGACCAAATCCCAGAGAATTTAGACTGGATTAATGTATTTAGTCTAGGGAAGTTTCCAGATGTCCCCAGCACACATTTTCTTAATAACAATACCATACACATGTGTGGTGACACATGGCTTACAGAGCTGCCATTCATATGTGATCTCATGTGGAACAATAAGTAGAGGCACCTGCAGAGGCCTGGAAAAGAGTTCTCCAAAGCCTATAGCTTTCAAAAAGGTACCAGTGTTTCCATCTTACAGACAGGAGAAGAGGGGTGAAAGGGGAAAACAAGAAGTCTCCCAATCAAAGGAAGATGCATCAATTCCAGTATGAGGAAGATTTTCCCCACTCTGGACAGGCATAGCCTTCCCCAGCAGGGAGAAGCTGTGTGGACCTTCATTATATACATGTGCAAAGCTGAATTTCCACAACATGCTTTATTTGTTATGTTGTCATTTCTCTGCTTCTCCCAGCTGCACTGCCTTCCCTTCTGGAGGACGCCGTAGATTTATTTATATTTTTATTCCCTGTTCTTAAACTGTGCCTGGCACATAAATAGTATATGTAAAGAAAAGCATAATAGTTCATTGTAAATGAATAAATGCGATAAATATGGAACACATGATTGAGCCAATCAAGTCCCTGGCTATGGCTCTTCCACAGAGGCATACTGAAAGGAGGAGATTTTTCTGGATCCAGGGTTATGAGAGGGCAAAGTGCCCCTTATTTACTGGGAACCTAAAGAGACGGGTGGCCCCTTTCTTCAAGCATCCGTTTTGCCCTCATTTTACAGGCCAAGACACCTCTTCCAGGCCTGCGATTCAAAGCAGAGGAAATAGTTTCTGGAGCAGTTTGGGATGGAAGGTGCAGAGCGGGCTGGGGCTAAGCATAATGTCCCAAAGCTAAACATCCCCCTTTCCAATTTGTTTAAAACTTCTACACCACTTCACCTTCATCCCCATTTAATGGTTTAATTCAGATGCATTAACGGGAAGGAAAACAAAAAAAAGCTCCTCCGTCTGACACCGTGCTGCCTGAAAAACATTCACAGTGCTTTGCTGAGGCTTTGGCCGGCCGCAACCTCCCAGCCGCTGTTGAGGCGTCCACACATCAAACTTTAGGCAAACATTGGCAGCATTAAGCACAGCTGCAAGATAAATTCGAGCCCCAGAAAATAGTCTGTCTGGTTTATGTGATGAGCTGGATCAGCTCAACCTCAAACGCCTGCCCTTCTGAATCTAGAACTCAACAGACAAAACTGGACAAAAAAGGGTGAGCGGACTGCACACGTTCCCAGATAATGCGGAGACACCTTGGTGTCGCGTGAATAGAAATGTCCCAAATCACGCCGTCCTCACTCAGGACAGGCACAAAGAAGCTGCCGGACTGTTCTGATCAGATTCCAACACCCTTTCCTGTGTCTCCAATAAAGACCGGGTTGCTTGAACCAGAGAAGGAAAAGACCTTGCTAACTGCCAACTGAGGGTAATAGTTTAATAGTTCAGAAGTTTCATGGCTTTGGGGCCTTGGTGAGTTAGGTGTGAGATGGAACTGGCCATTGTCTTGGTCCCATTCTCTGCCTGCCCTGAGAGGAGAGGCTGCTGTCCTCTCCAATGCTTCCATGGTATCTGAGGGAGTTTGACACAATAGAGCCGATGGGTGGGATGTTAGAATGCCCATGGATGACCCAAGGGAGACCTTGAGTTCATAAAACTGCACTCCTATTGACTGATCCCCTACGATATCGCCAGAGACTAAATCTCCATTAGCTGATCACAGCTGCTCTACAAAGTTCTCTGTGTTCATTGCAGACAATGAAATTATATCCCTAAAACATTTTTCCAAAACCAAACATGTAGAGAGCTATTAAGGAAATAGCTTTAAAAGTTCTGTTATGAAGGGTGAATATGCCTTAAACTAGGAGAAAGAGGGACTGGCTGCCCTTACAGGTGATCTCCTACGACTTGTCTAAAAGCCCCATGCAATGAGAGCAAGGACGTGCCACTTGATCTTTCTCAGCCCTTTTAGTTTGGAATAAACAAGGAGTAACTTACTTTAAACTGCATATCTTGACATTACATAAGACTTCAATCAAATCATCAGTAACTCTGATGTGAAGCTATAGTGAGTATAAGCTGCTTATGCATTGGTGGGGCCTGAGGGGTAGATCTTAAGTGGATTATAAGGACAACTCCTCTCTTTTTCTCTTGTCTGTCTGTTGTCTAGTTATCAAAATTTGCAACTACCTATCATTTTAACAGGCTCTAGACTGTAATTTTACAAAGGAATTGTTCATATTACCTAAGTAATGTGCATGCATTTAAATGACGAGTGAACCCATCATCAAAGATTTAACCCCTGTTGATGGTGGTGTATATTCTTCTGTACCTCTCTCCATTCAGCGTGTGTATGTGTGTCTTTTTTACAAATGGAATCACAGCATGTGTATGCAATGGGCTTCTTCTCTTAACTTCACCTGGGGAAATGTTTCCTGTCAACCTACATTCTCAAACCACCCAGTTTTTAAGGGGCATAAAATAGCCCAATGCATGGCTGTACCTTAATTTAACTGCCAGTCTCTCTGTGACAGCACTCAGGCTGGTTCCTTTTTTAAAAAAAGGGATCAGTAATGCTTTGGCTGTGCCAAATGAACCTTTGCTAATGAAGTGCCAACAGCATGGCACATTCATGTCTTTCAATACTCAAAACTAAAAGTGTTCCTGGAAAGACTGTGTTAATTTATAGTTGAGACTTAGAAAATTTGACCATTTTGCCTAAGAAAACAATTTCATATAATCCAGCATAATATCAGCATGACACTTCTTGAGATTCTTAGTATCCCCACATCATTGCAGAGTTGTTGATTCGGTCACTCATTTGGAAGCTATTATGGAGCGGCTGGTACATAGGTGCTGGGTATTCATCACTGAACAAACCATCCATGGCCTCTGCCCTTCCACAGTTTATAGTCCATAGCAAAAGACAAGCAGTAAAGACAAGCAAGCACATGACCAAAAATCAGAATAAGGGGTAGGAAGTAAAAGAAATGGATGAAGAAAATAATTTAAATCGGGAAAGGGGGATTTAAGCATAGCAGAATAAAGGGTAGAGGAGGAAGACAACCCAGGCAGAGGAAAAACATTTGTGAAGACCCTGGAGGAAATAGGTCTTATGAGCTTCGCTGAGAACTAAACTGAAATAGAGATTGAAATGACTGAAAACTGCGATCAGGGGACAAAGCTGCAGGAGAGAAAGGAAAAGGGGCTTATCTTTTAAAATCTTTACTAATTTTATAGGTAAAAAAATGATATCTGACCTTTCATTTGACTACCATTTCTTTGATCCTAGTGATTTTTTTTTACTGTAAATCATATGAATTGCCTATGTCTTTTCTCCACTTTTCTAGTAGTTTAGTCTTTTTCCTATTAATTTCTAAGGTTACATATTCAGGATATTAACAATTTGTCATTTGTTTGGCGATTGTTTCTCAACTTATTTGCCTTTTAACAGGTATTTAATTAGTGGCCGACTTATGAAAGTTACTATGCCCCAAGGACCCCACTGTCATGGGAACAAAGTCTGTCCATCTAGCACACCTCTTGGGGAATTTAAGAAACCCACTATACATGGTTTGCCAGGCAGACATGTGGCAAAGAATCCTTTTGAGGGCTCTAACTAGGGGGCGGTAATTAAAGTGAACAGAAGGCATGATGGAAACCACTTTTTAAAGTCTGAAACAACTTCACCCTATTAAAGTCTTCATGACTTCATGAGCTGTTACACGCCACCATCAAGGCTCCACGAAAGGGTGTGTAGAAGAAAAATTACTGAGTGCTCATCTAAACGTGTTCTGTTCTGAGTCCGGCAGCAGGATTAACGACTCTGATTTCCCCAGGACACGAATGGGGAATGGCAGCCTGACTGTGCCTCCGCCTCCAAAAGGGAGCCTAAGTCACACCCGCAGCTGTCCTTGAAGGAGCCAGACCCTGTCCCTAACTCGGCGTTGGTGGCTCCCAGGTGTCTCAGACTCCACGTGCCTCTCCCAGTGAGTGCCTTTCAGGGGAAAGGAATGAAAAGGGGCTTTTGTGATCCCACTCCCACCTCAAACCAGGCAGAAAATCCATTTGAATTCCTTTTCTTAAATTACAGGGAGCATTGGCTGCCATGCTTAGGAACTCTGGCCCATTTCAATGAGTAACTTGATTCTTATGCAAAGAACTAGAAATCAGTTCTAGAAAGGAGTGCTAGGAATTGTTGGTGTTGTCTCTCTCTATTTTTTACCAGACTATATATTACTTTTGGAAAATGTATACCACCCTCACTGATAATTTTTTTTTTTTAGGTCTGTGTGTTAGCGCCAGTAGACATACAAAAGAACAACTAAATACACAGAATAAATGACTTCATTTCAGGTTCCATTCTATACTCCTCTTGAGACCTGATCCAACAGGATAACTTCCTCCAGGGTTATAGGCCCATTGTATCACTGTTCCCAGAAAAAAGAAATTCTTCTGTAATGTCTTCCTTTCCTTATTTATTTATTCTTATTTAATAAACAATTTTACAGCACTTACCTCGTGTCAGGCCCTATTTTACGCCTTTAACAATACTAATGCATTGTATTCAATCTTCATGTCTACGCTGTGAGGTAGGGACTATTGTTTTATACATTTTCCAGATATGGGAAGGCAACAGAGAGGTTAAACCAATTGCCCAAAGCCACACAGCTCGTAAGTGGAAAAACCAGGATTCAAATGCAGGCAGGCTGTCTTCGCTAAGATTTGGGACCTAACCCATCACACTTTCATTTATGTCTTGCCCATTACCTAATTCCGATATGCTCCAAGTAGCCATGACCAAAAAAAAAAAAAAAAAAAAAAAAATGATCTTTACTTTTTATACCTGAGAATTTTGTGGTAGAATTTCAGGTTTTCTTCTTGAGGACCTTTCGTGGGGAAGGAAAGCTTGGAGACAGCTCTCCAATATTCTAATGCCGTCCCATCCAGGAGAGAGGCCAGGTTGTTTTGTTCCTGGAAGCAGGAGCAGTGCAGCAGCAGCTGATTCTGTTCATTCTAAAGAATTGCCACCCAGCACACAGAATTGGACACAATCCTCAACTATTTAGGAAAAAGACTCTGTGTATAGACCAAATTCTGAGTAAAGGTGAAAGAGATGATTGTCAAGTACTCTCTCAAGTTGTTAGAACTTGAGATTTCGGAAAAGGAGATTTTAGAGCAAGAAATGTGCCCAATTAGCACTATGAACAAATTTTTGCTTCAATTAATGAAGCTTTCAATTGATCTTGCTTCTCAAGAGCCAGGACTCTTATTTCGGTTGCTGGTAAAGCAAACCTTACTGAGCTTTCTCTCAGCCCCCAAACAACTGTAGCCACTGTTTACCCACCATTCCATACAGCACCCCTACTGGCAGCACTCTGAAAGAATAGCCGTCTGCCTAACCTCTAGCTTTTTTGAACTCACTTTTACACAGGACACCACTTCTCTTGCTCAGGACACAACTCTGAAAAGTGATCAGAAGTTTGGTTCCTTTTCAAAGACTGCCCTTGGTGACTTAAAAGATATCAACCAGTAATGATGTGTAGACAATAAAGTTTTTCAGGGTCCCATTTTAAATGAATCCTTTCCCATTAAGACACACTGCCAAATGGTTCCTCAAAAGTGATAGGAGAAAAAAAGAACAATGAAAATCGGAGTCTCCTTCCAAGTAAAAGTGCCGTGAGCTGGCATTTGCCTGCCCAGCAGTTTTCTAGAGCTAAAACAGGATGCTTTCTTTTGTGGTGCATGAATGTCTCTCTCGGGGGAGGGGGGGGGCTTGCCTTCCTTTCTTTCTGACTACTTTCGGGATCAAAGTTCTGAAATTGCAATGTCTCAATTCCCACCTCCCACACTTTCTTTTTTTTTAATAGTATAAACTTTACAGCTCATAAACCTTCATTGGATCTATAAAGGTGGAGCTTGCTTTAGAATGTCTCCTGGATTCTGTATTTGTTGAGATTGCTTTTTAGCACACTCCTCAAACAAGAGGGAAAAAAGCAAGTCAGGAAATCACAGAAGGGAGGCTTCATACACACAGACTGTAAGCCCTCTGGGCATTTGTGACTGATAGGAAAATCTTTCCCATCACTACGGAAACTTGCCAATTAACTGTTTGCAGACTGGTCTCTTCAAACTCAACCCTTTACTTCCGCTGATGTGCTGGCTGGCTCTCCTGGTCAGTGGAAGTTAAGGGCTTGGAGCTAAATGGCAAAAGTTTTGCCAAGACTAAAATGACCTGGGGCTGGAATTTCAGTCCCTGCATGGAGGAAGGAAACCGTCAGATACCATCTGCTACCGGCCAGGCAGGTAAGCACTTAACCCAGTGGAATATGTCTCTGCTGGAGATAAGAACATCAAAAGGTCCCAAGTATATTTCACTGGGTCCTGCTTTGAAGACCAACTGCAGGTCTGTGAGGTAGACACATACCAGCCAGCATTCTTATCTTTGTGCAGCTGGTCTGGCATGCACCCCGAAATAAAATAAGGTCTCCTCTCTAGTTTGCACCATCGTGCTGCCTTCTCCTTCCCTGCCAACCCTCCACTCCTTCTCCCTTTACATTATAGGGACCTGGGAAGATTCTAAACTTGTTTAGAATTTTTATTTTAATCTTATTTGGCTTCTCCACAACGATAGCTCCTAAGACACACAGTCCAGCTTACTGTCATCAAGAGGAATGACTATTTAGTTTATGAAGAGTAAACTATCGGCTAAAAATTACATGTAATGACCAGAAGAAAGCCTAAAATTAAACACGGCTCCTTGAAATAGCTAAAAGGAGGCAAAGGATACCACAGAGGTCTACTTGAATGAATGAAAGGTCACATCCCTTCCGTTCATACTTTACAGATTTCACCGCTTTTTCATAACAAACATAAGAAGACATGGGATCTTGACTGGAGATCTCTTACACCTTTAGGAGATAATGCTTTTTGGACCAGCTCTTGCAGGTGACTCTGTCAGCATATGTTCTCAGCCTGCCATGCTGGTGGGGAGTTTCATGGAGGGAGGAAGTAGTCAATGCTTTTCTACCCTGGCCGGTACTTGGCACATTATGGAGAATTCTGGTAAGTCTGCCTCACCTTCTATGTGCCATTTCCCCTGTGCACAGACCTTCCTCGTTAAAATAATGTCCACGAGAGAGAGATGAAAACAATTCAAAACAGTCCTGTTTTAAAGAATCAAAACTGGGTTTTCATAAAGTAGGATTTTGTCCTCTAACCCTTTCATTTTATTAGTGCCCCATTCCCACCCCCACCCCCACCCCCAGTTTTGAGAACTTCCTTCCACGGACCTAATCCTCTCTTTCCATTGCCGGCCTCCTCTGAGCAATCCATAATGTGCAGGCATCCTTCTTCTCATCTTTGTAACTGACATGCTCCTGGTGTATAACCCACGTTCTCAAAGCCCAAGCCTGAGTTCGCAGTTGCCTAGGAATGTCAGCTGGTAAATTAAGTAAAATGAAAATACTCCTTGAAGAAACTGCTTTAGCACAGGGGTTGCGACTCAGATAGTGGGTTTTCATGTGGCAGAGTAGAGATATGAGTCATGTGGTTTTCAGCGTGAAATCATGCAGGTCACTCTCAAATAAATCTAATACATATAAAGCTTGTTTTGTTTTAATATGCAAATAACTCAGCCATATTCAAGAGCACATCAAGGTCTCATTTTAATTCTCCACAATGAGAAGGAGGGCATCAGAAAGCGCACTGGTTCTGGGGTCAGAAGACCTCCCGTTAAATCTTAATTCACCCCAGGGACACCTGCTAAGTGCCTGACCTTGGCAACTGGCCTCAGCTTTCTCATCTGTAAACAGGATTAATAATATTTGCTTTGCATGGCTTTTAGTATTAAGTTGAGATAAGTAGCGTGACGAATACTTTGCAAACAGCTTGGGTGTTATAGAAATATAAAATATCAAATACAAGTGAATACCCTGGGCACCTAATAGGTATTAATAGCCAGAAGGTTTAACCACAGGAAAACACTTATTTTAAGCACTGACTTGGGCCAGAAATCCTGGGCTAGACAGAGGAAGGAAAAGACTCATAAATCAAACCGTCTCTGTAAGACGCCTCCTTAGGAAGTCAGCAAAGAGTTTAGTGTATTTAGCTTTCCGTTTTAATCAGCATTGTCTAATTCTAGAAAGATATTAAAAATCAATGATTCAGGTTTCACATGTGGGGAGTAAAATATATTGTATTAACAGACAACAATAAATTTATTTTGAAAAATACTTTAAGACCAGAAGAAAAGGGAACATTTAATGTATTTTACAATTTAGTTCATTCTGAGCAATGAATGTGATTTTTAAAAAAAACCAACACACAAAAGAGACAATTAGGTAGTGATTGTTCACATTTCAAAAGTGAGTTTGCATTCTCAATGTTGTTTCAAGAGAAGACCCGTTAAAAAGTGGGAACTTTAAGTGAACCTTTTATATGACAGGTCTTACCAAAAACTTAACTAGGAGCAACTTTTTAGCTAATGGATACATGTACATTTACGCCAGTAAGATAGCTGGAATTGACAATAAGGAGACAAAAATAATGCATGTTATATACTACAAAAGGAATAAACATGCAATAAAGAGCGTCTGGTTGTTAAGAGGCCTGTAATTCACTTAAAAAATGATTCATCAGGGGCAGTGTGGGACCCATGTATGTTCCCTGATTTTCATCTACAGTGTAGGAACAGAGGCACAAACTCCAGGGGCAGTTAGCTGGTATTTCCTACAAAAATCACGTTCCAGAGGAGGTACTCGTCCTTCAACTGTCTTTATCTCTGATTTACACAAGGGATTTAAAACATAGTAAACAATAAAATAGTATGCACTGGTAAAATCAGTGATGTAAAAGGTCATAAAAACCTAATGGGCTCTTTGCCCTTTGCCCTATGGATTGGCACCTGAGGTCTGATATTGCGACAAGGCTGAGTCTGGCTCCCGGTTTCACAGGGTCAGCTCTGCACTGATGCCACTAAAAGCATGACCAAATCGTGAATTCTGCCTGTAGAATAGTGCAGTTTGCCCCTGGTAAATATTTCAAGCTAGGGTTGCTCAAAGCCCTTCCAGGAGCGGGAATTGGTACTTTGCAGAGGATTTAGAACAAGATGCATTACTCGCTCTAGTGCCCGGTTGATAATGAAAGTTTGTGTGTTTACAAGAATTCAGTCTGACGTGTGCCATTGTTACTCACTAGCAAGGAGGTGGAGTGAAGACATCTGGCCCCAATCTTCCTCTAGATATCAAGAACTATCGACATTTATTAAAAACAGCTTAATAGTAGTACAGACCCCAATTTCCTTAGGTCTGTGTACAACACTGAGACAAGTGATCTCAAAATATCAATGGTCTCAAAATGTAAAAACCTAAACATGGGGACTGCCATCTTTGAAGCATCACAGCACCGTGAAATGGTCATCAGTCCTCTCCCACCCAAAGGAGGGAATCCAAATGGAGACATCGGAATAAAGTTTTGCCTTATATGTTTGCACCCTTAATGTACATTTTAACTCAAAAATTCACCCAGCATGGCAGGAAATGACAAGGTAACTTGCTGGCCTTTTACAGAGAGGGAGAAAACATCTTGCCTGAGATTTCGTACCCACCAGCTAGTTCACACACAGGTTTGCTGCCTGAATTTACACAAGATGCGTGATCTGAAAAGCTCCACCTGAGAATTTCCACAAACATAGTGTCAGGTTGGTACAGCCCCTACACGCCTGGTGAAGCAACCAGAAACTCTCCAGGAAACAGACACAACTTTCGTCCTAAGCCTCAAAGTAGTCCTCTAAGACAAACATTCATGGAATAGGTGCTGAGAGTAAAAGTAATACAACCCTCAAGCATCCAAAGTATCATGAGTGAAAACCAAAAGTAACTACTGAGAATTGGGATATCAGAATCATCAGACACAGAATATAAAACTTAGTCTGCTTAATATGTTTAAATAAACAAAAGCAGAAACCGAAAATGGAAGTAGGGAACCAAATACTAAAAAACCAAACTAGGGGATTTTAAACAGGACCACAAACGAGAAGAGAATGAAAACACAAAAACTAAAAACAACAACAACAAAAAACCCAGTCAGTAGATGGGTTCATTATTAGGTTGGGCATATGTAAAGAGGGGGTCAGGGAAATCAAAGATCAAAAGAAACTATCCAAGACACAAAAAAGAACCAAACATATCAAAAATACAAGCGTTCAAGAGACAGAAGAAGAAGGTCTTCTTTTAACCTAATGTGAGTTCCAGAAGGAAAAAGTTTAAAAGAATAAGAAAAATTCTAAAAGCTTTCCAGATTTGCCTAAAGATATCAATTCTTGAACTGTATTATGAAAGTCCACTGAAACCCAACCAGACTGAAATTTACATCATAATGAAAATACAGAATACTAAAGACAAAAAAAGCATCTTTAAATCAGTTAGAGAGACAGAACAGATTAATCACAAAGGAGAAGCAAAGCCTGAGCGCTTCATCAGACGCACAATGGGCGGAATAGGTGAATCAGTTTCCACTTTCAGCCAAAATGGATTACAAGAACCACATTCACTTTTCCCTCCTAAGACACCGAAAACAAAACACAACAAAAAACAAATCAAAGATAAATCTATGGAACGATGATTTCCATGACAGTGATTCCTGAGGAACGGAAAACAAACTAAAGGACTTCAACAATTGCTCCCAGCTCACTGCATGGGAGAGTGTTCAGGGCAGGGACCAGAAGCCAGGGATGGCTCAGTGGATTCCTTGAGTAGAGGTGGCAGAACTGAGAGTCCAGGGACACCAAGGTTGCTAGAGTTTTGGGTCAGAGTTCCAGACAGAGCACTGAAAAAGGAACCCAGAAATCTTCAGTGCTCTGATTAGGGTCTCCATCTAGCACAGGTATGTGGGGAAATTACCTGACTCAGGGGAAGAAACCATCTGAAAGGACTGGAGGGACCAGTACCCACCTTTCCCACGAGGCTGGGAATACTGTCTGACCCCCAGCAGCCAGCCTTGGTCATGGGGAAAAACTGGCCCTAGACTGAACCCTGTTCTGTTCCTGCCTAACAAATCTTAAATACAAGACCCACAAGGATCAAAATGTTTCCAAATAACTTCATCCCAGAAGAGAGCTTAAGAATATTTATAGTAGTACAAAAATACTCAGTACCCAACAAACTAAAATTCACAAGAAAGGCATCAAATAAAAATTATCAGGTAAACAAAGAAGCCTGAAAATGTCACCCAGAAGGAGGAAAAAAATCAACCAAAACCCTCCCAGAAGTGACACAGATGCTCACATTAGCAAAAAAAAAAAAGAAAAGAAAATTAAAATATGATTGCATTGTGTTTGTGTGAAAAGTTAAGTAGACAAATAAAATATGTAAAGAATACAAAAGTCAAACTTTTTGAGATGGAAACTATCATGTCTGAGATGAAACATACACTGGACAGGAATTAATGGCAGATTAGACATTGAAGAAGAAAGGTCAGTGATGGGTATATAGCATTGAAGGCTAACCAAAATGAAGCACAGAGAGAAAAATAACTATCAATAAAAGAGAGAAAAGAGCATTACTGAGCTATGGGGAACTTCACATGGCCTAGTATACACATAATTGGACTCTGAACATTAATGGACACTTCTGAAACTGGATGAGAACTACAAATTCATAGAAGATCGATGAACTTCAGGAACAAGCAACATGAAGAAAATTACCTTACAGCGCATTATAAAGAAATTGCACAAAATCAGTAAAAAAAAAAAAAAGAAAAGAAAAGAAAACCTTAAAAACATCAGAGAAAAAAGTCACATCACATAAAAAGAAATCAAGCTAGGAATGATGGCAGATTTCTTATCAGAAACAATGAAACAAAAAGAGGGAAGAGTAACATTTTTCAAGTACTTGGAGGGGGGTGGGGTGAATCCATCAACTTATCATTCTATACCCTTGAAAAATATTTTTTGAAACTGGAGGCAAAGTCCAGTGGGGATTTGTGATTTTATCCCCACTGTACAGCAACAAAGCAGGGGAGTCAACCTTCCACTTCTCCCTTCGCTGGTACTAGCAGGGCCCAGCAATGAGCCGCGCTTGCATCCTTACTTGGAGGAGGTGTGAGTCAGTGCCCTAATTCACTAGGAAAGTGTCAGCAGGGTTCTGGGGAGCAGAACTTCACCTCACCCTTTACCAACAGGGCCGTAAGAGTCAGAGCTCCACTTCTGCTACGTTGGGGGCAGCAGGGCTCCGTGGGAGGCTGAGCATGTAGTCCGCTGGACCCTGTGCTATAATGCAACAGGGGAAATGCCCTATTTTTAAAAAATAAGATAAAATAGGATCCAGAATTTCATGATATAATGAACACAAGGTCTGGGATACAACTGAAAATTTTATCATACCAAGAACCAGGAAAATCACAACTTGAAGGAAAAAGTCCATTGGCAGGTACAGTACTAATACGAATCAGATGTTTGAATGATCTAAAAAGGATTTTAAAGCACATCATTATCTACTTCAACAAACAATTATGAATTCTCCTGAAACAAATGAAAAAATACAAATCTAGCAAAGAAATAGAAGTAGTTAAAAAAAGAATTAAATAGCAAATGTAGAACAAAAAACAGACATAAATCTAAAATATAAAACCTTTGCTAGATGGGGTTTCATAGTACCACAGAGAAGATAGACGATAGAATTTACAAGATAAACTTGAGGACAAATCTACAGAATGCACCTAATCTAAAAAAAAAACAGAAAAAATAAACTGGAAACAAAAGAAAAAACGGTCTCAGGACCTTTGGTCCAATAACAAAAGAATCAGCACTCATATCACCACAGTCCCAGAGGAAGAATAGAGGAACTGAAAAAAAGTATCTGAAGAAATAGCAACTGAGAACTTCTTACATTTGACAGAGGCAAGCCCTAAATAAACTCAACCCAAAGAAATCCATGGCAAAACACATCATAAATAAGCTTTTGAGCATTGACGACTAAGAAAAAACCCTCAAAGCAGCCAGAGAAAAGTAACACACAACTTACAGGGCAAAAGTTATTTGAATAAGAATGAATATCTCATCTGTAAACACAGAGAACAGAGCGAAATGGCACAATCTTTTCAAATACTTCCAGAAAAGAACCGTCAACTATCAATTTTATGTCTGGCAAAAACATTTTTCAGTAATAAGGGGAAATAAAGACATTTCAGATGAAGGAAAACTAAGAGCATTTATTGTTAACAAATCTATCTTTCAAGAACGGCTAATGCACATTCTCTGAACAGAAAGGAAATGATAACAGAAGAAGGCTTGGAACTTCATAAAGGAAACAACACTGAATGGGTAAAAATAAGGGTAAATATAATAGACTATCCTTCTCATGAGTTTCCTAAATCATATTTGAGGATTGAGGCAAAAATTACAATGCTATCTGGATTTGGCACTCAATATATAGAGGAGAAATAATTAAGACAACTATGTTTTAAACGTAGGGCAGTTAATGGGATGAAAATGGAGATAACATTTCTACACCTAACTCTAAGTATTAAACCTCAATGCCAGTACGCTATGAAAAGTTACATAAGTATGCGGCAATACCGACAACGACCATTAAGGAAAGCATACAAGGAGATATGCTCAAAAAAACTATAAATAAATCAAGATGTGCAAGTAATCACAGGAAGGTAAGAAAAGAGAAATAGAGGAAACAGAAAACATACAATAAGATGGCAGACTCCTGCTCTAATACACCAATGACCACTCTAAATATAAATGGTCTAAATACAACAACTGAGGGTAGAAATTGGCAGAGTGGGTTGAAAAGAAAAGAAAACTGATCCAGCAATATACTGGCTACAAGCAGCTCATTTCAAATAAAACAAAAGGAAGGTGAGAGCAAAAAATATGGACAAAGGTATATTGTGTAAACATTAACACAAAAATCAAGGCAAACGGACTTCTTCAGAGACACAAAAGCTAAAATAATTCAGCAGCAGAGCCTCACTACAAGAAATATGAAAGGGAGCCCTTCAAGCAAAAAGAAAATTATATCAGATGAAAATATGTTCTACAAAAAAGGGATGAAGAATATTGGAAATGGTAACTACATGGGAAATATATGTCATTTTACAAATTATATAAACTTTGAAAGATATCCAAACGTGAAATAAAAATAATAAATGCACCGTGAGGTTTATAACATATATAACTAAAATATTTGACAAAAATAGCAGAAAGCCTAGGAGAAAGTAAAAGCTAGCACGTTGTGGCGTGGCTGACAATATGTGAAATGGTGCCACAAAGGCAGACTCTGTTCTACATTCACACAGGTGAACTGCGACAAGTTCAAGAGAAATGTTGTAAGCCCTAAAACAACCACTAAAATAACAAAACAAAGACTTTTAGCTAATAAGTTAATAAGTGGGATAAAATTGAATTAAAAAATACTCAATCCAAAAGAAGGCACCAAAAACAAGAAAATGAGGAAAAGAACAGATGGTACAAAAAAGATAGTTGAATGACAGACATACCAATTGTCGTAATAAATGTAAATGGTTTAAGATATTGGAGGGGCACACCAGGATTCCTAAGCTATTGCTAATTGTATGGTGAGTCGTTGTACCTTAAACATGATTCCAAGGACAATGAAAATTAAAATATACATGTTAAAAGAATCACCTATTAAGAATTATTATAATAAGACTTGTGTGTGTACAATTGAGCTATTCTTACATTCTGAACAATTGCTCCTATCACAGCTTCTTTATGACATAATTCATTTTGTTAAATGTGAAGAATTTTCTTTAGGATTTGTGCTCTCAAAAAATTCTATGCACCTCTTGGATTAATGAGGCTAACTTTTAATAAGATAATAAACACTCTCAATCTTAGAACACCGAGCGCATGTCAAATAACGCTAATAAAATCTGACCTGGTTTTCAAATTGTTGCATTGATGATGTGTTAACATATATACTTTTATTGTTTGTTTTTAATTGGAATTGGTGTTGAGAAGCTCTGAACATATTCACTAGTGAGAATGACAAATTATAGAAATCAGTGCGGCACAGACCAGACATGCATGTCAGACCGCGGGGAGGTACTGGGTGAAGATTTAACACTCCCAATGGAGGAAATATCTAGAAGCAGCTACAAAGCACAGTAAATTATTTTTTCCAAACTGTCATATCATTGTTCAACAGTAATACACAAAGATGTGGTCCTCTCTGTCATGTTTAACTTATGGAGAAATTGATCTTACATTGATTTTAAATGTTGCATGTGTTTGTGCATGTATGTGTTACAGCAATTCAAAATATGCAAATAAATTAAATGGTGTGTTTCATGTAGATGCGTACATCTCTCTCATGAAGATGTATGGGACTGTGTAATAGACTCTTTGTAAAAGTCAACTTTTTGTTACTGGTTGATTTTTTTTTTCTGAAGAACTTTTTCTTTATTAGACACTCTCATCTGGATAGTGTTAATTGCATGAGCATCATGATTTTAACAAGGGTACACAGTATATTACAAATACAAAACTATATCGACAAAGCTCTGTGCAATATGGTTGGATAAGAGCATGTAGATGAGAGACTGGTTTAGATAAGCCCTAACTTTACTCAGGGTTGGAATTGTGCAAATTAAATTACAGTCAACTGTAATTTTTTAAACTTCTTTTATTGTATAATATGACATATATACAAAGCAAAGAAAGAAAAAAGCAATAGTTTCAAAGTAGTTACAGGACAGATCCCAGAGTTTGTCATTGGTTACATACCATCCTCTCAGATTTTTCCTTCTAACTGCTCCAGAATATAAGAGGCTAGAAGGAATTTCTTTTTATCATCACAATCAATCTTTTTTTCTTTTTTGTGAAAAATAATATATATACAAAAAAGTAATAAACTTCATAGCACAGCACAACAATTAGTTGTAGAACAGATTTCAGAGTTTGGTATGGGTTACACTTCCACAATTTTAGGTTTTTATTTCTTACTGCTCTAAGATACTAGACACTAAAAGAAATATCAATTTAATGATTCAACAATCATATTTGTTTTGTTATTCTCTGTATAACTCCACACTCACCTTTGATCTTTCTACCCTGCTCATTAGGGGTATTTGGGCTATGGCCATTATAATTTTTACACGTTGGGAAGGGCTATCAATAACATGGGGGAAGAAGATGGAACTAGCTTGATGTTATGGAGAGGCTGGGCCTTCTAGGTTTCAGGACATACCTTGTCCAGGGGCCCATCTGGAGGTTGTAGGTTTCTGGAAAGTTAACCTAGTGCATGGAACCTTTGCAGGATCTTATATAAGGTGTTCTTTAGGATTGGCTGGAATGGTTTTTCTTGGGGTTTGGCAAGTTATGATGGGTAGCAATGTCTAACTGAAGCTTACATCAGAGTGACCTCCAGAGTATCTTTTCAACTCTATTTGAACTCTCTCAGCCTATGATACTTTATTAGTTGCGTTTCTTCTCCCCATTTTGGTCAGGATGGAATTGTTGATCCCATGGTACCAGGAGTGGACCCATCCCTGGGAGTCATCTCCCATGCCGCCAGGGAGACTTTCACCCCTGGAAGTCATATCCCAATTAGGGGGGAGGGCAATGATTTCACTTGCAGAGCTGGGCTTAGACAGAGTGAGGCCACATCTGAGCAACAAAAGATAAGTCCTCCAGAAGTAACTCTTAGGCATGCCTATAGGAAGGCTAAGGTTTTCCACTACCTATATTAGCATCACAAGAGTAAGCCTCAAGATCAAGAGCTTGTCCTATTAATTTTCGTGTCCCTAATGTCTGACACAGTATCAGGGGATTCCCTTATGGTAAAGTATTTTAATAGTTACATATTTTTTTCTCCCATTCCTCAAGGGACTTTGCCAATACTTTTTTTATTATCTGCTTACTATATTCTAGAATATATCCAGGCATTACATTAAACTCTACAGGATTGAAGGCTATCATTCTTATTCTGGGATCCCTGTGTTGCAGTTGTTCAAATGAGCTATCCAGACAGATTTGAGTTAGATTATGTACTACAGAAAATTTAAGCTTCATTACTGGTTGGTTTTACGGAAACACCAACTATTCCCTCCAAAATATAGATGAATTGTGTTCATCTCAATAACAGGCTGACAAGCCTTTAAAAAAATAAGGCTAGATATTAGGACCCCAAGAATTAACAGAGAGATGATCATTTATTGGTTAGTGGAAATAGTAGTTATATCTACTTTGAGATAAAAATTTCTAGGAAGCAATTACATACATTTTTATTTTTTAATTGGCCCATGACTGGGAAATACAAAACATTTTTCCTCATATCCTGCCAGTTTTTAGCAGTCTAAATCAATACTAATACAGGATACAACTGGTGAGTCTACATATATTTGCCCTTCACATAAGCAATGCAGTGTACCCTACAAGAGCAAGAAATATCAAACTAACTACCTTAATATCAATCTATATACACCCAAAAATTTTCTGAAAAGGAGGTTGGGGGTGGTGTGACGGTGGCTCAGTGGTAGAATTCTCTTCTGTCATGCTGGAGACCTGGGTTCGATTCCTGGTCCCTGCCCAGGCCAAAAGGAGGTTGGACAAGACCCTCAGAGGGCCAAATGTCTGATGCTTCTTCTCAAACCCTCCTCCCAGGGTGTGGCCCGTGGACTTTATTCTCTAACCCAGGGATCAGACAGGAGCTCTGAGAAACCCAACGTCCCCCTCCTCAGTCCTGGGCTAGAGGGTGGATTCAGAGAGAACAGCTGGCCATCCCAGCCCCGAGTTTATGAGAAAGTGTGGGATTTGGCAGTGACAACAGCTAAAATTGGCAGGAAAGTGATCACACTCATACTGCTTAAGCAGAGGGCCTGAGAGGACTGTGGAGAGGGCACGTCTCCTTCCCAGGGAGGCAAAGAGGGCGTGATCACGGGACTTCAAACGCGGTGACAGCAGCCCACTGTGGGTGAGATGGTGGCCTTAATGACTTCATCAGAGATCACCAAAGGTCCTCACCCCTCCTCTGTTGTCCAAATTCCACATCTCCTGACCTGAGTGTCATGGATAAAGGAATCAGTAAGCAGAAGAAGCAGCGTCTTTTCTGGATGAGGAGCTTTCCACCTGGGCCCTTGAAAGGCAGCACTGAATTATAAAAGATTCCATGAAAAACATATGGGATGAATACAGTTGAAACAGTGGTAATGTTTTAAATTAAATCTTATGAAAACAAAGGAAACCAAACACTCCTTTAAAAAAAAAAAATTGAGGACCCAGGGATGGAACTCAGTTCACATTTTCAGGAGTCTCTAAAACGGCTGACTTCTCTCTCTCTATTTTAATGAGGGTTGCAATTGAAAATAAATGATGAGTTACAATTTAACTTCAGCTAGGGAGGAGCCCCAATAAACTCATTTTTGTTTCGGTTGCAAATGAGTGTGCTCTAGGTAATGAGATTGTGGGAAGATGAATAGATGGTATACCAGTCACCTCATCGCTTACAAAATTTGGGTGGCTACTGTGGACCAGAGAGCAGGCTCGAGCTGAAGGGCAGGGAGAAGCACGCGTCTCTGCAGGAATATATGACCTAGTGCAAGAGGCAGGCATACAGACCCACAAAAGACACGCTTGAAAGACAGAAAAGAAAGCAAGGACTGGCAAAATGTCCACTGAAGCACACTAACGCATGACATTTTGCCATTTCAGCCAAGCTCTCTGATCACCAGTGGAATATTGATTACGTTCTTCAGATGCTTTTTTATTTCAACTAAGGGAGCAGGAAATGTAAATTACTGTAAATTTAGCTTGATGGACTCCCGGTACCCTGATAGCAACATCCGTGTCTCCAAGAAGGTGCCTTTTCTGAACCCTAGATCCATTTACCCAGTGACCTATTGGACATTTCCACTTACAGCCCCCACAGGCACATCGATCTCAGGATTTCAAAAACTAAGTTGACACCTCTCTTCCCTGGTCCCTCCGTCCCTCCCCCTCCCCTCTGACGAGCCTGAGCTCCTTCATATGTTCCGTAGAGTCACCCAGGCCAGAAACCTAGTTATCTTTAACCTCTTCTCTTTCCCTTTCCACTAACATGAAATAAGAAAATCTTGTTGATTTTACTCTCAAGCTATTTCGTGAAGCCAGTCTCCTAAAATTCCCCTGCAATTGCCGCAGTTCAGGCTCTCTCTCTTTACATGACTGTTTTCTAATGGGACTTTTCTGCCTCTATTGCCCCAAACTGTGCATCGCACACACTCAAACACACACACACACACACACACACCCCAACACCCAGACATGCATGTTTCCCACACAGTTTCCAGAACAATCTAACTAAAACATCATTTGCTCATGTTTCTGCTTCTGCTTAAAACCCTCAGTGGCATCCTGTCACCCACAGACCGAGTTCTAAAGTCCTAGAAATGATACATATCCAGACCTTCCAAGCTCCTGAATTACTTTCCATGACCCACAGTGGTAAGAGTTTTTCAGTCACTCTTTTTGGGCACCACTTTACCTCATATTTATCTCTGTATAGCTTCATCATACATTACTGCAGGGATCTGTTTGTATGTCTATTCTCATCTTAGATGCTGTCCTAGTTTGCTAGCTGCTGGAATGCGATATACCAGAAATGGAATGGCTTTTAAAAGGGGGAATTTATTAAGTTGCAAGTTTGCATGGTCTAAGGCTGTGAAAATGTCCCAATTAAAACAAGTCTATAAAAATGTCCAAATTAAGGCACCATCAAGAGGTTACCTTCACTCGAGAAGAGCCAGTGAAGTTCAGGGCTTCTCTCTCAATTGGAAAGGCACACGGCAAACATGGCGATGTCTGCCAACTTTCTCCCCAGGCTTCTTGTTTCATGAAGCTCCCCCAGGGGCATTTTCTTTCTTCACCTCCAAAGGTCACTGGTTGCCTGGATTCTGGTGGTTCTTGTGGCTCTAAAGTTTTTTTCAAAATGCTTCCTCTTTTAAAGGATTCCAGTAAACTAATCAAGACCCACCTGGAATGGGTGGAGTCACATCTTCTTCTAATTAAAGGTGAATACCCACAATTGGGCGAGTCACATCTCCGTGGAGAAAATCTAATCAAGTTTCCAAACTACAGGACTAAATAGGAATTAAAAGAAATGGCTGCCTCCAGAAGATGAATCAGGATTAAAAATATGGCTTTTCAAACCAGCATGGAGCTGAACTCTCCAAGGGTGGGGGATTGCAGCTTTCTTACCTGTGATTCCCTCAGGGTAGCATACTTCTTGAAGCAAACTATGTTAAACATTCAATAAATATGTGTTGGATAAATGAATAATGAAAATATAAAATATAAAACAAGAAGATGCTATTAAGAATTATCATAGGTCTTGTATTATGATAAAATAAACATATAAATAATCATATTTTGTCAGGGACAGGGCTTCTTAAATCCGTGAAATTGTCTTAAAAACACCGCCGAATGTGGTCTTCACAAGAGGTCTGGGTAAAATTGAGCACGACCTTGAGTACCTGCATCTCAGCATGTGGCACAGCCAGATCCAGGATCTATTGCTCAGTTTCTTCCATTTTTCATTAAAGTACCCAAAACAAATAAAAAATTCCAATTTGTTCCAGCTCTGTTCACTGACTGCTTTTCACATTTTTCTTACTAAGGTATAATTTACTTGGAGTAAAATTCATTGTCTCTTATGCACAATTTTTCAAGTTTTGATGAATTTATACAATTGTGGGACCATTCTCCTCTACCTATGGGCAACCACTGAGCTGTTTTCCATCCCTAGAGTTTGGCCTTTTTCCAGAATATCATGTGACTAAATCACATAGCATACAGCCTTGGGAGACTGGCTTCTTTTACTTAGCCTAGAGCATTTGAGATTCATCTATGTTGTTGCATTTATCAGTAGTTTGTTACTTTTCATTGTGGACAAATACTCCATTGAGGGACCACATTTTGTTTATCCATTCACCGGCTGAAAGATGTCTAGGCTGTTTCCAGTTTGGGGCAATTACAAATAAAGCTGTTATAAGCACATGCTTAGAGATTTTTTGTGTATGTCTGAACATAAAGTTTCATTTCAAGAGCAGAACTGATTAGTCCAACACAAAGTGCATGTTGCATGTTTAATTTTATAATATACTGCCAGAGTGTTTCCAAAGTGGCTGTACAATTTTGCTTTCCCACCAGCAATGTATTTGTGCTCCAGTTGTTCCAGAGTCACATTAGCACTTGGAATTGTCTGGTTTTTGTTTTGTTTTTGCCATTCTAATAGGTGTATTGTGGTAATCTCATTGAGGTTTGAATTTGCATTTCCTTAATGACTACTGATACTGTGCATCTTGTCCTGTGTTGACTAATGACATCGAACATGTGTTTATATGACATCTGTAAGTCTTTTTTGATGAAATGTCTGTTCACATTTTTTGCCCATTTTAAAAATTGCAATGAATATTTTCTTGTTATTAAGTTTTGAAAGTCCTTTATATATTCTAGATACAAGTCCTACATCAGACATGTGGTTTGCAAATATTTTCTTCCAAATTCCTGACTTGCCTTTTTAGTCTCGTAATAGTGGATTTCAAAGAGCAGAAATTCTTAATTTTGGTAAAATCCAATTGATAGTTTTCTTCTATGGATCATACTTTTGGTCTTATATCTAAGAAATGGTTGCCTAAGCCAACAACAAAATGATTTTTCCTATTTTTTTCCTTAACATTTTATGATTTTAAGATTTAGGTCCATGATCCATTTTGAGGTTTTTTTCTGTTTTGTTTTTGTTTTTTGTATGAGGTGAATTTTAATAGATTGAAGTTATTTTTCTTTCCTTTCTTTTCAGTTCTTTTTTTGGCATATGGATATCCTAATGTTTCACCATCATCCCATCATTTGTTGAAAAGTTTTGCCTTTTTCCACAAAATTGCCTTCACAGCTCTGTTGAAAATCAATTCACCATATATACACGGATCTATTTCTGGATTCTCATATTCTCTTTAATGCACATATATGTCTATCCTTTCATATATACCAAAGTGACTTGATTACTTTCATTTTATGGTGTCTTGAAATCACATAATATAAGTTTTCAAATTTTCCTTTGTCTTTTCCAAAATTATTTTTTCTCTACTATTTCCTTGACTTTTCCACACATATTTTAGAATCAATTTTATGATTTCTACAAAAATATGCTGTTGTGATTCAGACCGGGATTTTGTTCCAGAAGAAATGACATGTTAACAATATTGAGTCTTCCAATCCATTAACATGATTTTTCTCCTCATTTATATGATTTTGTTTGATTTGTTTCAGTATTGTGGTAGTTAGGCTCAGATGTAAACTTGGCCAGGTGAAGGGGCCTAGTTCTGTTGCTGTGGACATAAGCCGATGGTACATGAACCTCATCTGTTGTTGATTACATCTGCAGTTGGCTAGGAGGCGTGCCTGCTGCAATGAATGATGTTTGATTTAATTGGTTGGCGCTTAAATGAGAGAGCTCAATATGGCACAGCCCTAGCAGCTCAGTATACCTCATCTCAGCACTCGCAGCTCAGCCCAGGCCTTTGGAGATGCAGAAAGAAATCACCATGGGGAAAGTTGTTGGAACCCAGAGGCCTGAAGAGAAGGTCAGGAGAGATCACCCTGTCCCTTCCTACGTAAGAAAGAACCTCAGTTGAAAGTGAGCTGCCTTTCCTCTGAAGAACTATATATATATTTTTTAATTTTTTATTAATTAAAAAAAATTACAAGAAACACAAACATTCCCAACACATACACTCATCAATTCACAATATATCATCACATAGTTGCATATTCATCATCATGATCATTTCCCAGAACATTAGCATCAATTCAGAAAAAGAAATAAAAAGACAACAGAAAAATATAACAAACAGAAAAAAAAAATTTTACATGCCATACCCCTTACTGATCCCTTTCATTGATCACTAGCATTTCAAACTAAATCTATTTTAACATTTGTTCCCACTATTATTTATTTTTATTCCATATGTTCCTCTCATCTGTTGACAAGGTAGGTAAACGGAGCATCAGACACAAGGTTTTCACAATCACACAGTCACATTGTGAAAGCTATATCATTATACAATCATCATCAAGAAACATGGCTACTGGAACACAGCTCTACATTTTCAGGCAGTTCCTTCCAGCCTCTCCATTACATCTTGGATAACAAAGTGATATCTACTTAATGCATAAGTATAACCTTCAGGATAACCTCTGGACTCTGTTTGGAATCTCTCAGCCATTGATACTTTGTCTCATTTCACTCTTCCCCCTTTTGGTTGAGAAGGTTTTCTCAATCCCTTGATGCTGGGTCTCAGCTCATTCTAGAGTTTTTCTCAATCCCTTGATGCTGAATCTCAGCTCATTCTGGGATTTCTGTCCCATGCTGCCAGAAAAATCCACACCCCTGGTAGTCATGTCCCACGTAGACAGGGGGAGGGTGGTGAGTTTGCTTGCTGTGCTGGCTGGAGAGAGAGGCCACATCTGAGCAACAAAAGAGGTTCTCTTGGGGGTGACTCTTAGGCTTAATTTTAAGTAGGCTTGACCTGTCCCCTGTGGAGTTAAGTTTCATATGTACAAACCCTAAGACTGGGGGCTCAGCCTATAGCTTTGGTTGTCCACACTGCTTATGAGAATATCAAGAATTCAACTAGGGGAAGTTGAGTTTTCCCCCATTTTCACCATTCCCCGAAGGGGACTTTGCAAATACTTTTCCACTCACTGATCAAATCACTCTGGGATTCATCAGGGCATCACCTGGACAAACCAACAAAATCTCATGTCCTATACAAAGTTCCATGTACTTAAGGTGTTCAATCAACTATCTACATAAGTTATATTAGGAGATGCACTAGTCAAAGTATAGATTTGTACCAAATAAACATTTTTTGCTTTAGTCTCACACATTAGTTGAAATTTTAAAATATTAAGTACCATCTATTTTCAGCACAATGCAGTAATGACATTCTTTTGCTGAAGAACTATATTTTAACTAAATAAATCCCCTTCTATTAAATCCAATCCATCTCTGGTGTGTTGCATTCCAGCAGCTAGCAAACTAGAACAAGTAGTATACAGATCTTGTACATATTTTGTTAGATTTGCATCAAAGTATCTGGTGTTTCTGGTGCTATTATGAATAGTACTGTCTTTTTTGTTTTAATGCCATTTCCAATTGTTGATTATTAGTATATATATATATATATATATATATATATATATATATATATATATATATGTATATTTGGCACAGGCAGGCTCCAGGAATTGAACTCAGGTCACCAGCATGGCAGGTTAGAATTCTACCACTGAGCCACCGCTGCAACACCTTACAACTGATTTTTGTTTGGTGACTTTGTATTCCATGACCTTGATTCTTTGCAATATTTTACCTACACAGAATCCCTGACTATCTTAGTTCGCCAAGTTGCTATTACAAATACTACACAATGGATCAGCATAAACAGTTTTGAAGACTAGAGCTCCAATATCAGGGTATTGACAGGGCTTGCTTCCTCCAAAGTTTGTCACACTCTGATGATAGCTTTTCAGTAATCCTCCATCACTTCACAATCTCTCTCTCTCTCTCTCTCTCTCTCTCTCCTCTGTGTCTGCTTTACTAATTTCCGCTGACTTCTGACTTCTGGCTTCTTCTGACTGCATTTGAATTTCCTCTTTATAAGGCTTCCAGTCATACAGATTATGGCCCATGCTGAGTTAATTTGGTCTTATTTAAAGAGGAGCTTAGAAGATCCTACTCACAAATGAGTCTACACCTGAATTGATAATAACATCTGCAAAGGTCCTCGTTACAAATGGGTTCACAGCCACAAGAATGCAGGTTAGGACTGGGCTACATCTTTTGTGAGCTATGATCTGATCCCTAACACTGAAATTTTACATATTTGCATTACTGTGGGAATCGCTCATATGTGCACTACATGACAATGATACGACTTAATCAGAAAACAAGAATAAACAGTGAGAAAGCAAGGCCATCCCAACCTCAATGAGTTTTTATCAGGTTTCTCTGAACTGCTGCTTAGAGATTGGTTTTTGAGTTTAGTGACAACTAGCAATAGATGGAAAGCTAATCCCAGTGTTTTCAGCCTGAGGAGCAGTGACCATGGAGGGATGACTGCACGCTGAGCTGGCAACCAGCTGGGAGCACTGCGAGAGAACTGAAACAACCTGGAATCAAGGGGGTCTATTTCTTACATCCTGGAAAGAAGGCCATCCAGCAATTTAGAAGACATACATTAGATTCTGGGGATGCTGAACCAATTGCTCAATTTTCCCGTTCAATATCTTGTTCTGTAGGTTCCTAGTTACTGGCCAGCATGGGGGGCAGCCCCTCACCATCTGTAGAGAGAATTCCTTCAGGAGAATTAAGTCACTAAACAAAGAAGAAGTGAAGGAGGAAGAGGTGGAAGAGGAGGAGGAACTTTTTATCTCACTCTGTATTTATTCATTTATTTTCAAGAAATGAAAATAATGCATGGCTTTTTTCCAAATCTTCAAAAACTATCAAATATTCATGACACTAGATTTTCTCTAAAGGTGACAGACACTAGAGCTGGTTGGTGAGTCATGAGAGATACTAAACAGAGGCCCTACTCTGTGAATTATTTAGCAAACCAGATCATGCAATATGAAATAGTTAAAAATTTTTTGCTCTCCCCTCCCACTCCATTCCCTACAAAGATAAACTGGCAGAAACACCAGTTGCTTTGTTTGGCTTAAGTAACCAACCGTGGAAGTTGGGTTAAGAGTTTCTAGGAATGGCGTATATCCACAAATGGATATAAGGGCACAATTCTTGAGAAGAGTAGTTTAGCTGTAAATATATGAACCTGGTGACAAAGAAGAAAGAAGTAATCACCAGATGCGTTAGAACTTGGAAGAGTGAGCTTCAATGTGTTTGTCTTAGCCTGGGTTCTCCAGAAAGCACACCCAAAGGGATTCCTTTAGGAAACACAATCAAGAAGCAAGAATAAAAAAAAAAAGGAAAGTGAAGTAAGGATATAGGAAAGCCACTATAAGGATGTATTACTGAGCTGGCCATTCGTCACCTGGTGCAACTAACTGCTTGACATTGTATGACTCTCTTCTAAGAGGTTGTCAGGATAACCCATCTTGGGGAGAAAGAGAGAAGAATCTTATCTTCCATCTTCCAACTCCCACTGATCAAAAGTCTACCCATGTGTCATCATTTCCCCCACCCTTTAGGTTTGATGTTCTTGACCTTACAAAGAGATTCTTGTCATCTCATGCCTCAACATCAACAGAACAGCACCAAGGGAGAAGGCAGGTAGTGTGAGGTTCGGGCCTGAGTGATTGTGCCTGTGTGAAGGGAGTTGCTGTCCACGTAGAATGGGTTTCAGTGGTGGTGGCTGTGGCTGAAACAAGTGACCAAAGACCCAGAAGCAGGGTTGCCGAGAGGTACTAAAGTAACACATGAGTGGTGTCCAATCCAATAATGAACCCAGACCACAGAGTGCTGCTACCTTTTTTCCTTGCTGTTCTTTGTTTTGATTAGCTGCTGGTAATATTTTCCTTTATCTCCCCTGAAGATTACAACTCCATGGGGTTAAATACATTTGTTATTTTATTTAAAATTATCCTAGTACTTTAGATAATATTTTAAATATAGTGAGTTTTCAATATATAGAAAAGAAGACTAGAGAAGGGAAATGGAGAAAAGGATAGAAAGAAAGAGACGGGAGTGAAGAAGAAAGGATTTTACAGAAGACACAAAACAAGAAAAAAACCTGGAGGCAAAGGAGAGCTGAAAAGCACTTTAGAGCTTGTTTTGTTTTAAAACAAGCTTCTCCTAAAGGAGAAGAAATATTTCCTTTCATTGTATTTTGTAGAAGTACTGAACTATGCAGAAAAGAAAACAGAAACGTTTTCTAGAAACAGAGTCCAAATCACATTCAGACCAAGACCTGTCTTAACACCCACTAACAAAAGGGGCTTGGAAAAGAGAGGCAAGTAAGGTCGGGCTGTAGTAGGAGAAAGGATGATGGAGTAGAAGACCGCTGAGAACTCTTTCTCCTGGCAGGGCATCTGTCAGGGATGCTGGGTGGAGGCTACTGGATCATGTCTGGAGGCTTCCCTATCTCTTTCACCTCTTATCTGGGAATCCTGCGGAAAGGTGTGAATATGTGGTTATTAGGATGGAATTGCTCATACTTTTAAGTGTTTTTCTTTCATTTGCTTTTCAGGTCCACATGAACATCTTTAGAAAAAGCCTGCTTTGAAATTACCATTAGAATATTAGAACGTTTACTGACTTCCCTATTTTTCACTAGAGAGTATCTGCTCTCCAAAGACAGGTAAAAGGGTTGAATCACGTCCCCCAAAAGACATGTCCAAATTCTCACCCCTGGTCCCGTAGATGTGACCTTATTTGGAAACAGGGTCTTTGAAGATGCTTTTGGTTAAGATGAGACTAATATCTTACAAACGGAGGGAAATTGGACCCAAACAGAAGGGAGAATGTTATATAAGAAGCAAGGAAGGACTCTTCTCTACAGGTTTCAGATGAAGCATGGCCCTTCTGACACCTTGGCTGCAGACTTTCAGAATCCAAACTCTAAGACAATAGATTTCTGTTGTTTTAAGCTGCCTGGTTTGTGGCACTTTGCTATGGCAGCTGCAGGGAACTAATACAGCAAGGATTTAAGTTGTTGTTTTTTATGGTGTGTATCTTCAGCATCTAGATCAGGGCCTAACATGGATGAGTTAACACGAACTGTGGTCTCCACGACTTCTCACCTCCTTGTGGGGAGCCTCTTCTGTCTGCACTTAAATCCAGTTTCCTTCATTATTCCATGGGGCTCAGCCATGAGGCCTTGGTGACTCAGAATCCTGGGAGCGGGTTTTCAACTGAAGAGCCTCACCATGCCCAGCCCCGTGATTCTCAGGCAATCCTAGCAATCATCCTAATAATGACACCCCTGGGTTTCACTCTGATAGAAACAAAAGGCCTACTTTCCCCAGAGACTATTATTCATGTACCTCAAGCAGACTAACATTTAAAATAAATTTTTTAATTAAAAAAAATTTTTTTTCTGTACACTGTCCTGTCCCCTTTCATCCTTTGGTAACCCCTAATTTACCTGCTATCGCTGTGAATTTGCTCTTTCTAACTATCTATTAAAAGAAATACCATACTTGTCCTCATGTGCCTTGCTTTTTTCATGAACATGTTTTCAAGATTCATCTGTATTGTAGCACGTCTCAGAACTTCATTTCTTCTTATGGCTGAATAATATCTCATTGGATGTATGTACCACATTTTGTTTATCCATTCGTTTGTTGATGGACACTTGGGTTGTTTCCTCCTTTTGGCTGTTTTGAATAATGCTGCCATATACATTTTTGTACAAGCATCTGTTTACAACCTTGTTTCCATTTCCTTTGGGTATATATCTAGAAGTGGAATTGGGGGATCACATGTAATTCTATATTTAACTTTTTGAGGTACTGCCATATTGCTTTCCACAATGGCTGCACCATTTTACATTTTTGCCAATGATGCACTCGATTTCTAATTTCCCCTCATTCTCCCCAACACTTTTTATCCTTCATTTCTTTAGCAACAACCCTCCTTATGGGTGTGAAGTGGCACTGAATTGTGATTTTGATTTGTATTTCCTTAACGGCTAGTGATGTTGAGGATTTTTTCATATGCATATTGGCCACATGTCTATCTTTTCTGGAGAAATGTCTATTGAATTCCTTTGACAATGTTTAATTGGGATGTTAATCTTTCGTTGCTTTGCTGTAAAATTCTCAATATTCTGCACTTTAAGCCCTTATCCTATGCATAAGTAAAGTTTGTTTTAAGACCATAAAATTGTGGACATATTCTAGGGAGTAAATTTGGTCACTCCAACTTTAAAACATCAGCAAAAAATAATAACCCCATGAAAACTGTACATTATTGAGTATAAAGCTTACTGCCATGGTTACTAAAATAATACATTTCAAATTACATCATTAAGTATGCTTATTGCTATGACTCAAAATCAAGAATAAATAATAATTCCAAGTGTAAAATGAATTCCAGTTACTGCTAATAATAATGTCTAACTACATCTGTAAAACACAAAAAGAAGACATTAAGGATATTTCTGTCAACCAAAGACACATCAATGATTCAATCTTATTAGTGAGGTGCTTGTTCCTTTCCACCAGCACATTAACTCAAAAATATGTTTTAAATGAAAAAAACATATTGTGTCCTGTCTTGTTTTCAAAATCGTGGTCAGAAGGTGTGATCACCTGATCTGAGTTAATGGAAAAGGTAAAGGATTTTATAAAGATTGCATCAGAAACTTCAAATTCTGTTTTCATTTTACGCTTACAACTCTTTAGAGGCAGCTTCCTTTTTATTTTTCTTGATTTTTAACTTTTTTTATTGTATAGTATAACATATATACAAAGCAAAGAAATAAAAAGCAATAGTTTGCAAAGTACCCTTCAACAAGTAATCACAGGACAGATCCCCAGAGTTTGTCATGGGCTGCCATACAATCTAGAGGTAGCTTTATAAATAATATTTTAATTTTGTATTATTTAATCATTAGGATTAAGGGAACTGTCATATGTTCAAGCTCATTATCAATATGTCAAATGATGACAAATATATAATCCATTGTAGGGAAGATTGACATATGATGTCTCATATCATCCCCAAGCAAATTGAAAGAATTAGTTTTTAAAATTTGTTATGAATACTTTGCATCTTACTCTGTCAATTTCTTCTTAGTACCAGTATATATACACACCAATGCCAGCTGTGTACCACCCAATCTGCTCATACGAATCCCACTATTCACCCTTTATTTCATGAAATCATAAAGTGCACTGATGGTACAGTGGCTTGTTCAAGGGCAAAGAGACAGAAGACTTTCAGACCTAAACAAAAGTGTCTGATCCAAATTATAACTCTATATAATGAATACCTACATTTCTTTTAGGTAAAATGTTCACATGGCATACCTTTAATCGAGTCAAGTACATGAAATAAACTTTATTCTTGTTACAAATTATTTTATATTAATAAAGTCTTCATTATATCCTAGATATTTAGAAATAATGAAGTATTTTATTTATTACATTTAGTTATGTAATAAATACCATATAATATGCAATATTTATTACATAATAAATAACATATTTAGTATGTTTCCTGAACAACAGTTAAGACAGCTATAGTTCTAGTTTCAGAGAATCTTAAATTTATTTTGCACATAGATGTACATTTATTCATATTTTGGGGGTTCAAAACCCAGCAAGTGATATAAATCCAGCCTCATATCATTTTTGGACTTTAAGATAATAAGCTCGGAGCTTGATCTCACAGAAATGCAGCTACTGTTTTTATATTTTTAATGAAGTTAGAAAGTCCTAAAAATGCCAAACCTATATAGCCTGCATTTTTTAATAACATTGGTTTCACTCAACCCAATGATCCAGAATTCACTTAAATACATTTAAATAGCTTAAAAATATTTAGATGTAGGATAACAAGAAGCAAAACATCTAATGTTTTTCATTTCCGAGATTTTTTCAAGAAGCACTTACAGCCAGACTCTGCAACAGAAGGAATTCTTGCCCTGAATGTCCTTATTTACTTCTGTCAAACTCCAAAATGTCCAAGTCTAACCTGACCTTTGCATACACTTCAAGAATAACAGACTAGTAGCAATAACACTGTTGTTGACACAAAAATGAGTCTTCTAACTTTATGTTGAGCATCTATTTTTACTTGATTGATTTTTATGGATCAATTAGGTGTTGTTTATATGTGTGAGTATTTTCCTGAACTGATGATTCAGATTAGACAAACCTCAAATCCTAATTTAGAATTTATATTATAGATTTTCTCAAAAAGATGATTAAATGGCTAGGTGTTCAGCTCTTTTTGTGTCCTTAGGAAAGTCATATAATTATTGTGTCTCTGTTTCCTTATCCCTGAAATGAAAAGATAGGACTAGATAATCTGTAATGTTCCAATCGGTAGAAGAGCCCATTATTCTGTAGATACAGAAATTACAAATGAGCCATCATATATAAATATTTATATATTAATGAATATATTTTCATTTATATTCTTCTATGAATACTAAAAGTCCCATTATAATGCTACTTCCAGGTATCCTCTTAAGTTAACAATGAATAATGTCAGTTTTGCACTCTTTGCTCAGAATGCTGGAAATCCAACTCCCCAGACGAAATCCGAGTTCAGTAGAAAAGGATGTTTTCCTAAGTGATTGAAGGCAACACTTATCCAACTTTCAATGTAAAAGTCAATGTAGCCAGGAGGCTGTTATGTCTAAGAGGAAACTAATTTAAACAAATAACACAAAGAAACAGATACAGGATTTTCCTTAGACTCCACTAATGAAAACATCTCACAACCAAACATCAGCTTTGAAGAGTGTCAGCTTTCCCTGGAAGGCGTGTATAAATTCAGGTGAACTGCTGACCTACAGCATCTGTGTATGAAACCTCAGAAATGTACCCGCCGAGCTCACGAGGTCCACAATGGTTTCTTCCAAGAACCTGGGACCAAAGACTGCCATCAACTTCATCAGCAAGACAATAAACTCTTCACAGTATGAGAATATACTAACCCCACCTTCACCCCAAATTGCCACTGAATTAAAATTATTTTCAGATGTTCTGTTCAATGAAAGAGTTGGAAAAAGAATACAAACAAAACAAACAAACAAGCAATAACAAAGAGGCATTTCTAAACTAAATATGCAACAGGTAAAATACCTAACTGTTGCTCTCTGCCCATCCACTCTGCCTCGCCCTTTCCCCGGGACCCTTCCTCCGTCTCCAGGCCCTGGCCCAAAGCCTCATGCTGACAACAGTCATTTTCTTTCCAAGCAGTCTCAGTTTTCCCCCAGCACTTACGTAAGTGGAGAATTGCACAGACTGAGCATCTAGGGTTCATTCCTCGCTCCTCTGTTTGGGTTGTGAGGTTACTTTTCATCCAGTTTATAGTCACACTGGTTTCTATTTCAATCTTCCCATCAGTTCAGGAAGCAGACTTCTTTGCCTCATTCCACTGTGCACCATTTCCCCTCCTACTTCTACTTTTCATTTTGCATTGAGAAATGCTTTTCAAGTAAAAATTCATATATGCATTTCAAGTACAAATTACTTTCTCCATAAACAAACCCTTCAATAGCCATCCTGAGATGCACATATGATCACAAGTTGGGGGCTGTTACGCCTTGTATTTCTATCCCCAAGATACAAGGTCAGTCATTTAATGTCTGTAAATGGAAAGTCATGACTGCTAAGGCCCATTCCTGAGACATTCTGGGAATCCAAGGGGTCACCTGGCTATAAACTAATAGCTATCGGTCATAACAACCACGAAGGCTTGATTCTAGCATGAAATGCATATGCCTCTATTAACTTATGAACATTAAAATTTAGACTCATCTTGGGTGCCAAGAAGGATTAAATAGAATTATCCTTAGAAAGCATCAGTTTACTGCAAGATGTCAGATAGCTTTTACACCACAGTGGCATTTATTCACTGGATAATAGTCTCATTTCTCTAGCTCATATGGGTTTAATTGAGGAATTTTATCAAATACATATCAAATACATATTTGATACATATCAAATACATAAGTCAAGATATTGACCAAGATATATATTTTTTTCTGCTTCATTCACTTTATTAGGGGTTGATTTTGTCTTTCAGAGAACAACCATTAAAATTTCTCTTCTCTCTCACAAGATTTTAAAAATGATCAAGCAATATGTACAAATAGAGAGAGTCATATCAAGTAATACATGAAAAACAAGAGTCAAAATGATATATGTACACTGATAGCAAGTACACTGGTATACCCTGTTCCAAATGACACTGCCAAGTTTACAAACACTGTAAACTGGTGACAACAGTTTCCAAAGAATATATTTACTCAAACCCTCAGATGCTCTAGAAACCTGTATTTTAAACAAAAGACCCAGTGCTACTAAGTTTTGATTAAAACTATGGTTTAAGAAAAGCAATTCTAACCTTATCATGTGTTGGATTAAATATATGATAAAATTAAATTATAAATCATGCAATTGAATAACAACACAAAAAAGAAAATTTCTCTCTACAAAGCATTAACAGATATCTAAATACAATATGGTTTTAAAAGTGAGGGAAAATGAAAGCGTATACTGCAGTTGTATTCATAAAGTATGCTAATCAAAAACTATACAAATAATGTGAAACACGGCAAATCCAACTACAAAAGATGTTACTCTGAATTGGACATGTGGAAAAAAGTCAAAGACGGTTTTTCATGTTCATTGATTACACTAGATAATAATAAGGAAAAATTAGAATCCCTTTTCTGCATTTACCTTCTGTTTCCCCCAAGCAGATGGTAGTATCTACACTTACTGTGAGTCCATTCACAATGACATAATGAGAGAGAAGGAACACCTATAAAAGCAGGTTAAGCTGTGTCTGAAAAAACATAGTATCAGACGACCTTTCACCAGATGCTTCTCATCAATTCTATACAGTGGGTTTGCTCTTAAGAAACACACATAGTTTATATACTTCACTGAGACAAAGATGACTGAGTAAATATATAGACCCCATCTAGGCTGTTATAATTTGCATAGAAGTTCCCCATGACCTACATTTTCTACTTGAACTTTGTTTTTTATTTCAGATGTTTGCTAAACAGAATCTCAAGTTTTATAGTAAAGAGAAACCTGGGGGAAGGGGGGATGAGTAGAAAGCAGGGAAGAATGAAGGAGGACCAGAAACTCATGCACCACAGGAGCAGGCTCTGTAAAGGATCCAAGAAACCAACTTTCTTCCTGACTTCAGAGAAAACTGCCATGTGCATGAGTGAAGGGCACCTACTGGGGTCAAAGGAAAGAATATTTGCTCAGCAATGATGGGAAAACTTATCAGGCTTTTGGAAAAAAAACATTTGGTTGGACCCACTCTTCAAATTTCCATGCAACATAGACTCCAGGTAAATTAAAGGGTTGATAAGAATAATGGATTATAGTATGAAAATGAAAAACTCAATGCAATAAGAATGAACAACAAACAATTTCTGAAAATCAAACCTGTCAAATATATATACAGAACATAATACAGGCAATTATAACAGCAAATCTTCCACACACAAAAAAATACAAATGGTAAACACACATGGAAAAAATGTTCATTTTCACTAACAATTACTTTTTTTTTGGCATGGGCAGACTCTGGGAATCGAAACTTGGTCTCTCACACAGCAGGCGAGAATTCTGTAACCGAGCCACCAGTGCACCACCTTCACCAGCAATTACTTTTAAAAGAAGCATTGAGTATTTTCAAAGTCGACTGAAATAGCAAAAATGTTTGTTCCAATGCTAATGAGATTTCAGTGAATGTTGCACACATTCCAAAATACTGATTGATGGGTTGATTGATTGTTGGCAGCATTCTAAGAAGTGCATCATGTCAATTAGCAATCTGGTACTATGGAGGAAGAGTGTGTAATATCCACTCCTAGAAATTTATCCTAAGGACATAAATAATAGATTCAGACGTAAAAATGCTCAATGCATTATTAAGCCACCTGAGGCAAGGTTTGAAACATTCTTCTCTGTGAGCATGAAGAAGGACTATGAGAGAAATTAATTATTCATGAAGATATACAGAAATGTAGAAACAAGAGACATAGCAATGAAGAGTTCAGGTTTTCAGCTCATTGACCCAGGTTTGTCCCCCTCAGTCATGGGGACAGATATTCAGTTGGAATACAGGGTCCAGGAGGGCAGGGATACTTTATTTGCTCACTGAAGTATTCCAAACGCCAACCATGTCTGGTACATGATGGATATTCAATAAATTGATAAATTAATGGAGGAAATAACAAATACTAAATGCAAGCCAAAGTGTTTCTGGCATTGCTATTGTGATATATAAACCTTGAAATAGTCAACCTGATCTCTCATGGACAGCTCAGAGTTAACCCCAAACTTTATTCTTCACTCTGGATTGCATTATTCCCTTTGCCAGATCTTCAAGCCAAAAACCTGGGTAGTACTTTAGATCTTCCCCTCTACCTCATTCCTTGAACATCACATTCCCAAGTCATTCATTCACCAAATCTTTGTTTCCTCCCCCTAAATATCTCCCCATCATCTTTGCTTCTCTCTCCATCACTACTCTTGTTAAGGACACCATCATCTCTTGCCTAGAGGACTACAACCTACAAAACGGCTTCCTGCTTCCAGTCTCGTCCACTTCCAATGCTTCCTCCAAACACATGGCTACTGTGAATTTTTCCACAACACATATCTTCACATTTCCGTCCTCTACTTAAAAGGAGCCAAAGCGCACAAACAGACATTTGCACACCAACGTTCACAAGGGACTATTCACAACTGTCAAAAGGAGGGAAACAACCAAATGTCCATCCACAGATGAATGGATAAACAAATGTGATCTATGCATATGATGGAATATTATTCAGCAGTAAGAAGGAATGAAGTCCTGATCCACACAACAATGTGAATGAACCTTGATGACATAATGCTAAGTGAAATAAGTCAGACACAAAAAGACAGATATTATATGATCTCACTAATATGAGTGACCTAGAAAATGTAAACTCAGAGTCTTAAAAGTAGAATAGAGGTTACCTAGAGAAATGCAGAGGTTAGAGAAAGGGGAGTGGTAACCTATAATGTATGGAATTGTTAACAAGGTTGAACTTAAGTGTTTGAGAATAGATAGAGTTGATGGTAGTTCACTATTGAGATCATAAGTAATACTGCCATATTGTAGGTGAATTCAAAGAGGTTGTTTAAAGTCATGTATACCACTGATTAACAAAACAAATATAAAGGTTTTGCATAAACTACTACAAATGTATGATATTTGCACAAAGAGTTAATAATAGAGTGGTATATGAGGAAAAAGTACCTATTATGTAGGTAATTTTTTATATAAAAATTTTTTTATATAAACATAAAAAATATATTATATATATTAATAATAGCGTGGTATATGAGGAAAAAATACTTATTATGTAGATAATTTGTATATAAAAATATTTTATATAAATATAAAAATATATTTTAAATATAAAAATAGACTATATTTAACAGTAATACCTTAATATTCTTGTGTCAACAGTAATATGTGCACCACACCAATGCTAGGAATAAATTATGGGGGATAAGGGATATGGAAGGTTTGAAGTTCTTGCGTGTATGTGTGTGTGTATCAGGTATTTTTCTCTTTGGAGCAATTAGAATTGCCTAGAGTTGAGTGTGAGAACTGAACAACTAAGTGAGGATACTGTGAGACATCGATTATATACTTTAGATGGAATATATGATATGCAAATATTTCTTAATAAAATCTGCAGATTAAAGAAATAATTTAAGAAAGTAGTGAAAGCATTCCCATCGCCCAGAAGATAAATCCATATTTCTTAACATAGTTCACATTAAGAACCCGTAATTCTGACTGCAAGTGAAATCATGTTAAATACTAACGGCTCAGGCCCCGGCCCAGGAGTCAGTTTTGGTTGACTTGGGGTGGAACCCAGGCGTGGGTATTTTTCAGAACTTCCCAAGCACTTCCACCAGTCAACCAGGGTTGAGTCCATTGGTTCATGTGGCTTTTCTGCTCTGGCTCCTACCTAACTCTCTGTGCCATCTTCTCCCTTGTTTCTGAGTCTTTGTACCTCTTTCCCTTCTGTGGGGAATGTACTTCCTACTCCTTGGCAAAACAACATAAACTCATCCTTCAAGTTCTGCCTCAGAATCACTTCCTCCAGGAAGTCTTCCCAGCCAGACCACAGTAGGTGCTGATGATCAATACTACCATAGTTCATTGTACATCCTTGGTGATAATACCATGTCAAACTCTTTCATTTCACGGTCATTCATTTCTCTCCTTGCTTCTCACTCACCAGGAGACTGTAAAGTCTGCAAGGGCCATGATGCCCACTGGCCAATGCCAAGTATCAAACAGAACAAATGCATGTACCAGCTTGTCGATAAAAAGTTGTTAAATTAATGAATATGGGACAGGGTTGTGGATGATGAATAGCCTGAGCTATTTAAAAGTAAATTTTACGGTTGTTATAATATCCATTTTGTAGAAAAGTCTTAAAATTAACAATGTCAAATAATCATAATTGTCATTTCTATAATGTGAATACAACATTCTCCCAAATTCCCAATTAAAGAAATAAAGAATAATATTTTCTTAATAATCCCTATAAAAGTAAACACGGCATTGCGAATGAAAACGTTATCATCTTGATTCCGCAAGACTAAAGAGAAGGAAATGCGTGTGTATTCTATCCTGATTGGATCAATGTAGTTTATATATCAGGGGTGCTTTAATTTTTGTTTTAATCCACTGACAGTGGGGAAGGAGCAACCAACGCATAAGAGGAAGTTTGAATTTCAGTCATCAACTCTTACTTCACTGGACTGCATTTTTTTCGGGGGGGAGTGGTGGTGCGTGGTCCAGGAATCACACCCAGGTCTCCCACATTGAAGGTGAGCATTTTACCACCGAACCACCTGTGCACTCTGGATTCCTTCTTAATAATCATAATTTGGGCTCTTGAGGAATTTAAAATTTAGGATTATATGCTAAATAATAATGCAAGGTTATGAAAGAAAATATTTAAAATAATGATCATTCACAACAGAATACATATGTTTGCAACACAAAACACCTTTCTCTTTCAGAAAATAAATGCAAAACATCTGCTTATAAATATAACACTTTTATAGTAATATCACTAATGTTAATATTCTGTGTGTTATCTATAGCCTACAAGGGGAATCACCAGGAAGCTTTTACATGTACGATGAGTGTTAAGAGATAAATCATATTTGCAACTTCTTTGCCAATCTTCTAGATCCTAAACACATATTCTTAATATCAAAACATAGTCAAGAAGACTTTTATATATCCAAACTTCTGTCTATAGAGAAAAATGGATTATACGCCAGTTTTGTATGTCTGAAGGTCAACGAACCTTGTGCCAGACACTTAATATTTTGTGGAATGTCATGACTATACTTAGCCCTATGTTGCTCCTTCCTTTATGCACCTGAAATATCCTTCCATTACCCCACGAATTTGAAAGCAGCGAGTTATATAGCCTTATGTTGGCCATCTATAATTTGAGGTCAAGTTCACTCCCATACCACACAGACTGGCCTTGGCGCTTTTATTGTAAATTATTTACACTAGAAATGCTGCATCATGAGACTGAGGCTGGGGAAACTGTTATTTAAGCAAACAAAATTGATCCGAAATCATTTCACATTTCCTGCACTATGATTTGTCTTGCAAGGACTGAAGGGGAGTGCATGAGGTCGAAAGCAGATGAGCCTCAAGGAAATGACATGAATATTAGCCATCTGGAGGCTTCTCTTCTACCCCCTAATTATTAACAAGGCCACCTAGCTACAGCACACCTCTCCCCAACTCCTTCTCTCTCTTACTTTCCTTGCAGCTTCTAACTCTAGCTCCTTATTTTCTATTTTTCCCTTCTAGTTCCCTGCAATCCAACTGGAAAAACACTTTTTTGTTTGCAAAGGAAATAAATACCAAGTAACTTTATTTGATAAATAATTTTAAAGGGCAAGGAAAGCTCGCCAATGAGCAGGTCATTCTCATATTTCCTTGAGAACTGGGAAAGGAGAAATGGAAACTTCTGAGTAAGGTTTTCAGTAGGCACCAGGGGGGCAAAAGCGAGTGGACAATAAAGAGTGCCGGGCAGAGAGAGAACAGCGCTACGCTGCAGCTACTCAACTGATCCACCCTCAGACACAGCCCGGGACGGGAACGACACCACCAGGAAATGCCACAAAACAAGAGGGCTGTCAATTAGCATCCTCGCTACACTTTCGTCCCCTTTTTTGATGCTATGAATTTTTCAAACAATGACTGGGCAGCACACTACACATCGACCACCATGGTGGGTGCTAGGGTCACAAAAGCGAATGACACGCAGTCACCTCTGTCCTGAATCTGCTTGCACAATAACGGGAGAACAAATATCTGAAATCAGTCATTGTAGGCAATATGCTAAGTGCAATGTCTTAAGGGTACTGGGGGAGCTGGACTCCTTTTTGAAGACTTGCTTTTGGAATATCTCAGTTAAAAGAAAACTAGACTATGGTGTCCTAACCTTGCACAGATGGTCAAAATTAGAATGACCACTGAAGCCCAGTTAGTCCAGGGGTTTGGCTCAAGGTTCCTGGAGGCAGTGGCCAGGTCTTAGCATCGGCCTGTAGACAGAGAGACTGGGGATGAAGATTAGGTCATTCTCCTGGAGAACAGCACAAGGAAAGACAAGGAGCGAGGAGCAGACAGCTCCTGTGGATGGGTGGAGGGAGGTGGAAAGGCTTACCAACGGGTGGGAGAGATAAGGCAGCAGGCTGTCCTCCACCCCTACTCTGCAGCCCCTTTTCCCTCTCTCCTCATCTAAACAATCCCACTGACCTGCACTCACCCCAGCCTACCCAAGGTCTCCAGCATTCCCTGGGTGGCCCTGCATGCAACAGCCACCTCTTTCCTTTTGCAGTCTAAATTAAATTTAACTCTCGTGTTGCTGCTCAGTTTCTTTAACTGTAAAATGAGTTAAATATCAACAGCCTTGTAGAATGATGGTGCAGGTTGGAGCTATAAATAAAATACTCCTGGCATGGGATGGCAATTATATATTGAAGCCATGATATTGTTGATTTAGATCAAAATTTTGAACCAAACTGATCCTAACGAATGGTTGGATATGAGATACAGTGAGGCAGAAGAAAGGGAGAAAGAAGTTAAGGCTTGTGGAGTGCTTGTTCTATTCCTTGTCAGAAACTACAAAGCTTTTATCTTATTTAAGGCTGAAATTAAGATGATGGTATATGGTATAAAAAGATGCTTTCCACACAGGTAATCTCAAGATCACAAATCCAGGATGGGGCATTATCTGCCTTAAGAGAGACGGAAACGGAATTTCACAAGAAAATGGTGTTAATGTTTTAGGTTAGAGGAGATGTGTATGAATCCATAGTATGACATGCCTGTAATTTTAGCAGAATCAGAAGTGCAGTAACCAGAATAAGGAAAGTTGCAAAGCTCGCCATGGTTTACATGAATCTGGCCATGGCTATGCCATCACACAGACACTTTTTGGCACAGAGACACTGGCCAAAAAGCCGAGAAGTTCAGGAGAGGGCTAGGGACTAAGTGAAGAAATACTTAGAACCAGCATGGTAGTTATCTTCAAATATCTGAAAGACTGGTGTAGAGAAAGGGTTAGACTAGGGATACACAGGTTTGGAAACTGGATCAGGGTCCCAGGGGAGGCAGGCTTCAGCCCACCTAAAGCAACAATTCATTCTTGCTGGTTTATTGACCTGACTTAAACCTCCTGGAAAAAAGTCTCCAACTTTCTTAGGCTTCAGAAATACAGCCTAGAGTCACCAGACCAGGAAGCCTCCACTGACAAGTGGGGCCTGTGGCAGGGCCCACCGGAAGTGAGGTGGGCCAGGAGAGTGGGGTCCAGGAGGCGAGGAGACATGTGCCCCTGAGGTAACCATGCCCTGACCCGCCAGTCACAGCCACCCCACTCATGCGGTGGGGGGAACATATCCTTAAAGGTCATGTCGGAGTTATCCTAGTAGATTATCCTCTCACTCAGCATGTCCTCCAAAACCCACCTAAATGATCTCACCTATTCCTCCAAATTGAATAAATTATATCAAGATCTTCTCCATTAAGCCTTCCCCAGAGGAACTTTGCAACTGGGAACTGACATAGGTCCCCAGCTTGAATTCCAGCCTGGCTACTTACTGCCTTGGGACCTCATTCTCTGTCAGTCACAGGGCAGCAAGAGATGTTCCTTCCAGGAGATACGGTCAGGGTTCAGATGAGATCAGGTGGGTAAATGTTAGCTCACCACACAAGAGCTATTAGTTGCCCTTCTTCCAAAGACTTTCGCCTTCTATCTCTTCTTCTTCTAAAATGCTACCACATAGAAAGGGTGCCATGAATGGTGAAGACGGCATTGAGTGTACACACCTCTGGCTGCAGGGCATGGGGGGAAGGATAAGATTCCAAGTAGAGGAGGGGACGAGGAGGGACCACAGACCCAGGCCGGATGACACGCAGTGACGGGCGGTGCTGCCCGGAGAACATCATGCTGCAAGGGGGACACGGGACCCAGCCCCGCTTCCCCGGCAGCTCCCGCAGCCAGCTCTGCGTGTACCCTGCACCCAGTGGTGAATGAGGTGAACTCAGATGCAGGGGACGGGAGAGGAAACTGAGACAAGGATGACGATAGGGGAGTATCTGGCACACCTCACAATTTCCAGGTTTTACCCACGAGAGCACGATATGAGGGTGGAGTGTAGTTCCGAGTTGTGTTTCTGCTGCAGTGGCCTGATCAACTCATCCCACCCTCACAACCACCCTAGAGACTGGGACCCTTATTACCTCTATTTCACAGTTGAGGAAACTGAGGCACTGAGATGCATAATTCGCCTATGGTCACCTAAGATCCTACATGGACTCATGTATTAGATAATGTAAATAATACTCATGGATAATATTTCTTGCAATAAAATGTGACATTCTATTTGAGAAGATGCTGTCTAGACTGGAAATCACAATTTGATTGTGCCACCTGAGTGTATCAAGACAACAGCAGGCACTGGCTGTTCTAGTTTGCTAGCTGTCGGAATGCAATATACTAGAGACAGAATGGCTTTTAAAAAGGGGAATTTAATAAGTTGCTAGTTTATAGTTCTAAGGCTGAGATAATGGCCCAATTAAAGCAAGTCTATAGAAATGTCCAATCAAAGGCACCCAGGTAAAGATACCTTGGTTCAAAAAAGCCGATGAAGTTCAGGGTTTCTTTCTCCAGTGGAAGGGCACATGGTGAACACAGAGTTTCTCTCTCATCTGGAAAGGCACATGGTGAACACGGTCAGGGTTCCTCTCTCACCTGGAAGGACACATGGTGAACACAGCATCGTCTGCTAGCTTCTTTTCCTGGCTTCTGGTTTCATGAAGCTCCCCAGGAGACATTTTCCTTCTTCATCTCCAAAGGTCACTGGCTGGTGGACTCTCTGCTTCGTGGTGCTGCAGCATTCTGTGCTCTCTCCGAATCTCTTATTCTCCAAAATGTTTCCTCTTTTATAGGACTTCAGAAACTAATCAAGACCCACCTGAATGGGTGGAGACATGTCGTCATCTAATCCAGTTTAACAACCACTCTTGACTGAGTCACATCTCCAGGGAGATGATCTGATTACAGTTTCAAACCTACAGTACTGAATAGGGATTAGAAGAAACAGCTGCCTTTACAAAATGGGATTAGGATTAAAACCTGGCTTTTCTAGGGTCCAAACATCCTTTCACACCGGCCCAGTGGGTTAAGAGTCTTCAACCTGACGGTGTCTCCTGCAGACCCACTGGTGTCCATGCTTGCAGCACCCCCACAGCTCAGCTTCCTGCTGGTGATCTGACAGTAAAACCAGAATGAAATCCATTCTTCCAAAAGCACCAACTCCATCCAACTTCAGGCCACAAGCGTTCTCTTTCAGCCACGCCTCTCTCCAGGGAGTCTCACCTTGGGTTGGAACCACCCTGCCAGGAGGGTGCGTCTAGGCCTGGGCCAGGCTGGCAGGTGGCTACGTGAGCTGGCGCACGGGAGAAGCAATCTGCCTTGACCAGGGTGGTGGGAAATCACTCTCCAGCCAGGTGTCCTGCATTATATATGTGACCTGAAGATGTCGATCTGGCCCAACACAGTTTCAGCTCAGCTTTGTTAAGGGAAAATTACACCCTGGGGGGGTTGTAGTCCCTTGCACAGATGGTTAGATAAAGAATGCCAACTTGGCCTGGTTTTTGGGGGGTTTTTTTTGCCTGTTTCTCTGTTTGTCTTTAAATAGTTTCATTGATGGGCAGTATATCATCAGCTTTCAGGAAGCTCTGCCCAGGAGTGAGGAGGGGGCTGGCCACAGTGCCCCTCGGGAGCCAGTTTGTGGTGGGGGGAGAAGCAGGGAAAGACGCCAGATCCTTCCAGATGCATCCGCTGTCAGCCCTGGGGTCAGCGGTCATAGGAAAGCAGGCAGCAGACAGTGATTGCAAAAACTACTCCTAAGGCAAGTATGGCATTCGCTTCCTTTGATATATTTTTGTCTCCTGTTTCCTAAATATTAACTCTTGCCTCCACAGGATGGCCTCAAACATGACACCTAAAAATGAAGAATTTCCTTCAGCGGGTGGGATCAGTGCTTCAAGGATGGACCCCAGGTAACAGCCAATCGAGGCTCGTTCTTTATTAACCCAGTTCACCACCAGCAGTGCCCTGGGAGGAAATATACGGCCACATGGCGCAGTGGCCACCCAGCCTGGGCACCCAAGCACCAGAGACTCTGCCAGAGCCCCTCACCTGGAGGGCAGGGTTGGCCAGAACACAGTCCACTCCCCTCGTCTTGTCACACGCAGATGTTGTATGCACTGGTCTCGCCCCTGGGCCCAACGGGAAAAAAACCTACTCTTACCGTCTACACTGACCTCTTAGCCAGTGGGCATCAGGCCTAATTTCCATGGACCTGATGTGTTCTTTGAATTAAAAGCACAGATCCCTAGAGACCCCACCTCCCGCAGGAGGAGAAAGCAGCTGACCTGAGGGTCTGGCTTTCAGAGGAAATGAATCCAACTGAGTTCCACAGCTGAATCAAGCAAAGGAAATAGCCATGGAATTCTAAGGGTGGACATTCAGACCAGAGAAGATCATGGACTAAAAACATCAGAACCTCTTATTCAAGACCCTTGAAACTAGACTTTTTCCAACTTCTAGGAAATGTAAGGGACAAGACAACCCTAAAAGTCTCACAAATGAGGAGTTACATGGAGAGGTAAAAGCTGTTGGAGCGCAGACCCCAGCTCAGGACAGCCGGAAGTTCCCGGAATTCCCACGACCTGTTTCTCCACTGTGAATACCCAACTCTCAGCTCAACCAGACACCAAAAGGGCTCCATCTCCTGGGAAAAAGGAGTCACAAACGGCCCAGGACTGTGGAGGCACAGCTCGGCCAGGAGACAGGACTCTGGACGTGGATGAAATGATTGAGCTGCTCTACATGGGGCCAGCCTGGCAGTCAGATCCAGAGAGATTCTACTTCCTGCGTCTCCCCAGCCATATGCCTGTTTGCAGGACTCCAGGCACAGCTACACCTTTGTGTAGCCCTACCTGCCCTGAAGATCACGTTGAGAATGAAATGGGCTACTGTATAGAGCGTGCTCTACTTAAAGAAGATGGGAACTATTAACTGGAAAAGGAATATAAAGTTCTCTGGGTCTTACAGCTAAGACGCACTCAATAAATATCATCATGGGGATTTTTCTCAGTATTATTCAAAGCCCTGAACTCAAAAGTTTCTCTGAATCAACAGTACGCTTTTGGCACAGCCCGAGACTCCAAGCTGATCTTGGAATTTCACTAGCATTGCCACACATCTACCGCCGACTCAAACAAACTACCTCTATGTAATTTGTAATGACATAATTGAAGCTGGGTTCACATTTGTTTAAACAGCATACTTTTGACGGAACGAAAATATTTTAGTAGGACGCACAACATGTGTTTGAGGAAAATTTACAGACGTCTCCCCTGCCCCATAGATTTCCTCACTTACCTGTAAGAGCACCGATTTGGAAATAGGGGGGAAAATGGAAATGGAGAGACAGAGAGGGAGGAAGGGAGGGTGTAGAGTTTCAGGTCTGCAAAACAGCACTGTTAACAAACCTGCCAGTTTGTCAAAAACTAAATAATGTAGTTTGAAAATTTCTTTACTACTGCCAGTTAATATTCACAGGACTCAGGGGAAACAGGAACTTTCAAGGACTCAATATTTGTAAATGCTCCTATTGTTCCCCAAACACATGTCCTAAATTCTTGGGGGATGCTGGGAACGTTGGCTCTAATGAGGATGAAGGTGTATGATCTTTAAATGGGGACATATGTAGTTAGGAAAACAAAAGTACACACACACACAAACACACACCTGCAAACAAGCACTTGGTGGTCTTGAATTTGAATACAAGATATCATCCGGCAACCTGGCCTGTCTGCATTACTGCATTTTGATTTACTGACATCTTGAACACAGAGAAAAAAGAGTAAAATGCCCAACACTACCAACCAAGACAGTTTTGTGTCTTTTTATTTAAAGACTTGACATTTTACATCTGCAAACACCAAAAAAAAAGGCTACACTGCAGATTTAGGATATCAAATAACTGAAGTTGTATTTACAGCTCTGATGGTGTCACTGTTAACTCCAAATGCTCAAGAAACAATAACATTTGTGACATGGAGTCAACTCTAAATTAAAAGTTAGTATTTCCATTACCCACCCTAACAGTAATTTCAGGAGTTTATATAATTTGATCATTAAATAATGCTCCAGGCTGAAAACCTGGTCTGTGTCAATCTTGGACTAAGTTAGTTTGCAGAGCTCTGAAGTTTTTTGCCCTTCTCTTTTATCCTTTTTCAAGAATGCACTGGTTGTAAATGGTATGTATGAAACTGAACCATAAAAAATCCGTAACACCTAACTAGCTAGTGTTGTGGAGTGCACCACTAGTTTTTCAGAAAGAAGATATGATTTTTGGAAACACAACCTCCAGATGCTGAGGACTAGAAGTAAAGAGCTTTTTCTATCTCAATCCTTTCACACATCCCTGTTCTATTCGTTACTTAATCACAAATATGAGAACTACAAATCGGAACTTCAACTGGGTGGAAATTAAATTGACTAATACGAGTTCCATGGAATTGGCACTTTGTGGTACAGAGAAAAGCTTTCATATGAGGACACCAAAGGAAAAGACGGACAATATATTAGGTTCTGACGTATTCAGTGTATACTGGAGTTAAGAATGCTAGTGTAGGAGATTTTAGCATGAAGAGAAATATCTCTGATAGAAGCCTGGAAATACCATGCTATCTAAGGAGCCTAAATGTGCAGGCTGTGAGGTTAGCAGAGGCAGCCCTGAGGATACAGGTTGGGTGGGCACAGGTTGGGTGGGCTCCTGTTGGGAGAGCAGGAGAGGGCATGTCAGGAGGCCAGCTGCTAACTACACCTGAAACCACTTCCTCCCGTCGCCACTGAGAAAGAGGGACATTTTCATGATAGTAATAGGACCCTGCCAAGGTATTGAGGTGATCTGAGTCCTTTCCCCTTGAAGGAGCCAAATCAAAAACAAACGTGTGTGTGTGTGTGTGTGTGTGCATGCATGCAAATGTGTTACCTTTGTATATCCTTCTGTCTGTCTGTCTCTGTTTAAGTGCTGTAAGGACATCATACACAGAGTAACTTCATTTATAAATGTGGACAAGGGAATGTTGTTTTAACATTTCCTGTTACGTTTTTATTTTAGCTTTAATGGAATTGTGTAAAACCATCATATTGAATAAAAACAGAAATCTCCGCACTCTCTGGGTCGGAACAGAGCCTGAATTTCAGTTCCTAATATACTCACTCTTCAGCACAACCCTTCTGGCAACACCACTCAGCAAACAAAATTATTTGCAGTAATGAGGAATATATATATACATATATAATACATATATATATAATTAACTTTTAAAAATCTGATAAGTTGTAATGTATCCTGTAATTGAACACTTCCAGTGAAGAAGGACTCATTATTCATGAAAGAGACGTTTTTTTTGGACAACTCTTATGGCTATTAAAACACTTCCTTAAGGTCCTAGGAGAGCCCTAATAAGAAAGAGCCAAACGATGTTTGGTTAAGAAACACTCTAAAATACTGCTGCTAACAATCGTACTAAGTCTGAAAAGATGTGTACCTGGCCAAATACAATAAATGCTCCTTTTCATTATGAGATTTTTAAACACTATTATTTAAACATAGCATTTTATCCTGCCTTTAATAACAGGATGACACTTGGCTTTTACCAAACATTCAAACCACATCTTAACAATGGAGCAATATTCAGCCCTAAAAATGAATCAATTTCTGACTCATGGTACCATATGGCTGAACCTTGAAAACATTAAGCTAAGGGAAAGAAACCAGACACAAAAGACTAAATAGTGTATGATCCCATTTATATGAAATTTCCAGAATAGAGACAAAAAGAGAACTAGTAGCTGCCTAGAGGGGAGGGGAGGTGATGGATATAAGCTTTCCTCTTTGAGGTGAGGAATATGTTGCAGTTTTAGTGGTGATGCTTACAACACTTTGTGACTATATTAACAGCCACTGACTGTAAACTTGAAAGGCATGAATTTTTAAAAATTTTTTATCTATTTTTTTTTTTTTTTTTTTTTTTTAAAGAGAGAGGGAGGAAGGGAAGGAAAGACAGAGAGAAGGAAGGAAGGATGGAAGGGAAACATCTTTAAACATTTTCTTGTTTTATTGTATTTTGTTTGTTTGTTTGTTTTTTACATGGGCTGGGGCCGGGAATCGAACCGAGGTTCTCCGGCATGGCAGGCAAGCACTTTGCCCGCTGAGCCACCGCGGCCCGCCCTTTTTATCTATTTTTTTACTCATGTGTCCACACCTTGGATAAAAGGAGTATCAGATAGAAGGTTTTCATAATCACATAGTCACATTGTAAACGTTATATCTTTATACAGTTGTCTTCAAAATTAAGATTACCGGAGCACAGCTCAATACTTGCAGGTACCTTCAGCTACTCCAATAAACTGTAAACTAAAAAAGTATATTTACATAATGCATAAGAATAACCTCCAGGACAACTCTTGGCTCTGTTTGAAATCTCTCAGTCACTGAAACTTCATTTTGTCTCATTTCTCTCTTCCCCCATTCAGTCAAGAAGGTTTTCTGAATCCCTTGATGCCAGGTCCCAGCTCATCCCAGGAGTTCTGTCCCATGCTGCCAGGGAGATTTACACCCCTGGGAGTCGTGTCCCACATGGGAGTGGGGGGCAGTGAGTTCACCTGCTGAATTGGCTTAGAGAGAGAGGCCATATCTGAGCAACAAAAGAGGTTCTTTGGGGGTGATTCTTTGACCTAATTTTAAGTTGACTTGGCCTAACCTCTGCAGGAATAAGTTTCATAGGGGTGAATCCGAAGACTGAAGGCTCGGCCTAATAATTTGGTTGTCCCCACTGCCTGCAAGAATATCAGAAATTCTTCAAATGGGGAAGCTGAATATTTCCTCCTTTCTCTCTAGTCCCCCAAGGAGACTTTGCAAATAGTTCTTTATTTACTAGGATATATTGGGGCATCACACTGACCTGAACAAACCAACAAAGTCTCACACCCTATTCAAGATTGCATGCACTTATGGTGTTCAACTAAACTGCACAAATCAGTTAAATCAGGTAATTTACCAAAGGCATTCTGAACTCAATAAAATAGCCAAAGTGAATGCTGACTTTAGCTCTGTGTATACCTAAAAGGTATTCAGTGAAGGAGAGCGGAAAATTCATGAATACAAACTCTACTAAAGATTCTCTCACTGCACAAAGAGTTTTTATCTCCTTTTTATTTTACAGGGAGGGTAGCTTTACTTCATATTACTTGTACTTGCACTTAGGAAAGTTCAGGAAATTTCAAAACCACAAATACTTTCTTGAAAGAAAACTGTTAGTATGGTCTATTTCAAATGCCCTCAAGTTTCTTTAGGATTAACTTAAAACATGTGGATTTTATTCCATCTACTTAAAGCATTTCTGTATGTTCAAGTGACAGTGACAAATCCTACAAAGACTGAAATAGGGCTTATCTAACGGCAGGTTAATTTTGGAAAGATGATATTACCTGGAGGGTTAGGGTTAGGGTCATAGCACAAATATGTGTTGAATTTTTCAGATCACAAACTCAAAATAATGTGACCTTATTTCTCTATGGAGACCAATAAAAAAATCCCAATTTGAAAAAAAACGATCTTTACATTTTTCTCATAAAGAGATATGAAATCTGATATTTTGCTTTATAACAGGAGGGATGTCACTGCCATATACCGTTATTCAACTTTGTACTGATACTTACCACGTTAGAAAGTTTACATGTCTGATTTCAATAGCTGTGCTGGATGCGCCACAAACAGCACGTAAACCGTGATTTCTTAGGTTGAGCACAGTGATAATGTCCTAACTCAGATAGGGGCCTGGGATCTAATATATATTGAGGACTCATTAACTAAGTGTCTCTTGTCAACTTTTCCATGACAAAGTTTCTTTATATGTACATATACCAATATTGGATTGCCAAAGGACCGCAAAATTACCGTGCACAGCATAACCCAAATATCCCATAGATCTTTTTACTGCTTTATTATGCATGGGCACAGTAAAGAAAAAAAATATTGTAATACTCACAGTTGTAACCAGGTGCTATACGGCGCTGAGCTTCAAGGCTAGCCAACGTGATGTGAAAAATGATATGCAGCAACAGGAACGAAAGACTGGTGAAGCACAGTGACTTTAGCAACCGTCCTGTGTGTCCTAGGGAATAGAAGGCACAGGGGCTGTTAGAAAATTGGAGGTGCAATGCACCCAGCATGCCTCTGCATATGGCCTGACATTCTTCTACGTAAACTTTTATGCCAACTTACTCAGAGGTATATGAAGCATGACAATTGTTCTTTCAATTACTAGTTTATGGCTGAAATCTACCTCATTCCCTCTGTGAAATTGTTCAATTGGCTGCATGTTGACTATATTTTTTTCCAAAAAAGGAAGATGCTTTCCTGCTTATCATACAATATGTTACAGTGAAACCACAAAAAGCTCTTGGCCTGGAAAGCTACCTCATTCCCTCTGCAAAATTGTTCAATTGGTGGCACATTGATTAATTTTTTTTTCCAAAAAAAAAAAAAAAGATGTTTTCCTGCTTCTCATATAATATGTTACAGTGGAACCACAAAAACCTCTTGGCCTGGAAAGTTTTATAAGGAAGTTCTGCCAACTTTGAGGGAACAGATAATCCCTATCTTATACAAGTAGTTTCAGAAAGAAAGAAAATAGGGAAAGTTGCCTAAAACATTTTAAGAATTTAGAATAACATTAATTTCACAATTAAGTAAGAATAGAAAAGAAAATTATAAGCTCATTTTACTTATGAACATAGATGCAAAAATTTTAAAAAAAGAGGACATTTGTTAGCCAAATGAAATAACCTAGTAAAATTACAATGCATCATCAACAGCTAGGTCTTACTGCAGAAATGCAAATGGGGTTTAACATTTATAAATCTTTTAGGTTTAATTCACATACTAATGACCTGATAATAGATACACAAGGAGAATTTCATAAAGTTCAAAACCTATTTATGATTTTAAAAATCACTCAGAAAACTCAGAATACAGGGAAAAATCTATAGCATGATACATGTTTTATACTAAAACTAAAACTAACATCCCATTTAAGGTAGAATTTTAGACACAGTCCCACTGATGTCATAGAAAAGTCAAGGAGACTTGATATCATTGCCACCATTTAAGAGTATCACTGAGTGTACTGACCAATGCTATAAGACAAGAAAAAGAATTAACAGTTGCAATTACTAGAATTATTTTCAGGTAATATGATCAAATGGAATTATTTACAGATGATATTATCATCAGTATAAAATGCCAAACTGAATCCACTGTTCAGCTATTAGAACAAATGTGAGAATTCAGAAAAATATTCAGATAGAAGGATATCTTTCTAAAGTCAATAGAGTTCTTCTGCACTAGCAATATCAAATAGAAAATAAAACACCACTTAAATTAGCATCCAAACTATAAAGTGTTATGATAGTTTTGTCCATGTCAATTTGAGTAACTACCATCCCCAATTACTTAATCAAACACTGATCTAGTTGTTGTTGTTCGAGGAATCTATAAATATTATTAAAGTGCACAATCAGCTTACTTTAAGTAAGTAAGATTACCTTGGATAATCTGGGTAAGCCTGATTCCATCAGCTGGAAGGCCTTATAACCAGGCCGAGTATACCCAGGGGCAAAGAGGGAAAAAGGGAAGAAATTCTACATGTGGACAGTGGCTTCACCCTGTGCCTGTGAATTCCAGCTTCTCCATGACCTTCCTTTCCTGGCAGCCCACCCTATGGGTTTTGAACTTGCTTAGCCAGCTCACATAATCGTTTACATAGTCAATTTCTTATAAGAGCAATACTCTAGGTTTAATATATAAGTTCAACACAATTTCATTAAAATTCCAGTAGAAACTTTCAACAAACATGTTTTAAAATGTATATGAAAAGATTTTTGGAAGACCTTAAAATCTTCCAAATGGATGTTTAAAATCTATTCGGAAGAATAAAAGTTGATGAATAGCCAAGTCAATCTAGAAATGTGGAGAGATGTGATGATAGTGGGAGAGGTCTGTTTGTCTGAAAAGATGTGAAGGCATATTATAAACCTATAAGCTAAAACAAAGCATCAGAAACTTAAGATTCCTTATGGAGAGAAGAAAAAGTGAATTGGAACACCACATACAGCACAGCCACAAAACAGTGTACGTACATGAACATGTCAAAGGTCACAGTCAGCCCCCCAAGTCAGGAAAAGGAGAGGCTATCTACCGTATGTAAATTTGTTCAATAAATAGAAAAGTTAATGCTAAATCTCCACGACATGCCAGAAGGCCACCAGGTGAATGAAGACCTAATGTAAAAGGTAAAACTCTAAAATTAATAAATGAAAATATGGAGCAATACCTTTGTGATCTTGCAATGGGGATTGCCTTATAAAACTAGATGCCAAAACATAAATTTACAAGGCACCCCCCAAAAAAGATGCATTTGACTGCATTAAAATTCAAGATTCTACAAAGACCATCATAAATAGAGTTATAGGCAGATGATTAGCTTTGTCACCTCTATGAGGTTAATGTATGTGAAATTAATATTCAGAAAAGATAAAGAACTCCCATGTGTCAACTGAAAGAAATGTGGGCCAAACATATAAATAAGAAACTTTACAAGGGGAAGCCTGAGAAGGCAATCTGTTTCCACAGAGAAGCTAAAAGTCACTAGTAGTCAGAGAAATGGTAATTAAAACAAGAGTGAGTTACCATTTTATACATATAAGTTTGGTAAAAATTAGAAAAATTAATGATGGTAAGTTTTGGCGAGAATCAAAAATTGTTTGCTAGTATTTGGAAATTTGTACAGCCTTTCTGGAGGTCAGTACTTACTAAGATAAATCTGCCTGAATTCTCTAACCCAGTCACACTACAAGTTATAAGCCCCAGAGAAACGTTTTGTATCAGGTCTACACGGGGACACTAATAATGATATTCTTTACCCCATTATCGGTATAGCAAGGAATGGGAGGTGCTCTCATTTCCCACCGCGGAAGAGATGGATATGCAAAAATGTGGGGCACTTGGACAATTAAATTAGAACATTGAACAGCATGACTAGTATTAAAAGACAACACACTGAAAACAGTATGAAACAAAATGAGATACATAGCACAAAGTCATTTAAATAAATTAGGAACACATGCACAGATAAAACAATGCAAATATATTTTATAAATGTGTTCACATATATTTAAAATAGATATAAAATGCACTGGAGTAGTTTCACAAGGAGAGACAGGAAATAGGAATAAGAATTGGGCAGGAACAAAGCAAATAAATAAAACAAGAGAAAGCCCTTGACTAACTCTACAATAAAGCTTCTCTGCGAATTATAGAATAAATTACTTCAACACCCTTCATGCAAAGATGGAAAGGTGAAAATATATATTGGGGCTAGAGCCCAACATTCTAGTCCTTGAACTGTCATTGGCCATGCGATTTGGGGAATTGAGTAGACCAGCTCCCAGGCCTTTGGAATTCTAAATCTTAGGAATAAATGCATACATTGATATAACAAATTTATAAATGATAAATGTATGCGGTGTGCCAGCTTGAAACTGATGCATACCACAGAAAAGCCATGTTCTTGAGTCTTCATTCAATATTGTCATTGGGATCTTTTTAATTAAGCTGTTTCCATGGAGATGTGACCCAATCAATTGTGGGTGGGACATTTTGATTAGGTAGTTTCCATGGGGATGAGTTTTCACCCAATCAAAATGGGTTGCTTACTAGAGTCTTTTAAGAGGGAATATTTTGGAAAAAAACTTAAGAGCTGACACAGACAGAGATGTGTGGAGATGCAGAAAGAAAAGCTCCCCAAGGAAGCCATTTGAAACAAGAAGCCAGGACAGAAAGTTAGCAGATGTCACCATGTGCCTTCCCAGCTGACAGAGAAACCCCGAACATTATCAGCCCTTTCTTGAGTCAACATATCTTTATCTGGATACCTTAGTTTGGACATTTTTATGGCCTTAGAACTGTAGATCTGTAAGTTACTACAGTCCCTTTAAAACAGTTACATTCTGGCAGCTTTAACAAACTAAAATATGTGGTATATTCATATCATAGTAAATATACATGATAAATATATGTATATTATATGAAACACATGTATTTATTCTGTGAGTCTAGGCTTTGTGGAAAAATGTAATCGAACATTTATGACCTTTACCCAAATCTCATTTTTACACCACGTTGGAAATTAATCTTAAAAGTAGGCCTTGAAATTTCCACCTACATTACTGAATTGGTTCATATTTAGCCAAGGGAAAGCATAAGACAGTATTTATATGGGATATTGGGCAACAATGAATCCAACCCCTAATTTCACAGATAAACTCATCTTTATCTTAAATCTGCATAAGGCCAGATTTACTTCATATATTTCAACCAAAACAACACATTGTAAGGGATTAAATGGAAAAAAGAAACAGATATGAGAAGCCAGCTGTATAAGCCAAAAAAGAAAATAAGAAAAGCACAATGATGCCAGTTTTGCTCTATATTTGTTATTGAGAAAATATCATTACATTTCATAAAAAGATATTTATTAACATGTGATTGCATGTTATTGTTATTTTTAATTGTATTTATAAATAAACATATTAAACATTTCACAGTTTTAATTTATAATGTGGTAAATTTTGATCAATATAATCCCCAAAGTTCTTTGCGGTTCTCAATAATTTTTAAGAACATGATGGGCTCCGTGAACAAAAATATGAGAACTACTGATCTAACTTACACTTAAGACTGAACTTATAAAAAGTATAAAAGTGATCTATAGAAACCTAAGAGTGGAACGGAACAAGTATTGTGTGTTTATGGCATTTAGGTGCTACATTACTCACTCTACATGTTATTTCATTAACACAAAGACTCAACAAAAAGTATTTAGATAGGAAACAAGAGAACATTTTTAGTATTGCCTGATGCTGTTTTAAAATTGCTTCCCACATTAATGTGAGTCTCTTTAAGATTTATCCAGAAGTTATGTTATCTCATTTCAATCTAAAATCTCACTTTCATGGGAAGTAAACTACTTTAGATAGTTTAAACAACTTGATTATTCATGATCTGGTGTCAGGAGAGAAATCTTTGGGTAGTTCACTGAAACTACTGACAGACCATAAATTCAGTATCTCACCGGCCCACACTCATCAAACCCTATTGGAGACAGTTATTTTTTAGTAACTCAAGAGAAGTTTCCATTAAAACCTGTTCAATATTTATCTGCCAGGCAAAGCAATATCACGAGAAACCACACATTTCACATTTACTTCTCAACAACCACATTAACCACCCTTCTTGTGGGACAGAAGCTTTAGTGCTCCTGCACTCTGGCTCATGAATTTATTTTTTATGTTTTCCAGTGCCGACTGGGAAACCTCAGTGTAAGCTGCTCACAAGTGCCTAGGGTAGAGGGAAAACAGGTAATTGCCACAAAAATGAGGCTCAAATATCCAAAATGTCATAAACATAAAAAAAAACTAATATATGTATGTATTATAAAATGCATTTTCCTTACATCTTTCTAACTTTGGAAAAATATGTGCTTTGGGCATGTAATCAGTTACTCAAATGAAAGCACAATGAAATTGAATTTTATTAGCCTTTAAGAGAATCGAAAGTTTAAAACAAATGGAAGCAAAAGGCAAGGGAAAGAGTTTTTGTGGTTTCATCTCAGTTCCACTGTAGTTTTCATTGCTCTGATAGTGGAAAGCTAAAGATTACACACAGAGGTAAATTTTCTCAAGATCAGTCAAATAACATATAATTACCACTATAATGAAGTAGGTCTCATTTATTCATGTAGTTTCTTATGGTAACATTTTCAGGATGCAGAGTTAGCTCAATATCTATATCTCCATATACATAGATATGGTTCAGAAGAAATTAATGTAACATAAGATTAAGCACTTTAAGATGAACAATTTAATACACTCCCAATGGTGTTTAACCACTACCTCTAGTTGCAAAATATTTTCATGACCCCAAAAAGAGAACACGGTACTCATTAAATAGTTACTTCTCATCCTCTTCTTCCTCCAGTCCCTAGAAACAAATGTTCTATTTTCTTCCTGTGTGCATTTTTCTGGATATTTCATATAAATGGAATCATACAATACATGAACTTTTGTGTCTGCTTTCTTTAGCATAATATTTTTGAGGTTCATCCACATTGTAGCTTCATTTCCTCTTATAGCTACTAATATTCCATTGGATGGATAGATGAAAATTTGTACATCTATTCATTGAAATGAGGAACATTTGGGTTGTTTCCATCTTTTGGCTTTTGTGAATAGTGCTGCTATGACATGAGTTTACACATTTGTATTTGAACACCTGCTTTCTGTTCTTTTAGGTAAGTAATTTAAGAATATTCTTTCAGGGCCATAAGGTAATTCTATGTTAAACTTTTTGAGGAATCCACAAACTGTTTCCCACGCAACTCAATTATTTAACATTTCCACCAGCAATGCATAAGGGTTCTTATTTCTTAACAACTTTGCCTCTGTTTTATTATTTTTTTTAATTATAGAAATCTGTTTCAGTTTCCTTGATTGCTGAGGCAAATACCATGAAATGGGATGGGTTAAACAATGGAAGTTTGTTTGCTTATGGCTTTGAGGTTAGAAAATAGATCCGCATCAAGTCATCACCAAGGCGATGCTTTCCTCCCAAAGAGTGGTGTTCTGAGGTGGGCTGCTGATGAGAGATTAGGTTATTGATTTTAGATCTTTCTTATTTTTTAATGTAGGAATTTACAGCTATAAATTTCCCTCTTAGCACTGCTTTTGCTGCACCCAATCAGCTTTTGAATGTAGTGTTTTCATTTTCACTCATCTCTAAGTATTTTCTAATTTCCCTTATGATTTCTTCTTTCAGTGATTAACGATTTCAGAGTGAATTGTTAAATTAATCTATAATCTACGGGATTTTACCATGTATTTGTGAATTTTCCAGGTTTTCTTCTGTTATTGTTTTCTAATTTCTTTTTGTGAGTTTGACTGTTTTAAATTTATTAAGACAAGTTTAATGACCTAACATAGTGTCTATCCTGGAGAATATTTCACATACATTTGAGAAGAATATGTATTGTGCTGTTACTGGGTAGAGTGCTCTATGTATGTCTGTTATGTTTACATTGTTTATAGTGTTATTCAAATCCACCATTTTTTATTGATCATCTGACTAGATATTATGTTCAGTATTGGAAGTGGAGCATTGAAGTCTAGTCATATTGAGGATCCCTGTACATGACCATCATTCTTTCCTTGCTACTTTCAAGATTCTCTCTTTGTCTTTGGCGTCTGGCAATTTGATTGTAATATGACTTGACTTGGTACTCTTTGTATTTATCCTTCTTTAAGGTTGTTGAGTCACCTGAATGTTTATATCTGTGTCATTTATCAAATATGGCTGTTTTCAGCCATTATTTCTTCAAATATTCTTTCTATAAACTGCTCTTCTCCTTTCCTTCTGAGTTTCCCATTGTGGTGGCATATTTAATGACAATTTCAATTTGTATATCTTCAAGTTCTAATTCTTTCTTCTGTCTACTCATATCTCCTATTATAGTTTCTAGTGAATTTTTTATTTCATTCATTGCACTTTTCACCTGCAGAAATTCTCCTTGGTTCTGTTTTATAATTCATGATAATAGATATTATCTTATTTGTTGAGACATCATTTTCCTAATTTCCTTGATCTCTTCGACCATATTTAAGTCAGATATGTTAGAGTTTTGACTAGTAAGTCCAATGTTTCCTCAGGGACAGTTTTTGCTAACTTCTGTGACTATGTCATATTTTATTGTTCCTTTGCACGATCCATAATTTTTCTTAAAAACTGGACATTTTGAATATTATAATATGGAAACTCTAGAATCATATCCCATGCCTCTTTTCACTTGTTTTTGTTGCTGTAGTAATTTTAAAACTACGTTTGTAAAGCTGTTTTTTTTCCATGTGTGCTGTCTGAAGTCTCTGTGTAGCTTAAGTTCAGCTAGTATTTTTCCAGAAATTTCTTTGAATACTAGAAGACAGGGAGAAGAAATAGCAGAGAGGGAGGAGAAAGAGGTAGGAGAGAGAGAGGAGGACAGAGGAGAAGGAAGGGACAGAAGAGGAGAGAAGATAAAAGAAAGAAGGAAAGGAAAGGAAAGAGAAGGGAAGGGGAGGGGGAGGGAAGGAAGGGGAAAGGAGGAAGGAAAAGGGGGGGAATGAAGGACAAAGAAGGAAAAACCTCCCTCAGTCTTCACATATTGGCTCTGTGGTGGGCCACTTGTTCAATGCTTAACCAGACCATCTACAGTTCTACCTTAGCTTTCACATGCTGCTTTCACTGAGTAACCAGAGATGAAAGCTTAAGATCTTCTCAGGGGGTTGTTTTTGTTTTGTTTTGTTTTTGAGCATGCACCTTGCCTGGAGAATGCATTTGGCTTTCTTAATTTCCCATTATCCATGGTGCTTTTGCATATTCTAGCATCCCAAGCTCTCTTCCCAGCTTTTCCTTCAAGGTTTTCTGCACCCTCATATGCCTCACTCATTGCCTTTTGTCTCACATGGCTGTAGCTGTCTGTGTGATTTATGATGTTTTCAAGGAATGCCTCTTACTCCACTTCTATGCCCTAAGTGAGTTCTTCATTAGGCAAAACACAGCAAATCCTCCAAGTCAGTCCTTCAGGTAGCTCCAGAGAGGTTAGAACAGGCAAATACAATCATTTTCCATTTTCTAATCTGTTCTGTTCCTTCCTAATCAGGGACTGGGGTCCCTCCCTGGAATGTAAGTATTATCTTAAAGAGCACTTTCAATCTAGGTACAAAGTAGGGTAACGGCAAATAAAAACATCACAAAGTTTTCGCACCAGTTTTAGTTGCCTTTTTCTTGATTCGGGGTTTGATTGGTTGCTGTGAACAACTGATTGCTTTCTAGGGTTCTTACAAAGTTGATTCTGACTGTTTTTGCTTGAGTTTTCCATTTTTCTGTGAAGGGATGAGCTTTTAGAGCTACCAATTTTGCCACTTTCACTGACATTCTTTTTTATTTCAATACATTTTTAAATTCCACCTTCTGTTTTCATTCATTATGTTTATAATATAGGTAGATTCTCTTTCAAATCAGTTATGCATTTGGGTGGATTTAAAGGAGTACAATAACTAAATCTAGCTTAAGTAATGATATCAAGACATGTCTTGCTCCAGTCCCAGAAATTCCTGCTAACTAATAACAAGATTGGAACAGTTGCTTGCAAAACCATAACACTATATACTCTTTCAACACTTTTATTCCTCCTTTTTCATTCCTGCCCCTGCCCCAAGGCCAGTCCCAGTTTTAAAACTGCACTGCTCCTGTGGCTGTGCAGAAATCTAAACAAGAAAAAGTGCTATCTCTCTGGTCAGCATGTCCCTGGACGTACTGAAAAGGAGAAAAATTGGTACAGAAAAATACTGAATAATAGCTAAAAATTCACCAAAAGCTTTTAAAGACCTAATTTATATATTTAGTAAGTTAAACAACTTCAAATGGAAGGAACTCAAAGAAACTACCCCCAGACACATAACAGTCAACCAACAGAAAATGTTAAGATAAACTCTTAAAAGCAGCCAGAGGAAAAATCACATTATAGACAGAGACAACCATTTGACTGACCACAGATGTTTTTACCATAAAGGTCAGAATACAGTGAAATAACATATTTTAAGTTATGAGGGAAAAGAACTATTAACCCAGAATTTGATATCCTGGGAAAATATACTTCAGTAATGAAGGCAAAAAGAAAACATTTTCAGGTGAAGAAAAACTAAAAGTCACCAGCAGAACTGCACTAAGTGAGATGCAAAAAAGTTCTTCACGAAGAAAGGAAATACTTAGACCTTTAGGAATGAAGAACAACAGAAACGGATATAGGATATGTGGTTTCTCTTCTCTCTCTCTCTCTCTCTCTCTCTCTCTCTCTCACACACACACACACACACACACACTAACACACATACCTAATTGCTGCCATGCTCCAATTAATTCATGGCATGCCTAGACAGTTTTTTTATTGTTTTGGAAGTATTCTGTGTATACAGAAATAATTGATGGTATTATGTTGCCAGGGTGTTATAAATAAACTCTTTTATATATGCAAGAAATACATACATATTTAAAATCTGAATAATTCAAAGACATGCCATCTAATAAACACTAATAACTAGAAAAACAAGGAAATGGAGCATACTTTAAAAAGTATCAAACTTACATATGCTAATTTCAGGATGATTTCCTAAAGTAGCTGAGATAAAACATTCACAAAATAAGTAATCCACGGCCAGAAGAACATAAGCCAGATTGTCCCTTTATGTACTTCACTTATATTTTCCTTGTTTATTAGGATTCCAAACAGAAGACATGCAATAGGAATAGAGGGACAAAACTAAAAGGAGAACATGTGGAGTTTTTTTCAATAAATTGTAAGTTTTATTCATAGATCATATTTATTTGTAATACATTCCCTCAAATAGAATTTAAAAAGATCATTCTCACGTCATAGGTTTCATCGAGGAACCAGGGTTTAATAATAGATATAAAGCGAAGTTCTCATTTATCATACTTTAGAAATTAATTCAAAGGGTTCTGTCTTAGCCAAAATTCCCACTTCTCCAGCTTTCAAGTGATTTAAATATGACATGCAAGTGTGGAAGATTCACACTCTCAAGATTGTGCCATTTGTTGCAAGATAATTTTGAAATCTTCCACTTAAGAAGTAATGCATTCTAAAATCCTAGCCGTTTTTGAAAGACAGTACCGAGCCTTGGGATAATTTTTCTTTTTGGTGAAAATTAAGCAGCAAAAGCTGTAACTGATATGGGTTTAACAGATGAGTCAATGAAGTTGAACACAAATTCTGCAAAAGTGCATGGTATAAATATGTGTATTTGAATGCATGAAGTTTTTATTTCAGAGTCTTCCATGGCCTATCCCAAAACAGATTATTATTTTATTATTCATTTACAAAGAGTAGAAGTACCATGTAACCCATGTACATGGTATTTAAAACAAATATCTCAGGAAGCATGCATATATTTTTAAAAGACTTCCCACAATTTTATGCTGCAGATAGATTAGATGAAAAACAAGATATTACATAAATTAGAGGGTATTGTAAAAATTCAATTTGAGGTTAAACAGAGACTCCTACCTATCAAGTAGAAAGAATGTATTGAGATTTCACAATAAACTGAGAGGTCAAACTTTTAGGTTGACTCTCAATCTTCCCTTGCTCAATTTTATATTTTCAATTTTTATTGGAATATTACTGGAATGAAAAATGAATTCTCAGATTCATTTCCTGGACCATGTACTACCCCGCCCCCCACCTCCCCATCCCCCACTAAGAAATAAGAAAAACATTATTTTTTCTCTGAAATGTGTTAACAGACACAAAGACAAAGATTGAATTTCTAACGAACTAGTGCAATGGTTAAATACAGGAGTTGTTTTAAATAAGCCTGAAGAGTGAAAACTTATTCCAAGGAAACTGCATTTTAAATTGTTCTTTCCTATCTGTGGGATGACAAATAGGAATAAGGTAACACAGCAGCACAGGCTTCCAATTTCAAAATACTCCGGGTACTGGAGCCTCAAGGTCATCATGTATCTTCTTGTTTTGAGGAAACTCTTTTGCTGTAAACCCACAGAAAACATAGTATCAACAAGCACCAGAAATACAGGAGAAATGCAAAGCCAGAAGCAGGCTGGCATTGAAACAGTCAACAGAGATCAAAGTTGGTTTCAGGGTGAGCTCTGAATCTCACGTTCTTTGAAAAAGAAGGAGGCAATTGTCAAAAACACTGATTAAAACAAGGGCTGAGTAATGTCGCCAGAATTTTCAAGAATGCTGAAAAAGAATCTGCCCCTGACTTATGGCTCACAAGAATCTATATTCTTAGGAAGAACATGAGAGAAAATATACTAAGCAAGCCAAAATCCCGAAGATCATAAAGTAAGAAGCTCTGAACTACTAAAAATGACCTACCTTTCCACTGGGATCATGGTCCAGATGAGATAACTGTAAAACTATCAGAAAGAGAGAAAAGAGTATGGGGCTTGGGAAGAGAGAAAGTGATGATGAGAACAACAGTGAGAGAAGGAGAGACCATGACAAATAATCATTTTCCAATATAAGTCTAAAAACCACAAGTTGAAAATATACAAAGAAACCTAAAGCTAGGTAAAACAATCAGGTTATGAATTCATCAAAGATAAAATGCAAAATTATAAAGCATACTGAAAATGATTTAAAATGATGTTGCTTAGTGTGTTAGTTAGATTCAGTTGTCAACTTGGCCAGGTGAAGGCACCTAGTTCTGTTGCTGTGGACATGAGCCAATGGTACGTGAACCTCATCTGTCGCTGATTACATCTGCAGTCGGCTAGGAGGCGCGCCTGCTGCAAAGAATGATGCTTGACTTAATTGGCTGGTGCTTAAATGAGAGCTCAACGTAAAACAGCCCAAGCAGCTCGGCATACCTCATCTCAGCACTCACAGCTCAGCCCAGGCCTTTGGAGATGCAGAAAGGAATCACTCAGGGAAAGTTGTTGGAACCTAGAGGCCTGGAGAGAAGGCCAGCAGAGATCACTCCTGTGCCTTCCCACATAAGAAAGAACCTCAGATGAAAGTTAGCTGCCTTTCCTCTGAAGAACTACGAAATAAATCCCCTTTTATTAAAACCAATCCATCTCTGGTGTGTTGCATTCCTGCAGCTAGCAAACTAGAACACTTAGGATCCTCAAAAGATAGATTACATTCCAAAAAGGAGAAATTATTTAACAAAAATAATCAGAAAGGTGACATAAAGATGACATACTTTAAAAAGCCACTATAAATATTTGAAATTAAAAACAGAGTCAATGGAATTGTTGAAAAGGATGAACAGAGAGACCAAACCCTGAATTGCATAGAATCAAAGAGAAGTGTAGTGAATTAGCTGGGAGTGCTAAGGAGTTCACCCAGAACTTGGCATAAAGTAATAAAAAGAAAGAAAACATAAAACAGCAGTAGAGAAGAATGGGGGGGGGGGGTGGTAAACTGACATAATCCAACATATGTCATCAGAGAAGCATAGAGAGAACCCTGGAATAAATATTGGATAAATCGTCTACTACTCTTTATTAATTTATTCCAGAGATAAGCTAGTTTTCGCAGCTCTTGTGTAGAAGATGCCTTGGAAGAGGCATCATAGCCTCAGGCATAAAACAAGAATACGTTGTCCCCACCGTTAAGGCCATACATGCTATGGAGAAGCAAAGAGCGCTAGGTGCAGAGTAAAAAAAGGAAAAGCTATAAAGAAATTAGAAGTGACATTTTTGTTGAAAATAATTAATTAGGTCAAATATGTGGAAAATACAGACATCCACACAAACAGTGTCATTCTGGGAGAAGCGTGTGCGTGTGGCATTGTATGTACCCCAGAAGAACATGTTCTTACATTTGACCCATTCCTGCGGGTGTGGGCTCAACATAAGTAAGACCTTTTGATGAGGTCACTTTAGTTAGGGAATGAGCCACCTCATTCAGGATAGGTCTTAATCTTAGTATTCCAGTCTTTTATAAGAGATGAAATTCAGACAGAGAGAGAGAAAGCCACAGGGAACAAGAAGCTGAAGTAGAACATGGAAGGCACCTGTAGATGCCGCCATGTGACAGAGGGGCCAAGACTCGCTGGCAGCCGACCCCAGAACGCCAGTCTGTGGGGAGAAAGCATCACCTGGATGATGCCTTGATTTGGACATTTTCCTGGCCTCAAAAGCACCAGCAAATAAATTCTGATTGTTTAAGCCAAGCCAGTTCCTGGTATTTGCTTGAAAACGAGTGGGGAAAATGGGGTCCTGAAATATCAAGTAGGTGGAAACAGCTTTGGAATTGGGTAGTGGGGATAGGCTGGAAGAACTGGAATGTGCTTGATGGAAAAGGCCTAGATTACTTTAAAGAGACTTTTGGTAGAAATATGGATGCTAGAGGTACCATGTAGCCTTAGAGGGAAATGATATATATGTTAATGGAAACTGGAGGAAAGGTGATCCTGGTTTTAGAATGGTCGAGAACTTGGCAGTATTGAGTTCTGATAACAGATGGAAGGCAGAGCTTAAAAGCAATGAGCTTGGATATTTAGCTGAGGAAATTTTGAAGCTAAATGTGGAAAGTGAAACCTGGTTTCTTCTTCACCTTACAGTAAAATGTGACAGGAAGTAGTTAAGCTGAGAACTGAACTCCTGGGCACATAGAAACCAGAAATAGATGATGTAGAAAATTCTAAGGTTCCATAAAACGAGTCCCCAGAGAATAATGCTCCATGTGAGGGATTAACTGAACATGGAAACAGTCAGCAATTTCTGTGGAAGTCAGAATTGGAAATATAGTTATCCAGGGAGGATAGGTGAATAATTCTTTTGTTTGGTGGTTTGGACTCCTGTGTACTAGATGCAAAACTGACAAGTTTTTTTGCAACATGTGTATATCAACAGAAACACAGCCAGCCTGAACTAAAATGGACAGAAAAAGGAGAGATTAAAGGAAAATAACTTCAAGGGCAGAATCATGGAAGCTGAGAACTAGACCAAACATATCTTCTTAGGCCGTAAAACCTAGTCCACCCATGTGTGTGGAAAGGGTAAGTCTGCCCTGGTGATTGAGGAAGGCGGGTCTTCCGTTGCATTGCTCAGAAAAACAGTGACACCCCAGTGCTCAGAGAGGGTGGAGGCTGTGCCCGGGAACTTGTGGAGAGACTGGTCACCATCCCGTTTCCTGCAGTGAGTGGGACCTTCACACCAGGCTTGGGGAGAGGTTGGCCACTGAGCAAGCACTGAGAAGGGGTGGGACTGCTGTACCGTCAGCTCAGAGGGCAAAACATTGTTCCGTAGATGACTCTCAGACTTCAAATTCTACTGGAGTGTGCCCTGCTGGGTTTCAGAATTGCTTAGGACTTGTGCTCCCTGTTTTCCTTCCAATTTGTCCCTGCGAGAAATGTTCATCTTATGCCAGTCCCTCCACGTATATCGGAGAGAGACAAAGTGTTCCCTAGGTTTCACAAGTCCACAGACCAAGGGAACAGGCCACTCTCCTAGCCATTTTTTATGAGATTTTGCACTAAGCATTGTTTCTGAAATTACTTAAGGCCATTGGGATAATGTGATGGAATGAATGTATTTTGTATATAGAAAAAACATGCTTTTGGGGGTCCAGAGGGTGAAGTGCATTGGTTTGAAGCTGTATGTACCCCAGAAAACATATTAAATTAAATCCATTCCTATGGGTGTGGACGCACTGTATGTAGGAGCTTTTGACCAGGCTAATTAAGTTAAGGTGTGGCCCACCTCACTGAGGATGGATTTTAATCCCATTACTTTAGTCCTTTAAAAGCATATGAAATTCAGACAAAGGGAGAGAGCCGCAGGAAGCAAGAAGCTGAAACAGAACCTAGAACAGAAGTAAGAGACCAGGAGATACCATCACGTGCATTACCATGTAACAGTAGAAGCAAGGATCACCAGCAGCCAGCCCCAAAATGCCACAGCCTTGATGATTCCTTGAAGTGAACATTTTCTTGGCCTCAAAACATTAAGTAGAATAAATTCCCATTGTTTAAGCCAAACTGGTTCATGGTATTTGCTTGAGCAACCAAGGAAACTAAAATAGGTGCAAAGCCGTGAGCAGAGCTAGAGATTCTAGGACCTTCACCTGAAGCTCCAGAGTAAATATTTTAGTCTTTGTGAGATAGATGCTTTCTATTGCAACTATTTAGCTCTGCCACTGTAGAACTAAAGGAGCCAAAGACCATGTGCATGAAAAAATTTGCATGGCTGTGTTCCAATAAAACTAATGTACACAGAAATTCGAATTTTACATAATTTTCATGTCCCATGAAATTAGTTTCCTCTCAATTTTTTTCCAGCAATTTAAAAATGGAAAAGTCATGCTTAGTTCACAGGCCATACACAAACGTGGAGCAGGGCTGAGATTAGGCCTGTGGGCTATATAGTCTGCTGACCTCTGCTGTAGATGAAGAAAGCAAACTTGGAAGCACAAGTTCATAAGTATAAAGAAACAGAAAAGACTGTGCCTTAAAGGTCAAGAAATTTCCTAACAGGCTTCCACCAATACCATAATGTCCGAGAGCCACTCCCCGTTTATGAGGAATAAATAAAACACGGTGTTGACTCATCTGTTCCAGGTCATAAACACCAGTCCTTGCTGCTTGCGTTCATGCAGTTAGCTACCTGGAAAGACCCCACAAACACTTTCACTTTCTCCCATTTCACTATTTCCAAAAGGAAAGCCACTAAATATCAGAATGAAATTTGTTAAAAAGATGCCTCATTCTTATTATTGTAAAGCAGTCATTTTCCTTTTTTTTTTTTTTTTTTTGCATGGGCAGGCACCGGGAATCAAGCCCAGGTCTCCGGCATGGCAGGCGAGAACTCTGCCTGCTGAGCCACCATGGCCCACCCTGTAAAGCAGTCATTTTGTCGTGATGTTTTTTAGAGGGAGATAATAAAAAAGACCTGCAGGAGAACTATATTAATAAAAACAGAACCTTATACAAGCACATTTAAAATTTCTTGCTAAAGTCTGAAAAGCTGAACTATGGAAAATAAGCCAAATTGGTTCATCCAATTTTAAACACCCAAACAAATTGGCTTTCTTGCATGTTCTCATGGCACTGTGTAGGCAGGTTGGGCAGAGAACAGGCCAAATCAAACATCCAGTGTGGATACGAAACACTTCGTCTCATGGGGTCAACTGGTTAACTAGCCTCACTCAATGAGAAAGCACTTCCCGGTGCATTGAGGCAAACAAGACCCTGCTCTGGAGTCTTCCCTTTCAAAGGGCCAATGCCTTTGCATGAGGTTCAGGTCAGGCTTAAGCAAACAGATTAAGTCGTGGAGGACAGTGGCATTCCAATCCTCTGTGGGGCATCCCAATGATGTGACTTTGCTGTATCCTTCCATGTCTTTCCTTCTGCATTTGGGCTGAGTCACCCAGTGAGGTTCAGGACTGTATGTGTAGAAGTGAAACCTCTGAATTGGGGCTTTTAGCCAATTCAGTAAATAAAGCATAGGATTAAGGGAAGTAAGTTAATAGGCGCTGTTTTTGGTTGCTTTTACTTTTTTTTAATGAACCACGTGGTGACTTCTGCAACTTTGACCCTAAACAACTCATGGTTTCCATGTTTTATTGCAATGGCCTGAGAAGGGTAGAGTGTGAGTGTGGGCGTGGATGCAGAAACTTCTGGACTGCAGAAATTCCCTGACTGCAGAACTTTCTTACAGCAGAAATTTCCTGACTATTGCCCCCTTTCCTTAGTTCCCAGGAACCTACATTTGACACATGGAAGGAGTTGTTAATTATGACAGCTCTGGGGACTGAGAGTCTGGGGCCAGCCCCACTGTGCCCTGATTCCCTCTGTTTGAAAGGGGCCAGGCCCTTCCCTCTGTTGGAAATCCTGCAAAATTCAGAAGTGAACAGAAAGAGAAAGAAGCTGATTTAGAGAGCTATCAGACACAGCATTGAAATGCAATAAGCAGACATTGTGCTCGACTCCCCAAAGGGTTCTGGGAGTTAGAAAATTTCTCAGACTATTATCCCCCAACCTTTCTCCTCAGTGGACTACCCAGCAACTCATCATTATCAGGGAGGTTTGGGAATGAGAGGCTTACTTATGTTCTTAGATGACTCAGTATATTAAAAATATGGTTTAGCATCCCTACATTTACTTTCAACCTTAGGAAAATTGGGTTAGAGAGGATATTGAAGAGAGAAAATAAAAATAGCAAAATAGTATGCAAGAAAAGTCTCCGTTGATCAAAATCAGAAGGGATTATCACTTTTAAAGAGATTTTCAGATTAATGGATCTCATTTTCCAGACCTTTGGTTACCTTAAATAATTCAACATCAAAGGGGATAAAATAGAGCCCTTCTAAAATTTGTGTTTCCTACAATTCTCACTGCATTCAACAGGATGCAGTTTGGTTGGAGAAGTCCTCTCAAAAACGTTTTTTCAGGGAAGTGATTTGCCCATTTCCAAATGTTGACCAGATTGTAAGTTTCTTGAAAGTAAGAGCCAAGTATTTAACAAGGAACTGCTGAATGCTTTGCTCATAACAGATCCCCTGAATGTTTTCTGAGTGGAGAGAATAATAATGAAAACTGCATAATGAGCCAGGTGGTCCCTGTGCACTTATTTCAGTATATGCTGGCAAGAGCATTTTACATCAAGCCTACAAGAAGGCTTCATACTTCTTTTGATGTTATTAAGCCAATTTATAAATACTATATGAAAGGGGCCTACGAATGGTAATGAATGTGGAGAAAACAATAGGCTATTGAGTTTATTTCCCTCCATGGCAGATTTATTCCCAGGAGAACATCCCTCCAGCAACTAACTTTGGATGTCTTCTGCACAGTTAGCCTGCTATTCCCTTCAGAAAACAATGAACTTGACTATGAAAATAGTTTCTACCACTTCACTCTTATGCCTAATACAACTTTGCCTTTATCTTTTTGTTGTTGTTGTTCTTTCTCTTTTCTTTATTTTTTTCACCAATTTTAGTTTGATTCAACAGACATTTATTGAGTGTTAAGCATGCACAGCTCAATAAAGACAGACTTACTGCCTTACATCCATCGGGGTTCGGGACATAGACTGAGGTTATGTGCTGGAAGACACCATCGCACCCATGAAAGGGGTATAACCCAAAGGCGGAGTTAGATGAATCACTACTAATGTGTTTCCAACCGGCCTCAGCCGTCAGCAAGCTTTCTCCCATGTACATTTTCATTGGCATGAAATGCTTAGCTTATTGGCCAGGAGAATCTTGCCCTCCTAACTGAATCATGAGTAGGGACTTTTTGTACTGTTATCTTCTTGTTTTTTCCCACGAAGATACACACACCAGGTTACTATGACTAACTGCCTTGTGACCTACTGTGTTTATTCTCTCTAACCCTGAACCTTCCTTTCATGCCACAGAAGCCAGCACAGGGCAGCTGTTAACCAGCATTTGACTCTATCTGTTGTTTGTACTCAGAAGAAACAGAGTAGTGACTCATCTGAAAGGGAGACTCCACCGAAAAAGAATATGTTATCCTCAACTCCTCTCCCCAGTATAGAAAAACACATTTTAGGAAACCAACTTTTTTTTTACTACTTTTTCTTCACTGTTTCATTATCTGTGAAACTGGTAAGAAGATAATATAAGTTCTCCTTTTAGATTTCGTATGTCTATTTCTTTCTTTTTGCTCAGGTCATCGAAGCTAAAATGGACACACTCTCCCCAATTGCTTTCTATCACATTGACTTGTTTTGCAAGCCTCAAAACCTGCAATTATCTCCTTCACATTTCTTTGTTTTATCACTTATCTCCCTGTTTAAAATGTAAGCTGAACGGTATAAGCTTCATGTTCACTTGCTTGATCATCACTGTATTCCCAATATTTGAAAAACTGCTAAGTACATAGATAGTACACAATAAATATTTATTGAATGAATGAACAAGCAAATGGAATGTGAGAGCTGAACCTCATAAGTTATACATTCATTTACTTCAATGAACAAAGCCAGGTGCACTAGGATCTTAAGGAACATAATAGAACATCTTTAGCCTTTATCGAGGTTAAAAGATAGAGAGAAGAAGAACTTTCTTGTATAGAAGGGAAGGGATCAGGCAGTACTTATTTCCCTTATGTCAAATTCATTGATTTGAAAATCTTACCCAGCAGTACCCTTGCACTCATATCTGCTATGGAACAGACTAGTCAAAATTCACAATTCCTTCCTTACCACCATTTTCACACTCACTCTTTCTTTACTTTCTCTCTCTTTTGTACAAGAATCTCAAGATGCTTCCATTTCAGCTATATCTGTTATTTGACTAATAAGTTTGTTCATAGCATGATGAGCCTTCCCTTGTTATCTAAAAGATGATCTTCACCTTTTTTTGCATTATCTATTTGTTTCTTTTGTTAAAAAAATCTAAGATAAAAATATATGCAGATGTTTAAAAGGTATTCTGAGAAACAAAATTATAAATTGAATTACTGAATTTAGTCATAAAGAACTCATTTATTAATAAAAATTAATTAATACCTATAGATAGCTTCTGTAGGATTAGACTATTTTGCATAAAAAGCTTTTAGTCATTTGCCTAGGCTTAATATGGGCTCCATGGATACATAAAACACAAGGATCTTAAGTGTACAATTTAATGAGTTTGGGCAAATGTATACCTCTGTGAAACCACAAGACAATCATGATCAGAACATTTACATAACCCGGAGTGATGTACCTCGCCAGTCAATTCCCACCCCTCTCACAGGTCCAAGAACCTTAATGAACCCCGAGCATGATAAGGACAAAGAAAAATTACACATCTCTAGTTTGTCTCCCAGAACTTGTTTTGCAGGCAGAAGCAGTTGCAGACAATTAAGGCAGTGTAAGAAACAAATAATTCAAAGTGTCTGGAGCAGATGATAACTTGCATTAAAACATGTAATAGAGTAATCCATAAAAGGAGAAAGTCTATTTCGTAGGAAGTAAGGGGTCATGTGAATTGCTGTAAGTGGGGGAATGAGCAAGCAAAAGCTCAGAACAAGACATGGGCTCTAGCAACAGAGAAAATCCTACACTTCACTTTCACCCTAGGCTTATCTTTTTGATAAGAAGAGGGCTAAGTTCTGAAGAAGAGCATCAGACAACACAGAGCCATTTTTCAAAGACTTTGAAGAGCTCTTTTATTTTGGGTTTGTTAGGTTTTGTTAGTTCCTGGAACTTAAGGATATTTCTGTCATATCACTAATTAGATAAAAAATTAAGAAATATATCCAGTGACTAAACCAAAGGATACAACACTTAAAAATATTAAAATGTACAGTGTATAAAAAAGAGTGCCAAATAATCACAGATACAGAAAATGGTGACCCATTCAAAGGAACAAGATAAAAGTCCAGAAACTATCAATGAAGAAGAACATATGTTAGACATAATAGGCAAAGATTTTTAAAAATGATGCTCAACATGCACAATAAGATATAAGAAAGCATGGAGAAAGAATTAAAGGATATCAGGAAAACTGTGAATAAGCAATATGAGACTCTCAATAAGGAGATAAAAATTGTACAAAGAAGCCAAGGAGAAATACTAGACTTGAAGACCAAAATGATTGAAATTAAGATTCCATAGAGAGTTTCAGTAAATTAGAGTGGATAGAAAAAATAATTGATAATTTCAAAGAAAATACATTAGGGTGGGCCACAGTGGCTCAGCAGGCAAGAACGCTTGCCTGCCATGCCAGAGGACCCGGGTTCGATTCCTGGTGCCCGCCCACATAAAAAAAAAAAAAAGAAAATACATTAAAAATGATTGATGCTGGGAAGCAGAAAGAAAAATAAGAGTAATTATAAACATGAATAGAAACAAAGAGAACTTCAGGAAATTATAAAGCATATCAATAAACTCATTAAGGAAGTCCAAGAAGAGAAGAAAGAAAGAGGCAGAAGGAATACTAAAATAAAAAATGGCATAAAACTTTCCAAATTTAATGAAAGACATGAATATGCACATTTAAGAATTCCAACAAACCCCAAACAGGGTAACCCTGAAAGCAACCAAATCCCAAAACATAGTAGTCAAACTCTTGAATTCCAAAGACAAGTAGAGAGTTCTGAAAGCTGCAAGAGAAAAGCAAAGTGGTATACACAAGGGAGTCCCATTAAGATTAAGTGCTGATTTCTCATCAGAAACAATGGAAGTGAGAAGACAGTGGCATGAAATATTTAAGGCACAGAATGAAAACAATTGTTAACCAAGAATTTTATATCCAGAGAAATAATCTTTCAAAAATGAAAGAGGGGTTAAGAGACTCCAGATGAATAAAATCTGAGGAATTCTGTCACCAATACACCTGCCTGAAGGTAGTTATTCAGATTGAAAGGAAAGGATACTAGGTAGTGGATCAAATCAGCATAATTACAAATTCTAGTACTATTGTACTGTATTTTTGCAGGTAATTCCATATATTTTCTTTTACTTCTTATAGGTTCTAAAATGAAAATGTATAAAAGTAATGCTAAATTTGTGACTCTGAACAAACCATGTATAATGATAGTTTGTAACTATCAAATAGGCAGTTTGTACAACAAATAGGCAGTGGGAGTGATATAAAAACAGTATTTGTGTATGCTACTGAATTAAAGTTGGTATCAAATCAATGTGACTTTTATAGATTTGGTATTTTAAATTTAAGCCTATGGTAAAGACAAAAAAAAAATCCTGAAACATATACACTGAATGAAATGAGAAGAGACTCAAAATGGTATACTACAAAAAATCAAATAATCTGAAAAGAGGCAGTAATGGAAGAATAGAGAAGCCAAATTGTATGAGACTTACAAAGACCAAATAGTAAAATGGCAGAAGAAGTCCTGAATTATCAGTAGGGATTTTAAATATAAATGGATTAAACTCTCCAATCAAAAGACAGAGGTTTGCAGAATAGATAAAAAAGCATGATCCAACTATATACTGTTTACAAGCCACCTTAAATTTAAAGATAAAGTAGGTTGAAAGTGAAAAACGATAAAAGTATAACATGCAAATAGTAACCAAAGAAAGGGGTGGGATAGCTATATTAGTATCAGAGAAAACAGACTTTAAGTCAAAAACTCTAATGAGGGACACTATATATAGATAAGGGGGTCAATTCAGGAAGAAGACAGAATAGTTATAAAAATATATGCACCTGACAGCAAAGCCCCAAAATATATGAAGAAATATAGAAAGATGTTGAGTGAGAAATAGATGGTTGTACATAAATACTAGGAGAATTCAATGCACCATTTTCAATAATAGAATATTTAGAAAGAATATTAGTAAAAACATAGAAGACATGATTGATACTATCAACCAATTAGACATAACAGAATGATATACAACAGTTCATACATCAGCAGCAAAATACACATTCTTCTTTGATGTACAATTGTCCAGCAGAGTCCATATGTTAGGCTACAAAAATTTTCAGTAATTTAACAAATATTGAAATCACATGATGTTATCTTCTGCAACCACAATGGAATGAAGTCAGAAATCTTTAATAGAGGGAGAACAGGAAAATTCACAAATATGTGGAAATTAAGCAACACACCAGTAAACAACCGATGGGTCAGAGAAGAAATCACAAGGGAAATTAGGAAATATTTTGAGGCAAATGAAAATAAAAAAACAACATACCAAAATTTATGCAAAGGCAGTAGTGAGAGGAAAATCTGTAGCTCTAACTACTTACAATAAAGAAGAAAGATCCTAAATGAAAAATCTAGCCTCATAACTGGAGCCCTTAGGAAAAGAAGAGCAGTTTCATATCTGAGTTATAGAAGAGTGGTTCACCATAGGAAAATCAATTAACATAATACACCAGATTTTAGAACAAGGGGGAGAAAAATTGCATGATCATTTCAATTGATGTCAAAAAGGCCTTGGGTATATCTAACACTGCTTTTTGATAAAAACTTCACAAAATTATGCATAGAAAGAAACTTCTTCAACTTGATTATAAGCATATATGGAAAAACACCCACAGCTAAATGTCATATTCAATGGTGAAAGCCTAAAAGCTTTCCCTCTATGATCACGGTCAAGTCAAAGATACCCGCTGTCACCACTCTTATTCAAATTGTACCAGATGTTTCTAATCAGAGAAATTAGGCAAGAAAAAGAAACAAAAGGTATCCAAACTGGGAAGGAAGAAGTAAAACTTTCCTTATTTGCAGAACACATGACCCTATACATAGAAAATCCTAAAAAAATTGACAACAAAGCTGCTAGAACTAATAAACTAATTCAGCAAAGTGGCAGGGATCAAGATCAACACACAAAAATCAACAGATTTTCTATACACTGGTAATGAACAATCTGAAGAGGAAAGCAAGCAAAAAAAATCCATTCACGGTAGTAAATAAAAGAATAAAAAATCTAAGAATAAATTTAACTAAGGATGTAAAGGACTTATAAATGGAAAACTACATAACATTGCTAAAATAAATCAAAGAAGACCTAAATAAATGGAAGGATAACCCATGCTCATGAACTGGAAGACTAAATATTGTTAGGCTATCAATTCTACCTAAAGCAATTTAAAGATTCCACACAATCCCAACTAACAACCCAAAAGTATTCTTTGTACACATGGAAAGTCCAATCATCAAATTTATATGGAAGTGTAAATTGTCCCCAAAGCCAAAACCATCTTGAAAAAGAAGAATGAGGTGCAGGTCCTCATACTTTCCAATTTAAAAAATTTATTACATAGCTAAGTTCAAAATACCCATGGTATTGGCACAATGGCTGACCTAGAGACCAACGGAATTGAATTGAGAGTTTAGAAATAGATCCTCACATCTATGACCAATGAATTTTTGACAATGTTTCCAAGTCCTCTCGAGGAAAAGGAATACTCACTTTTACTCAGCAAATAGTGCTGGGAAAACTAAGTAGGCAAATGCAAAAGAATTAAAGCAGATCCTTACCCATACCATATACAAAAATGAATGAAGTACCCAAATAAAAGATTCAAAATTATAAAATTCATAAAAGAAAACATAAGGAAGTAACTTCAGGACACTGTGTTAGGCAATGGTTTCTTAGACTTTAAATCAAAAGCATAAGCAACAAAAGAAAAATTAGACAAATGGGTTTTCATAAAAATTAAACCTCCAATCCATCATAGGACTTCATCATGAATGTAAAAATACACTTACTCAATGGGATAAAATATGTGGAGACCACATATCCAATGAGGCTTTAATATCCAGAATATATAAAGAACTCCAACTCAACAACAAAAAGACAAATAACCCAAACAAAAGGTGAGCAAAATGCTTGAACAGATATTTCTCCAAAAAAAAGATATACAAATATCCCATAAGCATGTGGGGATGCTCAAAGTATTAGCCATTAGGGAAATGCAAATAAAAACCACAATATGATACCACTTCTCGCACATTGGAATGGTTACTATTAAAAACAACAACAACAGAGATTAACAAGTGTTGGGGAGGACGCAGAGAAAAAGGAACACATACTCATTGTTAGTGGGACTGTAAAATGGTGAAGCTGCTGTGGAAAACAGTTTGGCAGTCTCACAGAAAGTTAAAAATGGTATTACCATATGACCCAAAAATCCCACTTCTAGGTATATACTCAAAAGAAATGAAAGCAGAAATTTAAAACAGATATTTCGCACCAATGTTCATAGTTGATTTATTCACAATTGCTAACAGATGGAAGCAATCCAAGTGTCCACCAACAGCTGAACCGATAAGCAAATGATACAATGGAATATTATTCAGCCATAAAAAAGAATGAAGGTCTGATACATGTGGTAACACAGGTGAACCTTGGCGATATCACATTGACTGAAATAAGCCACACACTATAAAAAAAAATTCTTATGATCTCATTGATATGAAATAATTATAATAAGCAAATTCATAGAGTCAGAAACTAGAATACAGGTTACCAGGGGTCAAGAAGGTGGTAAGGAGTAGGGAATTCTTAGCTGGTACAGAGTTTTTGTTTGGCTTGATGGAAAAGTTTTGGTAACGGCTGATGGTGATGGCAGCACAACGCTGTGACTGCAGTTAACAGCACTGCATTATATATTTGAATATGCTTAAAAAGGGAAATCTTACCTTATATATATGTTAACAATATATATTTCTTAAAAACATATGCAACAGTTAACAGTGAAACCTACAAATTATAGTCAATAGTATAATATATGATTATAATAATATTGTTTCATCAATTATAACAAAGATACCACAATAATGCAAATTGTTAATAATAAAAAAACCTGGCTGTGTGAAGGGCATATGTGTGACTCTGTATTTTCTATATAATTTTTCTGTAATTCTACAACTTCTCTAATTTTAGGAAAAGCAGAGAAATTTGTAACAAACACATTCACTATAAAGAAAGTTAAACGAAGCTCTTCAGTGAAGGAAAATCACACCAAATGGCAAACTCAGATCTACAGGAAAAAATAAAAATTACAGAAATGGAAAATACCTGAGCAAGCAAAAAAATCAATCTCTCTCTCTTCCTCCTTCCACCATTTTAACTAGTTTCAGTGGTGTATTTTTTTCCTTCAGAGGGACATCTTTTTTTTTTCACTTTTAAGGTTTGACACGTATTCGGCAAAGTCATATAGTCATATAGGTATATATATGTGGGGATATGCAAACCTGATGTGAACAGTTAGTTTCACGCATTAGCTTGGCCGAGTTATGATGTCCAGTTGTTTGGTCAGACAAGCACTGGCCTGATGGTTGCTGCAAAGGCATTTCATGGACTTAAATCGTTAGTCAGTTGATTGTATCTTTGGTGGACTGTATCTACACCCAACAGAGATTTCCTTCAGCAATGAAGGAATCTCCTCATCCAAAGAGATGGAGGGAAGGCTGAGGATTTTAGTATGAGAAATTCTTCTCTCTGCTTCAGCTTTGGCCAGGCTGCTTTTCTTGGGGGAAATCCATCATCACCTTCCTTGGAGTTAACTCCCAACGTGCAACTCTTCCTGGGCTATTCAAGTCATCAACAAGTTCCAAACTTGTGGCCTGCCTTCAGGAATTCAGACTCACCCATCCCACAGCTGTGTGAGCCAATTCCTATAACAAATCTCTTAATATGTACATTTCTCTATCTGTAGTTCCTGTCAGTTCTTTTTCTCTGGAGAGCTCTGACTAATACTCTCCATTATTGGGTATTGGGACTCCTTTCACCGATAGTTTTTCTTTTTCCTTCAGTCACTTAATGAGCAGTAAAGCTCCTTGAGCTCAGAAATGTCCCCATACAAGGAATCTTTTTTTCCCAAATCAGCTTGATAATGAGCATAACAACCTTTGCCTTCTGCATCCTGGAATACATGCTCTAGCCAGTTTGTGCTAACTACCCACAGAGCCTGTCTCAGGCCAGTGACACCACAGCTCCAGTCTGTCCAACCATGAAACATCCAAGCACTCCCCAGCGCACGGCCCTTGTCCTAATTAGCCCACATTATTGCTAGTTAGCTCCTGTGCCTAGCTTTCCAACCACCTGCACATTTCATGGCCCATGATGACACCCCAGGTCAGGATTGCTTGCCTATGCACATCTGTTTTTGGCCATCCACTGGGCCCCACTCTTTAATTTGGCTTACTGCTTCAGCAACATGTCCTTGTGTCTGCCTCTTGGGAGCTGCTGCCTCTGGACCTTTAACCCTGACCATCTGAGTTCCAAATCCCTTTGTGGCCCTATGTTCCATAGCTTGGACATTGCTTAATCATTTCCTCATTCACTCTGACATTTGCTGGCTCCATAGGACATGCCAGCGCTGTGCTGTGTACTCTGGTGGCCAAGGTAAATAACAGAGTTCCTGCCTGGGTGATGCACATTTTAGTGGGGTAATGGGCCAGCTAGCTGAGTAAGGGTAGTGGTGTGATACGGGTGTTCTAAATACTTAAACTTCAAAGAAGCATGAGATGCTCCATTACTGTGGAGTACTCCTATCAGTAATAATAAATCTTTCAGCTGATTAATTCAATATGAAAATGAGCATATAAACTCTTTAATACAATAATTGCTTTTACTAATGTCTTGTATTATCCCTTGTACCATGCTACTTAACAACTTAAGCGATTTTGCTCAAGTCCCTGAGAATCTCCACAACTTACTTTCTTACTACATAAAAGGAGGACATTGCCTTAAAGTAAAAATTGTTGTAGGGTGTTCTGGAGATGTTACTGTTACTTAACTGCATAATATATCCCAAGGGTTTTTAAATGATTTTTGACTGATTACTGAGCCTCTGATGGATACAGGGGTTCTTAAACCCTGGTGCACATTAAAGCCAACTGGGGACCCTTATAATAAAATATGACGTGCAGCTCCTACCTCTAAAGATTTTAATTTAATTGCTCTGGGTTGGGCCAGAGAATCAGTGTGTGGTGAAAGCCCCCGAGTCAATTCCAAAATGAGCCAGGGTGGAGCACCACTGGGTAAGAGGTTGCACTCTGGAAAGGTGAGGCATCATTAAGCACACAGCTCTGGCTGGGCACAGGGAATGCAGCACAGACAAATGGCAGCACCTTCTCTGTTTGTAAATGAGCTCTTAATTGTTAAGATCTTTAAAATTCTCATATCTATACAGAGTAAAAATAACTGTGGGTCAGTCAGTGCAATAGGAGAAGAGAAGAAATGAAGGTGCTATTGAAACTCAAGATGTTCTGAGTCAAGATACCCTTCATCAAAGGACATGTTTCACAATGACATACAGCTTTAGTTCAGTGAAGATGTATTGAGTGGGTGCCAGATGCCAGTGTTCTGGCACTATGGATGGCAACTGTCTTTATGTAACACACAAGCTAATGGGATATAAAAGCCCTTAGTAGGCTTTAGTTTCTGAACTTGTAAAATAGATCCATCCAAAATGCCTACCACACAGGATTGCTAAGAATTCAGTAATTCAATACATGGAAAATATTCTGAGAAGCATAATATTTTAATTTGCAAAAGCTGCCAGAATGCCATATACCAGAAACAGAATGGCGTTTATAAAGGCGAATTTATAAAGTTGCAAGTTTACAGTTCTAAGGCCATGAAAATATTCAAGACAAGGATATAAAAATGTCCAGGGAAAGATATCTTGGTCCAAGTGGGTTGATGACATTTGGGGTTTCTCTCTCAGCTGGAAAGGCACACAGCATCTGCTACTTCTTCAACGGCTTCCCCAGGGACGTTTTCTTTATGCTTCTCCAAAGGTATCTGGCTGTGTGGGTTCTATGATTTTTCTGGACTCTATTGGTTCTAAAGCTTTTCCAAAATGGTTCCAGTAAGCAACCCCACCTTGAATGGGTGGAGAGACATCTCCATGGAAACCCATCTAATCCGAAGTTAGCACCCACAATTGGGTGGGTCACATCTCCATGGAAACCATCTAATCTAAAGGTACCACTCAAAATTGGGTGGGTCATGTCTGCATGAAAACAATAAAAAAGATCCCACCCAGCAATACTGAATGAGGATTAAAGAGCACGGATTTTCTGGAATACAGAATAGCTTCAAACCAGGACAAATACCATGCTATACAAAACTCAGGAAGGAGAAACACCTAATCACACAATTGGTGGAAACCAGATTTGTCTCCGCACATTCCACGTGACTTCATAATACCTCAAAGGTTAGGAATAGAGCAATGAAAGCCATCAATTCACTAATTCAAAGGCTATAGAGTTATGAGTTCCTCATTCATTATCGTGTCCTGTTTGTTCTGAAAAAACTCACCCACTGGGAATTGGCGGCTCTGAGAAATGGGGATCAACAAAAATTGTTTTGGACATCTGTGGTTCATTAAATAATATTGACTATTATTTTTCCCTTTATGGTAAATGCCATGGAGATGGCTCTGTCTTACACCCATTTACACAGTTAGGCCAAGAGAGCACTTTGTGAGAGAGTAAGTCCAATAAATATTTGTTAAAATAATAGATATATTCGTGTCTGAATACTTTTCTAGTTAATCAACAAACAGCTTAGGTTTTTGATTAGCTTCAAAATACATTTTATTTTTCATTTGACATCTATTTATTGCACATTTAAAATATACAAGGCATCATGCTATGTAATGTGAAACAAAAAGTCATGGCTCCTAACTCTAAGTTACTTGTAATCTAATCTTTTAATCCCAATATGCAAGGAACCTCATATTGATTCCCATGATGCATTATTTAGGAATTTTAAAATACATTTGGTCTTGCTTCAATATTTTACTTTTGAGATGGAGTCCTTTATTTCTTTATTAAGTCATCTATTTGGCAGGGAAATATTTACATGTGACCTTTAGTTTCTATAACTGTACTTTTGAAAAGTACTTAATTAAATTATATTGCCAACAATTAAAAATGTAATGGCACTAGATATCAGCAAGTTGGCAGAATGAAAAGTTATGAGGTTCCATTCCCTCATACCAATATTGAAAAACTAGCAGAACCAGCTTTTAATCAGAACTTTGAAAACAGTTCAAGGGTTTCAGTAACTGAGCAAGTTCCAAATTAAGAAAAGGATATCTTAAAAATGGTAAGAAAACTGTGTGGTATCTTTACTGGCATTTCCCTCACCCTTCTGTGGCCTGGGTGTAGCACCAGCCCACATTCTCAGTCTGGTAGTACAGCTCCTGAGGGCACAGAATAAAAGCTTTGTGCATTTGAGGTGTGTGTGTATGTGTGTGTGTGTTCACAAGACTGCTCATCTCTGGCTCCCTGGTCCCAGAACTTACGTATGTGGAAATAGCTGGCAGGGCAGCTGAAACTCCATAAGATAAGCTCTAAAAAGACCAGAAAGGATTTTATGTTTTTGCTTTACGCTCACTGTAAACCTAGCCAAATGCTGAAGGAGAGCACAAGCCCAGAGGCAATCTGCAAAACTGGGAAAGGTATTTTCTTCCTTTCAATTAATTTTCTTAGCTCATGGCATTCAAGGAAATCTCACTCATAACACTAGCTGCATAAAAGCTTAATATTCAGTAAACAAATAGACTACTATAGTTTCCAACAACAATAAGGAAAAAGAAAATCTACAAACCTTGGGGCAGGGAAAGAAGCTGATTTCCAAAGTTAAAACATTAAAAGATTTAAATGACAAACTTTCAACAGAAAATCACAAGGCATGCAAGGAAAAAGGAAACAATGACTAATTGAAATAAATAAAATAAAACAACAGAAATCATCAACGAGGAATATCAAACATTGCATTTATCAAAGATTTTAAGCAACTGTCTTAAATATACTCAAAAGCTAAAGGAAACATGGACAAAGGCTGAAAAGAAATCAGGAAAATATCCTATGAACAAAATGACAATTTTAACAAAAAGATAGAAATTGTAGAAAGAAAACAAACAAACATAGAGGGAAAGAACAGTAATGGAAATTTAAAATTCCCTAGAGGGCTTCAACAATACATTGGAGTTGGCAGATGAAAGAGTCAGCAACCTTGATAATAGAACAGTTTAAATTATGTTGTTCAAGGAAAAGGAAAAAAAAGGAACAAAGAAAAGTGAACAGGTCTCAGAGACCTGTGAGACACTGTCAAGGTATCCAATATATGCATTACGGGGGTTCTAGAAGGATAAGAAAGAGAGAAAGGGGTAGAAAGAATATTTGAAGAAATAATGACTTAAAACTTCCCAAATTTAACAAAAGGCATGAAAATACACATGTAGGAGTGCAACAAACTCCAAACAGGATAAACTTGAAGAGATCCACACCAAGGAACATTAATCAAATTCTGAATGTCAAAGACAGAGAGAATCCTGAAGGTAACAGGTGAGAAGGAGCATTCTTGTTGAGAGCTGAGAAGATACTGGGATGACATATTTAAAATGCAGAAGAAAATAAAATGCCAAGCAAGAATTCTATACCCAGTGAAACTCTCCTTCAAAATGAGAGCAAGACCAAGACATTCCAAGATAAACAAAAGCTGAGGAAGTTTCTCACACTAGACATGCCTTACAAGAAAGTCTAGAGGAAGTTTTTCCATATAGAAGGAAGGGGCACTAGACAGTAGTTCAAAGCCATAAGAAGAAACAGATCATCAGTAAAAGCAGCTACATGGGTAAATATAAATGACAGTATTGTTGTATTTTTGTACTGTAAGACCACCTTTTACCCCTTGTATTATATAACTATAATGGGTAAAACGTAAGCACAGGACTTCCAGGAAGATTGTGGAGTAGGGGAGGCTGGAGTCACTCCTGCTCCACAGAACTAGATAGGGGACAGGGAAACAATGACCGGTATTGCAGTTCCAGGGGGCTGAGTGATCAGAGTCTTCAATGTTTCACAGTAGGGAGAGGGGGGGGGAAATTGGGGTGGGCAGAGCCTAGCAGGTCTGACTGGCCATACATGGTGGTGGACAGGGAAGCGTGGACTTGAGGGAACCGACTCTACTCCAGTCTGTCCCAGCTGCTGGCTGGGGAAAACATACCACGCAACTCCCATGGGGAGCCCAAAGGCATGCCTAACCACCCACTGCAAAAAGCCGTGCACCCAGGAGCTGAGTGCAGTCACCTGGACAGGCACTGTGAATGGCCATCCCATCAAAAGCTGCAATCAGCTCTCTCTCAGGCACTGAGATCTGCTCCCCTGTACTCAGTGCCAGGACTGGCATCACATCATCTTCCCAGCTGGCCTCTCTAGCAGGAAAGAGGCAGACCTGAGGGGAGGAGGTATCTCAGGAAAGCCACCTGAGGGGAGGAGGTATCTCAGGAAAGCCACCTGCTGGGAAGAAGTGGTAAGTGGAGTCTAGCAAACTCCCTATCTGCCTAGGTTTTGTTTTTTATAATATATATTCTTTCTATAGTTATTTATTATTTATTCTTTATGTATTTATTTATATATTTTTAATTTTAAATGTTATTTATTTTTTATTCTCTTTCCTTTCTGTGGGCACCAGTCTGATTTCATTCCCAATATATCTCGGGAGGCCTCCTTCTAACTTCAAGGCTTACTATTGCTGAGGTGTGCTTTTTATATGTTTTTACTTTGTTTCATTGCTATTATTTTTTTGGGGGGGAAACGGTGCATGGGCTGGGTATCGAGTGGGTTTCCTGGAGGCAGGCAGGAGTTCTGCCACTAAACTATGCACCCCTGCCTAGCTTTTACAGATCCTCACAGAGCACTGGATCCCGCACATGAGATCTGGGCCTTGGACTGGTGGAGAATTACTGACAAACCAAACGCAAAAGGGGGCCCTCAACACAAAACCAAGTAAATACAAAACTTTAGGTGAGTGAAGGAAACCAACTTGCAAAATAACCTTATTAAGATAATCAAGGGCGAGTCAGGATGGCTCAGCAGGCAGAGTTCTCGTCTGCCATGCGGGACACCCGGGTTCGATTCCTGGTGCCTGCCCATGCAAAAATAATATATATATATATATATATTTATTTATTTATAAAATATATACATATATATATAAATAAATTATATCTATGTAATCAAATACCATCAACACAAAGCACAACATCACAAAGCACATGAAGAGCCAAAGCAGAAATGGCCCAGTCAAATGACCGAATCAAAACACCAGAGGGAGCACAGACTAGGGAACAACTACTCAAGTATATTTATAAAGAAATAAAGGATATCAGGAGGACACTAGAGGAGCATAAAGAAGACTTCAAAAGGTTAAACAGAAAAATGTTAGCACCCACAGAAATGAAAGGCACAGCAGACAAATTAGAAACATACTAGAGACACACGACAGCTGATTGAAGGGGTAGAAGGAAGAAGTGATTTAGAAGGCAGAACAATTGAGCTCGAGCACACGAAAGAAAAAAAATGGCAAAAGAGATGGGAAAAATGCAACTGCCAGGTGCCAAGTGCTGCACGTCACCGGATCCACCCGGCGCTGGTCGCCTGCCCAGACCGGGTGGCGGCCAACAGCAGTCCAGCGGTTGGGGGCTGGGGCAGCCCCCCGCCTCACGCGCTGCGCCCGGAGGGGTGGGCCTCAGGGAGGAGGAACCTCAGGCACACCACCTGCTGGCAAGATGCAGTAAGTGCAGGCAAGCTGCTACAGTCAGGGAGGGAAGAGCCTGCGGAGAGGGGGCTCCTCGGGACGGTCCGTGACTGCCCAGTAGAAGAGTTTAAGCGCAGGCAGCCTAAGCCCCTATCTTTACAGGTATTTTTGTTTTATTAAAAATAATTTTTTCCTAATATTATTTTCCCCCTTTTTAAAATTTATTTTTCTATATATTTTGGGCAGTATAATTGTTTTTTCATTTTTATAGATGTTTTATGTTTTTATATTTGTAATAAATTCTTTATTTTTTATTTCTTATTTATATATTATTTTTATTACTCCATTTTATTTCATTTATTTTTTTCCTTTAATTTTCTCTCCCTTTGGTGGAGACCAGCCTGAGTTCTTTCCCGCTATATCTTGGGGTGTCTCCTTGTGACTCTGGGGCCTACTACTATTGAGGTGTGTTTTGTTGTTGTTGTTTCCCATTTTAAGCGTTTTTTGTTGTTTTTTTTTTTTACATGGGCAGGCACCGGGAATCGAACCTGGGTCCTCTGGCATGGCAGGCAAGCGTTCTCACCTGCTGAGCCACCGTGGCTCGCCCTGTTTCCCATTTTTATTATATTTCTTTTTTCTTTTTCTCAGGGTACACAGGACAGAAGTCAAGCCTGGGAGTCACACCTGATGGGTGGGTTTTCTACCACTGACATTCCCCCGTCCCAGCCTCGCTTCTAATAGACCTTCAGGTTGAACTGTACCCCCCGCATGCAACCTGGACCTTGACTTGGCGGAGAATAACTGACAAACCAAGGGCAAATGGAAACCTTCAATGCAAAATCAAATAAATGCAAAACTTTAGAGGAGTGAAGGAAACTAACTTGCAAAATAACCACTTCAAGAGAATCAAATGTCTTGAACACAATAGAAAATCACAAAGCATATAAAGATCCATGCAGAAATGGCCCAGCCAAACAACTAAATCAAAATTCCAGAGGGGGCCACAGAATATTTAACAGTTACTCAGGAATATTTATAAAGAAATGAAAGATAACAGGAAGACACCAGAAGAGCACAGAGAAGAATTCAGAAGATTAAATAGAAAAAATGGCAGATCTCACAAAAATGAAAGATCCTAATTAGAAATTACTAGATCAAATCAGAAATATACTGGAGAAACACAATAGCAGATTCAAAGAAGGAGAAGGAAGAAAAAATGAGCTAGAGCTCACAAAAGAACAAATGGCAAGAAAGATGGAAAAAAACGGAACTGGGTCTTAGGAAAATGATGGACAACAAAAGGTGCATAAATATAAGAATCACTGGTGTCCCAGAAGGAGAAGAGAAGAGTAAAGGGCTGGGGAAAGTCAGCTGAAGAAATAATCGAGGAAAACTTCCCAATCCTTATAAAAGACATAATTATGCAAATCAAGGAGGCCCAACAAACTCCAAATAGAATAAATCCAAATAGGCTTGCCTAATTCAGGAGACATACTAATCATACTGTCAAATGTTGAAGAGAAGCAGAAAAGCAGCATGAGAAAAGCAATCTACCACATACAAGAGGAAAGAGAAAAAACAAGTAAGATTGACTTCAGACTACTCAACAGGCACCCTGGAAGCAAAAAAAGCAATGGTATGATGTATTTAAGATCCTGAAAGAGAAAGGCTTTCAGCCAAGAATTCTTTATCCAGCCAAGTTATCCTTCAAAATTGAGGGAGAGATTAAAATTTTCAAAGAGAAAGACTGAGAGAACTAGTCAACAAGAGACCTACCCTACAAGAAATACTAAAAGGAGTCCTTTGTGCTGAAAAAGAAAAATAGCATAGGGGCACCTGGAGGAGAGTACATAATTGAAGAATAAGAGTAAGTAATTTAAAAGATAAAAAGAGAGAGAGGGAAAAGAACATATGGATCTGACAAATAAAAACTAAAGGATAAGATGGTAGATTCTGCTTTTACACCAATTACTTTGAACATTAACATGTTAAACTCACCAATTAAAAGATACAGCCTGGCAGAATGGATTTAAAAGCATAATCCATTCATGTGTTCACAAGAGACACATCACAGACTGGAGGACACAATTAAACTTTATTTATTGCTTACTTGGAGAATTTATAGAAAGAAAAGCAAACTAACCCCAAAGCAAATTGAAAGTGAAAGGATGGAAAAAGATCTTCTATGCAAGCGGTAACCGAAAGAAAGGAGTAGCCATATCAATATCAGACAAAATGGACTTTAAATGTAAAGACATCATAAAAAAAGCAAAAAAGGATGCTACATCTTAATAAAAGGGACAATGCACCAAGGGGAAATAACAATCACAAATATTTACACTCCCAATCAAGGATCTCTAGAGTACATGAAGCAAAAATTGTCAAGACTGAAGGGAGCTATAAACATTTTAACAGTAATAGAGGGAGACCTCAATACACCACTCTTCATTATAGACAACAGCCAGATAGAAGATCAACAAGGAAATAGAGAACCTAAGCAATGGGATAAATGAATTAAATCTAATAGACGTATACAGATCACTACACCCCAAAACACCAGGATGTACATTCTTTTTTACCACACATGGAATATTGTCTAGGATAGATAATATGCTGGGACACAAACTGAGTCTTTATAAATGTAATAAAATTAAAATTATCCAAGGCACTTTCTCTAATCCAACAGAATAAAGCTGCAAATTAATAATCACCAAGAACCAGAGCTTTCATAGATATAAGCACATTAAACAACACACTCTTAAATAATTAGTGGGTCAAGGAAGAAATTGCTAAAGAAATCAGTAAATATCTAAAGACAAATGATAATGAGAATGCAACATATCACAACTTATCGGCTGCAACAAAGACAGTACTTGGAGAGAAATTTATTGCACTAAATGCCTATATTAAAAAACAAGAATGAGCAAAACTTTATTTAATTGCTCATTTGGAGAATTTATAGAAAGAATAGCAAACTAACCCCAAAGCAAATAAAAGAAGAGAAATAATAAAGATCAAAGTAGAAATAAAGTGGAGAACAACAAAATAATAAAAGATTCAACAAAACCAAAATTTGGTTCTTTGAGAAAAACAACGAAATTGATGGACTTCTAGCAAGAGTAGCAAAAAAAGGGAGAGGGTTCAAATAAAACCAGAAATAAGATGCAGATCACTATCACAGATCATGAAGAAATTTTAAAAATCATAAGAGAATATTATGAAGAACTATATGCTGTCAAACTAGAAAATTTAGATGAAATGGACAAGTTCCTAGAAACACACAAATTGCCAATACAAGAAAAAATAGATCTTAATAAACCAATTACAAGTAAAGAGATTCAATGAATCATCAAAAATCTTTCCACAAAGTAAAGCCCAGGAATAGACAGCTTCACAGGGGAATTTTATCAAACATTCCAAAAAGAACTAATACCAATCCTGCTCAAACTCTTCCAAAAAAATTGAGGTAAATGGAATGTTACCTAACTCATTTTATGACGCTAACATCACTCTAGCACCAAAACTGGATAAAGACACTACAAAAACGGAAAACTCCAGACCAATCACCCTGAGATATATGCAAAATTCTTCACAAATTACTACCAAATTGAATCATATGACACATTTAAAAAAATCACACATCATGACTAAGTGGGGTTTATAACAGGAATGCAAGGGTGGGTCAACATAAGAAAATCAATTAAGGTAATACAGCACATTAACGTATCAAAAGGGAAAAATCACATAATCATATCAATTGATGCTGAAAAGTCATTCAACAAAAATCCACCATCCTTTCCTGATTAAACACACACACACACTTTAACAGTTAGGAATTGAAGGAAATTTTCTTGATATCATAAAGGGCATATAGGCAAAACCCATAGCCAGCATCACACTTAATGATGAGAAACTGAAAGCCTTCCCTCTAAGATTGGGAATGAGACAGATGTCCACTGCCACGACTAATATTCAACATTGTATTAGAAGTCCTAGTTGTAGCAATTAGACAGGAGAAAGAAATAAAAGGCATTCAGATAGGAAAGGAAAAAGTAAAACTTTGATTGTTTTCAGGTGACATAATCCTATACTTTAAAAACCCTAAGAAATCTACAACAAAGTTACTTGAACTAATAAACTCAGCAAAGTGGATGGATACAAGATAAATGTACAAAAGTCAGTACTGTTTCTATACATAAGCAATGATATATCTGGGTTGACAATTAAGGAAAAAATTCCATTCAAAACAGCAACCAGAAGAAGCAGGTGTCTAGGAAAAAAACTTAACCAGGGATATCAAGAAATAATACAGAAATTTTTTTAAATGTTAAAATAAATAAAAAATGACCTAAACAGATGTAAAGACATCCCATGCTCATGGATAGGAAGGCTGAAAGTAATTAAGATGTCAATTCTACCCAAACTGATCTACAGATTCAATTCAATACCAATCAAAATCCCAACAACTTACTCTGAAGACTTGGGAAAACTGGGTATCAAATTATATATAAGGGAAAGAGATCACAAATAGCTAAAGATATCCTAAAAAAGAAGAGTGAAGTGGGAGGACTATCACTTCCTGAATTTATAGGTTACTATAAAGACACAGTGGTCAAAACAGCATGGTACTGGCAAAAGGCAGAAGAATTGACCAATGGAGTTGAATCAAGAGTGCACAGATAGACCAACAAATTTATGGATATTTGATCTTTGATAAGACCCCCAAATCCCATGAACTAGAACAGAATAGTCTTCTCAATAAATGGGCATGGGGGAATTGGATATCAATAGCCAAAAATATGAAAGAGGACCTCTACATTACAACCTATACAATAATTTGACATGGATTAAATACCTAAACATAAGATCCAGTACCATAAAACTTCTAAAAGAAAACACAGGGCAACATCTTCAAGGTCCAGCAATACAAGGTAGCTTCTTAAACTTTACACCTAAAGCACAAGTAGTGAAAGAAAAAACAGACAAAATGAGAGCTCCTTAAGATCAAGAGCTTCTGTGCCTGAAAGGACTTCTTCAAAAAAGTTGAAGAGGCAGCCAACTCAATGGGAGAAAATATTTGGAAACCACACATCAGATAAAGACTTGTTATCCTGTGTACATAAAGAAATTATACAGCTCAACATCAAAAGAACAAACAACACAATTATAAAATGGGCAGAAGATATGAATAGACACTTTTCTGAAGACCACATGGCCAAAAAGCACTTGAAGAGATGTTCATTTTCATTAGCTATAAGGGAAAAGCAAATCAAGACAAAAATGAGATATCACCTCACATCTATAAGAACAGCTGCTATTAAACAGACAACTACAAACGTTGCGTAGGATATGGAGAAACAGGAACACTTATTCACTGTTGGTGGGAATGTATAATGGTGCAGTCACTGTGGATGTCAGTTTGGTGATTCCTCGGAAAACTAATTATTGAGTTGCCCTATAACCCAGCAATACCAACACTCGGGGTACACCGGAAGAGCTGAGGGCAGTGACATGAACAGACATCTCCACACCAATGGGATTGTGGGTCCTTACAGCAGTCACATTTGATCTGAAGATGTGGATGTATTTCTAGATTCTGAGACACTGAGCCATATGTGTATCAGATGCTATTTCCCTAGAACTTTGAGTAGCTCTGTAATACCTGTGTCCCAGAAATGGAGTGCTGCACACCTGAAATCTAGCATAGCTGTATATAATAACAGTTGAAGTATCCAAGAAAGAGATCAGGCCTCAATTAGTTTAAAATGAAGCCAGTCTGACTGGGTCTAAAGTAAGTTAGAATGCAGAGTAAAAGATGATATTGTATGTACTCTAGACTTTGAGCTGCTGCATGTGTCAAGGCAAAGAGGTTTTATTATATCTAGAACCTAAATTTACTTGTAATTGGTTTATTAAGATCTATTTTTTCTTGTGTCAGTATTGGCAATTTGTGTGTTTCATGTAGTCTGAATCATCCTCTCTGGAGAGCTCGTTTAGACAGCCCAGACTCCTGGAGTATAGAATGGGAAAAAGACCTTGTAATTCTCCATGGCTTGGTGTAGTGCCAGCATACATCTCAGATTATGATAAACTGCTAATTAAAAAGTATTGGCAGAATCCCTTGAGGATCTGAAGGGGTAAATAAACTCTCTCATCTGGGAAACCCTGGGTACTCTTCTTACCATTGGGGACTCTCAAGGAAACAGGCCACGCCATGGATTTTGAGGCTTGCTCTTACAAAACTTAGTTGTAATGGAGAAGCTAAGACTACTCATAATGAGCTCTAAGAGTTGCTTCCAGGATGATTCTTTGTTGCTCAGACATGGCTTCACTCTTAAGCCCAACTCTGCATGTCAAATTGGTGCCCATCACCCTGCATGGTACAAGCCATTCAGGGGTGAATATCTCCCTGGCTATGTAAGGCATGACTTCTGGAGATGAGTCTGGCCCTGGCACTGTGGGATTGACAAAGCCTTCCTGATCAAAAGGGGGGAAAGAAGTATGACAAATACCATATCAGTGGCCAAGAGAGATCAAATGAGGCTATTCTGGAGGCTGCTCTGATGCAAGCTTCAGTTAGACAGTGCTAATTGCCATGGTTTGTTAAATTCCAATCAGCATCACTCCTGTTGACTCTTAAGAACACTTAAGGCTCAAACTGAACTCTATAAAGGTTTCATGCATCAGGTTAGCCTTCCTGGAACATATAATTCCCAAAGCATTCCTTGGTCAGAAAAACCCTGAAACCCAGAGAAAACAGTCTCTCTAGGATTATCATTTAATTACATCCCCCTATCCTTTAGTGTGGACACCACTTTCTCAACACGAAAAAGTCAGAGCAGGCATTCCCCAAAGATCCATAGACATTAGGATAAGGATTGAAGGAGAAGGAGGCATAACAGAGGAAATGGGATTTAACAAACGAGTGTGGTTGCTGAATCACCATATTAATATTACTTCTAGCTTCTAAGATTTTGGAGCAGCTAGAAGGAAAAATCTGAGATAATGGAATAGTAACCCTGACAAACTCTGGGATCTGTTCTGTAGCAACTTGTTGAAGTGTGCTTTGAAAAGTACCGCTTTTTTTTTCTTTGCTTTGTATATATATATATATATATATATATATATATATATATATATATATTATAAAATAAAAAAACGTTTAAAAAGTAGTAAGTGTGCTCACTTTGGCTGCACATATACTAAAATTGGAATGATACAGAGAAGATTGGCATGGCCCCTGTGCAAGGAAGACATGCAAATTTGTGAAGTATTTTATATTTAAATTTTTTTTAAAGTAATGTAAGTACTGAGACTCAGAGCTGGAGTTCTGCAGCTCTGAAATTCAGCATTCCTACGTAGAGCAACTGTTAAAGAAGCCAAAGAAGAAATCAGACTTGCATCAGAGATAAGAACGAAGCCAATCTGGTTGGGACTAAGGTAAATCAGAATACAGGGAAAAGGATGCTATTGTCTGTATTTTAGAACTTCACCTCCTATGTAAGATCAAAACAAGAGAGGCTTATTTTGTCCAAAGCCTAAATTTTCTGTATCACACATTCTAACTTAACCTGTCTGGTCAGTTCAGTCAGCCTAAACGCATGGCAACTAGAATTGAGAACAAGGACTTGCAATTCTGTGTAGCTTAATGCCATACCCAGATACATTCCAGAGTATATTGGGCAGGTAATTAAAAAGTACATGGGTGCACGGGTGGTTCAGTGGCAGAATGCTCACCTTTCATGCGGGAGACCCATATTCGATTCCCAGATCATTCACCAAAAAAAAAAAAAAAAAGTATAGGCAAAGTCCCTTAAGGGATTGGAGAGAAAATATGGAGCTATTAAACTTTCCTACCTGGGAAAATCCTGATACTCTCTCAAACATTAGCGACTCCCAAGTTAAAAGAAAAAGCCCTTGATCTTGAGCCTTGCTCCTAAGAAACTTATTTCTTTAATGGAGAAGCTAAACCTACCTATAATGAGGCCTAAGAGTTACTTCTAGAGAACATTTTGTTGCTCAAATGTGGCCTCTCTCTCTGTCTAAGCCAAACTCTGCAAGTAAAATCATTACTCTCCCCACTATGTGGGGCATGACATCCAGGGATGAACCTGGTCCTGGCACTGTGGGATTGGCAATGCCTACCTGACCAAAAAGGGGAAAAGAAATGTAACAAAATGAAGTATCAGTGGCTACAATACTTCAAATAGATAAGAGGCTCTTTTGGAGATTACTCTCACCCAAGCTTCAGCTACATATTAATAATTGCCATGGCATGCCAAGCCCCAACCAACAGTATTCCTGTTAAGCCTAAAGAATACTCAAGGCTCTGCGATCCTATGAAAGATTCACTCACTAAGTTTACTTTTCAGAAACCTATAATCTCCAGATGGTTCCTAGGCCAGATAAGCCTTGAAACCCAGAGTCACCAGTCTCTCCAAGAGCATCACCAGTTTCATCCCCTACCCCAGAATGTCAACACCACTAAGAATGGTCACTACCCAAAGATGCCTGGAGAATGGGAGAAGGATCAAAGGAGAAGGAGGAGTTATAATAGAGAAGACAGGATTTAACAAATGATTGTGACTACTGAATAATTATACTGATATTTCTTTTTTAGGCGCCAGTATTTTAGAGCAGCTAGAAGGAAACACCTGAAATGGTGGAACTGTATCCCATAGCAAACTTTGAAATTTGTTCTAAAACTATTAGAATGTACTTTGAAATTTGTCACTTTTTTTATATGGGTTAAATTTCACAATAATAAAGTTAAAAAAAGAGAGAGAGGGAAAAGAATATATAAATATGACAAATAAAAACTAAAGGACAAGATGGTGATTCAAGAACTGTTTTTATAGTAATAACTTTGAACAAACTAAACTCGTCAATTAAAAGACATAGATGGGAAGAATGGATTAAAAAATAAAGTCCATCTATATGCTGTTTACAAGAAACACATCTCAACCCCAAGGACATAGATCAATTGAAAGTGAAAGAATGGAGAAAGATCTTCTATACAAGCTGTAACCAAAGAAATCAGGAGTAGCTATACTAATATCAAATAACATAGACTTTAAATGTAAAGACGTTATTAGACATAAAGAAGGACACTACCTATTAATAAAAAGGATAAATCATCAAGAGGAAATAATCATAAATGTGTACACTTCCAACCAAATTGCTCCAAAGTATGTAAGGCAAACACTGACAAAACTGAAAGGAGCAAAAGACATTTCAACAATAATAGTGAGAGACTTCAAAAGACCTAATTAGATGTAAAGACATTCCATGCTCATAGATAGGATAGTTGAATGTTACTAAGATGTCAATTCTATGCAAACTGATCTACAGATTCAATGCAATACCAATCAAAATCCCAACAACCTACTTTGAAGATTTGGAAAAGCTAGCTGTCATATATATTTGGAAGGGAAAGAGACCGTGAATAACTAAAGAGGTCCTAAAAATGAAGAGTGAAGTGGAAGCACTAATAGTTCCTGATTTGAAAGCTTCCTATTACGAAATCAGTGGTCAAAACAAAATGGTACTGGTACAAAGACAGAACTCTCAACCAATGAAATAGAATCAAGAATGCAGAGACAGACCACCATATCTACTGATAATTGATCTTCAATAAGGCCCCCAAATCCACTGAACTGGGAAAGAATAGTTTTTTCAGTATACGGTCCTGGGAGAATTGGATATTAATAACCAAAAGAATGAAACAGGACAAGAGGACCCCTACCTTACACCCTATACAAAAAGTATTTAGATGGATTAAAGAACTAAATATAAGAGCCAGTACCATAAAACTTTTAGAAGAAAATGTAGGAAAGCATCTTCAAGATCTAGCAATACAAGGTAGCTTCCTAAACTTTAAACCTAAAGCACAAGCAGCAAGAAAAAAAAATGAAAGAAAGAAAAAGAAAAAAAAAAAGATAAATGGGAACTCCTTAAGATCAAGAGCTTCTGTGCCTTAAAGGGCTTTGTCACAAAAGGTGAAAAGGCAGCCAAGTCAATGGGAGAAAATATCTGGAAACCACTTATTGGATAAAGACTTGGTATCCTGTGTACATAAAGAAATTATACAGCTCAACAACAAAAGAACAAACACCACAATTATAAAAGAGTGTGAATAGACACTTTTCAGAATAAGAAATACAAATGGCTAAAAAGCACAAGAAGAGATTCTCGTTTTCATTAGCTATAAGTGAAATGCAAATCAAGACAAAAATGAGATATCTCACACCTATAAGAATGGCTGCCGTTAAACAGGCAACTACAAATGCTGGAGAGGATGTGGAGAAAAAGGAGCACTTATTCACTGTTGGTTGGAAAGTATAATGGTGCATCTGCTATGGAAGACAGTTTGGCAATTGCTCAGAAAACTAATTATTGAGTTGCCCTATGACCCAGCAATATCAATACTTGGTACACACACAGAAAAGCTGAAAGCAGTGACATGAACAGACATTTGCACACCGATGTTCATGAGGGCACTGTTTACAATTGTCAAGAGATGGAAACAATCCAAGTGCTAATCAACAGATGAGTGGTTAAGCAAAATGTGGCATATGCATACCATGGAATATTTCGCAACAATAAAACAAAATGAGGTCCCAAAACATTTGACATTGTGGATGAACCTTGAAGGCATAATGCTGAGTGAACTAAGACACAAAAATGCAGATACTGGATGATTTCACTATTATGACTCTGGTAAAAGGTAATCTCAGAGGTTGCACTGTAGAATAAAGCAGGCCAAGAGACACACAAAAGCTAGAGACAGGTTAAAAGCTACCTAATGAGGTTGAATATATATACAAGGGAATGGCTAGAAGTGATAGTAACTAATTAGTAGAGTTATAAGAAACATTGCCATATTGAAGGTGAATATGATTGAAAGGGTATGTATAGTGCCATGTATAACACTAATTAAATCTATAATTATAAATAAGTTCTCATGAATTATTTCAGAGGTAGGTTTGCTGTTAGACAAAGAGTCAATAGTAGAGGGGTATAGAAGGAACACTATAATTGCATGCTATGGCCAATATTTAACAAGAAGACATCAGCAGTATCACAGCACTACCAAGGGCAACTAATATGAGCAAACCTAACACAATGATATATTAAAAGGATTATATACCACGACCAAGTGAAAGGTATCCCAGGAACGTAAGGGTAGTTCAACATAAGAAAAATCAATCAACATAATACACCACATTTATATCATGAAGGGAAAGAAACCACAGACGATCATCTCAATTGACACAGAAAAGGCATTTGACAACACCCAGCATATTTCTTGATAAAAACACTAAGAAAACTGGGCAGGTAACCGTGGCAAAGTGGCAGAGTTCTCGCTTGCCATGCCAGAGATCTGGGTTCAATTCCCAGAGCCTGCCCACGCATTAAAAAAAAAAGGACAAAAACAAAAACCACTAAGGGAACTAAGAATAGAAGGGAGCCTTCTTCTCTATGTGACAAAGAACAAATATAAAAACCCATATTCCACATGATACTCAATGGTGAAAGACAGAGAGCTTCCCCCTAAGATCAGGAACAAGACAAAGGTGTGCGTTTTCACCTTTGCTATTTTACATTGTTCTGTAAGCTCTACCCAGAGTTATTAAGCAAGAAAAAGAAATAAAAGTTATGCAAATTGGAATGGAAAAAGTAAAACACTCTCTAAACGCAGGTGTCATGATCCTATATTTAGAACATTCCAAAGAATACACAAGAAGACTTAGAGCTAATAAATGAATTCAGCAAAATTGCAGGGTGTAAGATAAATGTGGAAAAGTGAGCGCTGGTCCTATATCCAGCAATGAACGATTGGAAAGGAAATCAAGAAGACAATTCCATTTACAATAGCATCTAAAAGAATAAAACAACCAGAAATAAATTGAATCAAGGTTGTAAAAGATCTGCACACCGAAAACTACCAAATTTTGCTCAATGGGATAAAAGAAGTTCCAAATAAATGGAAAGACATCCCATGTTTATGGATTGGAAGACTTAATATTGGTAGGTTGCCAATACTATCCAAAGCAGTTTGGGAGGCATGTCCCAAGTAGACAGGAGGGCAGTGAGTTCACCTGCAGAGTTGGCTTAGAAAGACAGGCACATCTGAGCAACAAAAGAGGTTCTCTGGGGGTGACCCTTAGGCCTAATTTTAAGTAGGCTTAGCTTATTCTTTGCAGGAATTAGTTTTGTAGGGGCAAACCCAAGACTGAGGGCACAGTCTATTGACTTGGTTCTCCATACTACTTATGAGAATTTCAGTAATTCTCCAAATGGGAAAGCTGGATATTTTCTCCCTTCTCTCCAGTTCCCCAAGGGGACCTTGCAAATACTTCTTTATTCATTGCCCAAATTACTCCAGGATATATCGGGGCACCACACTAACCTGGACAAACCAACAAAATTTCACATCCTATTCAAGATTCCATGTACTTATGTACATGGTGTTCAACCAAGCTGACCACACAAGTTAAATTAGGAAACGTGCTACCCAAAATATAAATTTTGCACCAAATAAACATCTCTCCCTTGGTCTCACACAGAAGTTAAGATTTTAAGATATGGGCAATATCCTCCTTTACTCTGTATTCTAGTTTACCTTAGTTCTATCCAGATCAGCTTCATTCATATCTTTCTTCGAAATCTGATCCCTTTTTCAACTTTTTGAACAGTTCTGTATGGGGTACTGCTGACTTTCATAGCTTCAAAGCACTAAATCTGAGTCTCAGGTGTCACATGAATACCTGAAGTTGCTGGGAATAACCAGGGTATAAACAAACAGCTCAGTATCTCAGAATTTAGAAATAGCAGTCACAACTCCCGAATATATGTGACTGCTGTAAGAGCTGTACAATCTAGGACCCTTTGCAATAGGCCCCAACCTGATAACCCACGTTCTTGACTTGAGTCACCAAGTTTTTATATTATAGTTAGTCCATATGAATGAGGTAAGATAATATGTTTCTTTTTGTTCCTGACATTGCATTCAACATACAGACTTTAAGGTTCATACACCCAGTTGCATGCTTCACTTCATTCCTTCTTATGGCTGTTCAGTAGCTTATTATATGTATACACCATAGTTCCCCCTTCCATTCCTCAGTCATAAACCTGGTGTTTATGGGAACACTGTCACCATAAACACCAGGGTGCAAATGTCCATTCATGTCCCTGCACTCAGTTCCTCCAGGTATATACTGAGCAATGGGGTTGCAGGATCATATGGCAACCCCACCCCTAGCCTCCTGCGGAACCACCACCCTGCCCTCCAAGGGGCTGCACCTCTCATTTCCCTACCAACAGTGAACAGGTACATCTCTTTCTCTGCATTTTCTCTAGCACGTGTTTCTCTCTGTTCATTTTTATAGTTTTATTCACACATCATGCAATCCAACACAAGTGTATAGACATGCCTTTGCCACCATAATCCATATGAAGATATTTTCCTTTCTTCCACAAAGAATCCATGCCCCCACCCAATATCCACCCCACCCCTGCCTGTTGACATTTAGTTCTGGCATAATGTCTATGTTGCATTCAGTGGAAGCATATTACAATGTTACTGTTGACTACAGATGCTAGATGGTATTGGTTGTACTTTTCCACATGTACCTTCTATTTTCAACACACTACAATGTTGCATTCATTTGTTCTCCTTCTTACAAAAATGTTTTTTATTTGTACATTTAATCACCTTCATTCTCCACTCTAAGCATTCCTAAATTATACTGCCTCAGATTTTATCCTCTGTCTCTCCATCTGGTTTCATACATGCCCTGAGCCCTTCTCCCTCTATCAGACTCATATTCAGCGTCATTCAGTATACTTATATCATTGTGCTACAATAAGGTAGTATTGTGCTATCCATTTCTGAATTTTTACAATCGGTCCTGTTGTATGAGATGTCTTCATTCAGCACCAATTGCCCAATCTACCCTGTTTCTATCTCCTGATAACCTATGTTCTCAACTTCAATTCTCAAAGTTCACTCATGTTAGTTCATATCAGTGAGACCACACAGTATGGTGTATTACATGAATTGATTTTCCTTTTGTTTCTGGCTAATTTCACTCAGCATAATGTCCTCAAGGTTCACCCACATTGTTACATGCTGCATAACTTTATTCTGTCTTACAGCTGTGTAATACTCCATTGTGTGTATATACTACAGCATGGCTAACCATGCATCTGTTGATGGACATTTGGGCTATCTTCATCTCTTGGCAATTGTAAATAATGCTGCTATAAACACTGGTGTGCAAATGTCCATTTGTGTCCTTGCCCTCAGGCCCTTTGAATATATACCTATAATGGATTGCTGGATCATATGGCAATTCTATATTTAGCTTCCTGATGAACCGCCAAACTGCCTTCCAGAGCAGTTGTACCATTTTACATACTCACCAACAGCAGATAAGTGTGCCTCTTTCTCCACATTCTCTCTAATACATGTCATTTTCTGTTTTTGTTTTTGTTTTTTTTTCCATCATGGTCATTAGAGTGGGTGTCAGATGATATCCCACTATAGTTTTGATTTGCATTTCCCTAATAGCCCGCGAAATTGAGCACATTCTTGTGTGCCCTTTAGCAATTTGTATTTCCTCTTCTGAGAAGTGTCTGTTCATGTCTTTTGCCCATTTTTCTATTGGGTTGTTTGTCTTTTTGTTGTTGAGTTGAAGAATCTCTTTATATATTCTGGATACTAAACCTTTATCTGATATATGGTTTCCAAATATTGCCTCCCATTGCATAACCTACATTTTCATTTTCTTGACAAAGTTCTTTGATGCACAAAAGTGTTTAATTTTGAGAAATTCCCATTCATCTATTTCTTTTCTCAATGTTTGTGCTTCGGATGTAGGATCTAGGAAGCCACCTTCTTTTGCAAGATTTAGGAAATATTTCCCTACATTTCCTTCTAAAAGTTTAATGGACTTAGCTTTAATGTTTAGGTCTTTGATCTATTTTGAGTTAATTTTTGTACAAGGTGTAAGATATGGGTCCTCTTTCATTCTATTGCATGTGGATATCCAGCTCTCCAAGCACTATTTATCAAAGAGGATGTTCTGTCCCATACTGGTTGGCTTGAAAAAAAAAGATTAATTATCCATAGATAAAAGTGTCTATTTCTGAATACTCTATTCAAGTCCATTGGTCAGTATATCTATCTTTATGCCAGTACCATGCTCTGTTGACCACTGTATCTTCGTAATATGCTTTTCAGTAAGGTAGTGTCAGACCTCCTACTTCATTTTTCTTTCTCAAGATATTTTTAGCTATTCAGAGCACCCTTTTCTTCCACATAAATATGGTTATTGGTTTTTTTATTTCTGCAAAGGAAATTTTGGGGATTTTAATTCATATTGCATTGTATTTATTTGCATAAAATTGACATTTTAACTATATTATATTTAGTCTTCCAATTTATGAGCACAGTATGCCCTTCCACTTATTTAGGCCTTCCATGATTTCTTTTAGCAATTTCTTGTAGTTTTCTGTATATAGGTATCTTGTATCCTTTAGTTAAATTTATTTCTAAATATTTGATTTTTGGTTGCTAATGTAAATGGAATTTTTTTCTTGAAGGGAAATTCCTCAACATGAGAAAGGGAATATATGAAAAACCCACAGCTAACATCATTCTCAATTGGGAAAGACTGAAAGTTTTCCTCAGATTGTTTTTGGTTGCTAATGTAAATGGAATTTTTTTCTAGAAGGGAAATTCCTCAACATGAGAAAGGGAATATATGAAAAACCCACAGCTAACATCATTCTCAATTGGGAAAGACTGAAAGTTTTCCTATAAGATCAGGTACATGACAAAGATGCCTACTGTCACCATTGTTATTCAACATTGTGCTGGAAGTCTAGCCAGAACAATTAGACAAGGAAAAGAAATAAAAGACATCCAGATTGTTCATTACTAGTCTATAGAAACACTACTGATTTTTGAGTGTTGATCCTGTAACCTGCCATTTTGCTGTACTCATTTATTAGCTTTAGTAGCTTTGCTGTGGATTTTTCTGGATTTTTCATGTGTCATGTGTTCTGCAAACAGTGAGAATTTTACTTCTTCCTTTCCAATCTGGATGTCTTTTATTTCTTTTCCTTGTCTAATTGTTCTGGCTAGACTTCCAGCACAATGTTGAATAACAATGGTGACAGTAGGCATCTTTGTCATGTACCTGATCTTATAGGAAAACTTTCAGTCTTTCCCAATTGAGAATGATGTTAGCTGTGGGTTTTTCATATATTCCCTTTCTCATGTTGAGGAATTTCCCTTCTATTTCTATTCTTTAAAGTGTTTTCATCAAGAAAGGATGTTAAATTTTGTCAAATGCTTTTTCTGCATCAATCGAGATGATGATGTGGTTTTTCTGCTTTGATTTGCTGATATGGTGTATTACATGAATTGATTTTCTTATGTTGAACCATCCCTGCATATCTGGAATAAATTCCATTTGGTCATGGTGTATAATTCTTTTAATGTGCTGCTGGATTTGATTTGCAAGTATTTTGTTGAGGATTTTGCATCTATATTCATTAGAGAGATCAGTCTGTAATTTGCTTTTCTTGTAGTATCTTTGTCTGGCTTTGGTATTAGGGTGTTGTTGGTTTCACAGAATGAGTTAAGTAGTTTTCCCTCCTCTTCAGTTTTTTTGAAGAGTTTGAGCAGGATTGGTACTAATTCTTTTTATTTTAATACTTGGTACAATTCACATGTGAGGCCATCTGATCTTGGACTTCTCTTTTTGGGGAGCTTCTTGATGACTCGATGACTGATTTAATCTCTTCACTTGTGATTGGCTTGCTGAGGTCATCTATTTCTTCTCCAGTCAATGCTGGTTGTTCATGCCTTTATAAGAAGTTGTCCATTTCATCTAAATTGTCTAGTTTATTAGCATATAGTTGCTCATAGTATCCTTTCATTACCTCCTTCATTTTGACAGGGTCGGTGATTATGTCTCCTCTTCCATTTCTGATTTTATTTATTTTTAACCTCTCTCTCTCTCAATCTCTCTCTCTGTCAACCTAGCTGAGGGTGCATCAATTTTATTGATTTTCTCAAAGAATCATCTTCTGACTTCATTGATTTTCTTGATAGTTTTCATGTTCTCAATTTCATTATTTCAAATAATCTTCATTATATCTTTCCTGTTGTTTGTTCTGGGTTTAGCTTGTTGTTCCTTCTCTAGTTCTTCCTAGTGAACAATTAATTCCTTGATTTTTGCTCTTTTTCTTCTTTTAACTATAGGCATTTAAGACAATAAATTTCCCTCATAACATTGCCTTTGATGCATTTCATGAATTTTGATAAGTTGAGTTTTCATTTTCATTTACCTAGAGATATTTATTGATTTCTCTTGTAATTTCTTCCCTGACCCACTGCTTGTTTAAGAATGTGATGCTTATCCTAGATATATTTGTGAATTTTCTGGCTGTCTGGCTGTTATTTATTTCCAACTTCATTTCATTATTATCCAAGAAAGGGTTTTGTATGATTTCATCTTTTTAAACTTATTGAGACTTGCTTTGTGACCCAGCATATGGTCTATCCTTGAGAACATTCCATGCACACTTGAGAAAAATATATATCCTGCTGTTGCGGGTGTAATGTTCTATAAAAATCTGTTAAGTCTAGTTTGTTTATTGCATTATTCAAATTATCCGTTTTCTTTATTGATCCTTTGTCTGGATGTTCTATCCATTGAGAGACCAGGGAATTGAAATCTCCAACTATTATGATAGATGTGTCTATTTATCCCTTCACTGTTGTCAGTGTTTGCTTCATGTATTTAGGAGCTCTCTGGCTCAGTGTGTAAATATTCATGATTGTTATGTCTTCTTGCTGAATTGTTCCTTTTATTAATACATAGCATCCTTTTTTGTCTCTTTTAATTGTTTTACACTTGAAGTCTAATTTTTCAGATAATAGTATAGTTATTACTACTTGTTTTTGATTGTTGTTTGCATGAAATATCTTGTACCAACCTTTCACTTTCAACTTATTTTTGTCCTTGGGTCTAAAATGAGTCTCTTGTAGACAGCATATAGATGGGTCCTGTTTTTCTTAATCTATTCTGCCTGTCTATGTCTTTTGATTGAAGAGTTTAATCAATTAACATTTAATGTTATTCCCGTAAAAGGCAGTACTTTCTCCTACCATTTTGTCTTTTGGATTTATATATCATATCTAGGTTTTTCTCTTTTTACCTGATGGATAGTAATTTCTACAATATTCTCCAGACTTCTCTCTCCTGTATTTTCCTATCTGCCTGAAGTGCTCACTTTAGTATTTCTTGCAAATCCTCTCTTAGTCAAAAATTCTCTCAATAATTGTTCATCTGAAAATATTTTTTTGGTCTGAAAATATTTTTGAAGAAAAATTTTGCTGGATATAGAATGCTTGGTTGGCAGTTTTTCTCTTTTAGATTCTTAAATATATCATAATCTTAAATATATCTTAAATATATCATACCACTGCCTCCTCACCTCTATGGTTTCTGCTGAGAAAGCTACACATAGTCTTATTGGGCTTCCCTTGTATGTGATGGATTGCTTTTCTTTTACTGCTTTCAAAATTCTCTCTTTCTCTTTGACATGTGAAAATCTGATTAGTGTCTTGGAGTATGTCTATTTGGATTAATTCTGTTTGGGGTATGAGATATTTCTTGAATTTGTAATTTTATGTTTTTCATGAGTTGAGAAATTTTCAGTGATTTTTTTTCTCCATTAGTCTTTCTCCTCCTTTTCCCTTCTCTTCTCCTTCTGGGACACCCACAACACATATATTCGTGTGCTTCATGTTGTCATTTAATTCCCTGAGACCCTGCTCATATTTTTCCATTCCTTTCCCTATATTTTCTTATGCCTGTCAGATTTCAGGTGTCCAGTCCTTTAGTTCACTGAATTTTCCTCTGAGTCTTCAAATCTACTGTTGTAGGTTTCCACTGCTTTTTTCATCTCTTTTATTGTGCCTTTCATTCCCATTAAGTTTGGTGATTTGTTTTTTTTCAAACTTTCGAGTTCTTCTTTTTGTTCACCCAATGTCCTCTTTATATCCTCCCTCAACTCACTGATTTTATTTTAGACGAGATTTTCCATGTCTGTTTAAACATTCTGAATCAGTTGTTTCAACTCTTGTATTTCATTTGAAGTTCTGGTTTGTTCCTTCAATTAGGCCATATCTTTGATTTTCCAAGTATGACTTGGTATTTTTTACTGGCATCTAGGCATTTGATTTTCTTAATTAGTTTATTCATTTACCTCGGATTCTCTTGCTGGATGGCTTCGTTCTCCATCAGTTCTTTGACATTCAGTTCAACTTATTCCAGACCTCCAGCATAGGTTCTCTTTGATCAGAATCTTTCAGTTCTTGTTTTTCGGTTTCTTGCCCTGCCTATATGGAGTCTTTTTTTTTTTTTTTTTTTTTTTGAGAAGAGTCTCCTCGGATTTGATAGACCCCAGTCAGATTTCCCCGGATCACACAGGCCCACATCTCAGGAGGAAAGTGTAGCCAGCATCAGTGTTCCCTTAGGGTGAGACTTTCCTATGAAGCCTTTCCCTGGGAAGCCTTTCCTATCCTGACCAGCAGGTGGCACTTGTCTGCCTGGGGCTTCCCACCAGCATAAAGTGATGCGGTGCCTTTAACTTCAGCACTCTCCCTGCCAGGGGTATGGTATGGTCGAGACAGACATAAGGTGGTAGGATGGCTTTAATGCTTCCATTTTCCAGTCCCTGGGGCCTGAATTCTACTCGGGCTGGGCCCCACCTTTCTCTTAGGGAAGATACACACTTTAGTAAATTAAGTCCTTGCACCTGACTAGTTACTTTATTATGCGCTTGCCTGGGGCAGTGCTGGAGCCTGCAAGTGCTGCCAGTTCTATCTAATGAGCTGTTTAGGAGCAGGAAAAAAGCAAACAAACCTTTCCAGACCCAGACACTTGCTCCTTGGGTTTGTCAATCAACAACTTAAGTTGGTTCATGCCTCTATGTATCTCCAGGCTCTATCTGCCTCCTTTTCTTGGGGTCCAGCCCTTTTCCAGTATTTTGTGCTGTCCGACTAAAAAAGACTTTTTTTAATTTTCTGTCAGCCCCACCTCTTCTCTGCCAGGACAAAAACTCCTAGTACTTTTAGTTCTTATTCCAGGATTATCTGTGCTAGGGCCTATTTTCAGCAGTCAGAATTTGCTAATTAATTCTACAATTAAAGCTTGGTTGTGCTAAGCCTTTGCTGCTAGTCAAGTCTGTTTCCTTTCCCCTCCAGGAACTATCTTGCTGTGCTTGTGGGGGAGGGTGCCAGCCTCGGTGGCCAGGGAGACTTACAGTTCTGTGTGGGGTCTCAGCTGTTCCATCTGGTCCAGACTGGTGTGTGCTGTGTGCCCAGTCACTGATGTTCCCTCAGCAGTTGTTCTGTACTATTTCTTAGCTGCTCTGAAGGATGAACTAAATTCCACATCTCACTAAGCGGTCATCTTGCCCTGTCTCCATTAGTAGCTTTTTTCCAAGTGCAAACTCTTTGTACATCAAAGGACATTATCAAGAGAGTAAAAAGACAGCTTACAGAATGGGAGAAAATATCGTTTACCATATATCCAATAAGGTTTTAATATCCAGAATCTACAAAGACCTCCTTCAACTCAACAACTAAAAGACAGACAACCCGTTTGAAAATGGCCAAAGAACTTGAATGGACATTTCTTCAGATACACAAATGTCCAAGAAGCACATGAAAAGAGGTTCGACATAATTATCCATTAGGGAAATGGACATCAGAACAGCATAAAGATGGCTAGTATAAAAAAAAAGCCAAAAATAACAAGTGTTTGTGAGAATATGGAGAAAGAGGAATCCTTGTACATTGTTGGTGAGAAGCAAAATGCTGCAGCTGCTGTAGAACACAGTTTCACAGTTTCTCAGAAAGTTATAGCTAGAATTATCATACGACCTGGCAATCCCACTGCTAGGTATATACCCAAAAGTAATGAAAGCAGGGACATGAACAGATTTTGCACACTGATGTTCATAGAGGCATTATTCACAATTGCTAAAAGATGGAAGCAACTCAAGTGTCAATTAGCAGATGAAGGGATAAACAAAATGTGGTCTGTTCCTACAATGGAATATTATTCAGGCATAAAAAGTGAATTTCAGATATATATGACAACACAGTTGAAACATGAAGACATCACATTGAGTGAAATAAGCCAGCCACAAAAGGATAGATATTGTGTAACATCAATTATATGAAATACCTAAAATAAACAAAATCATAGAGGCAGAAAGTAGATTATAGGTTTCCAGGGGCTGGGGTGGGATGGAAACCAGGAGTTACTGATTAATGGGTTCAGAGTTTTCTGTTCGGGGTGATAAAACATTGGCATGGATTGTGGTAGTGCAGGCACAATATTGTGAACCTAATTGATTTCACTGAATTGTACAAATATAAGAGGTTAAAAAAATGCGAAATTTTGTCTTGTACGTATGTTGCCAGAATAAAAATTAAAAACAAAATGCAATGAGGTTAAAGATATACATATCAAAATCAAACTATTTTCTTCAGGCAATAGAAATTTTCCACAGTGGATTCTGATGTTTTTTCTCTCATATATATTGCAGCATGAATGCATGTTAATGCTTTCCTTTTGTAGTATATTTAAATTAAATACATTTCCTGTCCATGGGGAACACAATCTTTATGGCTACATATTGGAACAAATGTTGTATTTAAGGTATTCTAAATACTTTCCCTTCAATATTTCTCTATATCATAGAATTCTTTTTTGTTTGTTTGTTTGTTTTTTGTTTTGCATGGGCAGGTACCAGGAATTCAACCCTGGTCTCTGGCATGGCAGGTGAGTACTCTGCCTGCTGAGCCACCATGGCCCGCCTGATAGAATTTTATTTTAGATGGAATATAGCATTTTGCAATGGGCACTCACATTCCTTTTCTGAGCATTCATTTTCTATCACCTAACTGCTATAAGTTCCATTAGAAAGATAAACTCACAAACTGGACATCCAATTCCATCACCTTAGGGATAACAGCCACCAAAAAAGCAATTAGCTGCTCTTTGACTTGCAGTTCCCAAGGAAAAATTAATGCACAATCCTTGATATATCTAGGTTTCACCAAAAAAAATGCAATGAAATAAAAATATCTATATATATGAAAACGACATTACTAAGGAATTTTATTGTTCATATCCCTTTGCAATATTAAAATCAAATTAGGAATGATGTTAGCAGGTTGTGCCCTGCCCTTGAAGGCAAAATATTTTCAAGGGTATATAAGTGATTGTTACTTATAGCTCTCAGAAATCGTTTTTAGTATCCTCTTTAACTTCCTTAAGTGCTCCGTTATGACTCTTAAATATTAGCTAAAGCATTTACCCACAATGTTTAATGAGGTTTTTTCCTCAAGCATCATAGGTCGATAAACTAAAGGGATGAATTTAAAGGAAGAAACCAGAAGGGTCTAGATTCCAAGCATACAGAACACTTCCAGGAGATCAATACCTGTTGAACTCTATCTAATCTCCACAAAGACTTTGCAAAATGTCTTAATATATTGTTCTGGTCTCTATGAGCTTTTCATTAAACGTAGTATTACATGGATGCAAATTCTTGATTGAGCAATTTAAATGCGATCTGATTTTCATCGTATACTCTTGGATGCCAGTTCAGGTGGTGTATTGGTCTGATAAAGCTGCCAGAATGCAATATAGAAGAAATGCAATGGCTTTTATTAAGGGAATGCATTACATTACAAGTTTACGGTTCCAAGGTCATGAAAATGGCCAAATTAAGACAACAAGAAGTTACCTTCACTCAACAAAGGCTGATGCTGTCCAGAACACATCGACTGGGAAGGTACCTGGATAGCATCTGCTGGTCCCTGTTTCCTGTGGGAGTCCCTCGTTTGGTTTCTCCAGGGCTCAGTTTCATCTCTTGGCATCCCTTGGTTTTCACTTGCTCAGCATCTCATGGGAAGGCACATAGCAATGTCTGCTGGGTCCTGCATCTCCAAGCATCTGGGTCTCATATTGGCTCTGTCGGCTCTGTCACTTCTCCTCTCCAAGTGTCTGAATCTGAGGTTCTACAAACTATTTCCCCTTTTAAAGGACTCTAGGGAACTAATCAAGACCAACCTTGAATGGGTGGAGTCACATTTCCATCTAATTAAAAGATCATACTCACAACTGGGTGAGTCACATCTCCATGGAAACAATTCAATCAAAGTAGCCCATAAGATTGGATCAGGATTAAACAATGGGCTTTCTGGAGCACATAATAGTTTCAAACTGGCACACATGGTGACTTAAGTTGATTTTTACATTCTTCATTATAAGGAAATATGCAACTGGAAGCACCTTTAAATCAGAAGATTAGTAGTCATCCTTTTATATCCATTAGTCTATAAACCAATTTAATATCTGATTGGACCTTGTGTTGGCATTGGTTATCAATGTGTTCTTTTAAAACACTAAGTTGTTCATATATTTTAAAATTTCAGATTGAATCTTCTATTTTTTCATTCATCCATTCAACAATTCAACACATGTAGTAGGCAGAATAATGGCCTCTATGCCAAGATGTCCTAGTTCCTGAAACCTGTGCATACATTTACCTACATGGCAAAAGGATGTTGCAAATGTGAGTAAATTAAGGATTTTTTAGATAGGAAGATTATCCTTGATTGTCCATGTCAGTTCTTTTTCTCCCATGTAGCTGTGCATTTATCATCACAATCGACTTTTTTTTTCTTTTTTGTGAAAAATAACATATATACAAAAAAGCAAAAAAATTCAAAAACATTGCAACAGTTAGTTGTAGGACAGATTTCAGAGTCTGGGTATGGGTGGCAATTCCACACTTTTAGTTTTTTACTTCTAGCTGCTCTAAAATAACTGGAGACTAAAAGAAATGTGAATATAAGGATTCAGCAGTCATACGCATTTGATAAACCCGACCTTCTCTGTATAACTCCACCAACAACTTTGATCTTTCTCCCACTCTTCAGGGGTATTTGGGTTATGTCCATCTAACTTTTTTATGTTGGAAGGGGCTGTTGATAATATGGGATAGGGGGATGAAACTAGTTGATGTTCTGGAGAGGCTGGGCCCTCTGCATTTCAGGACTTCTCTGGACCAGGGACCCATCTGGAGGTTGTAGGTTCCTGGAAAGTCATCCTAGTGCATGGAACCTTTGAGGAATCTTATATAACGCCCTAGGTGTTCTTAGGACTGGCAGGCATGGTTTTGGTTGGGGTTTGGCAAGCTATGATAGAGAGCAATATCTAATTGGAGCTTCTATAAGATTGACTTCCAGAGTAGCATATTGACCCTCTCAGTCACTGATACCTTATTTGTTACACTTCTTTTCCCCCTGTTGGTCAGGAAGGCATTGTTGATCCCACAGTGCCAGGGCCAGGCTCATCCCTGGGAGTCATCTCCCATGTGGCCAGGGAGACCTTCACCCCTGGATGTTATGTCTACATGTGGGTCCTCTTAAGTGACAGAAGAGGCAGAAGAGATATGGGCCTGTGAGATAGCTCAGTGGGTCAGGGCTGACTTTAAAGACGGAAAGGGGCCATAACCTAAGAAGAGGTGGCATCTTCTAGAAGCTGGAAATAGCAAGGAGAGGGATACTCCCCAAAGTCTCCATAAGACCTCTGGCATTGGAGTTAGCCCATTGCAGACCTCTGATTTCTGTATTGTAAGATTACAAAGGTGCATTGTTTGTAGCCACTAGGCTTGTGGTCATTTGTGACACCAGCCACAAGAAACTAAACCAAGCAAGGATTTATGGAGACCTGATCTTGATTTTACCATTTTGGTCACTAATTCAAGGTCATCCACATGCCAGACAAGTCTACATTTTAAAGCAATTTGAGAGCTTGGGAGTAGAGCAGGTGGACCAGCTGCCCCCATCAATGTCACAGTGATCATCTAGCTGTGAACAGTGAGAGGCAACATTCTCATTCATCAGCAAATGACAGTCACCTTTTGGAAAGGGGACCTGATTCCTGTGTACCCTAAGATGCGAAACAGGAAAGCGACTTACAGTTCTGGTATTTATAGCTAATTTCTGTTTATTTGCTGGGCCATCTATGGTGGACGCAATTTTCTTATGGGAAATACCAACACCAACAAATCCACAAAAAAATAATAAACTTTAAGACTGACAGTTTAAGTCAGAACTGATCACATGTACCATATATGTTCAACTTCATAGTTTAAAGATTATTTTGACAGTGTAAACTTTTCCAACTATTTTTCTTCATGCTTCTTTGCTTTTTGTTGTTGTTGTTTGTTTGGTTATTTGTTTTGCATGGGCAGGCACCAGGAATCGAAGCTGGGTCTCTGGCATGGCAGGTGAGAACTCTGCCATTGAGCCACTAGGCCTGCCCTTAATGCTTTTTTGTTTTAATCACAATTTTAGTTGTTGAAAATCATCTCTTCATTAGTGAGGAACAGTTACGCCTTGGGGCGACTCTGATGACGTTCTTTCTTTCTCCACTTTCCTTGTTCTTTCTTTCCATCTGTGGCAGAGCAAGTTACATATCACAGGAAGAAAAATGTGTTGTTAATTTTAACCACATTCCTTTCGGCATGAACCTATTGTAAATAGGACCTTTTTGAAGCTGACATAGTTAAGGGGTGGCCAATTGAATCAGGATGGGTCTTAATCTCACATTGGAGACCCTATAGAGAGAAAGCTGTGGGGAAGAGCTGAAAGCCAGAAGTTAGTGGGAACAAAGAAGAGACAGAATGTTACCATGTGATGAAAAGGCCAAGGAACCCAGGGATTATCAGCCAGACACATATTAACAAACTTGAAAGGAAGCAAACCTTCCATCCTCTAAAACAGTGAGCCAATGAATTCCTGTTGTTTAAACACACTCATTGTGTGGTGTTTGTCATAGCAGCTGGAAAACTAAGACACCATCCTTAACTCCTTCAGTCTTTTCTTTATTTCCCTTGCCCTATCATTGCCCCAGTAAAACCAACAACAGCCACAAAACCTTGTTATTAACTATGTTTTCTCCTCAATTTAGAAAATATAATCAGTGCTTAGGCAGTGGGGAAAAAGATGGGCTTTTGATTACTCTTCAGGAAGCTGTAATTTTGCTGGGAGAGAAATAGATGTAGAGAGGGGGCTAAAACAGGCAAGAGAGCATGGCAATAAATGTGGTTATCACAGCACAGACATGGAAAGTGAAGGCATAGAAAGTGAGAGCTGAAAAGCTGGCACAGCCAGAATAAGGGAAAAAGCTGAAGACCGGTCAGGACAAAAGAAGAGATCCAGAGGCAAACAGGAGGCTGGTGGGCATTGAACAAGCAAGGAAATCCCATAGTTCAAAGACCTGAGAGAGAGAGAATAATCACTGAGAAACATCTACACCTACAGATGGGGCAGAGATGGGCAGTTTAAAGTGCATAACGAAAAGGGGAGCCAGAGAAATGTAACAAGTTAATTAAAAACAGGAAACAATAAATTATGTATTTAAACTAAGTGATAACTCAAGATTAAGAGAAAAGAGACCCACAAAAGCCGGGCTTATATATCAAGCCCTAAGAAAAGGCAAAACCGAAAGCAACAAGTGCAGGACACACTGGAGAAAATCATTTGTACAAACGATATCAGAGGATATAATGGATAAAGGAGAATGTTCCCCATCTCTTCCCACCCAGACAAACAACCATGTTCACAGGAGATGTGACCCTTCCAGCCCTTGTCCACAGGCGCACAGGTTTGAGGTATTTATTCAGCATTTTCTTTTTAATGGTATAGCTGGAAGAAATTCATCTAGTTTTTCATTCTCAATGCCTTTCTCGTTATTTCCTTCTCCCCTGCTTATTGCTTCTTCTTCTTTTTTTTTTTTTGCCTGGGCAGGCACCAGGAATGGAACCCAGGTCTCTAGCATGGCAGGCGAGAACTCTGTCTACTGAGCCACCATCTGCTTTTTAACGTAGTTTGTCCTGCTGATGTTTGAACAGTGGAGATGGAAGAGGCGTTGGCCCACAAGCGAGGGCAGGGAGCCCAGCGGTCTGGCGAGGATGAGAACTAATGTCAGGCAGGAGAATCAGCTACGCAAGGCAATGACTAGCTGTAGCCAAATACTGATGGCATTCGAGGAGTTAGGAATGAAATTTAAATTAGATTTTTTTTCCAGGGACCTAACTCGGACAAGTTGATGGAGGTCACCAAGAGGCATGGTTTGGCTCTTTATGATCAAAAAATGGTAAATGCCTAACGGTTAGGTTTCCTGGAAGTTCAGTGAGTTCCCTGCTTGACTTGAAATGTTTAAGCAAAAGTTGAATGATCGCTTGTTCATCTCACATGAAACTCAAGCATTAAGAAGGAAGTAGTTTTAGAGATCATATCTAATGTCTCTCACAATTCTGAAAACCTCTGATAATTTAATACTTTGAATGAGTGCAAACAACTCTCACCATAATACATTTCATTACAAGTAAACAATCATTAATAAAGTATGTGCTCTTTTTTACCTATATTGGCTGAATGTGTATAACATAACTTAGTCATATAGTATAACCATATACTAGTACCTATCTCAGTCACTCCAAGAATAGAAAATGTGCTCTAAAATTTTATACCTATTAATTTTCTCAGTATCCATGGTATTAAGGAACAATCCTTAAGTATAAATTAGAAAGTTTGGGGTGTGGGGAGCAGTTATAAATGGCAACACAACAAAGCACCCAATTCTTTCCTCCACAAGAAAATGCAACACAAAAGAGATCCCTCTACAAAAGATTAAATTGTGCTTTTAATTACGCTTTACGCAATTCCATCATTGGTGGTTCTTGCCCTCTGCCCTTCTCTGTCTTATCAGCCCCATTAACCTGGCAGAATGACCAGCCCACATCTGAGGCAGCGAGGCTCCTGCTGATTCAACAATCTCCACAAAATGACTTCCTGCAATAACATTTCTGCTTGGCTCAAACTGAACTGGCAACTGGGGAACAATTACTTCCCATCATTAGTTCCATTTAAAATGCAAAATTGGGTTTTTCTGATTTGCACATTTGCAGAATAGTTGTTTTGCTGTTTATACCTGACACTGATGAATTACTGTATTTTTCTGGAAAAATAAAATACCTCAGTCCTTGGAATTGTAGACAGGATCGTGGTAGACAACTGTTGTCCAAACTGCCCAATAATTGTGATTAGTGCTTGGAAAGTATTAAAATTATACGTCTTGAGTAGTTTGTTGACCACTAAATAGAAGTTAGGTAATAGAGACAAGAAAAATGGTATTTATATTTCACAAAATGAGCTCTTTTTTAAAAAAAATGACTGGTTTCGCGAATATATTCCTTTCCTGAAGCCTAAGACCTTGCAGGCAGCTCTAAGAATAACTGAAATTTGTTATTTTATATGAAAATACTTGAAACTTGTTGATTTATATGAAAGTTATTATCCTACTACTATAGTTTCTAACTTACATCTCAAGTTATTTCTTGTTAGCTTTTCAAACTGAATAACACAAGAAACAGACACAGACCCAAATTAATATCAAAGCAGCACAGGAGATGAAAAGCTAAGGGTAAAAGACCCTGAGTCAAAATGGTTCCATGACCTGAAGCTGCCCTACCTGCTTAGGAGAGAAACCCAGATACCATAGCATCACCACAGGGCCAGCTTGCCTGGGGCTGGGCAGACAAGTCCAGATTGCGTCGAGGGGCCTCACAGGACCTGACAATACCCCTCTTTCATATCATCATGGAAGAGACTCCAATCTCTCCCACTGTTGCCCAAATCACAACCTCTCAACCAATTTAAAAGTCACAACCAAAATCAAAGGCACTGAACCCCACACCACCCACCTCCAAAGAACTCCCAAACTAGTTTTCACTGATCTAGGTATCAGCTGGACACCTTCCCCTTTTCTAGTCAACGCCCCTCTGGAGAAAATGCTTTCTTTTCCCTTGGCTTGTGGTCCACTGCATCTGGCTGTTTCCAGTTTTACTTCTCTCCTTCTCCTCCAAACACAGTTCAGAGTAGGTCCAGTGTCTGAGCAGATCCTAAAGGTCCCCCTGGACAGCGGCCCTCCCACCATGTCTGCCTTTCTGAGGAGGGGGTGGTCACCATCCATGAGAATCCCCAAGCTGGGTTCATGGACCTTAAGTCCCAGCACAGAGCATGGGGTGAAACCATGCTGATGGATGCAGGGAGAAACCCTGGCTCTTTTTGTCCATGCCTTTTCTACTGCATTCTGTTCAACGTGTAAATTTGAATATCTACAACATGCTGGGCATCGTTCTAGACCCAAGGATCAGAAATGTCATAAGGGAGATATGTCCTTCCCTAAGGTGACTCCCTCTGGATCTCAGTGACAGGGTCCAGGGCTGTCCTTTCTTGATAGCCTCTGGCCCTTCACTTTCAAGTCGTTCCTCAGCCATGCCCTTTATCAGGACCCCAAATGGAAAGGGGCCACTCGTTTGCAGAGGGCTGCTCACAGGCAAACCTGGCTCTCACCTGGGTTTGCAGATTCCCCCAGCTGGTGGGTATTTCAAGCTTGTGATCTATACCAGCATTTGCATAAACAAGTGGGAGTGGCTATAAAACAGCAGATATCAGAGCAGATAGACCAGTACTTTCAGGCTCAGTCTGCCAAGGTCCCTAAGACTTAGCACCCTCCCCATGAGAGCCCGGACACAAAGGCAGCCCCTCGTTGCTCATGCCTAGCCTTTGAAGAGGGGATGACAAATAGCAGCGTCTACAATGAAATTGTTCAGCTTTTGCTCTGAGATAAAAGCACCTCTTAAAAAATCACATGCAGAGTGCAAGTCAGTAAAGCTTAAGGCAGGGCACCATAACTTTACATGTGAATAGAACTCGGGAACATATTACAGCACAGAGCACTCTTATTTAATTACATTTATGTAACTATTTGTACTTGGCAGTGAAAGGAAAGGAAAATAGGAAGAAAGGAAAGGAAGTGGGAGAGAAGAAAGAAAGAAGGAAAAGGAGAGGAAAGGAGATGGATAGATATATAGGTAAAGATAGATAAGACATTGGATAAATAGAAAGCTATAAATAGATAGCAGATTTAAGATGAATTTAAGGATTGTTTTAAAGTAATAGTCACAATACGTGATTTTGCCTTACAACCGTTCTATAGGACACAGCCACCACATAAGATGGAACTACATTCTACACCAAAGCATTTCTACAGATCTCACCTCTCTTGAGCAGTGCTGTGCCTTGATTAAGAAGGCAGATTCCAGAGCCAACTACCTACCTGGGTACCCAGATCCTTTACTCCCCAGAAGTGAGACACACTCTCACTGCCTAGTGTCCTCTTCCATAAAATGGAGATGAGAATTACAATATCCACCTCACTTTTGGCTTAAAATTAAATGCATTTGTAACACTTTTGAAACAGTGTCTTTTAAGTCATAAGTCAAATATGTTTCTGAGTATTTTTGATGACACAAATCTCATGTGAGGTAAATCTGAAAGGTATCTTTTTTTTTTCCAGTGGAAAATATGTAGGGTTTAAGTGAATTGCCTGGAGATCCAAAGCAAGTTCCTGGTGGAGTATGGACCATAAGTCAGGTTTCCAAAGTCCCCATGCAGGGCTGACGTGGAACAAGAGGATGAAACTGGCCAATCTCACCTCAGCAAAGGGGCAGAAGGAAAGCCGTTTCTATCTCAGTCCCAGGACACGGGACTAACTCTTGCCTTCATGGACCCAAACACTCTGTGTTTTCTAGGTCAGCGTCTCTGGAATGCCCAGCACAAAGAGGAAGGCCCTGAGGGGCACAGAGAAAGGCCAGGTCCCATACCTTAAAGAGCCCAGAACATAGGATGACAATTCCCTGGGGAGTGATGACGCCCCGCCCCCATTTTCTCTCACCCTGTGGTGGGGCTGGAGTTGGACATGGTTCACTCCAGGTGGGTTTGCAGGGCCCTGGCCCAGTCCATGAGGGAGGTGGGCAGGAGCTAGACTTGACTTAGCAGATAGCTGTCCTGGAATGTGCTCTCAGAAGCTGCCCATCCCTTCTGAGCCCCTCTTTCTGGAGCTGCTCAGCAAAGGCATAGGAAGGACGAGGAGGCCACCCAATTCTTGCCAAGCAGTAGCAGGACCAAGAGAACATGGCATGCTTTTCCAAGGCCTCTCCACTCTTCTTCACTGGGGACGGGGCACACTTTTTTTGCAGGACACCAGAGGCCAGCAAAGAAAGGAGGAACTGATTGCTTTGGAGTGGTTCAGGGCTCTTGTTTTCTTATTTTTTGCACCCGCTCTGTTTTTATTCGTATTTTGAAACTGTGACTACATTCAGAGACTGCCACACAACTAACCAGCACAGTCAACATATACTGGGATGGAAACACACGGTTTCTACTCATCTCTCTGCCCTCAAGTCCTGCCTCAAGTTCACTCATGAACAGAAAATCGTCCATTCTGCTCCCCTGAGTAGAACCCTTTGGTAAGTAGCTCCTTAATGCTCTGAGGACCTCCAAGGGCCTCAGCCTGTCCTCCAAATGAGCCCACCCACATCATCCCTTCCTTGCCATGCATACAGTACAAGCACCCCCAGGACCAGGTGTCCACCCGGATGCACTTCGCTCTCGGTGCTGCTGGCCTGCCTCCACGTGGGCTGGACCACACCCACCCCCCAGAGCTCAGGGCCATGTGGTCACCTGCTCCCCTCCCCACCAGCCTGTCTCAGCCTTCTCCTGAGTCCCCAACCCCAACCAGTCAAATGCTCACTTCAGCTTCCCCAGCACCCTCTCCAGAATTCTACTGCTTTACTTCTCAGGATGTATTAAATTATCTGCTCAGGTACCCCAACTCAACTCAGAGTGGCATAGAATAGAGACCACATCATATTCATCTCTGTATTTCCAGCCCTGAGACAGGATGAGGAGAAAAGAAGCTTTTAATACATGTATATGGAACATACATATATATTCAAGGACCAAAAAAACAAGCAAAAGAAAAACAAAAAGACCACTGTTCCGAAACAACTAGCCATTAAATGTCTATGACAAGACTTGAACTGATGAATGGGACCCCTCTGCCAACTTCTGGGCAAGACTTAGTGCTATTAGGCCTCGCTCCATGCTAGGGTGTCTTGGTAACCGTTTGGTGACCTAAGACCAGCACAGATGACATCACAGGGACCAACCTATTCTGATCTACGTGGGAATGAAAGGGCTTAAATGACAGAGGGGAAGTCAGACAAACCAAAGTAGGAGCCAGAATCTGTGGTGGGGGTGGTTTCTGAACAGGCATCAGAGTGGGGTAAAATTCTGAGAGATGAAAGTGAACAGTATTTGTGAAGAGGGAACAGAATGAGCAAACTGTGCAACCTCAGCTGGGAGCTCCAACCTAGGCAAAAATCAGCTGAACGTGTGTACAGAAGAGTGAACGGCAGCCCGATCAACCACAGGAAAATTAATCAAATAAACAATGAGACAGGAAACACCATCTTTCAAAATTTAGTCCTGAAGATAATAAAGGCTTTATATGATGCCTTTACCTTTTCTTTGACAAATAGAGTCTGGACTAACCTTCAACTTCATTTTAATTTTATGGTTTTCTTCAGAAATCATTGCTGGTGTCCTTCTTTTACTGCAGAGAATTCAATTTAAACAGCTGTCATAGGTAACTGGTAGATGGATGAGTGGGCGTTCAGTGGGGTTTCAGTTCCATTTGGGGTCTTCTTTCACAATTATGAGGTACAGATGAATGTAAAAATCATTAACATTAACTGAAAACAGCCATTTGCTGCAACTCAGAGACAAACAGTGAGCCTGATATATCGTTTAGTGTTTCAGTTCAATACTGAGATTTTGGTTTATGACTTCGTAAGTGGTTTTTCCATTTGAAAGGTTTAAAAAAACACAGCAGAGCAAGTTTAAAAATAATTGTTAAATATACTAGAAGAGTTTTACTAACGGAAGATCATTTAGGATAAATTCCAGAAAAACTATCTGGGAACAATATCAGAGAACAGGAAGATGAACTATTCGTGATTAATTCAGGGTAACTCCTAGGTGACCCTGTGTTAGTGCTGAGTACAAACTGTAGTTACTTATGTTTATAGATGCAAACATTCCTATGTGGGCTGGTGACACCACCAGCAGCACGTTCTAAAAACTTCAATTGGCTTCCAGCATCAAATGCCAGTCAAGAAATCAGACTTTCTGAATATAGCTGTTCTACGTGGGGAAAAGGACACACTGCCCTTGAGGTTTGTCTTAAAATGTCCTGTGATGTGCTATTGTGAGAATAATTAATGGCACTGAATTGTGTATGTATGTAGTGGAAAGGGGAAGTTTAGAGTCATGTATGTCACCAGAAGGAAAGAGGGAGACTAAAACATGGGATTGCATGACACAGTGAATCTTGTGGTGGACAATGACTGTGATTAACTGTATAAATATAAAATAATTTTCTCACGAACCAGAACAAATATATGACACTAGTTCAACTTTTAGTAGGACTTTGAGGAATAAATTTGTAAGATTAGCTCCGTCATCTCTGAAGAGCACTGTAGTTGCCCTTCTCTGTGGGTCAGATATTACTGTGGAGCCACTGTCATGAGCTGGAATCCTTCAACGCAGTGGGATGACCAGATCCAGAGTTGGCAGAGGCCATGGGGTGACAGTTAATCACCATAGACAAGCTGGATGTGGCAACCATAATGGACAGCAGACTCAAAGCAGCAGTCAAAATAATCTGACTTGCAGAGACTTACGGCACCGGCTAGTAGATCTAGAAGCGAAATGGATGGCAACCTACTAAGTTTTTGTTTGACCTGTATAAGCAGAAGACTTATAGGTCATATAAATGAAAGTCTAACTTGAATTACAAAAACAGAGAGTCACAGCCCCTTAATCATTTCCCAGAACTGAGACAGTTTTCAGACCCAGAGCCCCTTGAATGAGGGGAAGGCCAGGTACCCTTGGGGAAGGACCCTATTACACTACTAAAAATGTTCACTGCTAATCTTCCTCCAAGCCTTCCCCAGGGAAACCAACAGGCATTTACTTACAGTGCATTGGGGAAAAGGAAATAATCATATATTTTGTGGATTACCAGACACTGGCTCAGAAGTGACTCTAATTCCAGGAAACCCAAAATGTCACTCTGGTCCACCTGAGTAGGGGCTTATGGAGGTCGGGTGATCAATGGGGTTTTAGCTCAGGTCCATCTCACAGGGAGTCCAGTAGGTCTTCAAACCCATTTGGTGGTTATTTCCCCAGTTCCAGAATGCATCATTGGAACAGACATACTCAGAAACTTGCAGAATCCCCACACTGGTTCCCTGACTCATGGGGTGAGGGCTATTATGGTAGGAAAGGCCAAGTGGACACCACTAGAACTAACCCTACATAGCAAAATATTAAATCAGAAGCAATATGGATTCCTGGAAGGACTGCAGAGATTAGTGCCATTGTTGAGGACTTGAAGGATGCAGGAGTGGTGATTGCCACCACATCTCCATTCAACTCTTATTTGGCCTGTGCAGAAAACAGATAGGTTATGAAGGATGACAGTGGATTATCATAAACTTAACCAGGTGGTGACTTCAATTGCAGCTACTGTTCCAAATGGGGTATTATTGCTTGAACAAATAAACACATCCCTTGGAACCTGGTATGCAGCTACTAGACCTGGCAAATGCTTTTTTCTCAATAGTTGTTAGTAAGGACCACCAGAAACCATTTGTTTTTCAACTGCCAAGGCCAGCATTATACCTTAACTATTCTATCCAAAAGGTATATCAACTCTCCAGCCCCATGTCACAATCTTGTCCATAGGGACTTTGATCATTTCTACCTCCCACAAGACATCACACTGTACCATTATACTGAGGATATCATGTTGATTGGACCTGGTAAGCAGGAAGTAGCAACTACTCTAGACTTATTGGTAAGACATTTGCATGTCAGAGGATGGGAGATAAACAAAAACAGAGGGGCCTTTCACCTCAGTAAAATTTTTAGGTGTCCAGTGGTGTGGGACATATCAAGATATCTCTTCCAAGTTATTGTATCTGGTCCCTTCTATGACCAAAAAAGAGGCACAACACCTAGTTGGTCTTTTTGGATTCTAGAGACAACATATTCTTCATTTAGGTGTGCTCTTCTGGCCTATTTATCGAGTGCCCAGAAAAGCTGCTAGTTTTGAGTGGGGACCTGAATAAGAGGAGGCTCTAAGACAGGTCCTGACTGCTTTGCAAGCAGCTCTGTCATTTGGACCATATGATCCAGCAGATTCAATGATGCTGGAAGTGTCACCAGCAAATACAGGTGTTGTCTGGAGCCTTTGGAAGGCCCCTGTAGGAGAATCACCACAAAGACCCTTTAGGATTTTGGAGCAAAGCCTTACCATCCTCTGGAGATAACTACTCTACTTTTGAGAAACTGTTTTGGCCTGTAACTGGGCAATAGTAGAGACAGGATGCTTAACCATGGATCACCAAGTTACCAAGAGAACTAAACTGCCTATCATGAACTGGGTGTTGCCTGACCCACCAAGCCATAAAGTCGGGCATGACAGCAGAACTTCATCATAAAATGGAAATGGTAAATTAGAGATAGGGCTCAATCAGGTCCTGAAGACACAAGTAAATTACATGAGGACGTGGTCCAAATGTTTATGGCCCCTAATCCTGCCACATTAATTTCTCTTTCCCAGCCTAGAACTATGGCCTCTTGGGGGAGCTCCTTACAATCAGTTGACCGAGGAAGAGAAAACTCGGGCCTAGTTCACAGATTATTCTAAAACAATATGCAGGTACTATGTGAAAGTGGATAGCTACAGCACTGCATCCCCTCTTTGGGAAGTCCCTGAAGGACAGTGGTGAGGGGAAATCCTCCCAGTGGGGAGAACTTCAAGCAGTGCATCTGGTTGTTCATTTTATATGGAAAGAGAACTGGCCAGAGGTGTATTTGTATACTGACTCATGGCCTGTTGCTAATGGTTTGGCTGGATGGTCAAGGATTTGGAAGGAGCATGATTGGAAAATTGGTGACAAAGAGGTCTGGGGAAGAGGTATATGGATAGACCTTTCTGAGTGGGCTAAAAACATGAAGATATTTGTGTCCCATGTGAATGCACACCAGAGGGTGACTTCAGCAGAGGAAGGTTTTAGTAATCAAGTGGATAAGATGACCCATTCTGTGAAAATCAGTCATCCTGTTGCACTAGCCACTCCTGTTATTGCCTAATGGGCTCATGAACAAAGTGGTCATGGTAATAGTAATGGAGGTTTTGCATGGGCTCAGCAACATAGACTTCCACTCACCAAGGTTGCCCTGGCTAAGGCCACTACTGGGTGCCTGATCTTTCAGGAGCAGAGACCCACATGGCACCATTCCCCAAGGTAATCAGCCTACTATCTGTGGCAGGTTGATTACATTGGACCACTTCCATCATGGAAGGGGCAGTGATTTGTTCTAACTGGAAGAGACACATACCCGGGATATGTGTTTGCCTTCCCTGAATACAACGCTTCCGCCAAAACTACCATCCATGGACTTAAAGAATGTTTTATCCACCATCAAGGTATTTCCATACAGCATTGCTTCTGATAAAGAAACTCACTTCTCCGCAAATGAAGTGCAGGAATGGGGGCACATGCTCATGGAATTCTCTGGCATTATCATGTTTCCCATCTTCCAAAAGCAACTGGGTTGAAAGAACGGTGTAATGGCCTTTTAAAGACCCAATTCCAGTTCCAACTAAGTGGCAATACCTTGTAGGGCTGGGGCACTACTCTCCAGGAGGCTGTGCATGCTCTGAATCAGCATTTGCTCTATGTTGCTGTTTCTCCCAGAGCCAGGATTCACAGGTCCAGGAATCAAGGGGTGGAAATAGGAGTGGCACGAGTCACATCACCCCTAGTGATCCACTAGAAAAAAATTTGCTTCGCATCCCTGCAAACTTAAGCTCTGTTGGTCTACAAGTCTTAGTTCCAAATGGCATAGTACTCCTACCAGGAGACACAGCAATGATTCCATTGAACTGGAAGTTAAAACTGCCAGTTGACCACTTTGGGCTTCTCATGCCTCTGAGTCAACAGGCAAGGAAGAGGATTTTATTGTACTGGCTTGGGTGATTGACCCTGACTATCAAGGAGAAATAGGACTGCAACTACACAATGGAGGTAAAGAAGAGTTTTCCTGGAATACAGGAGACCCCCTAAGGTGTCTCTTTGTACTACCATGCCCAGTGACTAAATTCAATGGAAAATTGCAACAACCCAATCCAGTCAGGACTACCAGTGGCCCAGAAACTTCAGGAGTGAAGGTTTGGGTCACCCCATCAGGGAAAGAGCCACAGCCAGCTAATGAGGGTAAAGGGAACATGGAATGAACAGTGGAAGAAGGTAATGATAAAGATGAACTATAACCACGTGACCAGTTACAGAAATGAGAACTGTGATGGTATGACTATCTCCTCCTTGTTTAATTATGAGTATCTTTGTGTTTGTACTAAAGCAAATACCTTGTTTTCTTCTTATCAGATGACATGAGTTGTATCATTCATATTAAAAGTGAATGCTATCCAAGGACTTGCACCTTATTCTGGAGAGATTTAGTGAATCTTCTATTTTACACAGGACAGCTGAGTATTATTAGGTGAAAATATGTCTGTTATTATGCTCTATTTAGAGATTACGTATAGTTAAAGTGATGTGTATAGCTGCCAAGTTGACAAGGGGTGGACTGTAATGGTTAGGTTCACATGTCAACCTGGCCAGGTTATGGTGCCCAGATGTCTGGTTAAGCAAGCACTGGCCTAACAGTTACTGCAAGGACATTCATGGCTGGTTAATAAGCCAAAAGTCTGGCTTATTCAATCATCGGCAATTGACTGCATCTGTGACTGATTACATCTACGATCAACTAAGGGATCCAGAGAATCCAATCAGTTGGATTTAATCCAATTAGTTGAGGGCTCTTAAGGGAGAAAAGAGAACTTTCACTTCTTCAGTCAGCCAGACTCTCCTGGAGAGTTGATCAATGACCTTCATTGGAGTTGCCAGCTAATGGCCTTCCCTACAGAATTTGGACTCATGCATCCCCACAGTTGCTTGAGACACTTTCATAAAATCTCATATTTACAGATATCTCTTGTTGGTTCTGTTTTGCTAGATATCTCTGACTAATACAATAATAAAGTAGTATGTGGGGAAAATGTACCTACAGCAAATTATTAACAGTAAAATAATTTAATTTTTTATCAACAATAACAGATGTACCACATCAATACTAGGGGTCAGTGCTGGGGGTCATAACGTGTATGGGATGTTTAGGTTGTCTTTTCTTTTTTATTTTTTTTTGGAGTAATGAAATTGCCCTAAAATTGATTGTGGTGATGAAGGCACAACTACGTGGTGATACTGTGAGCCACGGATTGTATGGATTGTATGGTGTGTGAATATACCTCAATACAACTGCATTAAAAGGGAAAAACTGTCCTGTGACGTTGTGTGATTAAGTGAAAGACAGAGACACTAAAACTGAAGTTTTAGGGCTCTGTGCTTTCTTCAGACCAATCCCTGTATCTTCAGGGACTGGGCAATCTAATCAGATCTGAATAATATTTTGCCACAAAGAGTTGGCCACAGAGATGATATGTTAATCAGTTTGGATTTTTCTTTTGCTTGGTCCGTTATCAGAGTTATCAATTCATTCCTTCAACAAATGTTTCTCAAGTCCCCATACACAAAGCACCATGTTCAGTGCCAGGGGAAACTTTATAGAAAAAAATGCTAGATGTCATGACGTGTAATATTTTACCCTCAATCTCAAGTACCATCAATTGCAAGTTGCACCATCAATGTAATTAAAGTAACATGGAACAAATTAAATATTCACAATCACAGTTAAAATTTGAGCAAGGCCTTCTCTATATTCAATTTCTAAATTTATCAGAATTTGGCTTACAGGACAGTACATTTGGCTGGTTCCCTGTCAACTCAAACACATCTTATCCAAAAGTGAACTTTGGCTATTATCTTACTCTAACCCCCAGTTCCCTCATTTCAGTGAAGATCACCCTCCAACCAACAGCCAATTGTTCAAATCTGAAACCAAGGACTTCCCTTCATTCCTCCTTCTCTGTCACAACTGCATTCCATATCAAACTCAAGTCTTTTAGAGTTTTCTTCCAAAGTCTAATTGGAGTGAGTGCACTATCTCTGCTGCTGTTCCTGGCCAAACATGATTCCTATCCACAGCCTCCCAACTCCATGCCCACATCCTCTCTGCCTTGGAGTGGTCTCTCAAACCAACCAACCCAATGATGCCGTTAGTCTGCTCGGTACCCTTCAAAGGTTCTCCACTGTCCTTGAGTGAAGATGAATCTCTCCATCCTGGTCTACAGGGCCTGCTGCCCTCACTTTCATCCTGTCACTTCAGTTCCCTGAGGAGGTCAGTCCTTCCCTGCCTAGGGTCGTGGCTGCTCCAATGCTCTCTCTGCCAAGAGGACCCACCTTCTCCCTGCCTCTGACCATTCTTCCTTGGCTGGATCTTCTTGCTTCTTCAGAAAGCCTCACCTGACTAAGGGAGATACCTCTGCCACCTTTTTCTCTTTCACAGCGCCCTCCTCTTTTTCTTCAAAGAGGTTAACCCAGTTTGTAATTAAACAGTGTTCACTTTCTTTGCACATTGTCTGCCTCCCTTACTAGATGTTACAAGCTCTATGAATTGGTATTAACCAACTTGAAAATATTTTTATCTAATCTGAAAACTCTGACAGTTTTCACACCCTTTGAATAATATAAGAAGACATGTTCTACAAACACATCTTTTAATTTCAGCGCTTCTTATACTGTGATCTTTCTGAAGAATTTTAAATGACAAATTACCACCCAAATTTAAACAAAAAGCTCAACCCTTTGTAGTATTATTAATGTAAATAAGTTCAATTTGGTTGTCGAGGATTTGAATAGCTACTTCTTACTCATAGCTAAGTTCATAGTTTGAGGGAAATGTTAATTAGAACATGATTTATTCCTTAGTTATAAGATGTTTTATATAATTTCAAAAATGTCTAAATGAGGGTGAAAACTATTCTAGTATTAAGAAAATAAAATATTGTTTTTTGTTGTTCTCTACTAAACCTCATTTAGCTTTGGGACCACATTTTATAGATTATCTGGAAGAGACCTGTGCTGGTTTAAAGCTGTTATGTACCCCAGAAAAGCCATGTCCTTTTTCCTGATCTAATCTTTTGTGGGCAGCCATGTTTCATTTAATCCTGGTTCAACATCATGGGGTGGAAACTTTGACAGGTTTGTTTCCATGGAGATATGGCACAGCCATTTGTGGGTGGGACCATTTGAGTAGATAAAGATGTGACTCCACCTATTCAAGGTGGGTCTTGATTAGTTTACTGGAGTCCTTTAAAAGGGGAAATATTTTGAAGAATGCAGGTGCTTGTAGTTGCTTCAGAGTCTGCAGAGATGAAAACATTTGGAGATGCTGGCAGAGCAGACACCTAGATACGGATGTCCAGTGGTGCAGAGCCCAACAGACTTTGCCATGTGCCTTCCTACAATATGCCAAGCAATCCAGAACCCAGAGTTGCATCCCAGAGGAGCTAAGTAAAGGTCCACAAAAGCTTAGAGAGGAAACCACTGGCATCAGATGCTGGAAGCACCGGGACTGGGAGCAAAGACCAGCAGATGCCAGCCATGTGCCTTCCCATGTGACAGACAGCAGCCTTTCTTGAGTCAAGGTATCTTTCTCTGGATGTCTTAGTTTGGGCATTTTTATGGTATTAGAACTATAATTTGTAACTTAATAAATTCCCTTTTTTAAAGTCGTTCCATTACTGGTGTACTGCATTCTGGTGGCATTAGCAAACCAAAACAGGACCCCAGTCCAACCTCTTCACTTTAGCAATGTGAAAACTGAGGCCCAACTAAGGGGCTTGGCATGGTCAGATCTTTCAAGGGTTTGGGGAGAATCCAATGTCAGCTAGAAAGCTATGGGGCTTAGTCATCTGATGTTTCCATCAGGTTTTATATCAAGCCAAATGTGATGTCATCTTGGTTGGGGGGGTCCAGTGAAGACCATGAAAACACTGTTCTCTTTCGAGGTGTATCTTGATGAGATTCATGCTTTCCAGGCTAGAGATGGTGCTGTCCAATTTCTTTATTTCTCTCCAGCCCTAGTCCAATGTGAGCCTACTTAAGATGACTCACTGACTGAGATGGTAAATGGTGTCTATAAAGATAAGTATTTTGAAACAAATTGCACTTAATAATCATGTTTTCAATGATCTGGGTTTATCTCTTTCTAGTCACTTTATAAAAAAGCATTTCTACTTTCAGCAACATTTGATAAGAAATCCCAAGTAGACCACTCTATTGCAATGAAATAGCTTATGTAATTTTTTTAAAAGGGCCCATTAAAACCTGGAGTATGCTTAGTTTTTGTCTCCAGGAAAAAAACTTCATACACCATGACTTTAAAAATTATATTCCACTGTTAATTTTCAGATTTTACATCAGAAAAAAAATCAGTGAATACTACTAGAATTTTATATTAATTGACCCAATAATTTCTTTAAAATGGCTGAATTTTATAACTCTGGAACTTTTACTATTTTGATACTTTGATAATCATCAGAGACGTGATATTCAAATTTCACTACATTTGTATTTTAATAGTTTTCCCAGAAGTAATATTCAAGATGTTTAGCCACAGTCTGACACTGACACCAACAAACTTGAACTAAGACTATCTTTATTACTGGGGCAGAGCCTGGTGGCCTCTGGGGAAGGCAAATGTAATCCTTCATTTGCTGTATCCTAAGAAAGCCCAGGTGCTGGGGGAGGAGATGGGAGCCGGGATGTTAGGGAAGTGGGGGTGGGGCTGGCAAGCTCAGAACAGTGGCTTTTAACACATATGGATATATTATAAAATTGTATAATCAATTAGGCTATTCAAGTGCATGCCAGCTGAATATTAGCCCACTCTTTTATTTACACCATCACAATTTCACGATTTAAAATAAAACCCATACTCGAATATTTACAGCTGCTGCTGATGATATCAATTAACAGAAGTAATTGATAGTAATAATAATAATATAATGTCTGTCATACTGGACACCAATAATCTCATTTCATCTGAACAATGCTTCTGCAGAGGGCAGGAATTTAAAAATGAATATAGCAGCTGAAAGCCTTAGGTCCCAATACTGATTCTTAGGTCTCCAGTATGGTCTAAATTATAAAGGAATACATTGGGCACAAATAAAGCTCAGTGGTCTCTTAATTAGGCCACAGAGATTTCTCTAAAGGAATACATGACATTTATACCACTACTTGCCATTCATTTCAGTGTCTGCAGACAGAAGGTAATAGCATCTCCCCATTAAATCTTCACTCACCTGGGAATAAAGACTTGCTGAATTTCCGCCCGTGCTCTCTCTCACTGAATTTCCACCCAAGCTCTCTCTCACTTAGTGTACGGAGCTATTCTTGGACAGCTCTGGGGCAGGCATAAAGATTCCAGCCTCTCTGGCTGGCAGGCAGTCAAGTGATGAGAATTCCAGCTTTCCTATCTTAAGAGCACCAGGGACAATTACAAATACTGCTGGCATGATTTTGGAATATAAAGAATGGGTGTAGGCTCATTCAAAAAGGAAGTGCCTTTTAAACAATAAGGCACAAATCTTAACAATGCAAAACATTACCATATACACAGGCAGAAATATGCCTCTCTACACTTGCGTGTGTATATGTGACTGTGCAAGTGTGCACACACACACACATGCAGACTTCAAGATATCTAGAGAAGGAACATTCTTCCAAACAACTCACCTCAAATATTTTTTTGGGGGGGGAGTGCATGGTCCAGGAATTGAACTGGGTCTCCTGCAAGGAAGACAAGCATTCTACCACTGAACCACCCATGCACCCTACCCCCAAATGTTTTATAAATCAGATGCAGAAGTTCTCTTTTGGCCACAGCCTCTTTAAGTAACCCACCTAAATTCAGAATGGACCCAGGAATGGAACATTTAGCGGAGCAGACTACATATCTCCAAGGAAAGGAAAGAATGAGCATCACTGACTCCCTGTACCCAGGTGTCATGGTCAGGTTCATGTGTCAACTTGGCCAGGTGGTGGTACTTGTTTGTCTGGGTGGACAAGTGCTGGCCTGTCTGCTGAGATGACGACATTTCATAGAATTAGATCATGATCACATCAGCTGCATCCACAGCTGATTCCATTTGTAATCAGTCAAGGGGAGTGTCATTTTAATGAGTGATGCTTCATCTAATCACGGGAAGCCTTTTAAGGAGGATTCAAAAGAGACAGGCTCTCTTCCTGCTTTGGCTGGCGAGTCTCTCCTGTGGAGTTCATCCAGACCCTCCATTGGAATCATCAGCTTCACAGCCTGCCCTACGGATTTTGGACTCTATGTTCCCATGGTTACATGAGGCACTTTTATAAATTTTATATTTACAAATATTTCCTGTTGACTCTGTTTCTCTAGAGAACCCTGACTGAGGGGACAAGAGTACAAGGGCAACCTTGGAGGAAAAGTAACAAAAGCTAAAACCTTCTGAGCATTTGCTCTGAGCCAGACACGGCTGACCAGTGGAGCTTCCCTAGAACATGAGCTGGTCAGTGTTCTTATCACGATCTGGTCAGTGAGGGACCAGTGGAGCTTCTCTAGAACATGAGATGGTCAGTGTTCTCACCACCATCTGGTCAGTGAGGAAACTGAGGTGCAGAGGCCCAAAGGACCTCACCAAACCGCCAGTTCTGGAAAGTAGAGGAGCAGGATTTGGTTCTAAATTCATATAATCCCAAGCGGCATGAGCACAGGATTCCCAGCCAGAGGTGCAGCCCCAGCTCTGTGCTGAAGGTCTGGGCCACCTGTCCAGGGCGCCGGGGTCCTATTTGTGACATCTCTGTACTGAGAGTATGATTCACGGCAAAGGGAGCCTAATGTTGACTTAGAGAAAGCAATACTTTGCTGTGATTTCTGACAAACCCTGTCTGAGAGATGCTTTAGGAGCACATTTCACAAGTCCTGGAAGGGGTCTCTGATGTCCAAAGTCAAAATAACTGCATTTCGCTGAAAAAAGCCTTTCAGCCTCAAAACATAAACCACATAACAGAAGTCAGACATACATGGCCCATGCCAGAAATGAAAGGCTTGCTGTCATGCGAACTGGCCATATGGGGAGTATAAACACTGCTCTCCAAACAGCCGCTCTCAGAGGAAGTCAAAATTTGATTTAAAATTGGCAAACTAACTAAGGGGCCTGCGAAGCTCCGCGGAATGAGAAAGAACCATGATGGCCGACAGCTATGAACGAGCAAAGCTGGCAGAGCAACGTATTTCCCCAACTAGAACATTCCAGGGTCCTACCAGAAATATTCTCTGCAGATTTCAGTGCCTGAAAACATTCAACAGCCCACATCAAGCTAAGCTGCAGCTGAAGCAAGGTGAGAGGCTGGGTAAACCCCTACGTTTTATTTTGACACTTTTTTTTAAAAGCTCAAGAGATATGATGGGATTTTGTGTTTCACTGTCTTCTTCACCCCCCATGCTCCCATCCTCGTGCTGTGTGTGCAAATTTCCAAAGGAACCTGGTGCTAATATCATCTCCTATCTCTCCATAAATGCAATTCCACAGCAAGTTCATACTGTGTTACTGCTCGCCCTGAAATATTTGAGTCAAAAGTTTTACTTTTCTCGGTTTTGACTCAAACAGAAGCAACATTCTTTCCTCTCTGGCCAGGGTGTGGGAGGGGGATGTAAAGTCCACATATAATTAAATATATCCTCTTTATAAGGTTGTTTTGAGTTAGACCTACATATCCTTTCACCGCTACCCACTAGGGAGCTAAAGCAAACACACAGACTTTAGTGTACGTAAACATATCTTCTAGTCTTAGGTATCTGGCACTCTCCAATTTAAAATCATTTTTTTTTAATTGTGTATACCACGTTCATCAAATTGCAATCTTCTGATTACCAAGCAGATTGTTTCTCACAACTAGAAATGAGTTGGGTGGGGAAGTAAATGAAGAGCTTCTTTAGCCTGTGGGAGCAAAAGTAGAAGCAATCTCAGTTCTCAACTGCATGGCAAGCCACTTTATTCTAAGAGCAAAAAAAATATCATAGAGCGTGTTTTAGTTTGTTAAGATGCTCAAAGCAGGTACCATAAAACGGGGTGCTTTTTTTTTCTTTTTTAGCATGGGCAGGCACCAGGAATCGAACCCAGGTCTCCGGCATGGCAGACGAGAACTCCGCCTGTTGAGCCACCGTGGCCCACCCTGGGGTGACTTTTAACAATGGGAATTTATTAGCTCACAAGCTTACAGTTTTGAGGCTGAGAAAAATGTCCAAATCAAGCATCATCAAGGCGAGGCTTTCTTTCCCAAGACAGGCTGTCAGCAACCTTTGGCTCCTCTGCCACATGGCAAGGCGCATGGCAGCATCTTCTGGCCTCTCACTTTTCTTTCAGACTTCATTGCTTTCAGTCTCTTGCTTCTGCAGCTTTTCTCTTGTGCTCTGTAAGAGGACGAAGATCCACCCTGGACCACGCCTTAACGGAAGTGGCCTCATCAAAAGGTCCTACTTACAACTGGTTTCTACCCTCAGGAATGGATTAGCTTTAAGAACACAATTTTCTGGGCCACATACAGTCCGAACCACCGCAAAGTGCCTCGATGGGGATGGAGCTGAGGACGGGCTATAACCCATCTCGCTAAGCACGGATACATATAGCAGGTACTAAAGAGAGGGGAATTTACAGCTTTAATTATCAGGAAACAGATAAAAAGGATCAAAGGCCTCTGATATGAATAGGAAGATGCTTTTTTTTTTCCAGAAAAATATCCATAGAGAGTTGGAAAGTGAGATAACGAGGAAACCAATATTCCACAGAACTAATTACGAGGGAGAATGCACACAAGTGCCACACTCAAAATTTGCAAATAAGTGAAATCTTAAAAAAAACCACCACTAACAACAAAATAGCATGACTTAACTCTAACAGGCCCAAGGGCTGCTCCGGGAATGAGCAGCAAAGAATGTCTGTTCTCTGGATATCCGTAAGAGGGCACAAACTCATACGCCGTGTCTCTTGTGACTTACGCTTGGAAGCGGGAAGTTCATTTATGGAGGGCTGCTTGAAGCAGAGGTTCTCAAACTGGCTGTCCACTGGGGTCCCCCGAGCACCTATAGAGTTAAACTCCTGACCCAGAGTTTGGGGTTCCACTGACCTGGGGTGGAGGCCTAGGGGAAAGCTCACTGGGTGACTCTAATGAGCCAACAGAATTGAGAATCTTTGGTCTCAATAAAGCCAACGAGCTGCTCATTCCCTTGGACAGACTAAATTTTATCTAATATGCAAGATAAGAGAGGAAACAGCCTTTTAACTTTTTATTTTACTTTATGTACAGGAGCAGTCACGTGGGAATGTGGTTCCCATTCTCCTCCCGCATCCTCTTCTCTAGGAGAAATAAGAAGAAACCAACTCCAGCCCGTAAAGCACACAAGGCTGCCGAACTTCTGAGCCACCCAACGTTTTTCATTGTAGGGGCACCTGACCCTGTATAGACCAGGCTTGGGGGTTTGATATGAACCTACCTCTGGCAAAGCCTCCAGAACTTAGGGTATTAATTTTGTCCTCAGATTTATCTGTTTCCCCCCAGCTACCCATATATTTAATTTTGTTATGCTTTGTGTATTTTCATAAGCCACTTAGCATTCCATTTGGAATGAAATCAGATATAAATAAAGAAAGCAAATCAATATTTTATATAAAGCTCTTATCAGACTTGTTGGCTCCAAATTATTGAAGGCCAGTGTCACCAGTTTGGCCAGTATGGTCCTATTAAGTTTGCCCTGAGGGATAAAATGGGAGCAATTACCATTAAGACCATAATGAAATGAATGGCTGTGACATCTAATGGTGAAGGATGCTAAACCCCATTATTAGCCCACCGGACTAGATTGCTCCACTGATTACAGCTACGCGCCCCCACTTGAGAAGAAAGAAGAGTCAAAATCCTGTAATCGCACAGCAGGAGATGTGAACTCAAGTCCAGGTACCTTACACATGCAGCTGGAACTTTTAAAAACACCCTTGGCCTCTCCCTAATATGTTAAACAGGAAAGTCTAATCCAGAATTCATGCTGTGAAACTAATCACAGATAAATTGCATAGTTACCACCAGAATTCATTATTCCGACTTGAAAGTATGCATACTAGAAAGCAAAAACGAGGGCGCACAGGAAGATGACATTTTGTACTGAAAATGTATCACTTCAGACACAAGAGAAACTCCTGGTCACTGAGCCCTAGGAGGGAGGTTAGAACAAAGGGAAAATTGGATCTGGTTGGATGGACAAAATGGGCACTTGTAAAATAATTCAGAACAATTAAAGACAGACTACGAATCTTCAGTTGTGGGAGCCAGACCTTAGGTCCTGTAGGCATTCGGAAGAGAAAGATTATTAGGGATCGGAACAAGGCAGAATTTCGCAAAAAAGAGCCTCCTCCATATTTCTGAAAGGATCTTCCGAATTGCTGCCGCCCACCCCCCCCCAGAAGATGTCTTCCCTTATGTATGGGAGGGAGAGACAGACCCATTATCCCAGCAGCATACTCAACACGGCCCCCGCCGAAGAAAGAGGAAGAAGACAAGACAGCATGGCCCCAGAGGGATTCTTGCAGGATTACGATCCTGTGTTGAAGCCCGAGAGGCTTTGGGAGTAACTAGGTAGACAGCACCCTCATGGAAGCTATATACGGGCAAGGTTTTTTTGCTTTTGTTTTCTTTTATTGGGAAGGGCAAGCTCCAGGCATCGAACCCAGGTCTCCGGTGTGGCAGGAGAGAATTCTGCCACTGAGCCACCACTGCACAAGCCCTGGGCAAGGTTTTCCTCCTCTCCATCCCAGTCGGCTTGCTAAACATTTAAGTCATTTTTGCCACCTAATTGGTTTTTTTCCAAATTTGTCTCCAAATCAAAATACTTCTGGTCTGAGGCTCGGAATAAGATTCTGCACGCCCCTTTACCACACACACACACATCCATTCACACACACCTGGACTTCTAAGTTACACAATTAGGTGAGAGGTAAGATGGAATGGACAAACATCACACTAATTTTTTATTGGCTCAAAACATTGTAAAAATTGTTCGGCACACCTTCAGAGGCCTTCAATAATATTATGGTCTCTGTAATTTTCATGCAGAATCCAGCCACCAGAACCACCATAAAATAACATAGCCATAAAAAATTCATACCACCCATCCACATACAGTTCATCATATTCTATTTGGATAACACAGATTGCTTGCAAAGAAAAAGCCATAAACTTTAAAACAGCTTAGCTGAGCAACATTATTTCTAAGTTGCATTCTCCTTCCTTAATTTTTAACCCAAACTTACTCAAAGACAGGAAATTAAAAAGTAACCATTCCCATGCCAAGTGTAAGTCGGTGGCTCTTATTTAAGAATCACCATCCGTTCCAGAAGCTTTAGGTCCAAATCCAATTTATTCTCCTCACCTGGTGTTTCTCAATACCCACTGAGATGGGGATGGAGTGCTTCTTATGCAAACTTCCTGCATGAAGGATGAACGCCCCTATTTCATGCTGACACCCCCTGAGTGTATTTGGGAAGCAGCAAAGTAGTTAGGAAACAGCACCGAACCAGAATTCAAAACAGGTAGGTCCCTATTTTGGCTTTACCACTTGGTTATGTGGGACCTTGGATAGATTATAAAACTTATCTGAACTTCAATCTCCTCATTGGTCAATGCAAATAAATAAATAAATAAGAATAGGTCTAGTAAATCCATAAGTATAGCTGGGAGTGACAAATTAGATATACCAGGTTATTTTATTAGTTTTCAAAGGCTATGCTCAGATCACACGATATCTAAGTTAGTGCTTAATGCTTAGAATTTAAGAAATTTGCTATCTGAATATGTAGACTTTTTCCTTATTGCCTTAATTTTAAATTGGTTTATGAAACTTACTGCACAAACGCAGGCTTTACAATGATTATATGAACACTTTATTTAAATATGCCTATGGTTAAGCTAACTATGGTAGCCATTGTTGATAGTTCTAAGTGTATTGTTGGTTTCCTTAAATTAAAAAAAATAAGAAAAATAAAAATAAAAAAAGACCATGCGTAGTCTTTCCAACTCCTTCAAGTAAATAAGAATGACATAATAATAGAGAACACAACGAGAAGCTTGGCTGTGAAACCTCAGTGCCTTTACAGGAAGTGTGTGGATGGTCACTGCTCTTCCACAAAGAGATTGCTTAATCTATCGATGACATCCTTAGTCTACAGAATCATCCCCAATGACCAGACTCACACTGCACATAAGATTGCATGCTAAAAATGAAAAGAAAAAGGAAGGCAGGAGAAGAGGAAAGAGAGGAGACAAGAGGGAAGGAAAGAGAAGTGAGATTACTTATATGGCTTAACTAATTCATTGAAATGCATCAACATGGTCTACATGCTTAAAAATCCATGCTCAGCAAATGATTAGGTGGCAGCAGCAGTCGCTTCGCAGACGGTAACACAATTATTGACTTGACTTTCTTTGCAGGCAAGTGGAACATTCTATAGGCAGAAAAGCAAAATAAATCCGTGCCAGCTGCAGGGCAGGGTAAAGACATCATTTTAACAGATTTCTGCTTTGGAAAAGGTTTTTTCATTATGCTCCATTTTCTGGCTTTATGTTACAGAACAGTACTGCTGTCCTTTCAGACATTCAGGCAAAGTTTCTGATTTCTTCTAACTTTCTCATTTTCCTCTTGTTTCCCCATGCTTTTGCCCTAAAGATCGCCACTTATTAAGGTGGCTCTATTTAAATAGATATGCACACAGACACACACACAAACACACTTTCTGTCCTTTACCTAACCACCTCAGGACTAAATATTAGCAAAAATAAGTTTCAAAATTTGATATGTTTTAAAAAATATGTGGTATTTTTTTTAAACTCAGGTGTTGGTATATTAAAACACCTGAGGGTATATCTTCCCAATGAATTATTATGAAATAGAAACCCACCTGCACTGACCTCTTAGATTCTCCCTGTCCCTACGGACACAAACAGACACACTCTTTTCAACAAGAGCCATGTAGGTTGGATTAGATAAACTGCAGGTCTGAAAGTCAAATTTATACATCTCAGTATAGATGACAAGGGTCTGCTTTCATTTTCTTTTTCAGGAGAAGCTTTGAGAAACAGTGGACTTGTTAGCCAAACACTTCCCGAAAGAAGGACTAAATTTAATCATATTGAACCAAGATCAGCATTTTCAGTAGAAGTACTTCATCATCGAGAACAATTCTTTCCTCTTCAGATACACAACAATAAGCTTTAACTATCTCTGATATTATTATACTATCACACAATGTTTTGCTTATTCATTTAATATTAATTCAAAATATAAACTCTGAGAAGGAGATTACTATAAACTCCTTGAATTTAGAGACAACAGTTTATTTCTATTTTCCTAAATTCTAACTTAGAAAATCGCCATTAGAAGTTTAGGAGGTAATAAGTGTATCAAGGAGAACATATTGAGGCTATATCTGCCATTTTCATCACTGATAAATAAAACACTTTTGAGGTATAATTAAAATTCATTCCATAACTGGATACTTTGATGTTATTCTTCAATGACAGCACAGAAGAATTTGTCTTGGAATCCTACATAATTTCCAGGATTACACCATTCCTGTAGATAATAGATGAGCTGATATCAATATGATCCAAGCACCCAAGTAGAAGGGTTGCTTTGGAACTTTCCCCCTTTCTACAATATTTTCTCCTGCCCTTTGGCGCCCACCCCGTGATCACCCTTAGTATGGAAAGACTACGCAACTGGGTGACAACATGCAGTGAGTTCTAATGGGAGATGGTTTCTCTTAGTCTCCTTTCCAACAACTTTTTTGATTTGTCACAATTCAGAATCCAGAAAATAATGACAATAAAAAGTTTAATATAACTTTACTTTTCTACCAAAAAAAAAAAAAGTATAAAGGAGGACAATTAAATGGCATTGGAAAGAGTTGTCTGAAAGGCGTGGAAGTATCACAGTTGATACTCTGGAACAAACTAGCTCCCCCTGGTGGAACTGAATCCTCTCTCTGGGTGAGATGGTGCACAGCCCAAGATGCTTGCAAGTTTTCCTGAGCTTGACCAGCTGTTTGGAAAAAAAATTCCAAACCCTAAATCATTAAATGGTTTGCCTTTAATTTAAACTGCTCACAGCACTGTACAAGACTTTCTGGGGTCATTTGCCAGCAAACCCTAAAGAGGGATGGACACCAAAATATGCACAATTTGGAACTTAGAGAAACTGCTCTCCAGCCACCAACCAGATATCACCAAGTTCCCCAAATTTAGTCACAAAGCCCTAGGAATAAATAGCATTAAACAGCCAGCTCAGGAACTGCTAGAAGTCTGTGCAGATCAGAGAAGAGAATGAGCTCAACAGGTCTTAACAGTGAGGTTATGAATGGACAAAGCCTTGCTGGAGAAGGAAAAGCAGCACTACAGAATCCATCCTGTGTTCCAGACAGCCACTTCCATTGTTTTCAAAGGTCAGTGGGTTTTTAAATGAAATAATTGGAGCTGGAGGAAATCAGTGTTAGTCATTGTTTATTCTACCGCATTATCTCCCCACATCTGTGGTTGTTTTATGTTTGGATTAAATTTGTTCATCTTTTTCCTAATATGGCAATTGGATGGGTCTTAATGTGAGAAAACAAGACACATTATCACTGCTTTCATACAACTTAGGAAAAAACATGGATGCTACAATATTTGGAAAATGAAGTAAAAAAAGGCTGTAAGGAACTTCACTTTGGTTATTTCTTCACATAACTCTACAACAGTCTAATTATTGTTCAGTCAGTATCCATCTGGCCAATTAGTGCAAGATCCAGCTGCATAAAATATTATATGTAAGACTGAGCAGAAAGAGTGACGGTCTCACTCTGCCCACTGCACCTATGTCCTGCTGCGTTCGTCCAGGTAAGCTCCTGGTTTTCCAGCATTTTCTAACCCCTACTTCTCTTTAACTCTGTTGGGTTCAAAGCCAACAATCCCCCTTGGAGAGAGGCTATCCCTCTGCAGTGTTTGCACTGTTGGCAGGAGGTAATATGGGGCACCCTCTAGTCATCTCCCCTAAGAGAGAGAAATGTGTTTCTATTCCATCAACTAAGACTAAACTCCCCTCCTAAGATTTCCTGAGAAATCTGCACTGTAGAGTTCCTAGAGGACGGTCGCAGTGTCTTGGTCCTGGCCACCGCCCCTTCAACTCTCAGGAGAAAGGTCCCCAGAGAGCCAGCAGTGGGCTTGCAGCTCAGAACCTATATACACACACACACGCCTCCGACTGAGACAGCCAATGGGCACTTTGTACACACTCCCTCTGACCTGGTGTGGCCACGTTTCACATGGCAAGTATAGGAAGAGGAACTTTTGCTGCTTCAACAGTAAAAGCATTCCAAGACTCACCAGAAGGTGAATAAATGCCACTGATGATTAATCAGTGGCTTGTTCACTGAAAAATGGCACCCTGGAGATGATGTTGCCAGAAGCAGACCTGGTGATAGGAAAAGGTGGACACAGGGAGGGGAGGAATTGTCTTCAACCATAGGGCTTGGGAGCCTGGGGAGAGGCTCCTGGTTAGAAAGGCAATTATACTTGTCACCAGGATGTGTGTGTCTGCTGGAGAAATCACTCAGACATCCTAAAACTGTGGGAGGCGGAAAAAGAAAGGCAGGAAATAAAACCCACAGCATTTTGAGTACCTTGTAAAATGGCAATACATACCTCACACTAATAAAATAACGCAGGTGTCCTAACCTCCATTCTAAGTTCAACTGAATTGATAGTTAAGAATCTGCATCTACAGAGATGAAACTGCTGATAACTTAGTTTTGTCAGTTAGCTGACTTTAAGCCTAAAAGATATTTTATCAAAAAAACCATTTGGGCATATAAAGGGGGAATACTCCAGTTATAAATTGAATTAGCTAACAATAATCCTAGCCTGATCAGATTTCCAATACGTTTGTAACGTTATTTCTGTATAAATGAATGGTCAGCAGAGAAAATCAACCTTTGGCATTAAACTGCATTTAGGAATGCTTTTCTCATGGTGTCCAAACAGAGGCATGTAAATGATAACTTGAAAAAGGAGAAAATATCTCCTCTCTTTACACACACACACACACACACACACACACACACATGCCCACATACACAGATGGCATATACGTATAGTTATCAAGGTTGCCAGATGCGTCAAATAAAAACACAGGAACAACCAGTTAAATTTAAGTTTCAAACAAAAAAGCAATAAAACTTTTAAAATAAGCAGAGCCGATGCAACTTGGGACTTAATTATACAAAAGAGTATTTGTTATATAACTGAAATTCAAACTTAGCTGACTAGCCTATACTTTATCTGACAATCATAGTGATTATATGTACATATATGTGTATAAACTATATATAACATATTCATTGTGGAGCTTTTGTCTTGTGTATAGCAGGTGGAGTGTAGAGGGAGGGAGAAAGAGAAGGAAGGAAAGGCTTCAATTTTGACTACAAAAATCAAAGTGGTTCCTTGAAAAGATAAAAAAATGACAAACCCTTAATTAGCTGACAAAGAAAAAAAGAGAAGATGCCAATAAGTAAAAGAGGGAGAGGGAAAGGGAGAGGGAGAGAGAGAGAATGAGAACAAATCCCTAGGTTAAACAAGAACTGAAAATAAGAAAAATTCATGGAACAAAGAATCCATATTCTCCCTAAGCAAGTATACTTCCTGAAGTTAGCAAAGAATTTACTGTCACTTTTTAAATAATGTTACTATAAGTTGGAAGTTGTCTTGTCAATATGCTGGTAGTACCATTTTCCAAGATCTCTGCTAACATTTCCTTCATGCTTGTCCATAGTTAGGGCCCATTTGGATCCATAATTGGGATTCAAAACTTTGTAAGTGATAGAAAATCCATACAGAAGATCAATAAGGAAGCATAGAACTTGAATAACATGAGGAATAAATTAGATCTAACAGTCATATTCAGAACATTACATCTCAGAACCGCAGGACATACATTCTTGTCAAGCACACATGGATCACTCTCCAGGACAGACCACATGTTGGGTCACAATACAAGTATCAATAAGTTTTAGAAGACTGAAATTGTATGGAGCATCTTCTTTGACCATAATAAAACGATGATGAGGATCAATATCAGGCAAAGAACTGGAAGATCCTCAAATATATGGAAGTTAAATAACACACTATTAAACAATCAGTGGGTCAAAGAAGAAATTGAAAGGGAAATCAATAAATATCTTGAGATGAATGAAAATGAGAACACAACATATTAAAACTTATGAGATGCAGTGAAGGCAGTGCTGAGAAGGAAATTTAGAACCCTAAGTACTAACACTAAAGAAGAAGAAACAGCTTCAATGAAAGACCAAACTGCGCACCTAGAGGAACCAGGAAGAGAACAACAAACTAAATCCAAAGCAACACAGAAAGAAAGAAGTAACAAAAGATTAGAGCAGAAGTAAAGGAAATTGAAAAATTTAAAAATCAACAATAGAGAGCATTACCAATCATAAGTGGTTCTTTGAAAAGTTACAAAAATGACAAACCTTTAGTTAGCTGACAAGGGAAAAAGAGAAGATGTCAATAAGTAAAATCAGAACTAAGGGGAGGACATTAAAATTGACACCACAGAAATAAAAAGGATTATAAGAGGCTACTAAGAAAAATTTGTACCACTAAATAAGACAACCGAAATGACATAGACAGATTACTAGCAACACATGAACAACCTACACTGACTCTAGAAGAATAGAAGACTTCAACAGACCAATTAAAATCTAAGAAATTGAGTCAGTCAACAAAAAACCTCCCAAGAAAAGTCCAGGACCAGATGGCTTCACAGGTGAATTCTATCAATCATTCCAGGAAGAATGAACACAAATCTGGCTCAAACTCTTCCTAAAATTTTGAAGAGGGAGCACTACCCAACTCAGTCTATGAGACCAACATCAACCTAATACAAAAGATGTTAAAAATATTACAAATAAAGAAAATAACAGACCAATTTCTTTTATGAATATAGATGCAAGAATCTTCAACAAAATACTTCCAAATCAAATACAACAGGACATTAAAAGAATTATGCATCATGATCAAATGGGTTTTATCCCAAGTATGCAAGGATGGTTCCAGAGAAGACAAACAATTAATATAATACACCATATTAAAAAAATGAAGGGAAAGAAGAAGATTAATATCTCAATTGACACAGAAAGGGCATTTGACAAAATCCAGCATCTGGTCTTGATAAAAACACTTAGAAAAATATGAATTGAAGGAAACTTCCTCAACATGATAAAGGAAATATATGAAAAACGCATAGCTAACATCTTAAAAATGGTGAAGGACTGAAAGCTTTCCCTCTAAGATCTGAAATATGACAAGGATGCCCATTATCCTCGTTATTATTTAACATTGACATTCTAGCCAGAGCATTTAGGCAAGAAAAAGAAATAAATTGCATCCAAATTGTAAATGAAATATAAATCTTTCACTACTTGTAGACGACATGATTCTATTTATAGAAAGTCTAAAAAAATCTACAAGAAAGCTACTAGAGCTAATAACAAATTCAGCAATGTGGCAGTGTGTAAGATCAACATGCAAAATCAGTTATGTTTTTATATACCACTAATGAGCAACCTGAGGAGGAAATCAAGAAAAAATCCTTTTATAATAGCAATAGAAAGAATAAAATATCTAAGAGTAAATTTGCACCTAAGGATGCAAAGGACTTGCACAGAGATAACTACAAAACATTGCTAAAGAAATCAAGGAAGATCTAAATTAATGGAAGGACATTCCATGTTCTTGGATTGGCAGACTAAATATTGTTAAGATGTCAATTCTACCAAAAATGATTTACAGATTCAACACAATTCCAATGAAATTCCAGCAGCTTAGGATGCAAAAACAGAAAACCAATTATCAAATTTACTTGGCAGGGTAAGGGACCCCAAAATCCAAAAAATATGTTGAAAAAGAAGAACAAAGTGGAAGGACTCACAATTCCTGGCTTTAAAGCTTATTATAAAGTTACAGTGGTCAAAAGACTATGCAACTGGCACAAGGATAAATAAATCAACCAATGGAATAAATATTAGAGTTCACAAATAGACACTCTATATCTATGGCCAATTGATTTTTAAAAATATTTTTATTAACAAATCCTCACACACAAACAGTCCATACATGGCATACAATCAAGGGTTCACAATATCATCACATAGTTGTGTATTAATCACCAGAATAATTTTTAGAACATTTGCATCACTATATGAAAAGAAACAAAAAGAAAAAAGAAAAAACCATACATCCCATACCCCTTACCCCTCCTTCTCATTGGCCACTACTATTTCAATCTACCCAATTTATTTTACCCCTTATCCCTGTTATTATTTTTTTCCATACTGTTTTTTTAATATTTTTATTGACAAATCTTCACACACATACATTCCATACATGGTGTACAATCAGTGGCTCACAGTGTCATCACATAGTTGTGCATTCATCCAGAACATCTGCATCACTCCAGAAAAAGAAATAAAAAGAAAAAAACTCATGCATCCCTTACCCCTACCTCTCATTGGCCACTAGAGCACAGACAACTGATTTTTGACAAGGGTCTCAAGTCCATTCACTTAGGAAAGAATAGTCTCTTCAATAGATGATGCTGGGAGAACTGAATATTCATATTCAAAGGAATGAAAGGGGACCCCATCTCACACCAGATACAAAAATTAACCCAACATGGATCAAAGATCTAAATACAAGAACCAGAACTATAAAACTCCTAGAAGAAAATATAGGAAAGCATCTTCAGGATCTTGTGTTAGGCAGTGCTTTACACCCAAAGCAGAAGCTTTATAAAAGAGAAAATAGATAAATGGAGCCTCACCAAAATTAAACACTTTTGTGCATCAAAGGACTTTATCACAAAAGTGATAGGATAACATACAAAATGGGAGAAAATATTTTGAAACCACATATCCAATAAATGTTTAATATCAGATTATATAAAGTAATCCTACAACTCAACAATAAAAAGACAAACAAACCAATTAAAAAAATAGACATTTTACACCCACTAGAATGGCTACTATAAAAAGTGGTTGTTGAGGTTATGGAGAAAAATTCCATTCTTTGCTAGTAGGAATGTAAAATGGGGCAGCTGCTATGGAAGACAGTTTGGTGAATCCTCAGGAAGCTAAGCATGGAGTTGTCATATGATCCAGCAATCCCACTACTAGGTATATACCCAAAGGAACTGAAAGCAGGGACTCAAACATATACTTGCACACCAATGTTGATAGCGGCATTATTCACAATTGTCAAAAGATGTAAGCAGCCCAAGTGTCCATGAATAGATAAATAAAATGTGGTATATACATACAATGGAATATTATTCAGCCATGAAAAGGATTGAAATCCTGATACATGTGACAATATGGATGAAACCTGAAGACATCATGTTGAGTACAATAAGTCAGACACAAAAGGACAATTATTATATGAGTTTATAAATACAAAATATTTGAACAAGCAAACTCATAGTGTTAAAATCTACAATATTAGTTTGCAGGGTCTGGGTAGGGGGTAGAGAATGGGGAGTTAATACTTAAATTGTACAGAATTTCTGTTTCGGTTGATTGTAAAGGTTTGGAAATGGATGGTGATAATGGCAACATGTTATTGTGAATATAATTAACAGCACTGAATTACTTTTGTGAATATGGTCAAAAGAGGGAATTTTAGATTGTATGTATGTTCCCAGAATAAAAATTAAAAGCTAAGACATAGGACTTCATAACACAATGAACCCTCTTGTAAATGATAGGCTATCATTAATAGTACAGGTATAAAAATGTTCTTTCATGAATGTACAACACTAGTACAGATGTACAAATGTATGTCACTACTACGGCTGTTAATAATAGGGTGGTATATGGGGAAAATACACTTAATGTAAAGTATGATCATAGTTAATAGTGCAATTTTAATATTACTTCATCAGTTGTAACAAAGATACCACACTAAAGCAAAGTGTCAATAATAGGGAGAGTACATGAGAATGCTGTAATTTTTACATGATTTTTCTGTAAACATACAACTTCCCTAATTAAAAAAATTATATTAAAATATTTCAGAAGTAATTATATGTATATCTGTATGTGTACATATGCATTCACATGCGTGCATGTACCTATACATACATAGATATATATACATTTACATTTGCTCACTATGTAACAACTGATGAGTTCATCTGAGTTAATTCCTCATTTCTAAGGTGGGGAAAAATAATAATATTTATCTGTTAAGATATTGTTGTGATGGGGACAACCAAATCAATAGGCCGAGCCCTCAATCTTGGGGTTTGTTCATATGAAACATCCTGGCAAAGGACAGGCTAAGCCTACTTAAAATTAGGCCTAAGAGTCACCCCCAGAGAATCTCTTTTGTTGCTCAGATGTGGTCCCTCGCTCTTTCATCAACATGGCAAGTAAACTCACTGCCCTCCCCCTCTCTACGTGGAACATGACGCCCAGGGGTGTAAACCTCCCTGGCAACGTGGGACAGAAATCCTACAATGAGCTGGGACTCTGTATCAAGGGATTGAGAAAACCTTCTTGCCAAAGCGGGGGAAGAGAGAAAGGAGACAAAATAAAGTGTCAATGGCTGAGAGGTTTCAAACAGTCGGGAGGTTATCCTGGAGGTTATTCTTATGCGTTATATAGCTCTTGCCTTTTTAGCTTATGGTGTATTAGAGTGGCTAGAGGGAAGTACCTGAAATTGTAGAGCTGTGTTTCAGTAGCCATGTTTCTTGAAGATGATTGCATAATGATATAGCTTTTGCAATGTGACTGTGTGATTGTGAGAACCTTGTGTCTGATGCTCCTTTTATCTATGGATTGGACAGATGAGTAAAAAACACGGATAAGAAATAAACAAATAATAGGGGGAACAAAGATAAAAATAAATTAACTAGATTGAAATACCAGTGGTCAATGAAGGGAGGGGTAAAGGGTATAGCATGTACAAGTTTTTTCTTTATTTCTTTTTTATTTCTTTTGCTGGAGAGATGCAAATGTTCCAAAAACAGATCATGGTGATGAATACACAACTATGTGATGATATTGTGAGCCATTGATTGTAACCATGTCAAGAATGTTTGCATGTCAACAATGTTCATATGTTTGTTTGTTGTTTACAATAAAAATATTTTTAAAAGATATTGTTGTGAATGATTGTAAAAATATTTGTGAAATGTGAGAGCTAACGTTCAAACATCAATACTAACGATGCAAAGGCTCGCTTTCCCCCACCTCTTCTCTGCACCGTGCCTGTAAGGACAACAAATAATGGACACTGTGGCACTCCCAGAGATAGAACCTGTGTCCTATATTTAAATTCCAGGCTTCCAAGAAAAATCTCAGGAAAGACACTATTAATTGCAAATCAAATACAGAGAACACTTCACTAAAAAGAAAGATGTAACAATTTTATAGAGGCACACCTTAGCCATTGCATTTTCCAAATTGTTATGGCATAACCCATCTTAAAGAAAATTGTGACTGCAATATTTAGAAATCCATCCCTAACAATATAATGTACTCTCATCCTTAGAACGTCTGTGACTAATATCCTATTTTTCAAACTTGGCTTTGGCTGGCATTCTATAAAATTTAACTTATACTTTAGCATCACAGTAAGCTTCTGGATTATAGGGGCTATATCTATTTTTGCTTACTGTTATATTACCAGTTCCCAACACAGTGTTTGGAAAGAACAGCTGCCTCATAAATACTGGTAAACAAATGGATCAATCAATCAGCACTTTACCCAGGTCCACTATTCAATGAACTTCGATCTTCTTACAGTAGAGTTTTCCCATGAATAAATGATGGAACTTATTCTTTCCGATTCTGTGAGGGAGCTACACCCAATGTCAAAAACTCAGCATGAACTTCTGGCCCACAAATATTTTTCAATTTCCTAGGTAACCACCCCTCCAATCTCATGCCCCCTTCCAACTAGCTGATTCCCGGTTCCTAAGCACAGCTTTAATAGTGGACCTCCTTATCCCCTGCTGCATGTCCGTGGCCTATAAAAAGCCTTTGTAGAAGCTCCAGCTGCTGAATATTTGATGAGCAACATATGGTTGAATGATAGAATCAGCTATTGGTATTCAAAGACAAATGTACTCCAAAGGGAAAGGACCTCAGCAGCCTGCTCAGCTCCTTCATTTGGGACGAGTGTTTGCCAGGCACTTTCTTTCATGAGAAGTAGACAGCCCAGCCTGCATCCAGGCGCTGACCTACCTGATAACCTGACTGCTGGGTGGGCCTAGCAATAAGCAATCAATGAATCCTCACCTCTTACACAGCCTCCTGGCAAGTCATTGTCGAGCAAAGATTGTGAGGTCAGTACATGGGCAAAGACCAGATGTCCTTGTCCTCCAGTAAAAGCATATTTGCTGGGGTCTCCAAGCTGTCTGTCCTTAGCTCGCCGTCGGCCACGTCCTCTGCACACTCTGACCTGACCTCTTTCTCAGTCTCAGTATATGATAAAAGCACCTATGGTCTGTGTAAACCATTTGGTTCTGCAGGGAAAGATGTGCAACCCCTCATAAAGGGATCTGGAGCACTGGTGATTGCTCTCCAGGCTGGGGGGAAAGAGGAGGGCAGAGGCCAGCTTGGTGACTTGGAACCTCTCCAGATCACACACGCATGCACACACACACTCAACACACACGCATTCACAGCCTCACTGACCCTACTGTCAGCACCCAGGCTCTGGGAGGAGACCAGACTTGGGCACACAGCCAGAGTCCACTAGCAGCAAAGCCATGAACCACCTCTTAACACTGGACAGCCTCGCTCCAGACTGCAAAGAGACCACTGGTGATGGAACCCCGGACGCTGCAGATGTGCAGAGCAGTCACAAGCTGAAATGCAGAGAAGGACTGTAGGCCAAACTAATTAAACATAATAATAAAGGGAGGAAGGGAGGGAGGGAGGGAGGGGAAGGGAGGACTAAAGGGCGATATGTAAGATTCAGAGGACCAGTCACTATTATTTACGGATCAAATGCCAAGTTCATTGTCTGGCACACTTTAGGCATTCATATAATGCTTATTTAGTAGGAAAAAAACGCATATTTTGTGTCAGTATCTTCAGGGCACTTATTTCTCTTGCCTGCTTAATGCTGAAGAAATACACCGAAAAAGTGGTTTAAAGTATAGTAATTCTCTACTTTGACGCCTTAAGGCAAGTGACTGGGCATGTACAATCTTTACATGTAGTTTTACTCTATATGAATTTTGAAATAAAGTAAAGAAGAATGAGGAAAGAGTATCTAAATAACTGATTTCCATTATAAACTTTCACACATTGAATCAACGTTAAGAATTGTTAGTTTCAGGAGCGTTTCTCAGTTTCCTGATACTCTCTCCCAAACAAGGATGCTGTAAGAATTAAATGGGTGACTGGCATACAGCAAACCCTACATACGTTACCTCCTTATTTTTCTTACACTTGATGATTACCGTTGTTTGAAAGCTAAATGGAAGTGTTAGCCTCAAAAGGTTCTTTTGCATTTATTTGTGCGAATATAAGTGTGTATGTTTAAGAGACAGTTACCCATGAAGGAAAGCCTATACCCTCTAACAAATGAATCATTCCGAAATTAGGCTTTTCCAGCCATTGCAGCCAGCCAGCTTTCAAAACTAAAGGAAAGTGATTCAAAATACATACCCTATGCAAGCCAAATAAAATTGGACACTTTCAGAGGGAAAATAAATTTGAAAACTTAAGTCCAGACTACAATTTCCCCTCTAGGCTCTCTCCACCCATTCAGCACCCATTACATGTTTAGTTACCTGTGGATGTGCCTTCCGCTCTGTAGGTTTCTAAATATTCTGCCCAGGAACAGAGCCAAGGGCTCTAGGGAATTTTAAGCAAAGTGCCCCAGGCAAACAGTTAATGGCAGAGCTGGATTCATGCCCAGAGGACAAAGACCTCGGCCCAACACCTTTACCTGTCCCACTGCCCAGGACAGAGGCAGAGTCAGCAGCCTGGCAGAGTCAGCACCTGTAACGGTTTGTCAAATGAATAACTAAAAGAACAATACTTTGAAGAGCTGATTGACAAACAGATCTCAATTTGAGTGAACTTAATGTTGCGCTATCATGACAGACAGCATTTAAATAAAAGGTCAAGTCATGTTGTGTATTTGGTTTATCATAGCCAAACAAAGCAGAGAGGTTGGGACTTCTGAAATCCTTTCCTCAGTAATATAATAAAATGACCCAGTGGTTCCCACACTGCGTATTATATGAGCTGCTTGAAATGTCCTCTATCTGACTGAATAGAGTATGCACCATCCCCAAAAGAACAGATAAAATAACCTAACAGATCCTCAATTAATCTATTCAGAAGTTCAAGAAATGATCATCTAATTATATTTATTAGCGTTCCTTTTGGCGTAAGCTGATATCGGTAATAAAACACATACCTAATAATTTACTCAATTAAATATTTTCTTGCCTTTTAGTTTATGACATAATAAAACATAGTTATAATAAACCTAATGGTACAAAGACTAACAGTGTTTTTAACAAAAACCAGACACAAGCAGTTTTATATATCTGCTACTATTTCCTCTCTGACGTCTAAACATGTCTTTACAAGTTACAGACCTCTTTGCCTCTTTGTGGAGGCCAATGGAACAGCACTTTCCTTTCCTCGGAGTTCCTTTAGTGGTTCTGGCCAAGTGCATCCTGGGTAAGAACCTCAGGATAAGGCCCATTTGGTGCCTGTTTCTCAGACAAATACCCACACACACACACACACACACACACACACACACACACACTGTGAAGAGCACAACTTTCTCTCAAACTAGAAGCTAAGTAGACTAAAATATCTTTTACTTCTTTATCCTCTTTAGGATAACACTGGAAAAAGTTAACAGGGTCTGCTAAAACTTTTGCTTTCTCTCCATTGTCACCAAAGCACAATGAAGCCTCTCTTCTCGTACCCCCTTCTAATTCTGACCCCACAAATGTTGGAAGGGATTCCCTATCACCAGAAAAATACGTTCTTAACAAAAACTTCTGAGTACAAACACAAGCAAGTATATCAGGGGAGTTGGCTACATCACTCGAAAGAGTAAAGCAAAGTTTATTAGGGAAAAACAACAACAAAAAAAAGGCATTTCGGAGACCCACTTCTGTCCTAACAGAGAGGAGGGAAACTCTTCTCCACAAAACCATATACTGGAAAAGCCTGAGGATGCAGGCAGTGTGCAGTTTTGATGTTAGCCCTTCTGTAACCTTACTGGCCTCAGTCAAAGCAGGGTCCACGCTCCATGGTTCACCTACTCTGGAAGGAATTGGCCATTGCAACTGAGCGGTGAGGGCTTCATAAAGATCCACAACAGGCAAAGAGAGTTTCTTTCCTTCACCCACCACCGAGAGTTGTTTTCTCATGCAGTACAGGGTTGTCCACTCCCAGAGAACATTTCAGAAAAAAAGACCACCCCAGAATGAGTCTGAGCCTTTGCGAAAAAAAGCTAATACCTTCATTAGAAATAACTGCACCCCTCAGCCTAGTTCTTCAGTCTTTGCACAATTCATCTCTGCAGCCCTTAGCTTAGCTTTTGTGTGTGTGCGCGTTTGCAACTCAACAGCCTCCAGCGTGAACTGATTAGAAAACAATACTTCTAAGATCTTATTGCTGTGGGGTGATGGTGAAGGCAGCTCAGGAAGTGCTGTGGCCTTGTGATGTGGGCAATCCCTCTTCCATTAGCCCCCAGTAAGAAAATGACCGTCTACAAACCTAAGTGGAGGAGACCTACCTTTTCACTCCAGCTATAAGAGAACACATGCACAGAGTTCGCTGGACTAAGCAAGCAACAGAAGCCATTTCCAGCAAACAGCAGATATCACACTGTAGGGAGATGTGTCTCTCTCCCATCCCAGACTAGGGGCACTTCAATGAATATATTAGGACAACATTATTGAGAGTACATGGAAAGATGCAAAACTCCCTGCTGAAAGAAACTGGAAAAGGCTCAGGACTTGGAGCATTTACAGAATCAAAACTAAGAATGTTTGTACGGCCAAGTGGGCGAAATGAGCAAGAGCTGATGCTGGCTTTGCGAGAAGGATCTCCCTGGACACAGGGAAATGGTCTGATGAAGTGGGCAGCGGATGGAAAACAGGCAACCAGACCGGCCAAAATGTCTCACTAATTAAATCTTCCCACCAGTTCTTTAATAGGAGGAAAGAACATTAATATCAGTAGCTCATGATAGAATATTCCTAGTTCTTAAGTGCATTTATACTCTAGTTAGCATGATAATAAACATTTCTTTTTTCAATGCAGGATGGAGGTTCTACCTTTTCAATAAATCATTTTTCTATGTGGCTGATTTATGGGTTCATATATAGAGACTGCTTGGCCCATGGGAAATGAGACATGGAAGTTGAGCATTTTTATTATAACTCATAACCTCAGTTAAAGTATCGCCCTAGAGCCTCTGGTCTGACCAAGCAGACTCTGCCTGACTATTATTGGCAATATTCTAGCATAAATCTAGTTACTCAATGCTTCCTTCACACGCTGCCTTCTCATCTGGGATTCACATTTCATAACAGTCTGAAGACCACATAAATCCAGGAGTCTGCAGAAAGAGGTGCCTTGATTCCACGTGGATCTGTCAAGGCATATGTGTCAACAGTACTGTTCCCATCCAAGTAAGCATTAAACTTCCTCATTTATAATGAGGAGCTGTCTCCTGGCAATTTTTTTAAATAACAAATACTCTAGTATTTTTGCCTAAAATTGACATGACTAATTTGATCACCTGTTTTCCCCCATCAAAGTTGACTCCAAACACTATAAAAATCGGACTCTCCTTAAAAGGTCAATGGTTTGCCAACATTGAGCCTATTCAAGGCAAACTCTTAAGGAAACTTCAAGAGGATAAGTTCTGATAAGCTCAGAGAAATGGCAGTATCACCCACATAAGTATATGGCTTCCAAAGATAATGACCTTCAAAAATCAACCACTCCACAAATGTGTTTGTGAGGCTACTCTAGAGAAGCTATGCTTTTCTTCACCTTTTTGGCATCTACAAAACCAAGCAGGGTGTTTTGTGAAGGGTAGTCTTCCAATTACTATTTGTTGAAAGAAATACGCAGTCACACTTCATGTGATGTATTTTTTAGATGACATGCATCATTGATCTGCACCAATACATATTGAAATAGCTCCCTTAAATATATTCCGATCACCTCTTTCTCTCCAGAGCCAGCTAATCCATCAACCAACATGCATTTATTAAGTGACCCTTTTCCCTCTTCCCCTGCAAATCCCCAGGCATTTTGTTCCACACAGGGCACGAGGTTAAGATCACGGTCTGGGAGCCAGGTGGCCTGAACTCAAATCCTGGCCCATCCATGTGGCACCATGTGACCTCAGGCTGCATAGGAACCCACCCGGAACTTGGTCTTGATCAGTGACCTTTGATAATTTCTTGTAAATAACAATAGCTTCCTCAAAGGTCGTTGTGAAAATTCAATTAATTAATGTATGCAAATAATACGTACTTAGTAGGTAGTGTTACAAGTTCCCTATCAGTGGGTAACTGAGCCAAAATGTTACTCAACAAGAAATCAGAAATAGTGGGATCTAGGGGCAGCATACTAAACATCCTGGAAGTTCTCAGCTAGACTGCCAAAGTCATACAAATGAGCAGGACACTGATGTGCAAAGAAATAAGCAGTAATGTTGTATATCAAGATAATATTAATAATATTAGCTGATTCTATTCAGCACCTGCGGTGGCCTTCTTCCACATCTCACACATCTTCATTCTTATGGTCCATGCAAGCAAAGTGTAAGTCCCCACCACACTGATCCATGGGCCGTACTCAAGGTACCACAAGGTATATAAAGCCCATCGTGTGCTGGTTAAAGAATTTAACGTCTTATCAATTTGAACTCTGTAGGCCACCTGAAGTTAATTATATGTTAGTCCATAAATGTAATAGAGTGTGGTCTCAATTCTGAATGTAAAACACACTGTTAGCAAACAGCAAGAAAAGATTAATTTCCTTTACTATGTTTCTTTTTTTTTTTGGCATGGGCAGGCACTGGGAATCGAACCTGGACCTCCGGCATGGTAGGCGAGAACTCTGCCTGCTGAGCCACTGTTGCACTGCCCTACTATGGTATTTTATGCCTCAATAAAATGTCCATCGTTGTAAGTGAAAGCAGTAAGTATTTTTAACAGTCTTAATTTCTTCAATTCCTCTTGCTCCTCTGATTCTAATCAAATCTAAAAATAGTAGACTCCCGTAGTCTGTCATATTCAAAGCTTCTGTTTCCAGAGGCCTACTGCATGCAATAAACTATTCTCTGCTGTGTGCTGCTATGCAGAATTAGATAAGCAAAGGGCTCTTTCTGTGCTCAAAAATTCTTCTAGAACTCCAGACTCTGGAACTGAATTCATTCATTTGTTCATCCATTCATCCTTTACTGAATATGCCTACGGGGCACTAGAGACTGGTCTGGGTCATGGAAATGCAGTAGTGGGCAAGAGAGCAAAATCCTTGCCATCTTGAAGTTTCCATAGTAGAAGGGCAAGAGACACACAGTCAATACATGCGTTAAAATAAGACTGTCTCATTTCAGGTGAGTCCCTAAGAGCATGAGAGATGAAGTTACTGATGGCAAACATTTTTCCATGTTTGCCACTGAATAGTATGTAAAGGACATTATTTTTCAACCAGTGGGTCCTCATCCCCTGGAGCATATAAAAACTTTAATGCTGGAGAAGCAGGGAGAGTTGGAGATGGTGGAGGCATTCCCAAGGATTTCAATGAAACCATCCTGCGAGCATGTGGCACATGATGGACTGATAGATGACTCTTGCCTGAGAAATGCAAAAGCCAAGAAAAGAGGTTGTCTACAGTAGCTGGTGCTTGCACAGTCTAGGGGGCTGGAGAGGGAAGTAATTTTGTGTTGGCTGACAGCACATTATGGATGCCTGTTTCCCTGGCCTTGGGTGTGAGTCAGTGTACGTATGTGAAAGGGAGACAGAGACAGAAGAGAGAGAGAGAGAGAGAGAGAGTAAGAATCAGCTTCTTTAGATGAAGCCAGCTAGACCAGAGAACGTTTACTGTGCAGGTCGCTCAGAATCCAATCCAGGGCCGGGCAGAATCTGCCACACAGAAGAGGTCTCCAGGGATAATCACTGGGAAATGGAATTGCTTCATAGATGTGGGTTTCAAGCCCAGCTCTTGCTAATCATTGGTTGCAAAAATAATTTCAGAAACTTATAATATTAAAAAAATAATAAGTTGGTTCATAATATAAGGAAATAAAAATGGGCAGCTGTTTTGGTTAGGGGGATAATGGAAGACCCTTCTAAGGTGGTGACATCTGAGATAAATATGAATTATGAGAAAAAGCCAATCATTTCACATCTGGGGAAAGAGCATTCCAGGCAGAGAGAACTGTGGGGGTACATTTATCCCACTCAAAACTATGTTATTTTACAACGAATAATGACTCCAATTTGTGCAACAGTGCGGATTTTGTTTAAAATCCATACCTGCTCATTAGAGCCCCACAGTGCCTGATAACCCCAGAGAACAGGGACTCCATTTACAAAGGAGAAAAGCTTGGTCCAAAGAAATGAGGTCAAGGCCAAGTTAAAATGGCAGACCGGGATTCCAAACCAAAGCGTGACTGTACCCAAGCACCTGGCAGAACTTTGGTGCTGTTGTATGTAAGCACTGAGATGCTTTCTGCCACTAAGCCTCCCCCTGCCCATGATTGCTTCTCCTGACTCCCAGTTCTCAACTCCCACTCACAGAGATCTGAAATGATGGTTCCTGCTACGGGCTTCAACACCTTAAGCCTGACTCCCAAGAATCAGGTGTCAAGGAAGATACGTAGGGCAGGAGGAACCTCGGTTGCCACCCCTCTGAGGGCCTGCAGCAAGAGGGATCCTGCAGAGGGAAAGGTTCAGCTGTGATGCCTTGCAGTGGGGTCTCGGCTGCTGGGGAACTTTGAAGCTGGGATGGCCCTTCAGAGTTTTCCAGATTGGGATCTAGGCACACTTGTGTTGACTAATCACTGAGGCTAGCCTGCCTCTCTCACTGGGGATGGCGATGGGGGACCAGCTTGTGTAAGGTAGTGTATTAGTTTCCTAGCTGCTAAAGCAAATACCATGCAATAGGTTGGCTTAAGCAATGGTAATTTACTGGTTTTGAAGCTAGAAGTCCAAAACCAAGGTGTCATCATGGTGATGTTTTCTCCCAGAAGACTGGAATTCTGGGGCTATCTGCCAGCAGTCCTTGATCTTTGGCTCTTCTGTCATGTGGCAGTGTACATGGCAGCCTCCTCTTCTGAGGCTGGCCTTTCCCTTCTCTTCTGAATTCCACAGACTTCCAGCTTCTTGGCTGCTCCCTCAGGGTTCTCTCTCTGTGGTCTTCCCTATAAGACCTTCAGGAATTGGCCTAACACCCATGCTGAACAAAGGGAACCTCATCAAAACATCTTCTTTACAAAAGTTCACACCCACAGGGATGGACTGAGTTTGAGAGCATGCTTTTCCGGAATACACACCTCCAATCCACCACAGAGCAATTACTAGGGACGGATTCATCTGTGAGCCTTCACCAGCCAGCATGGCCTGGCAACTGGGGAGTGGGTCCCTCATCCCAAAAGAGGATGAATAATGTGTGTCAGCAACCACCATACCCAGCACCCACTACTCACACCAAATACCAAGTACATACAGCATTTTAGGGAAGAGTTGACAAAGAGATTAGCATCCAGAGGAAGTCAATCTGGTTGGTAAGAGTCTAAAATCACAACCTTAGTAGTAGGAATGTTGCACCCAGTGAATAGAAGGCTAAATGGAAAGATCACCACAACCACCTCCTAATTTGTCAGTGTCCAGCAGTTTATCAATGAATAGCATAGAATGGTCTCATTTAATTCACACAACTAATAGGTCAGTGTCATGGTCAGATTCATGTGTCAGCTCGACCAGGTGGTGGTGCCCAGTTGCCTGGTCAGGCAGGCGCTGGCCTGTCTGTTGCTATGAGGACATTTCATGGACTTAAATCATGATCACCTTGGCTGCATCAACAGCTGATTGCATACAATCAGCTAAGGAGAGCGTCTTTGGCAATGAGTGATGCTTAATCTAACCACTGGAAGGCTTTTAAGGATTCAGAAGAGATAATCACTCATCCTCCTTCAGCCAACCAGCTTCTCCTGAGGGTTCATTGAGGACCTTCATTGTAGCTGCCAGCTTGTGGCCTGCCCTACAGACCTTGGACTCTACATCCCCCAGGTTATGTGAGACACTTACACATTTTATATTTACAGATATCTCCTGCTGATTCTGTTTCTCTAGAGAACCTTAGCTAACACAGTCAGTGTGCACGCAGATCCCTTCCCTAACTTGCTCCCGAATGCTGCGTCTCTCAGGCTGTCTGGACCCCTGGGTTCCCGGCAGATTACAGTGTGGGAAGATCACATAAAGCAGTACAAACAAACCTGCTTAGCCTTGGCTTGGAGACAGCACTGCTAATATCTGGGTTATCTCTGACCCTCTGGTGGCACTGAGCTTAAGATAAGCTGACATTTCTCATTTAAGCAATAATTGGGGAGGGTCTAGAATTTTACATTTAGGATGATACCAAGAACTATGACACAGAACAATACGTCTAAATAATGGGACTAAAATTCTCCACATACAGGGCACCTCTATGGACGCACTTAGAGGGAAAATTATCACACAAGTTAAAAATGCAACAGAACAAGTGACGTGTCCAGGGTTTCACCACACTTGCAGTTCAGAGGGAGGCCACGTTATCTGCACGTGGCCCCAGCAATGCCCACCAGGGCGCAAGGGTCCTTTCAGCTTTATCTTTTGCCATTCAAATCCCCCTAGTGATTTGGGTACAAGTGACTGCCTGAGAAGTGCAGAGGCTCCCGACAGTTCTTTCGATACATTCTTATCGATTCATCAGAAATGTGTATGGACGTGATTTTGAACGTTCAAGTACGTTTGACCTTGAGTGTCCCTGAAAAACTGCACTTTCTCTCCTCTTTCGGGTTTCTCTTGCAAATGTCTACTCTATGTTGGCTTCGATGGCCCTAGAACCAACCCCCACCAGAAACCCTAAAGTCGGAGACTGCAAATCATAGACTTGGAAACTTGATGGATATGAGTGTAACATATCCAAAAAAAAACGTGTGATAGCTTTCCTACAGTCTCTCTATTGTGTCATAAGCAAGCAAATATGTGAGGTTGTGTTGCCTACCAGCCAGGCTTCTTGGCACTGAAATGCAGGAAGGAGGAAAATAAATAATAACAATCCTATTCGGACAACTCACTGGGAGGTGCGTGTGGGTCTGCCTTCTGAGCAGGCACCCTCCCCACCTCCCCTGCAGAGTACAGCACAGGAAGACATCCTGGTACTGGGGTTTCATTTGTGCACTGACCTTGTAACATTTTCTCATAAAACTGCTCCCAGGTTGATTCAGGATATATCTTTATAAATAGAAGATTTGCTTTATGCTCTTGATTTTATGCTTCCCTGAACACTGCCCTTGCAACTCTTGGGTGTGAATCAACTGCCTATTGTTTGCTTGAATTGAGCATCCATCCCTTCCCTTCAGAGACAGAGACTCCCTGGCAAGAGGGCAGGGCTGAGTAGCTAGGGAAGAAGGAAAAAGGCAGGGGGTTCTCTACATAGGAAGGGGTATATCACAATGATCTTATTTCTAAATAAAAACAATAGGGAGACACAACTCAACATAACAGCAATAGATAATTTTATTGAACAGGCACAGGTAATTATTTTTAAGGTATTTTATTCTGAATGTGCATATAACCCTCCCTTTCTTGGAAAAATGAGCTCCAAGCCATGAAACAGGTATTGCCTGTAGGTTACAACCTTATTTCTGAAGCCATAAAACTATTCTGTTTAAATGTCTTGATTTATGTTGAATTCTTTAGGCATGAGGCTGCGGTTGATGTGGCCAGTTGACAATGAGTTTTCAGTTTAATGGGGACTTGCATAAATCCACACTTCTCCAACCTTTCTTAACTTTGTGAATTAAGGATTTAAGTGACCTAGCAGAGCTATTATTTAGATCCTTCCTGAGACAGGAAAATCCATAAAGCATCACAGTACTAACAAACTAACCAAAATTTTATAGCAAATGGGGACATTGGGAAAGGCAGAGTTCATTATTTGTTGCTCTGCAAAAACCAAGGTCTTCTTGTCCTAGAGAGTCCATCCTTAACAAGGAAATCCACCATGAGTTGGCAACCTCTGCTAATGGCCTTTCCAATATTACTCCAAGTTGGGTCAAACACAGCTTCCTTTCCCTGCCATGTAATAATAGGTCCACAACAGTTACCTAAGACATCTGACAGTTTTTATTTCTCTCAATTGCATTGTTTGGAAAACAGTTTATTGAATTAATTCAGTTGTTTAATTTTTAGACTTGAGGAAGACATCAAATAAACATGAAATAATTTCACAAAAACAGACCATGTCTCCTAATCAGAGCTTCAGAACTTATTGTCACCATGTTTTGGTATGCCTTGAGGTTCATGTAGCACAAGGGAAAAGGATCTACACTTTTGTAGACCCCAACTGATGTGTGATCACATAATGACTGGAATCTACTTCCAGCCACGTTCTCCCGATCAGTGACTTAGAAATGTAAGCCACCTGCTTGCCTCTTCTCCAGTGGCCACCATATCCATCCCAGCTATCCAATACGTAAATGCACATACCAGTGTTGCCACATCATCTGCCTTATTTGATTGATAATCCTTGCAACTAGTCTTAACTATCCACATCATTCCAGGTATATGGCCAAGCCTTCCAGAAAGACCTAACAGGGAATGTATGCAGGGAGAACAGCTGTGCAAGTGACAAAACCAGGTACACAACCAGGTACCCCAACACACTGCACACAGCTGTTCTTGACCAGCCCTGCCACAGATCCCATCCCTCCCATTGGATGAAGACAAATCTAGGAAGCTCAGCCCACACATCCAGACTACATAAAACTCTGTGGAATGGAACAGTAAACATCTCTTACCTTGCATTGTTGCTTTTGTTGGTTCTGAGAACAGGGGAATGAGCAAGAGGTAGATAAGGTAGACGAATGAGAGCCCATTGTACCGGAAAGCACACGCTGTAAGTGGGAAGAGAAGAGAAAGAGGATGTCATTGATAATGGCTAATAGAACAAGGTGTGCTCAACGACTTTGGAATGATGGTGTCAGGTGCCTCTGGATCAAATAATCAAAAAACTCATAACTGCCTAAATAGACGTATCAAGCTCAAAGTCATAATTGAGCATTTATCCTGTGTTCAGATAAATGCATTATTAAAATACATGTTACCTGCTCTTAAGCTCTCACCAGACTCAGCAATCTCACTTCTTATGGTATACCCAAAGAACTGAAAGCAGGGACTTGGACAGATTTGTACACGAATGTTCACAGCGACATTATTCACAATTGTGACAAGGTGGAAGCAGCCTGGTACACATCAGCAGGTGAACAGATAAACGAAATATGGTACGCACACAAAACGGTAGGCTATTCGGCTGTAAAAAGGAATGAGGTGCTGGCACACGCTTCAGCAAAGGTGATCCTGAAGACATCATATTGAGTGAAATAAGTCAGACGCAAAAGGACAAATACTGTATGATCCTACTTATATGAAATACCTAGAAAAAGCAAAGTTCATAGAGACAGACAGTAGATTATAGATTACCAGGACTGCAGGGCAGGGAAGGGAGTTATTATTTAATGGGGGCAGAGTTTATTATTTAATGGGGGTAGAGTTTCTGCTCGATGAAAAAGCTGGAGCAATGGATATTGGTGAAGGGAGCACAATATTGTGACTAATTAACACTACTGGATTGTACACTTGAAAGTAGTTAAAATGGAAAATTATAAGGTGTGATACAGTTACTACAATAAAAAGTGTTTTTTAATCTCTCCAGGAATGCAAAACCAACATACCCAAATGAAGACAGGATATAATTATTCCTAAATTAAGCTGAGCAGATTGAATACAGAGAGCAGAAGAATCAATAAAGGTTTGAGACAGGCAAGTACAGCTGTCAATGGATGAAGCGAGACTTAAGAGAAAGAAGAGAGAAGAAAAACATTTGTTAAATGTCATATGTTGGTGCTTTCTACAAATTATTTCATTTAATCCTCATTTTATAAGCCAGGACACCAGGGGTCAGAGACATTCAGTAACTCCAGGCTAGGATGGACTGAGCGAGAATCTAAATCTGCATCCAAAGCCCTCGCTGCCTCCACTGTATCACTATATTAAAGGAAACACGGATTTCAGAAGACGCCTGTGGTGACTGCATCCCCTCTCTAGGTTCCCACGTTCTCACCAGGAAACTGTGCATAGAAGTGATCCCTAGGGCAACAGTGGCTCAGTGGCAGAGTTCTCATCTGCCATGCCAGAGCCCAAGAGGTTCAGTTCCCAGTGCCTGCCCATGCAAAAAAAAAAAAAAAAGAAAGAAAGAAAAAAGTGATCTCTGCCTCACGGCCATACTATGAGAAACAAATGCAATGCCACACTGAAAACACCTGGCTGGGGGTCTTAGACATACAATCCCCGAGACCTGAACAATGATAATTATCCCCATTATTTAGATGGAAGCAAGTGTTCTCTTTTCCATGTGGAGGGAAAATGAATAGTGGCAACGGTAGGTGGGCTGGCTTCCTGGGAAGCAGGAATCACGGTACGAGAGAGGGCTTGAAGCAGTGCAGTAGTGAGAGTAACTTGGAAGGGTGAGTTCAGAGTCAGGACAACACGGCGCCCACAGAGAAGAACCTGGCTTAGCAGCAGTGCCTGCCTCTGCACCGGCCCCAGACACTCCACAATAATCAAAGCATGTGGGATCCAGAGAGGGATGGGTGTGCGTGGGAAGAGGACCCAAAAAAAAATGTCTGTCATCACCAAGGAGCCACGTACTTATCTGTAGCTTGGTACACGCCACCATCGACGTGCCCAACCTCCTTTACTAACAATCCAAAGCAGCAAGAAATTTTCACATGTTCAACTGGAGCCACAGCAAAACGTACAAATGAGGCACCATAAAAAAAGGCAAACATCTGTTTTCCGCTTTTCCTTTTTCTCTTCTTATTTCTCATCCAGAATCGACATTTCTCATACAACCATCCAGAGACATTTTGTTATTCAGTCAGTCAACAAATAAGCATTGGGTGCTTACGGAGTGCTAGGTCCTACTCTAGGTGGCTGGTGTGCATCAGAGAACAGGAGAAGGTGACGGTGCCCGGGGAGCTTGCATTCGGGAGGGGAGATGGAAGATGACAGCATGCACAGTTCAAAGCAGATTACGTGGTGTGCAGGAAGGTAAGTCCTATGGAAACAAGAAGGAGAGTGGGATTGTGGGGTGGGAGTGTGTGGCGTGGGGTGGCAAGCTGCAGTGGGTCTTAGGAGGAATTAAGGAGACCTCCTAGAGAAGGTGGCAGTTGATGCCAAGCAATGCTCATGGAAGAACGTTCCAGCAGAGTGAAGGTCCAAGCAAAATAGAGCAAAGCATTCAAGCAGGGAGTAGTTGCTGGGCCCCAAGGGGTTTAAAGTCTTATCTTACAGGACTTACAGGGGAAAGTGTTTCTGCCTCTGTGTGTGTGTGGAGGGGTGTCATTTAGCTAACTGTCTTCCCCCACGGGCTGAGTTAGCGGGCCCGGCTCCTGGGCAGGCTCACAGCTCCACTTCCCACCTACACTCCCACTGCTCTCTGTGTTCCCGCCTGGCTGTGACCACGAGCTTTGCTGCCTCCTGCCTCTGAGCCTCTGCATCTGCCGTTCCCTCTGAGTGGAACACCTGCATTCAGGCTATTCCTGCATCACTCGCGAGCACCTCCTTTAGGGCATTTCTCACTCAATGCGTCTTTATTTGTCTATAGGCCGATGCGGTGTTGGGGATTGAATCATGTCCCTCATAAAGGAAAAGTTCAGTCTGTCATGGTGAGGTTCATGTATCAACTTGGCCAGGTGGTAGTACCTGTCTGTCTGGTTGGGCAAGTGCTGGCCTGTCTGTTGCGATGAGGACATTTCATAGAATTAGATCATGATCATGTCAGCTGCATCCACAGCTGATTCCATTTGTAATCAGCCAAGGGGAGTGTCTTCTGCAGTGAGTGATGTTTAATCTGATCACTGGAAGCCTTTTAAGGAAGATTCAGAAGAGACAGGCACTCTTCCTTCTTTGGCCAGTGAGCCTCTCCTGTGAAGTTCATCCAGACCCTCCATCGGAATCGTTGGCTTCACAGCCTGCCCTGCAGATTTTGGACTCTGTGTTCCCACGGTCACATGAGACGCCTCTATAAATTTTCTATTTGCAAGTGTTCCCTGTTGATTCTGTTTCTCTAGAAAACCCTAACTAATACAAGGTCCTAGTCCACATTTCTGGGTTGGGAGTCCATTTGCAAATGGGACCTTTGAGATGTTACTGTCAGTTAAGGTGTGATCTCCTTGTGACTAGGGTCTTTGAAGCTCCTGTTTAGGAGATGCCAAATGGAATCAGCCCGGGCTTTAATCCATGTGCTGGAATTCTTGCAATTAGAGGAAATCTAGACTCAGACACAGACGACTGAGTGGGGGATGGAGAAGCCAGCAGGAGAAGCCAGGTGACAGAGGCAGAGACGGACTCCCTGGCACCCCAAGGATGGCAGCAAGGATGCTACACACTCTGGGAGAAGGTGTGGCATGTCGAGACCTGAATGTTGGATTTCTGCCCTCCAGATCTGTGAGCCAATAAATCCCTGTCCTTTAAGCCAACCCACTGGGTGGCACCTGTCATGGCAGCCCTGGCAGGATCTGGTGGGTGGGGAAAGAATGTGGCCATCTCCATTCCGTCCAGCGTCCAGGACTGCATCTACTCCACAGCTGGCGCTCATGCTAATAAAATGAATACATGAGTGAAGGAGCGACTGCAAACGGAATGAAAAGGCCTTGAGGCCATCTAAAAAGAAAACACAGGTGTCCAGGTGTACAGTATTTCCGTTGGAGGGAAGCATCACAACTGACGCTGCTCAAAATAAACATGTAATCCACAAGAGGTTTTCTTAGAGGTTCTTTTCATTTGTAATGTTAGAGCGCATTGATGGGGCAGCAAAATCACATACATTTGTGAATTTCTGGGTAAAGAACAAAATAAAAATCAGGTGCATGGTGCTATCATTTTGAAGTGCATTCCAATGGCTCTTACCTGCCACTAATTTATATTCAGAGCAGCTCACACCGACGGGCTTGCTCTGAGTCAGGCCCTGATGGGTGAGCTTCTTGCAGATCAGTTCAGGCTACTACATCCTCACTTTACAGGTACTGTCACTGTTCTTTCCTCCACAGGGGTACATGTCGGTGGCATGGCTGAGCAGCAGAGCTGCACTGAGTCTGCACTGTCCCTGAATGCCATCCCGCCTCCCCAATTCAACATCAGGGCCCCACGAGGCCAGGGGCAATGCCGCAGGCACTGAGCTGAGACCCTCTGCCCTCAGCACCCCACCTTCCTTGCACCTAACAGCAAACGCTCTGTATTTTGTTTCAATGCTCTATAGCCTCGTTCTGTAAGCCTGCCTATGACGCATGATCAAAATGTGTGCACAGAGGAAATCTCCGAGGTCTAACGGTGGAGGAGAGAGAGGGAGCCCATTCTTTGGTTTCTCAGATCACAACTATTTTTGTTACCATCATTTATCGCAAAGTCCAAGGAGCTTAAAGAAGAGGGCAAGGATGACACGGTGTGGTAGGCAGCCACAAAAACGTCCCAGCTCCTGGCATCTGCACCCTGTGTAATTCCCTCCCCTGAGGGTCCCGCATCTCATGAGCTGGATACAGTAAAGGTCCTGGCTGTCACTCCAAAGTCATGTTACAAAAGGGCTGTGGCTGTCACCCTGGATACCCCCCTCCCTTACCGTGCAGCTAGCTGCCCAATGGAAAGGCCCAGGTGGCAGGGAACAGAGGCCCCCAGCCAGCGTCCAGCAAGGACTGGAGGTTGGCAAGAACCTCATGAGTTCCCTGGGGAGCAGACTGCCCCCAGACCCACCTCGATAGGACTGCACACCACCTGGACTGCAGACTCAGGAGGGACCCTGAGCCAGAGGCACCCAGCCAAGCCACACCCAGAATCCTCACTCCCAGAAACTGTGAGATTGTGTTTTCTGTTTTAAGCCGCTAAACATTTGGAGAATTTGTATACAGCTATTGATAACTAATAAGCGAATATTCCAACTTAAAAAAAAATCACAGCAACTTCAAAAATACAATTTATTTCATTTTTGTCTGGAATGATCTCATCTAACCAACAACATCAGCCAAAAAAGCCAAATTTCCTCCTTTACTTTCTATAAGTGAAGTTGCTACTGAGGGGTTATCCAGGTTTACAGCAGCTTCGAAGAGCACGTCTAAGTGAGATATCCCCAACTAAGGCAAAATATGCCTTCGAACTTAGCAACAAGGCACAATCGAGCTCGGTAGCCTTAGAAGGCAAATAGTAACTCCTCCTTTAACAAGCGTGATCTTGTACTAAAAGGACATTCATTACTTTTCATAATAAGCCATCATATTTCTGGCTGCACAATTTCCCTGCAAACCCACAGCTCTATGCGGTCTGCTAAGCCATCTGCCAGACTCATGTCCAGAAAGCTGGTAGCCACGACCTCTGTCCTCTGTCTCCAGAAGTTTAGAGTTGACAAAGTAATAAAATATAAAAATAAATAAATAAATAAAACAGCAAGGTGCTCAAAGAAAAAGGATTCTTTGCTTGAGCTACAAGTGCCCTGAAGTTTCTACTAATCCTACCTGATTTAACCATCCAAAATTATATGGAAATTTCCCCAGAAGGATGACAACAGTTGACAGTAAGTTCCCAAACAAAAGATCTTGCCCAGATCAAGAGATTTCACAATTTCAAACTGTGAAATAACAGGTTGTCACAAGAAGTGCTTTATAAACATCAGCGCTGCCATCTGAACAGTGAGCATGTGAAATGACCTCACAAATGTACTTCATTTTGTAAAGATGAAAGCTGGCATACAGTTTTAGAAAAACACTTCAAGCATGAAAAATGATAGTTGTGACAGCTAAGCATCCTTTGATAGAGAAAGCAGGAAAATCTCTTGCAAATATGAAATTTGTAAATATTAAAAGTACACTGGTGCTGCAAAACATTTACATTTATTTTCCTATTACTGCAATATGATCACAGAGAGGCTTAGGTACACTAATTTTCCTATCTATAACGGTTCAAGGTAATGATTTTAGGTTATGTAAGTGCTCTCAGAGCTGAAATTTTAGCAAGATTTAACCTATTTTCTTCATGCTCTTTAGAAGGTCAAATAATGTTTTATTATAAATGGCTTTGGAAACAATGCCTTACATGCTCAGAACCTCTACTTCAACTAATACATTTTAAACGTGCTTTATTGCCTCAAAGAGCGTTGTTTATTTTAACAGTTGCCAGAACAGTAGATATATATTACTGAGAACAAACTTCAATACTCAGTGGTAAAACAGCTCTGTCAATCCAGTGACTGTAGAATCCTTATGGTTTTACTTCTAATATTTTTCTTTCTGCACTCTGAAGTAATCAATTGCTTTTAAAATGATGTCCTCTCAAAATTTTGATTATTTTATGAAGAGCATTACCAGGAGAAACAGTTGCAGAATATCTCCAGTGGAGCAGGAAAAAATTAAACAATCATAGCCTTTCCTTAGGTGACAAAACTATCACAGAAATGAGGGGCAGCAAAAAGGCTGCTCTGTTACCGAATTCATTGTCTATTTGAGTAGAATTCATCTCCCATATGCTCTCTTGTGTTTAACATCCTGCTAAAATTACAGATGTCTCAAATGGCCATGCTATACAGAGGAAACGGTCAGGGCGCTGATAATCTCTTCTTTATCTCTGACTTCCATACTCACCACAGGTCTTGTCCCAAGGATTTCCTTCCAAAACGTACAGAGCTTATTTCAAGAAAGGTTACACCAGACAGTATCTGCACAACAGTTAAGCCATATGTCTGCATCCCGTGGTGGATTGAATTAGCCCCCATAAAGTCCTAACCCCTCATCCTGAGGGCATGGGTATATCCAGATGAGGCCAAGCTGAATCGAGATGGGCTTTGACCCAATATGGCAGAAGTCCTTAGAATCTGAGGAAACTCAGATGCAGTCAGTTAGTTGAAGCCCGAAGTAGAAGCAGAAAAGAAATCACTATGTGATAGGGGTGGATACGCATCAACAAGCCAGCATGAGAATACTACGGACTCTACGAGAAAATATGGGATGTTAAGCCCTTGATACATTAGCAGCCTCCACATTGTGAGGCAATAAATTTCCCTGTGGTTTAAGTGAGCCAGTGTTTGATATTTGTCACGGCAGCCCTGGACGACTAAGGCACATGCTTAATCTCATCATGTAGCACCCGGATTATATTCTTCATGCATAGCATAAGAATTCTCATTTTTTGTGACATAAGAGGTTAGTGGAACTATATTTCAGATATGAAAATATTGTCTTAGCACAGTTAGGGACTGTTCTATATTTTAACATTACATTTTTGCCAAGAGATACATGAAAGCTGACATTGCTTCAGTAAATTTGTCAGCACAACACTGAATCTATCAGGCATGTGTTTCTGACACTTCAAGAAATAAAAATATTATGTGTATGGAAATTGGTTAAAAGAATTCAATTTTAGATTAAAGCCCTAAAGTAAAGATGACTTTAAAAAGGTAATAGTTATAAGGACTTAATGTTAAATTGTGTTTGCAGAAAATCATAACTACTACTCAATTTACTAAAAAAATTCAATCAGCCTCTTTTCCCAGCAACTCCTAGCATTGCCCAATGGGCTCATGAACAAAGTGGTCATGGTGGTAGGGATGGAGGTTATGCATGGGCTCAGCCACATGGACTTCCACTCACCAAGGCTGACCTGGCTACAGCCACTGCTGAGTGCCCAATCTGCCAGCAGCAGAGATCCACACTCAGCACCCAATATGCACCATTCCCCGAGGTGACCAGCCAGCTACATGGTGGCAGATTGATTACATTGGACCACTCCCTTCATGGAAGGGACAGCAATTTGTTCTCACTGGAATAGACACATACTCTGGATATGGGTTTGCTTTCCCTGCACGCAATGCTTCTGCCAAAACTACCATCCATGGGCTTACAGAATGCCTTATCCATCATCATGGTATTCTAAACAGCATTGCTTTTGATCAAGGAACACACACTTCACAGCAAACGAAGTGTGGGAACGGGCACATGCTCATGGAATTCTTTGATCTAACCATGTTCCCCATCATCCAGATGGTAACGGTGATAGAACGGTGGAATGGCCTTTTGCAAACTCAATTATGGTGCCAACTAGGTGGCAATACCTTGAAGGGCTGGGATAATGTTCTCCAGGAAGCTGTGTATGCTCTGAATCAGCGTCCGCTGTATGGTGCTGTTTCTCCCATAGCCAGGATCCATGGGTCCAGGAACCAAGGGGTGGAAATGGGAGTGGTGCCACTCACTATTACCCCTAGTGATCCACTAGGAAAATTTTTGCTTCCTGTCCCTGCAACCCTGAACTCTGCTGGTCTACAGGTTTTAGTTCCAAAAGGGGGAGTGCTTCTGCCAGGAGAAACAACAATGATTCCACTGAACTGGAATCTAAGACTGCCACCTAGTCACTTTGGGCTACTCATGCCCCTGGATCAACAAGCCAAGAAGGGGATGACATTACTGGCTGGGGTGATTGACCCTGACTATCAGGGGGAAATAGGATGGCAACTACACAATGAAGGTAAAGAAGAGGTTTCCTGGAATATAGGAGATCCCCTAGGGCGTCTTTTAGTACTACCACTAAAAGATTTTAAAATCAATAGAAAAGTGATTTAAATCAATAGAAAACTGCAACAACCCAATCCAGGCAAGACTACCAATGGCTCTGAAACTTCAGGAATGAAGGTTTGGGTCACCCCACCAGGCAAAGAACCACGGCCAGCTGAAGTGCTTGCTGAGGGTAAAGGGAACATGGAATGGGTAGTGGAAGAAGGTAGTGATAAATATGAACTATGACCACATGATCAGTTATGAAAACAAGGACTGTAATGCTGTTTTGTTCATGTTATACTATTTAAGTTGTAGGACATCAAGTTTAAGAATGAATATTACCCAAGAATATTGCACCCTATTCTGGGGAGATTTAATGAGTTTCCAATAATGTGCAGGACAGCTGAGTATTGTTAAGTGAGGAGAAAAAAATGTATGTTTTATTGATTTCTATTTAAAAATTAGGTGTAGTTTAAAGTGATGAGTATAGCTGCCAAGTTGACAAGGGGTGGACTGTCATGGTCAAGTTCATGTGTCAACTTGGCCAGGTGGTGGCACCTGCTTGTCTGGTTGGGCAAGTGCTGGCCTGTCTGTTGCTATGACAACATTTCATAGAATTAAATCATGATCATGTCAGCTGCATCCACAGCTGATTCCATTTGTAATCAGCCAAGGGGAGCATCTTCTTTAATGAGTGATGCTTAATCTGATCACTGGAAGCCTTTTAAGGAGGATACAGAAGAGACAGTCTCTCTTCTTGCTTTGGCTGGTGAGCCTCTCCTATGCAGTTCATCCAGACCCTCCATTGGAGTCATCAGCTTCACAGCCTGCCCTACAGATTTTAGACTCTATGTTCCCACAGTTACATGAGACACTTCTATAAATTTTATATTTGCGAGTGCTTCCTGTTGATTCTATTCTTCTAGAGAACCCTAACCAGTATACAGAGAAACTCTGACCATGTTCACCATGTGCCTTTCCACTTGAGAGAGAAACCCTGAACTTCATCAGCTTTCTTGAACCAAGGTATCTTTCCCCGGATGCCTCAGATTGGACATTTCTATAGACTTGTTTTAATAGAGATACTTTCTCAGCCTTAGAACTGTAATCTAGCAATGTATTAAATTTTTCTTTTAAAAAGCCATTCTGTTTCTAGTATATTACATTCTAGCAGCTAGCAAACTAGAACAAAGGGTAACAGTACTAACTTTTTTCTTATTCAAAAATATCTTTAAGTACATTACTCATCATTCTCAAGTTAATGCACATAAAACCTTTGTGTTTAAAGCTGAAATCCTTATACTCAAACTTGACCCATGCTCACACTCCAGAAGCGTCCCCTGGTCTGAGAGAACCGCACTAAAGATGTCAATCCTCTCTCATGGCTTCAAGCAAGGAAACCATTAGCTTTTGTGCTATTATATAATTTCTTAAACAATCTAAAAAATTGTAAGAGAAATAAAATCTATTTCAATACAGGAATGAGCATCCCTGGTGAAGTCCACAGTTTCTATGACTAACTGTACTAGTTTGCTAGCTGCTGGAATGCAATACACCAGAAATGGAATGACTTTTAAAAAGGGGAATTTAATAAATTGCTAGTTTACAGTTCTAAGGCCAAGAAAACGTCCCAATTAAAACAAGTGCATAGAAATGTCCAATTTAAGGCACCCGGGAAAGATACCCTGGTTCAAGAAGGCCGACAATGTTCAATGTTTTTCTCTCAGCTGGAAGGGCACGTGGCGAACCTGGCGGTGTCTGCTGGCTTTCACGTGGCTCTACCAAAAAGGGCCTCTCTCCAAAATGTTTCCTCTTTTAAAGGATTCCAGCAAGCAACTTCACCTTCAGTGGGTGGAGACACACCTCCATGGAAATCATCTAATCAAAAGTTACCACCCACTGTTGGGTGGGTCACATCTTCATGGAAACAATCAAAATGCTCCCACCCAGAAATATTGAATGAGGATCAAAGGGCATGGCTTTTCTGGGGTCCACCACAGATTCAGACCAGCACACTAACCAAAATAAAATTTAAAGTAGGGTGGGCTAGGGAGAGCCGAAGAAAAGTCACACATTCAAATTGTTCACTTGCCCATTCATCTAAGTAACTTGATTGTCTAGTGAGGAAAAGAGTTCATTTGTAGGCCAGGTGATTGAAAGTGAATGCCTTACTTGCTTGTGCAGGCTTGTGAGTTAGAAATCACATAACCATTCCTCCATGGCATTTTATTCTCCTGCAAGGAGTGTCCTTTCGAACTTAGTCTCAATTAACTTCCATATAATGCAGCAATTTACAAAATTATGAATCACTAAAGTTAGTGGGGGTAGCTCCATCATTAACAGATTAACGAATATCTTTTAGCTTTTTAATCATAATTAAGCTAGAATCTGTAAAGAGAGATTACTCTTTAAGAATTTAAAGCTGATTTTTCCCAGTAAAAGCATTATTTTTAAAATAGGAGAGCAAAATATCTCTCATGTTCAATTTATACTTATTTGTTGATTCCAATTTTTTCAAGTTTTTTATTTGTAATTAACTCTATCTAGATCACTTCCTAAAAGTTACTTTCTGATCTTAATATACCTGAATTTTATTGTACTACAAATTCACTATAACTTGATTTTTATATCAGTCCTTTGAAAATTCTAGGAGAAATGTTTGTAACTGTACTAATTGAGCAAAGTCCCTTGCTGGACTATTACTTGTTCAGCTTCATGAATGCCACAGTTCTTTCAGAAGTTTACCTTTAGAGAGCCATAGAGATTTCAGATCTGGAAAAAACTCTCTCCATTCCTGTTAAGTGTATCTAAATATTACTTATGTTCAACATCTAAAGGGTGAGGTTGAAGCACTAAATTCGAGGATCTTCTAGGTCCAAAACCATTCCATATTACAAAGTGAAAAAGGTTCAACCTAAAACATTTGGGGCTTGCCTGACTGTATTGGGTTACAAAATTGAGAATAGGTGTCATTTTCATTTTCAGAAATAACAGAAGTCACTTGCAATCCCATTCTGTCCCCTAGCATTCAAATACACTCCACATGCTCATCCCTAAGCAATGTGAGAAAGCTGTGGATAAAGGGGAGACAGCAAGAACCAAATACCCCAGAATAGATAGTATTTTACACTTTTTATATATAGGGTTTATGTCAGCAGCAGTGGCTTTTTAATAACAGAATTAATTTACTGCCTGCCACAGTTGCCTTCTTTCAAGAACTTAGTAAAAATAGATCTTTTGTAGGCCTCTACTGTGAGCCTTTGAATGCTATATATTATTCTTGGCAGCATCTGCCTTCAGCTGACATGTGCATTAACACGAAAGAAATCAGTCCAGCTCACTAAAATGAAGTCACATTTCTTCCATCTTCAACACATGATGCTACTCAATGCTATCTTGTTTAACAACAAATAAAGCTGGAAACTGATTAAATTCTACAGTTTTTATTCTGATAAATTTGCGTTGACAGTCTGCCCACTTCTTCCTGGAAACACCCTCTTCCCAGACGTATATGGAGCCATCACTATTGCTTACAAATATTTCTGTTGCTAGAAAAGTAGACACACCTTTTATGGCATGAATTCAGCCTTTGAATAAGTCTGGGGTTTATACTTATCATACCATATTAATGAGAAACAGCCTCAGGTCACAGTGGGAAAGCCTTCATCTCCAAACTGCGTCCAAAATAGCAAAAGATTGGAGGAACCCTCATAACAAGCACTTTCCACCAACTCTCTTTGCTCATTCTCTATCTTCCATGCATGTTTGACCTTGCGTGTATTATGCTTTTTTTTCATTATTTTGAGTGGAAATCATGCACAACATCCTGTGTTACTGAAAGAGAGTGGGGCAAAAAACTCATTCTTGCAATTGATAAATTAAAGAGACATTGAAAACTTGCCCATTCACCCTCATCCCACCTCACAGTCTGCTTCAGCCTTCTCCTTTCTCTTGACCCTTCTTTTCAATATACACCACTTCCTTCTGCTTTACAAAATTAATATAGTTAAAAAGTTGCTGGTGGATTGCTTTATTGGAGAATCAGTTAGTAACATTTTGGAGCTCATTATCTGTACTTTTATCAGCTCACTAACTTGATCTGAGGGAGCATTTGATTTCTGGTTAATGAATGAAAAAGTCTGGGACTTCCCAAATTTCCAGGCATAGGCAAGGTTTCACTTTTTCTAATCCGTAATGATGTCCTATATGGTCCATAACTTTCCCTATCATCCCAAAAGTCAGCTGGCTTTGGTATCAGAGCCTACTTCCAAAAAGGAGGGACCCTGTGTTCTCCACCAGTGAATATGAGGCTAAGCTGGATGATTTATAGCAAAAGCCATATAGGCTGGATCCCCTCCAGGAATGTCTTTGGTAGGTCACTTGGGAAATTTTCATCAGGGACAGAGAGTCTGCAGAATCTCGCCACTCTTGAGCTGCCTCCTCACAAATCCAAGCAACAGTGTGCTTCCTTCAATATACCTCCAATTCTAGCCAACTCCACTAACTCATTCCCAAACACGAACTGCACCAGACAGATCCTACGCTACTCTGGGGCAGGAAGCGCTTCCTGTTCATTACTCTCTTTCCAGCGTCTCTTTCCATTTCTGAACAGAATAGGCATTCAGTAAATACTTACTGAAAGAATAAATCAATCCCTGCCTCTTCCTTTGCCAACATGTAATTCTCACTGCCAAATGGCATCTCCCAAGTTCCTAAGTATCCTTCAAACCAACCCAAATGTTTGTCTCCTCTACAAGAATACCCTCATCATCCCAATAAAAAACAATCTTTTCTCAATAAAAAGTATGTATGTTTAACAAAAGGCGAGCAGTCCAATAAAGATTACTATACAATGGAATTCTATGCCAACAGTCACAGAATTCAAGCAATGACTGTTGCACATGTGAATGAAGAGAAAAAAAGGTTCACTGTATGCTCACGAGAAAAACAGGTTGCAAAGCTGAACATAGGATGGCAGGTTTATGGTGGATTCTGCAATTATCCCCGCCCCCATCCCCAGGAGTGTCTGGGTCAGAAAGGGTATGCAACTTGTCCCAGATCACACTGCTGGATCACGGTGAATCGAGGCTTCAATCCCAATCAGGGATCTCTTCTCTGCTACCAGTTTTAACAAACAGAAAACATCTAATCGAATATATTGAGTATATTGGTGGTAGAAATGGCATAGTAATGTGAAGGTAATTAACAGCACTGAAATATATGCCTGAATACGGTTAAAGGGGGAAATGGTAGGCTGTATTTTAAAAATAAAAGAATATGGGACAATTAACAGTTGTTGCCTCTGAGAACAGGGAATGGAGGAGAGGAACTGTGACTTTTATCTTTGTGATGTCAAAGTTCCTTATAAAGTGTGTGACATATTTTGCACTTAAAAAAGCAGTGTAAGTGTAAGAAGAAATGGTCTCCTCCAACTCTGAATACACAGAGCATTATGTCTTCTCAATGGTGACCTGCATCCATACAGACCTGTTACATCTTGTAAGTCCCTAAAGAGCAGGGCTCCATCACAGAACCTCCTTAGTTTCCTGCACATAAGTATACAATGACTCTGTAGAATGAATACAGGAACCAGGGCTGGACTTCCACTGCCCTTACAAATGGAGGAGTCAGAGAAAAGCTATCACCCCTGACCCAAAGGGTGTAAATGGTCAATAGCTTCCTCTTAAATGGCCCCAAGTAGATTATTCTGCAATATTCTGCCTGCCTAACATAATGACATCGCTCTGACAATGATAATGGAAAGAATGAGATGGAAGTCTCTACTGGGAATCAAGTACTTGGGTAATAAATCCCACTCAGGCATCCAGACAGATGCAAAGAACAAGAGGGTCCCTGGAGCCAGGAGCTTCTCTCTGTCCCCAAGAAGTTAAGCTCCAGGGAGTTTCTAGTGGAAGAAAAATATGCTTAAAGCAAATACTCCAAGCCTTAAGCACATTTTTCATACAAAGGACTTCAATGCAAATTCTATGTCATGGCAGGGGGCTCAGAGAGGCTCTGGTCAGCTATCAGGGGGTGGGAAGATATTTATTAATCATAGATGGACAAAGAAAGTGGGCGAATCTGCTTTCCACTGTCCTTCCTGCACACATTGAGTCCCACCCATGATTCCTAATTGGCAGCAACTAGAAGAATCCAATGAACTAAGAATATCCACTAATATCTCCAGCCTCAACTTCTCTACACACACACACACACACACACACACACACACACACACACACACAGAATCAGGCTATATTTAATTGCTTGTGCCTTAGAGGTCAGTTGAACTGGAAGCAACACAATGCATTGCGATAACCTTGACCTCATGGAGCCCTTGGGGAGCTTCTCAGCCCACAGCACTGAGTTTGCCCCTGGGACCCCCTGGCAGGATCTCAGAAAGCCACCGTGAGGTCTGGGAAAGGAGCTGCTGTGCACAGAGGAAGGAAGAGCAAAAGGTTTCCAGTGCACCTGTCCTCCTGGACCTCCGGCTTTTGTTTTTCTTTCTTTTCTTCTTCAGCTAAATATGGGGAGGAAAGCATAAAAACTCAACTTAAATGATCTGGGGTAAATCACGCCTTGACAAACAATCAAGTACATCTGAGTGCTTAGTTAGAACTCACGTGATAAATCCAATTAAAATTTTGCATTACTCTGTTAATCAGGGCAGCAGGGGAGGGAGGCCTCCATCCCAAGTTCCAATTGAATGGTCACCATGGACAGGCTATTTTTCACTTCTGAGTTTGTTAAACCTTCTTTGGCACAAATGAACCTGATGAGCAAGTAATTTCAATTTTTCTCAGAAAGGAACTACAGGACTTTTTGTTTATTTTTGTGTTTTTTTCTCAGCTATCATCTGAATCTGGTTAATTTTTGTAGTACATTGCTTAGAAATACAAACTGGAAACTACACAAAAGCCAACTCCAGCCTTCTTCCTACTCTTCTTTAGAAATATCCTTTGGAGCACCAAAACTCCTCTCCCAAGGCCTCTCCAGAGTCTAATAATGGGGACCATTTCAAAAGAGAAAGACCTTTTTATCCCAGCATGCAATAAGAACATCCAAACACACTGGCGAGAAGACACACACTGGAGACAAACATACTGGAGAGAGATTGTTACGCAGCTTCCTGGTAACAATCAGAAATGAGGCCTCTTCCCCAGAAGTCACCTTAGTGGCCACTGCCTCTTTCACCGTGCACGACTCACCCAGTCCTCCCACCTACCCACACAAAGCACACACGAGGGCCTAGGACACGCCACCCCCCTTTGCCTTCTTTTTCTCACTTGCATGGGCATATGAGAACATACTTATTTTACAGGTGAAGACCATAAGTTCATAAGAATGAACTTCATTTCATGTCCAGCTGCTCTAAAAGGCTGATTTGTTGTCTCTGCTGGTTTAAAACTATTGTGTACCCCCAAAAAGCCATGTCCTTTAATGCTGATTCAGTATTGCTGGGTGGGATCTTTTGATTAAGTTGTTTCCATGGAGATGTGACCCACTTAATTGTGGGTGGTAACTTTTGATTAGGTGGTTTCCATGGAGATGTGTCTCCACCCATTCAAGGTGGGTCACTTACTGGAGTCCTTTCCATTTTGGAAAATGTTTTAAAGTCCACACAGCCTAAAACCTTTAGAGATGAAGAAGGAAAACACCCCCTGGGGAATCCTTATAAAATGAGAAGCCAGAAGGAAAACTAGCAGACTTTGCCATGTGCCTTCCCAGCTAAGAGAGAAACCCCTAATGTCCTCGGCCCTTTCTTTGGAGTTAAGGTATCTTTATCTGTTTCCCTTAGTTTGGATATTTCTATAGGCTTAGAACTTGCAACTTGATCCTTCATTTTTTAAAAGTCATTCCATTTCTCACATACTGCATTCCAGCAGCTTCAGCAAACCAAAACATTGTTTTACCACAAGATGGAAATGTGTCATCCATGTAGTAGTTAGCATTAGAATCCTTCTTAGAAAGAGAGCTATATTCCTTTGGAAAAGGTTCTTGATAAGTCCTTGGAATAAAGAACCCAAGGAAAGTCAGAAAGGCTGTGTTGGAGGAGCTCTTGCTGTCTGTAGCTTCAGAAATGGAGAGGAAATAGAGGGAAGAGAAGACTGAGTGTGAAAGAGAAGCCGTTCAGATGGTGGAGGTGAAGCTGTTCAGATGGTATGGGCCACCCAGGACATGGTGTGACTTCTTCCTAGGACCATGGACAACTTCAGCAGGTACAAAGCTCATGAAATGCTCAAGATGAGTGCCTGAAAGGGCTGGGACTTTTGGTTTTTCTCTTTCTGAGTGTGAGAATCTTTGATTGATTGATTGATTTCAGGTGGAATTTGCTTTTTTAAATTTTTATTTACAGGTACTCTTTACCTACCAAGAAAAAGCTCCCTTTTCTCCTACTCCCCCCATTCCCTAGTAACCTGTAGTCTACTTTTTGTCTCTGCAAATTTGCTACTTCTATCATCTTTTATAGGTGACATGCTATTTTCCTTATGTACCTTATTTCACTGACTATGATATTTCCAAGGTTCATCTGTACTGCAGCTTGTTTCAGAACTTTATCCCTTCTCAGGACCAAATAATAAGTCTCTGTTTGTACATACCATAATGTGTTTATCTGTTCAGATTTTGATGGACACTTGGGTTGTTTCCACCCTTTGGTTATTGTAAATAATGCTGCTATAAACACTGGTGTACAAGTATCTGCTTGAGACCTTGTTTTCACTTTCACCGTGTATGTACCTAGAAGTGGCGTTGCCAGGTCACACGATAATTCTATATTTAACTTTTGGAGGAACCACCATATTACTTTCCACTATAGCTGCACCATTGTACATTTCCGCCAATGATGTGGCAGAATTCCAATTTCCCTGCATCCTAACATTTGTTATTTTAAGTGCTTTTTTCATAATAGCTGAGAGGCTGAGCTTTGAGTTCAGTTTGACATGAAGCAGACCTGAAGTAGGATATAGCTGTCAGAAGCCTCAGGGCATGAAGACTTTGGAACTTTGCTGAAATCATCCATAACATTCTGTGCTCTCAAAGGTTGTCCAAGTGAGATTTAGAGAACAGAAAAAGTAGCTACTGGAATATGTTTGATATCAAAATAATAAGTCAATTTAGTCCATGTTGATGGAATAGCTAATCAATTCAATTAGGAGAAAAGAGAGGTAGGAAAGGGACCCCTAGTTATTTGATATCTGGCAGAATTAATTTTTCTCTTTATAATTCTTTGTTGAATTCATCAAATTGTATGGGAATATACCAAGTGCTAGGAAAATGACCTGCTATCTCTGTTCAAGTTACAGAGCTCTCATCTCATTCAATTTGCACAAAGTTTTGTGAAGTAGCAGCTGTCATCACTCTCATTCTAGACAACGAGGAAACCAAAGCTCCAAGAGGTTCAGTGATTTGCACAGTTGGGATGCAGAGCCAGGACACGTTACCCTCAGATTTCCAAGCTTTCCCCAACTCCCACAACTTCCAACAAGACCGAACCATGCCCAGGTTTTCCCCACGCCCTTCCCCATTCTTCCTTCCTCACTGGATCACGCGTGGTCGGTTTGGGTTTGGGGCCCCAAATGATTTTTGTTGCTATTTTCTAGAACAAGAATTCCATCAAAATAATTTGAGATGACAGACACTTCACCATCTGTCACGCCATCCAAAAACTTGATCTTCTCAATCCCAAATTCCCAAACTTCAAGAGATCAGGTTTGAAGCAGAATGGAATGTAACACTGCTCCCAGAACCATCTTTCTAGAATACAAAAGCAACCATGTCACATTCCTCTGCCTTAACTAGTTAGGAGAGAATGATGACCATAGCAATTATTATCAGTATTGTCTGTTGCATCATTTATTATTTGTCATTGTGTTAGGTGCTCTGCATGATTTGCCTCTTCGTTTTGAGTGCATCTAGAAAGTATCTGCCACGTCATAGACATTCAAAAAACAGCTGTTAAATGAATGGATGATCTTATGGATTAATACATATATGGATTAATAAATATTGATATGGATTAATATTTTCCATCTCCGCAAAACCCCACAAGGTATTTCCATTTCTAATAAGATGAGCATAATGAGACACAGAAAGGATCAATATTCTGCTCTAAATCATGTCTGTAACTGGAAAATAGTAAAACAAGAATCACGACTGGATAGGTCAACTCTAAATGTCAGACTTATGTTGCTTTTTCACACTGACCCCTTTTAAACTCTGGACCAACTCATCTCACATCCACCAACTCCTCACAGGGAGGTGTGTGGGGATCCCGAAACATCCCAAACTCTCCATTCCTCCACCCCAGTTACCTCGATACCCCTCCTCTTCTTTTCCTTCCAAATATATCTTTCAAAATTCAGCTCCAGCTCATTTGGTGATAAAGTTGCTCCCTCCCTGCAAAGTGCCCCACCCACACATACAGCAAGTGCCTGTAAGTCCACACAGGTGGCAGTTGTTATTTAAGTGTTTATTGGTAATGCATAAACTAGGAGCCAGTACTCCTATCTTGATGAATTATGAAATGGATCTCCTCCCCTTCCTTCTTCCTGCGTTCCCTCCACCCTTCTCTATTAAAGCTGCAATTTCCTAGACATTAGCTAGACACTAAATATGGAACAGCAAAGATACCATAAAATATAGGAAAAATTTTTTGTAAGGTTACTTGAATTATAATGCTTACTGGCACAACAAAGATGCTACTTTGGGAGGGAAGGAAGAAAGGATGGGCAGGAGGCAGGGAGGGAAAGGGCACCTCCCAAAATTAAAACTCCAGTGGTACAATAGTAATCTGAAGCCTTGTGAGAAACCCAGGACAGAAACTATAAATTAATTCCCTTTGCATTTTCAGCACCAAGTACAAATGCCCGGTATAGAGTAACTGATCAATAAATACACATCATGCTGAAATGAATTGATATGACTTACAAGAAAATAAGGTTTCTGATGACATATATATATACGTATTTTTAAACTGATAATATGTCAGTGCTATAAAATATAAAAAACATGCCATCAAAATTACATTCACGTGAAGATGATATGTAAAAACCTAATTTTGCTAATTCTCATGATTCAAAAATTCAGCGTGGGAGTCTTAATAACAGGTTATGAGTCTGAGAAGTAAGCAGGAAAAGTAAATAGGAGGGAAATTTTGGTATTATCATGAAATATTCCTAAAATAAAAACACATTTACAAATTTGCCAATAACTACGGTGAAGGAAGTGGTAGCTAGGAGAAGCACTATTATGCTGTGATAATGGATCCCTGCGTCTCTAGCCAAACTTTCTTACAATACAAAAAAAATGTGGCAAATAAATAATTCAGTTTTTATTTTTTAATGGGAAGAAATAGAAGAGCTGAAAATGTCGTGTTTAAGAGAAGCAGGCTCCATAATTCAAAATTGGACCTCAATCTCCAAGGCTTTTTCAGGAAATAAAGTAATTCTAGTTTGTTTCTGATAAAAATTAGTGGTCAATCAGGTCTAAAGCATGACAGAAAGCTGGCAAGGCTTCTCCAGTGTGGTTTTTAGCCCAAAGAGCTGTCAGGGCGGCATTAGCCCAGGACCAGTTCACCTTCTCCCAAAGCAGAATCCTACTGAACACAAGCTTCTCTTTCTCCCCAGGAACACACTTGGCCTTTCTTCGATTTCATCCAAATAATGTTCATCTGGTTCTAGATAATCAAAGTCTCTTCCCTCTGCAAACTTACCACCCAGACGTACAGTGGGAAGACCAACTTCTCCTCAGCACTCCACAAACACTGTTCATTTTATTCCCCATTGTGTTCACGTATCTCTTAATCAACCCTCACCACCCTCGGTCCACTTTCTCCTCCTTCTTGCTCATGTTTTCAGTTTTGCTCTTAATTATGTACATGAAGTCTTCATCTTTTCCCCAGGAAGCTACTGCAGTGCATGAATCAAGGGGTGCAGCGTGCAATTCACAGACATCATTGTCTAGTTCCCCACCTTCCTCCTTTCAGCTGCCTACCAAAGACACTCAGAGCTTCAGGCCCACCAGCCTACTCACAGCTTCCACTGTTTTTGCATCTTTTCTGCTTCTCTCTTCCCCTTTGTATTTAAACAGCCTGCTTTCTGCATTTCCTTCGGGATCCAGCTCAAGCATCTCCTTCAGGAAGCCATCCCTGGAACATGGATGCTGAGTGAGGCACTTCCTTTCCTGTGTCCCCTGGACCCGGCGCAGACCTCTTGGTGCATTTACAACACTTGAAATAGCTGCATTACGGGTCTCTCCCGGCCCCGTACAGAATTGCACACTTCTGGAGACAGAGACCATGTTCTATTCATGCTTGTATCTCAGGGGCTTAAAACAGGACAGATCCTCAAATGCATAAATCAAGGTAGAATCCCCAATAAACAAGATGATGTAGAGCTAGCATTTTGATACTCCTCTAATAACTGCAGTATTGAGGAAGCAGATGAACTGAAGTATTATGATGCATTTTTCCTAAATATCCAAATGGCTTGGATATCTATATTAACCAACATTTCTTCACCAGCTCAGTGCAGAGATAAAGGTCATTCATATGGGAAATCTCTAAGGTTTTGATATGTTCCAGGTGAATTATATTGATTAGGCTTCCTATTTTCTAAGTTTTTATAATTTTTGAGCCCTAGCATAACCAATTCATCAATTACTTTTTTTCCCTCATATGTATTATTTCTTAGCTACAAAAAAAGACCATGTCAGTTAAGGTCTCTAGCAAACAATGGGTGTTTTGCTCAAACAGGTAATGGAAGAGTTTGATGAGGGGACCACATTCACTGGTGTAATATGGGTTTAGAAAAGCTGCAGAGAATAGCAGAGGACCACAGGGCTATCAAAAGTGGAGCGCCATTTGTACCAACCCCTGGCCTTTCTTGCTCTTTGCCAGTGCCTTCCCTTGGCCAAGCCCATGCAGAAGCAGAAGAGACCAGAATGCGGTCCACATGTGTCATCACTGTCCCAGAAAAGGCTGGACAGTGGTCCAGAGGGGCAGATGGAAAATATCCAATGTGGTGACCAATCAGCGCTGTATGCAAGAAGTACAATGAGGCCGAAGGCCCTGTGAGAATTGGCCAGCTAACCGCACAGAAAACATTCAGTTTACACCATTATCACTGATACTACTCTCCCACTGTACTATTTATAAATCATCTATAGCAATAATTAGTGTGCCTAGCATTAATCCTATGTGTATAGAGGTATAGCTTCTTCAATGGCCCATAGTCCTTACAGCTGGCCACATGTCAGAATTTTCTGGGCTTCCCTTCCACACCCACTGAGAACTCCCAGGAGGAATACCTCAATGCCTAGAGTTTTCCAGGGTATCCTAGGGACTTTAGTCATGCACAATGGTTGGAACCACCACTGTAAGCTCTGAGATGTTAACTCATCTTAATTTGTCTTGACAGTAGAATGCTTAGCAGGGTTACACTGAGGATGTAGCTCGTAAGACCTAAGGATGTTGTGGCATTGAACTGAAACAGGCAACCAAGATGTGCAATCAAGCACTGTCAATGGAAAGGAAATAGAGTTCAAGAAATCATTTACTTCACCAAGAGAGAATAATCAAAGTGGTGATAACTGATGACTCTGAACTAAACTACGGATGGCCTCAATAACCACCCAATAGAAGGAGAAGAGTCTGCATGTTTTTGACTGCATAAAGTCTTGAAATCCACTTTAGAAGACAGCTTGTGCAACTGAATTTCGGGATAAAAGTGGGATAGGGTAGGGGGAGATTTATTCCTCTTCCAAGGACTAATAACCACCAACTACACTTCTGAACACACTCTGTGCTAGGTGCCACATTAAGTCCCTGTAAACTCCACTAAAGAACTTTTAAAGTGAGTACAAGGATGGTGACAGTCAACTCCAGATGGAGGGTGCATCCCCTCAAATATGCTAGTCAATCAACAAACAGGTCACAGAAGTCCTCAAGAGGAGGACACCCTTTCCTAGGTCCAAGGGGTCTGAGCATTAAGTAACATCTCAAACACTGCTCTGTCCAAGGAGCACCTCCTGTCCTGGCCATGTCTCTACAAGTACTATCTAGGTTCTGACACAAATTCAGATCATTTCAAGTCCTACAAAAACAACTGATCTCGTGAGCAAGGGTCTCCAAGGGGATCATAAAATCATGGCAAACAATGACAGCGAGTTTCCAATTTCTCTTCTCACTACCCAGCAGGTGAATGCACAGGTGGGATTAATTTGAAAGTCTAAAATGGGTCTGTAGATATTGATCAACTAAGCAAAGCCCTTCCATGAGAGAAAGATGGAAAGGGCAAACAGGAAACCTAACAATCCCAGCGCTCAGATTCTGTGGTGTTATGCTCTTGTTCAGTCCAGCTCACCAAGGGTTTACCTTCCCTATTGATTCCCCATTACAGAGCATTTGAAACAGTGCACTTCTTCTGGAACAGACCACAGAAGTCCCCTCTGACCTTTGGTAAGCTAGCTGCCAAATTTGGTCTACCAGATTAAATGACAAGGAAGAAAGGAGAGAGTAGGAAGAGAGTAAGGGAGGAAGGAAGAGAGGGTAGAAGGAGGAGAGAGGGATAGAGAGAGATACACAGACTGCTGTGTAAAAAGACGAAGTGGAGGTATTTATATTTGGGCTTGAACTTGGAAGCGGAAATGAATGAGAGACCACTAAATGTGGGCACACGCAGTGCAACGCAGTCTAAGGACTTTTTAATACCTACTGCCTGGATGCATCAAATGCCATGTGAACATACTCTGACCCTAAAGGGGTGGGAAGTCTGGGCTAGACGGAGAGGGCAAGAGAAGTTAATTACTTCCAGGCAAACTGCCCAATACGCTTAAAGTATAAGTTCGAGGCAAAAATAGATGAACAACAATTTTATCTTTCAGATCAAAGTTCCACAACCACATTTCCCCACTTTCTTTAAGAGTCTGTATGGGACACACCCTTCTTTAAAAGACAGGACCATAAATCTGCATAGGGAAGATAAATTTGTCAAGTTAAGAACGTCACACGCAAATCTAGGGCCCCAGGGATCCCTCTTGTTAGTGTACATGAATTGCCACCTCTCTGACCTCTGTTGAAATTAAGAAATATCCTGTAGTAAATTTATAGGTACATAGAGGAAACTTACAAGAATGGCAGATTTTGGGCACTGGCATTGAGTAGAGATTTCGATATTAAAAAATTATTCCAAGACAAAATCATGTAACTAACAAATCATCTAGCAACAACTCATTTGGAGTGACCCTCTCGTTCTATAACCCCCTCGACAAAATTGGGATAATGAGGCTATCTCATAGATGTTGGGGTTAAAATAAGCAAGAGTAGGCTCATAATGAGCACTAAAAACTGCTTGTTCTTGTTCATCTTGGCATTAACTGGTGTTCTCTGAGATAAAGTCTTGTTTATTGCTGTTCTAGTTTGCTAGCTGCCAGAATGCAATATACCAGAAACAGAATGACTTTTTAAAAAGGGAATTTAATAAATTGCTAGTCTACAGTTCTCAGGCTGAGAAAATGTCCCAATTAAAACAAGTCTTTAGAAATGTCCAATCAAAGGCATCTAGGGAAAGATACCTTGGTTCAAGAAGGCCAATGAAGTTCAGGATTTCTCTCTCACGTGAGAAGGCGCATGGTGAACACAGTCAGGGTTCCTCTCTTATCTGGAAGGGCACATGGTGAACATGGCATCATCTGCTAGCTTTCTCTCCTGGCTTCCTGTTTCATGAAGCTCCCCAGGAGGTGTTTTCCATCTTAATCTCCGAAGGTCACTGGCTGGCGGACTCTCTGCCTCTTGTGGCTATGTCATTCTCTGCTCTCTTACTTTCTCCAAAATATTTCCTCTTTTATAGGATTCCAATAAACTAATCCAGACCCACCCATATGGGTGGAGATACGTCTCCACCTAATTCAGTTTAACAACCACTCTTGATTGGGTCACATCTCCAGGGAGATGACCTATAGTTTCAAAGATACAGTATTGAATAGGGATTAGAAGAAATGGCTGGATTTATAAAATGGGATTAGGATTAAAACATGGCTTTTCTAGGGTACATACATCCTTTCAAACCAGCACAATTGCTAACCCTTGGTTCTAAATTTCAAATGCACAGTTCTTTCAGAATTCAGGGTGGGAACTGTACATCAATTACCAAAAGCAGCAGCCCCAGCTCAAGACTGTAGAGTGAGGCTCCCTCCTCAGAGACCCCATCAGACACAGCATAATACAGTGCCCTTTCTCTTCCCCACACAACTAAAGCAGAGGATTTCCTGCCACCCAGACCAGCAGAAGTTAGAGCAGGAGCTTCCACATGCAAATAGCACTGCAGTGGCAACAGAGGTTCAATCCCTCTCAGACAGGAGGATGAGGAAGCATCTCTCAGAAGGCAGTGTGGTGCCACTTCTCCAGAAAGACATCTGAGGATGGAGATTATTGGAGCATATTCTGGTGCACAATCAAGAACAACATGAGCTCACACACTATTTTCAAAACCAGAGAACCAGAAATAACAAAAGAGAAATAGCTCAACACATGAAGCAAAGCACATGAAGCAAAGTCCGTATTATAGAACACTGTTCAGTCAGCTGAAATCAGGTTGATGACAAATTTTCACCAAGAAGCTGTTAAATAAACACAGTCAATTACACATACACAAATGGATGGCCTATGATTCAACGTTTATTGTGGTACTGGAATATTCATTTGATATAAAATAGGACAAAAAAGCTATTTTGAGTAATCGTCAGTTGGGAGGGCAACTATAATTGATTCGTATTCTGCATTTACAGACTTGAGTCTATTTTCATATTTTCTAGAATTAACATAAATTACTTTTTTATCCAGAACTATCCAGAAAACATTAATACTTTTATTATTTCTTTCATCTCCATGAGAAAACCTAGTCACCTTATTACACAACTAAGTATAAATTTAATTAATTAGACAGGGTGATCTGAACTATACTTTGGGCCTTGAAGAAATGTGAACAAAAAGGGTTTTGTGAAACTAGGAAGGAGGTTCACCAATGAGGTTGAGTCTTTGTCTTTTGGTAGTTTGCCCTGTTGTTAGGGTTGGAACTCAGAAAACTGTGGTACATGGAGACTCTCTGTTGCCTTTTTCCCTCAAAATACCCACATCCCTAACCTTTGAACAATGAACAGATCTCACTTTTTTCTCTTGTCTTCCCCTATCAAAGCCTGTTCTCAGAAAGACTGGACTAAGAGGTCAAGACCGTGTTCTCTCAAGTCACCCCATACTCTCTTACCCTAGGTCAAACAATCCCAGGAGGTGACGTTATCAAATCCATTTGATATAGAGGCCAATCAGGTTCTAGAAGACGTTCAAATAAAATGATGATTTCTCGAAACAAATCCCAGCTTCCAGAGTTTCATTTATCAGTGATACACTGAAAAAATAATCTGGAGTAAACTCTTAGGTAGTCTTAAGGAAAACAGTGGATTTCTTCCTCAGTCATAAAGTGACCTTCCATTTCCAGAGACCCTGCCCAGCCCAGTGGAAGCAGGGCCAGCCGTGCTATGGGAATGGCCCAAGTCCACCGCTCAGCCTGGACTTCAACCAACACCTTCCAGGGCAGACACCCTGTGGGCCATACGAATACCCCGAATCAGTTCAAAAATCACTTCGTTGTAATGTTTACAATTTAATGAACAGACAATAACCAAATGACTTAATCTTAAGGTTTTTTATTAACCATTCTAAGACTTTATATAAATTCACCAAGAAGAAAACAGGGTTTTTTTTTTGATGAGATGAGATGAGTTTAGGACCCAAAATATTCTCTTTTAAAAAGTTCTTTCCCCAGCCCATGTACTTCCCCCCCAAAACAAACAACAACAACAAAAAAAACAAACAAAAATTCAATAAATGGTGCTGCAATAACAGGATACTATTATGGAAAAATGAAACGTGACCCCCACCATACAACATACAAAAGAAAAACTCTTCCTCTGCAGATTTGGGATAGATGTAAAAGCTGGATTTCTCTTTGGTACTGATTCCATTCACTCAACATTTTAAATTGTTTTAAAAGGAACTTAAAAGACTTAAAATCTGTAGCATCAGTAGGTTAAATAAAAGCCTTCGTTCTAGATTGTAATTTCCATGAGGGTAAGTGATGGATCTTTTTTTGTTCTCCACGTGGCATACAGCCTAGTGTCGTAAGCACTCAAGAATTAAGTAGCTAAGAGACTGAATTTCCAAGTTACGACAATGTAAATTCGGCGGCTTGGATGGCGAACACAATCCAAGCATTCAGCTCTAATAATCTGATCAGCTACTTTGTGTGCGACTCCCACACACATCTAATAGTCAACCCTCTCAGGCCACTGGAGTTGGCATTTGTCACTGAAATTTCACAGTTGAGGAAGCTGAGGCAAAGTGGTTTTCATAAAGTCATATGGGGGAAAGTAGCTTCGCTAGGACTCAAATCCAGACTGTTGATGCCAAATTAATAACTTTCTGCTGTTTAACAGCTGTCTCCACAGGGAAAGCAACTCAGTTCTTTCAAGACATAGTCCCAAAATGCAAGAGACTCAGTCAATTGCAGGTGCCAAGGGATAATAGATCGCATTCCAGGAACTTTCCAGAAGCAGAAGCTGATTAATTTCCAGAGGCACTCAGGAGCCCCACTACTCACCTTTGGAATATAGTCATCAGCTCCTACCAGATCACCCTGGTTCTTCCTCCCTAACTCCAGCTGCATTTCTGCTTTTAACAAATTGAAGAAATGCCTTCTAAATAAATTTTTTTTTGTATAGATTCTCAACAGGAGGTGGATAAAAAAGATGAGTATTCTTCAATTATAAGATATCTTTAAACAATGTTGGGGATCATTTTCAAGTTCTCCTAAAAATGTTTCTGCTTGATAAAAACAGTTTGCAAGTTTAGAAGCACTTAATGAAATGTCAACTAATGTACCACAGGAATGGCTTAACCAAAAGCTATTTGAGACGCTTCTATGAGCTAGCTCTTTCTACAGAAGTGAAAACAACTCATTGGCAAGGGGGTCCCAAGGGGCATATGGAGTGCGCCACCCCAGGTACACCGCCATGAAGGAAGCCTATTCTGGCTCATGACCATCTAAGGATGTCCCACTCATGCCAGCCAGACACCGGGTACGTCCTTTGGAGTGGGTGAGGTTTGCTACACAAAGTGAGTTAAAGCAGCTGCTAATTTCTGAGACTCACAGTTGAGTAAGCCATTGATCTCCCATCTGTAGATCACAAATTTAAGTGAGAACTTAATCAACCCTTGGAGTAGAAGGTTAGACACTGGCCTCCTTCCTTTTTCTCTCAAGGTCCCACTGAGTAAAGGATAATAGTCTCTCCTTCCTTGCCACCACCAGAGTCACAAGCTGCTTACAAAGGGAAATGCTAGAACCCTGCATTTGGGAACCTTGGCGTGTTCAAATCAGGAGAGGCCTTTAGCATTATCTGCGGGGTGTTCATTTTGAAAATAAATTATTTACTCAATAAGTTGAATTGGGCTGCCCCCAGGTCAGAGCTAAACTGCAACCAGGTCAATATCGAACTGCTCCAATTGACCCCCTTCCACGCCCTTTTTCCACCTTCCTCTTTTAGAATTAATTAAATATGGGGCCAAAGATGTTTCTGAAACAATACGTGAAACACAGCAAACTCACACAGGGCCAGGGAAAATTATTTCGAAAGGGAATGGGGAAGAAATAGGCATATCTTGTTTTGTGGTTAATAAGAGTTAACAACCTCAACATGAACCCCCCTTCATACAATTTCTGGATCCCAAGTCAGGATGTCAAACCAATGTGGAAGTTTCATCCAAACAGCCCTGAAATCTCCTACCGCAGATCAGGGCGGGAGATAGAAATGAATTGCTTTCCCGTTCCTTTTGCTGGTCCCCATGACTTCCAAAAATAATACTCCAGCCCAGCTGTTCGGTCAGGCTTTTAGTTTATTTGTAGTTAGTTGAAGGAGAAGACTATAAATTAAGTTCAGATGCCATGAAGGAGAAATGTCTCTTCTTCCAAATTCAACACTGAAAAACTTTTCTTGTTTTTCTGCCGAACGAAAGCGTACGGGAACAAGCACTTTTGACTCCAGACTCCATGGACAGGAAGTATGAAGGGTTCAGAAAACAAGTGGCATTGCCCAAAATTGTTCGCATTCTTTAGTCAACAGACCCATTTGGGCCCCTTGTATTAATAACGAAAGGGACCTGAGCAGAGGCAGATCTTCTGACCGGAGCTTCTCTTTATGGTCGTGGGGCCCAGAGCTCTCACGGAGCCCTGCAGGAAAAAAAGCGCCAGAATGGCCCAGTGTCCCATCAGTGTCTCTTCCAGAAAGAGTTCTGAGGACAGACAGACAGACAGACCCCCACACAGACCATGCTGACCTCAGGCATTAGGTTCCAAGTCCTGCGACCAAACGGAATTCCACTGGCGCCTGTGATATTTGTTCGGCTTATAATGCTAAGCCCTGTTCAAAGGCAAGTTGATTATTGAGGTAGAAGCCCAGAACCAGAGTCAGGAAGCCTGAATTCTGGGTTCCAGGCCTGGCTCTGCCACTAGGGAGCTGGGAGACCCTGGACAAATTCCTCACGTTTCCAGACGTCTGTTTGCTCCTCAGTATGATTAAGCAGCTTTATGAAATGATCCCTGTGGCCATTTTCAGATCTTTTCTGCAAGGATTTCCATGAGAAACAGGTAGTGGTCTACCTTTACAATGTAACTTTTTAAATTTATCCTGCCTTTCACTCTCATTTAAATGAAATATTCCTGAATACCTGGGAAGGAAGACACTACAAGAAAAGGAAGAGCAAATCACCTTCATAGCTCAGGAAAACCAAAGTGATACAGGATGCATCCACTCTTCTCTGTTTCCTTCTCTGCTGCTCACTGGGAAAACATGTCCTGCAGGCCAGACTCACCCAAGGTGGAAACCTGCTTCTGTCCACCTTGCAGTTCCCCACCCAAGAGGAGAGAACAAGCCGCCTCTTTTTCATTTGCTTTATCTAAGAAAGATTTAAAAGTCTAAGGCCAACAAAATTTTCCCTGTAGGATACCTTTGGCTAAAACTAGCTAATGAGTTAAGTCTGTCTCCAGTGCAACACATTTCTTTTATACACGAGGCACTCTCATCCTTTGCTTGGAAATTTTTCCCACTTCCATTTTCTTAAGACAGGGGTCAGCAAACTACAATCCTGGGGGCCAAATCTAAGAACGTTTTATGCATATTTAAATGATTGGGGGAAAAATCAAAATAATAATAATATTTCATGAACTATGATGAGTATATGAAATGCAGACCTCAGTATCCACAGGTACAGCTTTATTGGAACCTCTGAAATAGTGTTGGTGGCCGCCTTTGCACTACAACGGCAGAGCTGCATGGTTAAGCAGACTGTACAGCCTGAAAGCCTAAAATATTTACTGTCCAGCCCCTACAGAAAAGTTTGCTGGCCTCTGACCTAGGGGGATCAGGTCCAGAATTTAGTACAGAGCAAGTGCTGAATGAAGGAGCTCCCTGCCATAAAAATAACACAACGCGGGGCTTGGCCACACTGCTTTATAGGTTAGAGGAACAGAATTATTTAGAAGAAATATGGCCCACTTACCACCACCAAAATGAGTATCCTTCACCTCGCTTCAGTTCACTTTGATGCAGATATATTTCCTGTATTTTTATACCCATTAGAAAGATAGTTTTTTGTTTACCCATTAAAAAGATAGTTTTGTTAACAAATGTGTGGAAATGTCGCTTTATGATAGATAAAAATATTATTACGTGAGAAATAGCCTACCCTCTTGCTGGATTTTTGAATGCTTCTGTGGGCTTCTCTGTATTGCCTTTATTCAAAGCATTTAAAAAGTTACATGTGGGTCACAAAGGGAAAATTTGTGTCTCTTATTTGTCACCTCATGCCCTTCTGTGCCATGAATTTTAAGATTAAAATATATTAGGTAATAAAAATGAATTATTAATAAAAACAAACGCTCATATACTTTAATCCAGTAAACCTACTTCTAAGAATCTATTTTTAGGAAGTAATCAGGGAGGCAAACAAAGATTTATGTATCAGGTTGTTAATCTCAGCATTATTTATAACACTTAAAAACCGGAAGCAAACTAAAATCTAACAATGTGGAATAGTTCATTATGGTATTGCCCTATGATAGAAGACATGGGAAAACTTTGAAACAATTGGGATAGATAGATAGATGATAGATAGATAGATAGATAGATAGATAGATAGACAGACAGACAGACAGAAAGATAGGAACATAGTATCCTAAATGCTTGTTTCTAGGTGGTAAAATTATGGATGATCATTTTCTATTCTTATGTTTATTTCCCAGTTGTTTTCCTGCAAAGGAGTAAGGGCTCCTTATAAAATTTTCCTCCATTAAGAATTTCATACTAAAAAGAAAGTTCTCTCACCCCCTACTTTGAGTTCTATTCCTCTGGAGTACTCATTACTAACTGTGTGCATTCTTCCAAACCAATTTCTTTGTATATAAATAAAATCATGTTGTATACAATGCTATGCAACTTGTCTTTTTATTAAAAAATCTACTGCTTCAGTATGTGCTGCATTACTTTTTTAAAGACTGCAGTTTCCATAGCTACCATAATTTATTTAACCAATACCCTAAAACCAGACTTTGGATTTACCCACATTTCTCTATTGCTTTATGGTATTGGATTTGTGCCCCTATCTCTGTAGGTATTCATTATTGGATCATAAATGGGCACCTTTTAATTCTGATACATAATACCAAACCTTCCTCTAAAAAAGGCTGAAAAACATATGCTACATATAGAAGTGTCTTGTTACGTGCTCCCTCACCGGTACTGAAGGGGTCCAGTTATTTTCTTACAGGCAAAATGTGAAATTTTATCAGTTTAGTTTATATTTTTATTATTTTCAAGGTTGGGTTTTCTAATTTTTCTAATTTTGCATTAATTTTTTATTTCTTCTTTTACAAATTGCTAATAAACATCATTTTTCCATCCTTCTGCTAGCCTCTTTCTCTTCCCTTCCAGATGCATTGTTGTAACCCCTTTTATGTGACAGAGATCAAGGCTTTGTTAGTTATATACACTGCAAATATTTCCTCCCAGTATATCATTTGCCTTTGTGCTTTACTTATGAAGTCCTTCACCATAAAAAAATTTAATTATTTTATCTGAAGAAACTTAAGGATGTTTTTAAATGCATCAAAATAAAGCCCTCAGCTCTGGTCAATAAAATAAGAAGTTGAAGCATAAATGCAATTGTCATTCTTTCCTCATTGAACTGTACATTAAGTTATGGAGGACTTCTGCAGGCCAGGTTTCAAAAGATGGACTGTGAAGATATTTTCCATGATTATTCAAGGAATGAGGTTTTTAATTGAATACATCCACTGCCCTGAATCCACAATCATTTGATTCTCTTGCTAAAATAATTGATGCTTCAAAGAATTGCTCCATTCGTTTTTCGCCTTCCATTTGAAGGCTTTTTAAAAAGCAATGGAATTAATTATCACAAAAATATTCATGTAATAGAGTTAAAACTTATTGAAAACTAAAGTGATGATTTAGAGGATTTAGCTGGATGGCACTTAGCCAGCTTCCATATTAAAAGCCTGAGAGAACAGCATTTTAAAAGCTTGACTCTTCATCAAGATTTCCAACTTGCACTGTATCAAAAACTATTTCCTTTTCATTTCATGATGCCCCTCTGATTCTTTCCAGACCACCTGACATGCTCACCACTGTTCCATTTTGGTAATGCTTCAACAGGTGTCATGATAGGCCTGGAGAGGGGAGAGAGGACAAACTCAGGGATCAGAGCTAAGTCAAGTAGCTCCCTCCAGATGGGACGGTTCACCCAATTCTGGAGACATTATGACCTTAATCTGGTTCAAATTCCTCATAACCCCCCCCCATCCGAGCCCACCCAACTCTCAAGGTGAAATGGACTTCCAATCCTAAATCAGGCTGTTTCTCCACCCAAATTCACTCTGGGCTCCTCCTGACCAAGTCACCCCAGGCCCTTTGCCCTTAATCCCCAAGGACATTCTTAGATATCTTCAAATCATCTTTAGAGGCCAGGGACCCACCGGGAGTCAAGCTTGGGGTCCTGCCCACTGCATGCAGTGTTCCATGCCTAGATGGCTGGACCTCTGACAGGTGCTCCCAGAGGTCAAGGGTAACAGAAAACAGAAGTGGTTCCTTCAAAGTCATAAGATAATGCAAATCTATGTCTGTTGCAGTAAATCCCCTCTTTCTTATACCATCATTTGTAGAAACCCAATTATCCTTTTATGTACCAATAAAAAAAAGCTGCCAAAATTATAATACATTAATAATTTAAAAAAAATGCATTCCAATTCAGAGTTGTTAACATTTTAATAGGAAAAGAGATAGATAATGGCATTTTCCCACAAAATTCTATTTCTCAGCTATCAATATGGCAAAAAACACAAAAAGATGATTATGTTCAGTTTTGATATCCTCCCAAGAATTTCCTAAATTATTTAAGATGATTTGAGTTGGTCATTTTTGTTTATGGTCATGTAAAAAGAAAAACGAACTCCTGTATTTATAACCCTAAGGAAACCGCTATGTGGATACCACCCTCTCAGAGGACCTCTGGTACTATATTGCTAATTTTCTAGAACAAACAGACTCGCATGCTTAGCATTATAATTACAAACTATCCATTTTAAAACTTCTGGAAACCTCTAGCTTTTACCTTTTTAACTCCGTGAATGTTGATGCTCTATAGCATAAGTTGAGGGAGGTAATAAAAATGTGACATTCGGTCTCAGAATATTCTTTAAAATCTGTCCAGTGGGGTTAATCTCCCTCTGCCCTAGGAGAAAAATATGAGCAAGTCGTATGACTTCTCTGTTCACTCTTAACCAAAGGAGTTTGGGTCATAATAAATTACAGATGCAATCCCAATTCAGAAATGTGTTGTCTAGTCCCTGATAACAATCAAAACTGACCTCAGGTCATCTTAAATCGCATGACAGGGGAACTTCTTCCCTTATTCCTATCCCCTGCTCCAGCCAAGTGACGCCAGCTTTGGGTCCTTCAGGAAATATGGAAAGCAGGGTGGGGGTAGCCAAGGGTGCTTGGAGTTGGACTGGTTAGCTGGGTTTGTCTCTCTGGCTTGGTTAATGATTAAAACTCCTTCTTGGATTTTTGCAGCAACCCACTTCCCCTGCCCAGCTGGGCGTCCATGGATTCCAGTGACAAAGGCACTGCCCCTCCATTGCTGGCAGCTTCCGTCACCCCACAGCCCTCCAATGCCAGACCCCAGAGACTCTAGGTTTCTCCCTGGTGTACCAGGTGGGATCTAGGGCCGGACCTGAAAGGTCTCCAGCCCTGTCCCCCTTGATGTCTTGTCTGCCAGACAAAAACACTCCTTTACCCTCTGCCCCACCCCCGGAAGGGGAGTACCAGTTCTAGGAACCGGGCTGCAAATTGCCTCAGCTGTGCGGCCAGCACAGAGGCCCCCAGGGAGAAAACCCGGGCCACTCTGTCTCCCAACTCCAAGGACACAGAGAGGGCTCTGCAGGTGGGCCAGGAGAAGCCCTCACTCACTTGAGGTGGCAGAGTCAGCAGCCCACAGCCCACCCCTCAACCGGCCCGGGGGTGGGTGCCCCTCAAAGCAAAGCCATCTACTCACAATATCCTCCCCACAACATGACCCAACCTTAGATGAGGAGCTAGCAAATTCACGGACCCCCTTCTTTGTGAATTACAGGCACAACGGGTCCAATTTGGGGACCACATTTTTAACTGCTGTTTTACCACCTCGATCAGAGCTACGACAATAAGAATCCCACTTTATCACCCTTTACTGTCTTCAGCTGGTAATGGAAACATCAACCAATTAATTATATGTGTGACCAAAGTCTTTTGAAAATGAATCGTAAATATGTCAAATCTCTGTGTTTATTTAACGAACGCCACATGAGTTTTAAATCCGCTGACACCCACTCAGCTTTCCTTATCTCTGCTCACTAATTTTTTTCTACACCCACGGGTGCCGAATGATGTACGGTGAAGGCTGTCCTGTCACTGTTCCCTGGGTAGGGCGGATAGCTCTCATAAAAAAAAGTTGAAAATGTCAATCATTATAAAGGGATGATTATTGAAAGAGGCAAGCTTTTCATGTACAGGGTATGTTATATATTTGGTTTAGGCCTAGCAACCATGGAGCGATGTTATTTAGAAAGTGACTCAGAAAGAGTTCGGAATGGCCCCGTCGTGGAAAGATATGTTGGATGAATTCTGAGTTGAATGGACCTCGAATCTCATATCTCCATTCGCTCTTGACAAATAAAAAACCTTAATGACATTTAAAACGAAACTTTTTGAGGGGCATGAAAGGCCCTCAGGAGCTACTGAATATTATGGGTTGTACATTTAATTAATTCAAGCATGAATTACTAAATACAGAGTTTATTGAACACAGCACTGCTATATCCAAAATCTCAGTGAAATCAATGTCTAGCAATGACCCCACAACCTCATGCCTTAGAAATCTATAGCTTACTTTCAAATCTCCCCTCCCATCTTCTGGCATCAGCACCCTTCTTTTATTTGGGGGAACATGCCCTCAGACCCCACCCCTTAAGTAGCTTCCTAGTGCTTGGTTCAGGAGCAGACACCTGATACACGGAAGGCCGGTGAGGGTCCTTCTGTGGGAATTGTTGCATCACATCTGGGAAAACAGATTCAGTTTGCCTCGAGTGGCAAAACTGGGGAATGCACCATCCTGGGGCTGGGTCAGCATATTTCTACACCAGACATGTGGGTGGAGGAAGCTGATCTGAGTCAATGGGGTTCATCCAGAGAGGGATGTAGAGACAAGCAAAGCAAAAAGACAATCTTTGTGACATCTGAATTCCTGATTCCAATTTCCCTGATGCCAGTTGCATTCCTGATCTTCCTACAGTCACACAAATATTCCAGAATATTCTTCCCTTTGCCTAGATTAGTCAGAGTTAAATTTCTGTGACCTGGATCAAGGATGCTCCTTGTGGATGTGTGTATGACAGATGTGAATCCTGTGTTCTCTTTGTTCTAAGTAGTAAGGGCAATTTGGTGCAAAGAATATGTACAATAACCTTACTGCTCTACAGACATCTAGAAAACTCCCTTTGAATTACAAATGGAGTTAAGATTCATGATAGAAAGCAGTGAAAAGAAATCACATGCAATGCATTTATTTACAAACAGAGCTAGATCTAACATCTTTAAGTTCTTACTTACCTGGTAATGGAGGGGTTAAAACAAGGCACAGTCTAGGGGGGAGTCAGTCACAGCTGAGGCTCCTACAGGGACCAGGCCGGCTGGTAAGATCAGTGGAGTCTCCTCCCCTCTGGGAACCACTATGCCCAATCTATACCATCTACATTTGAATAGATAATCCTCAAGGTAATTTCTTGATCTTTTTCGCTCCCAAAGTAACTATTGGGAAGATGATATTTCCTCAAATATTTTTTGGAAACAACATACAATTTTTCTGGATATTAAAAAAAAATCTCAGGGCAGTGTGACAGTGGCTAAGAGGCAGACTTCTCACCTGCCATGCCAGAGACCCAGGTTCGATTCCCGGTGCCTGCCCATGCAAAAAAAAAAAATCTAAAGAAACTAAACAATCACATTGGGTTTGTGACTTGGCGGGTGTCCTGCCCCCACTCTGAAATCCAGTTAGCAGATCACACAGAGAAAGCCAGACCTCCCCCACTCCATGCGCTCCTGTTTCCTTCTGCAACAAGGGGCTGCAAGGGAACACCTCAGAAGAGCTCAACAAAGAAGTTTAGAGTAAAGGCAAACGAGCTTATCTGAGGAAAGAGTTCACTGGACCTGGCATGCATTGTAAAAATTCTTTTTTTTTTTTTTTTTTTTGTTAGGCTATAAAAGTACCGGACGTGGGACTTCCTGGAAGATGGCGGCTTAGTAAGACGCGCGGATCTTAGTTTCTTCTCCAGGACACCTACTAGAGGAGTAGAAACGATACAGAAAGCGCCCAAAGCCACAACAGAGATAAAAAAAGACAGCGTACCCCATCCTGGAACGGCTGGCTGGCTGAGAGAAGCAGCTCAGGTGAGATCGCCGAGGCGCGCGGGCCTTACCGGGCGGGGTGGCAAGCGGCCGGAGTTACTCCCTTCCCCCTTCCCGGGCCGGCTGGGAGAATTGGAGAGGCGGTCCCCTGAAACAAAGACGGCTGGCGCCCACACCACGCGCAGCCCCCGGACCAACTGAGAGAATTGGATCGGAAACCCCCAGGCCGCGGAGAACGGTGACGGGTGGGGGAGGCCCCTTCCAAACCCGTGACTCCCGGGGAACGTGCACTCTCTCGGGCGGGCCGCTGCCGCTGGCGCCCTCCCACCACGCTTGTTGCCCAGGGCCGACTAGGAAATTCGGACGGGCTCTTTCCCTGGCTGCGGCGACCAGCAACCCTCCCTGCGTTCGGACCCCGGGCCGGCTCAAGCCGTTTCGGCTAGCGAACCCCCAGGACGGCGAGAGTTTTCCAAAGTTTAAGGTCCCACAGCACCTTTTACTGGTGGGACCCGCAGACAAACGGGTGCCACGAGCGCCACCTACTGGGCAGGATAAGAAAAACAGAACCCAGAGATTTCACAGAAAAATATTACAACCTTGCTGGGTCCAACACCAAGAGAAATCTGAATAAATGCCCAGACGCCAGCAGCAGAAGATAACTGTCCACGCTCAAAAGATTGAGAATATGGCTCAGTCAAAGGAACAAACCAATAGCTCAAATGAGACACAAGAGCTGAGACAACTAATCCTGAATATACGAACAGAAATGGAAAACCTCTTCAAAAATGAAATCGATGAATTGAGGGAGGACATGAAGAGGACATGGGCTGAACATAAAGAAGAAATAGAAAAACTGAAAAAACAAATCGCAGAACTTATGGAAGTGAAGGATAAAGTAGCAAACATAGAAAAAATAATGGATAGTTACAATGATAGATTTAAAGAGACAGAAGATAGAATTAGTGATTTGGAGGATGGAACATCTGAATTCCAAAAAGAAACAGAAACTATAGGGAAAAGAATGGAGAAATTTGAACAGGGTATCAGGGAACTCAAGGACAATATGAACCGCACAAATATACGTGTTGTGGGTGTCCCAGAAGGAGAAGAGAAGGGAAAAGGAGGAGAAAAACTAATGGAAGAAATTATAACTGAAAATTTCCCAACTCTTATGAAAGACCTAAAATTACAGATCCAAGAAGTGCAGCGCACCCCAAAGAGATTAGACCCAAATAGGCGTTCTCCAAGACACTTACTAGTTAGAATGTCAGAGGTCAAAGAGAAAGAGAAGATCTTGAAAGCAGCAAGAGAAAAACAATCCATTACATACAAGGGAAACCCAATAAGACTTTGTGTAGATTTCTCAGCAGAAACCATGGAAGCTAGAAGACAGTGGGATGATATATTTAAAATACTAAAAGAGAAAAACTGCCAACCAAGACTCCTATATCCAGCAAAATTATCCTTCAAAAATGAGGGAGAAATTAAAACATTCTCAGACAAAAAGTCACTGAAAGAATTTGTGACCAAGAGACCAGCTCTGCAAGAAATACTAAAGGGAGCACTAGAGTCAGATACAAAAAGACAGAAGAGAGAGATATGGAAAAGAGTGTAGAAAGAAGGAAAATCAGATATGATATATATAATACAAAAGGCAAAATGTTAGAGGAAAATATTATCCAAACGGTAATAACACTAAATGTCAATGGACTGAATTCCCCAATCAAAAGACATAGATTGGCAGAATGGATTAAAAAACAGGATCCTTCGATATGCTGTCTACAGGAAACACATCTTAGACCCAAAGATAAACATAGGTTGAAAGTGAAAGGTTGGGAAAAGATATTTCATGCAAATAACAACCAGAAAAGAGCAGGAGTGGCTATACTAATATCCAACAAATTAGACTTCAAATGTAAAACAGTTAAAAGAGACAAAGAAGGACACTATATACTAATAAAAGGAACAATTAAACAAGAAGACATAACAATCATAAATATTTACGCACCGAATCAGAATGCCCCAAAATACGTGAGGAATATACTGCAAACACTGAAAAGGGAAATAGACTCATATACCATAATAGTTGGAGACTTCAACTCACCACTCTCATCAAGGGACAGAACATCTAGACAGAGGATCAACAAAGAAATAGAGAATCTGAATATTACTATAAATGAACTAGACTTAATAGACATTTATAGGACATTACATCCCACAACAGCAGGATACACCTTTTTCTCAAGTGCTCATGGATCATTCTCAAAGATAGACCATATGCTGGGTCACAAAGCAAGTCTTAACAAATTTAAAAAGATTGAAATCTTACACAACACTTTCTCGGATCATAAAGGAATGAAGTTGGAAATCAATAATAGGCAGAGTGCCAGAAAATTCACAAATACGTGGAAGCTCAACAACACACTCCTAAACAACGACTGGGTCAAAGAAGAAATTGCAAGAGAAATTAGCAAATACCTCGAGGCAAATGAAAATGAAAACACAACATATCAAAACTTATGGGACGCAGCAAAGGCAGTGCTAAGAGGGAAATTTATTGCTCTAAATGCCTATATCAGAAAAGAAGAAAAGGCAAAAATTCGGGAATTAACTATCCATTTGGAAGAACTGGAGAAAGAACAGCAAGCTAACCCCAAAGCAAGCAAAAGGAAAGAAATAACAAAGATTAGAGCACAAATAAATGAAATTGAAAACATGAAAACAATAGAGAAAATCAATAAGGCCAGAAGTTGGTTCTATGAGAAAATCAATAAGATTGATGGGCCCTTAGCAAGATTGACAAAAAGAAGAAGAGAGAGGATGCAAATAAATAAGATCAGAAATGGAAGAGGAGACATAACTACTGACCTCACAGAAATAAAGGAGGTAATAACAGGATACTATGAACAACTCTACACTAATAAATACAACAATTTAGAGGAAATGGACGGGTTCCTGGAAAGACATGAACAACCAACTTTGACTCAAGAAGACATAGATGACCTCAACAAACCAATCACAAGTAAAGAAATTGAATTAGTCATTCAAAAGCTTCCTAAAAAGAAAAGTCCAGGACCAGATGGCTTCACATGTGAATTCTACCAAACGTTCCAGAAAGAATTAGTACCAATTCTCTTCAAACTCTTCAAAAAAATCGAAGTGGAGGGAAAACTACCTAATTCATTCTATGAAGCCAACATCACCCTCATACCAAAACCAGGCAAAGATATTACAAAAAAAGAAAACTACAGACCAATCTCTCTAATGAATACAGATGCAAAAATCCTCAATAAAATTCTAGCAAATCGTATCCAACAACACATTAAAAGAATTATACATCATGACCAAGTAGGATTCATCCCAGGTATGCAAGGATGGTTCAACATAAGAAAATCAATTAATGTAATACACCATATCAACAAATCAAAGCAGAAAAATCACATGATCATCTCAATTGATGCAGAGAAGGCATTCGACAAGATTCAACATCCTTTCCTGTTGAAAACACTTCAAAAGATAGGAATACAAGGGAACTTCCTTAAAATGATAGAGGGAATATATGAAAAACCCACAGCTAATATCATCCTCAATGGGGAAAAATTGAAAACTTTCCCCCTAAGATCAGGAACAAGACAAGGATGTCCACTATCACCACTATTATTCAACATTGTGTTGGAGGTTCTAGCCAGAGCAATTAGACAAGAAAAAGAAATACAAGGCATCAAAATTGGAAAGGAAGAAGTAAAACTATCACTGTTTGCAGACGATATGATACTATACGTCGAAAACCCGGAAAAATCCACAACAAAACTACTAGAGCTAATAAATGAGTACAGCAAAGTAGCAGGTTACAAGATCAACATTCAAAAATCTGTAGCATTTCTATACACTAGTAATGAACAAGCTGAGGGGGAAATCAAGAAACGAATCCCATTTACAATTGCAACTAAAAGAATAAAATACCTAGGAATAAATTTAACTAAAGAGACAAAAAACCTATATAAAGAAAACTACAAAAAACTGCTAAAAGAAATCACAGAAGACCTAAATAGATGGAAGGGCATACCGTGTTCATGGATTGGAAGACTAAATATAGTTAAGATGTCAATCCTACCTAAATTGATTTACAGATTCAATGCAATACCAATCAAAATCCCAACAACTTATTTTTCAGAAATAGAAAAACCAATAAGCAAATTTATCTGGAAGGGCAGGGTGCCCCGAATTGCTAAAAGCATCTTGAGGAAAAAAAACGAAGCTGGAGGTCTCGCGCTGCCTGACTTTAAGGCATATTATGAAGCCACAGTGGTCAAAACAGCATGGTATTGGCATAAAGATAGATATATCGACCAATGGAATCGAATAGAGTGCTCAGATATAGACCCTCTCATCTATGGACATTTGATCTTTGATAAGGCAGTCAAGCCAACTCACCTGGGACAGAGCAGTCTCTTCAATAAATGGTGCCTAGAGAACTGGATATCCATATGCAAAAGAATGAAAGAAGACCCATATCTCACACCCTATACAAAAGTTAACTCAAAATGGATCAAAGATCTAAACATTAGGTCTAAGACCATAAAACAGTTAGAGGAAAATGTTGGGAGATATCTTATGGATCTTACAACTGGAGGCGGTTTTATGGACCTTAAACCTAAAGCAAGAGCACTGAAGAAGGAAATAAACAAATGGGAACTCCTCAAAATTAAACACTTTTGTGCATCAAAGAGCTTCATCAAGAAAGTAGAAAGACAGCCTTCACAATGGGAGACAATATTTGGAAATGATATATCAGATAAAGGTCTAGTATCCAGAATTTATAAAGAGATTGTTCAACTCAACAACAAAAAGACAGCCAACCCAATTACAAAATGGGAAAAAGACTTGAACAGACACCTATCAGAAGAGGAAATACGGATGGCCAAGAGCCACATGAAGAGATGCTCAATGTCCCTGGCCATTAGAGAAATGCAAATCAAAACCACAATGAGATATCATCTCACACCCACCAGAATGGCCATTATCAACAAAACAGAAAATGACAAGTGCTGGAGAGGATGCGGAGAAAGAGGCACACTTATCCACTGTTGGTGGGAATGTCAAAGGGTGCAACCACTGTGGAAGGCAGTTTGGCGGTTCCTCAAAAAGCTGAATATAGAATTGCCATACGACCCAGCAATACCATTGCTAGGTATCTACTCAAAGGACTTAAGGGCAAAGACACAAACGGACATTTGCACACCAATGTTTATAGCAGCATTATTTACAATTGCAAAGAGATGGAAACAGCCAAAATCTCCATCAACAGAAGAGTGGCTAAACAAACTGTGGTATATACATACGATGGAATATTATGCAGCTTTAAGACAAGATAAACTTATGAACCATGTAATAACATGGATGGACCTAGAGAATATTATGCTGAGTGAATCCAGCCAAAAACTAAAGGACAAATACTGTATGGTCCCACTGATGTGAACGGACATTCGAGAATAAACTTGAAATATGTCATTGGTAACAGAGTTCAGCAGGAGTTAGAAACAGGGTAAGACAATGGGTAATTGAAGCTGAAGGGATACAGACTGTGCAACAGGACTAGATACAAAAACTCAAAAATGGACAGCACAATAATACCTAATTGTAAAGTAATCATGTTAAAACACTGAATGAAGCTGCATCTGAGCTATAGGTTTTTGTTTTGTTTTGTGTTGTTTTGTTTTGATTTTACTATTATTACTTTTATTTTTTTCTCTATATTAACATTCTATATCTTTTTCGGTTATGTTGCTAGTTCTTCTAAACCAATGCAAATGTACTAAGAAATGATGATCATGCATCTATGTGATGATGTTAAGAATTAATGATTGCATGTGTAGAATGGTATGATCTCTAAATGTTGGGTTAATTTCTTTTTTTCCGTTAATTAAAAAAAAAAAAAAAAGAGAAGGGATAATTGGAGATGAAGGGATACAGACTGTACAACGGGACTGGATATAAAAACTCAGAAATGGACAGCACAATACTACCCAATTGTAATGCAATTATGTTAAAACACTGAATGAAGCTGCATGTGAGGTATAGGTTTTTTTGTTTTTGTTTTTTTTGTTTTTTTTTCTTTCTATTATTGTTTTAATTCTTATTCTGTTGTCTTTTTATTTCTTTTTCTAAATCGATGCAAATGTACTAAGAAATGATGAATATGCAACTATGTGATATTATTAAGAATTACTGATTGTACATGTAGATTGGAATGATTTCTAATTGTTTTGTTAATTCTTTTTTTAATTAATAAAAAAAAAAAAAAAAAAAAAGTACCGGACGTTACTCATGAAGTTTAATCTGCTGCCATGGATTTGAGTTACTGTCGCTCACTATGGAAGATTTCCTAAAGGACATCCAGCTTAACATCCCAGTCTATTCTTGAATCTCTCCCACCCACCAAATTCCTCTGGGAAAAGGAAAATGAGGATCCTCCAGGAGAGGATCTGAATGACCTTCTGTCTCTGAATGATTTTTAATGGTAAGAATGTATTGACTCCAAATCTCTTTGCCCCTCATTTCCAACCACATCTTCCCAGTTCTATCCCATAGGGTCCCATAAGGCACATCTGTTTGCTCTCTCTATTATGAGATTGCATCCAATATTGGGACTCAGCCATCATGGTCTTTCTCCCTGGTTAGGTGTGTCCAGCTCCCATAGCTGCTTCTTCCCTGACAAGATTCCAAACACTTTTCCTCTACATCACTCCCCACACTCCATGTTGTATCCTCCTCATCCATGGGACTCAGAGCTGCAGGCACAGGAGAACCCATTTTAGGAGACTAGGTATGTGCTTGGTGAAGGCAGGGAACCTCTCTCAGACATTTAAGTACTTTCATCTGCCACCTTTTGACTACCTAGAAGTAGATTTCATTACTGTTCAAGATATTAACTGCAGCCCCCTAGGGCCCCTCACTGCAAGCCACCACATGTCTTCAGTGCATGACACCAGGCTTGGCATGGGACTCGCTCGTCCAACCAACCTCATGAGTTAGGAGAGCATCTTTTGAGCAGAAGCTTTAAGAGTTATAGCATGGCCTTCCACTTTCTCTTTTCCCTCTGGTCCAAGCTGTGGCACTGCCCAGTTATGGGCTGCTCCTTCAGCCTGTCCCACAGAGGAAGCTGCAATGACCACAGACAGCAAGCAAGAAATAAATCTCTGTTGTTGTAAACCGCTGACATCTCGGGGTTGTTTCTTACTGCAGCATACCTGCAGCTGCTCCTCTTGGGGAACCACTCTTCTCCATTATGGTTTATATAGCTCAAGAAGAGTTGACCATATACTCCAGTTCTAGCTTTGACCTGCTTCGGCCAATGAGAGTCTCTGCTTCCCTTTGGCTCGATGATGGGTACAGGAATCCTGGCACAGCCAGTGAACATTGTCTCTGGGACTTTTTCTGGAGCAAGAGGAAAAGAGATACTCTTTTCATGCAAATCACCAGTGCCAAGTGTATTAGTCTAGAGCAGATGGCTGCCATCATTTGGGGAGAAACAACTTGAAGAAATGACACCGACACAGAAAAAGCAGGACCAAGAAATAAAGAAAAATAGTGAGATTTGGACCCTAGACCTTCCAAACTGGAAAAAAAGAGCTAATAAATCACCCTCTTTCTTTAACAGAGATCTTTTGTTTCTGAAATTTGCACAAAGAAGACTACAGTAACTAGCCAAAAAGTTGCAAAGCAAAGTCAACTCGTATCCCATTTTGGACGATCAGTGTAATAACCTCAAGGCTTCTATAAAACTCTATAACTGCATAAAAATTATGTCACAAAACATAAGTTAATTTATGCTGGACCATAAAGAGCAATACATGTAAACTAATCCTCTCTGCAGGTAAGATTCAGCAAAGCCGATGGACCCCGTAAATTGCAGAACAATGTAACCTCTCCACTATAGAGTTATCTGACTGATGTACATCATTCCAAGCATTTCTCAAAAGCACCAAAAGCTTCTATTTATTTGAAAAGGGTAAGCTTTGCTTTTTGGGACATGGGAGAAAAAGTCATTCATGAATAAATTTTAGAAATATCTTTTTTTCATAGGGCCTAAGATGTATGAAAGGACTGCTTTGGCCAGTACCTACAGGGTAACCATCTTTACCAGCAGGCCTTCTCCTATGACCATTCAATGTTTGACTTCCTCTCCTTTATATATACAGTTAAGGAAGGAAATTGAATTAAAAAAAAACAAAAAACAGTGACGTACAGTGAACGCCTGCCAGATGATATTGGAGATAACGCCAATGCAGCTTTCCCTGAGGCATCTGTGGGAAGCACTGACTGTCCACCGGCTTACAAATGGCATAGGTCGTGAACCCTTTATAAGTATTCACACTGTTGCTACAGGGTAGCCAATGGTTCTCCAGCAACTAGAAAGAGTTCATGCGATTCTCCTCAAAAGCAAGCCATCCCAAGGAACGTCTCAAGTCCTGAGAAGCAGATGGCACATTATCTGGGTTGTTTACTTTCAGAAAAACCATTTTTGTAGAACTCCCAGTGTGATTCGTCCACTGAACTAGATTATTACAACTCCGCACACTGTTTTATTTTGGAGGGGTGGATGACATTTTTCTGGATTCTCCTAAGGATCACATTTCTAGGGGAGAAAGGAGGTGCCCCTCAAAGGCATGCAACTGCGTGGGACTGTTGGAAGACTAAACATGTTAAAATATGTAAAGGGCTTAGAAAAGTGCCTAGTGCATGAGCAAGACAATTAAAGTGTTTGCTATTATTATCGCTAGACCTTGAAATATTGTTATAATCTTACTTTATTCTCAAAGGCATGAGCAAATGTGCCAGATGTTATTAGATTATCAGCATCCAGGAATTCTGGGGAAAAATAATAAACTGAAAATAAAGAGATACATTTTATGTATGTGAATAAAATAACACATTACAATCTAGTGGGAAAGAGTGTGTATCTCTGCGTCTCCAAATTAAGTCATTCACAAACTCAGCTGAATCAATTTTTGTTTTTCTTTCCCAAAAGAAATCACTCAAACTTTATGTACAATATTACATGGCTGACTTCTGGGAAACAGTAGAGTCTTTACACAGATATTCTTTTATAGGACGGCATTAAAGAAAATTCAAAGCCAGTGAAAGGCATGATTTTTCTGTAAAACTACAACTTCTCCAATAAAAAAAACACTGATATTCAAGTTTAATGCTAGTGAGCTCAAATCTTGGCCCTGTGTAAGCTCTTTAATCAATTTTGGGAAGGTCACTAATAATCTCTGTGATTTCATCTTATATTTAAGTTAATCACAGCTCACTTTATGTTTGGAAAGATCATTAAATTACAAAAATTACTACTGAAGCCAGCAGCAAAGGAAAACAAATTCTTTTCCCCTAGAGTTTAGGCAAACTGGTGTAAATCCAGAATACACATTTTTAGTCCGACAGTGGCTTCAACTATATAATATACATGACTAAACTTATATCCTTTTTATTAACTTGCTCTGATTTAATATAAACATGGAATGCACCAAGAGAAAGCCAAAAGAATTTCAGTTAAAGTGGTTCCAAAAATCCAAGAAGCCACAAGATTTTGCATCCACTATTATTTATTATATTGTAATAAAAGACTTGGGCCATTCTTTGCTACTGAAATTATTTATGAAAAATTCTTGCTGAAATACCTACTGAATGTTATCGGTGTGCTCTGCATTTATTTGAGGAAAAATACAGAACAGAATGCTACATATTCCTCAAATGCATTGAGATCTGTAGTCTTGAATAAAATGTACAATATCTGGATTCTAAAACATAATCAAATTCCTGTTCCTTAGGAAGCTAAGTATAGAGCTGCCTTATCAACCAGCAATCCCATTACTCAGGATATGCCCAGAAGATCTGAAAGCAGGGATGCAAACAGACATTTGCACACCAATGTTCACAGCAGCATTATTTACAATTGCCAAAAGATGGAAAAAACAACCCAACTGTCCATCAACAAATGAATGGATAAACAAAATGTGATATATGCATATGATGGACTATTTTTCAGCTGTAAAAAGCAATGAAGTCCTGATGGATAGACAACATTGATGAATCTTGAGGACATTATGTTGAGCGAAATAAGTCAGATGCAAAAAGACAAATATGGTAAGATCTCACTGATATGAACTAATTATAATGTGTAAGCTCATAGATATACAAAATAGAACATAGGTTACCAGGATTTAGAATGAGTCTAAAGAATGTGGAGTGGTTGCTTAAAATAGAGGCGATGGGAGCACATTATTGTGAGAATAATTAACAATGCAGAATAGTTTGTTGAGTATGGTGGAAAGGGGAAGGTCAGAGTCATATATGCCACCAGAAGGAAAGCTGCAGTTTAAAACATGGAAATGTATAACACAGTAAATATTGTGGTGGATGATATCTGTGATCAACTGGACAAATATTAAAAAGTTCTTTCATGAACTAGAACAAATGTGTGACACTAATACAGGAGTTAATAATAGAGGGGCATAAAGGAAAAAAATGTATCTATTGCAAACTATGGAATATAGTTACAAGCAAGATTTTAATCCTCTTTCATCAACACTAACAAATGTACCATACCAATGCTAAGGGTCAGCAAGGGGTGGGGTATGAGGGGTATGGAGGGATCTGGGTTTTCTTTTTTTAAACTTTTATTTCTTTTCTGGAGTAAAGAAATGTTATAAAATTGTTCATGGGGTTGTATGCACAACTATGTGATGATACTGTGAGCCAATGATTGTATACTTCGGATGGCTTGTATGGTGTATTGAATACATCTCAATTAAATTGCATTTAAAAAAAAAAGTAAAGGTGATAGTAAAAGTACTAGAATTACATTAAAAGAATAGATTCTACCAGCAGACATTCAGAAAGGATAAAAATCACATATAATCAACGTGCTGCCGAGGGAAAACGTGTGAAACAAAAAAGCATAACAGTAACAACTGGCATTCATATAGGATTTTACAGTTCGTAACACATTTTTCTTTACTTATACAATTTTATCCTCAGTAGGTGGGTATGTTTGCCCCATTCAGGTGCAGAGGCTCTGAGGGGTAACAGACTTGCAAACCACAGAGTTGGTAAGTGATGGAGCGCAGGTATAGATGGCTCACAAATACACTTGCCCAAACCTCGAAGCTGGTAAGTGATGGAATACAGGTCTAAGGGGCTGAAAACCAGAGCTCTTTCCACGGCCCCACACGGACCCCAAACACATCGGTAAAGAAATGAATACATAAAACTGACGGGAGTGTTAAAGAGTCTGGTGGCTTTCACCCTGGCCAGGAACGCTTCCAAGAGACTTCCAGCAGCACCCCAGTCCCTTCCCCTTGCACAGAGCCCACCCCCAGCCCACACACCGGTGCTTGACGCGGCAGGGGTCTGCTGCCTGGCCCCACCTGCCGTCGCCAGCCACCTGGGGAGTGGTGACGTCATGCCCAGCAAAGGTACACACCTCGTGCAATGGTCTGAGCAAACCGTCCGCGGAGCCTCGGCCGCGCCACGGAGTCTGTAAGCTCCGGGACGCGCACCTGGCCGTGTTATTGGGAGTTTATGGCCCACGCGATGGTTCAACGAGGCTTAAAAAAAAAGCCTCATTGGCCAAAGGTATTGCTGAATTAAACAGTGCTAGCCAATCTTTGTAAGATGAAAATCACCGTTCCTTAGCAGGTATTTATTTAACGGCCCATTAAGTGTCTTTGGGTATTTATTTGGCAGGTGTGGGCTGGGGGTGGGGCGGGGGGAGCCTCAATCTCTGTTTGTACATAAAACATTAGATACGGCAAATGAATGCCAAGGAGGGAAAAACCGCGGGCCTTATCAATTCTTGGTACATGACGCGCCGAAGCACCGTGTGAAATCTGAACGCACAGACCAGTCCTCTCTTGCATGTCTTTAAGTCGGATTTGATCCTGTAGACCCCTGAAGCGGAACAAAGGCAAGGTTTTTTAAAAAGTCAGAGGGAAAGGCAGAAGGCTGGAGCTGAGACAAAGTAATCATTTTTTGCAACTCAGTCCTGGAGGCAGCTCCTTCGCGTTCCACCTGTGTCATGCTCAGATGACACTGGGGGGGGGGGTGCCCTCAAATTTTCCAGGAATCCCAGCGTCCCCATCCCATTTTTCGAATAAGCATATACATAGAATGTCATAAAAAGTAAATCTCAATTCTGTTTCTTTTTCTACAAAACTATCCTTTAAATTTGGAAGGGAATGGGCTAAGAGCTGACCTTGCACGGTGTCCTGGCTGACTGGGGTTTAGGATGGACCCGCAGGTCTGAGCCCTCTCCAATCCAACAGTTCTCCCTAAAGTCTGCTCCATGCCCTGTGAACGTGCCTGGGGCTTTCTTCAAATAAAAGAGAAATCACGGAGCCAGGAGAATGAAGTACGGGGAACGGATTCCATCAGTCGCCTTGGACTGAATTATGCCACGCCACCTTTCTGAGCCCGCCTGCCTCCTGGCGCCTCTTTCACTTGGTCCCGTGCCCCCTGCCCCCTGCCTTGCCTCCGGTCTAGCTGTTCTGGCCCATACACATGTTTTCTTTGAACCACGGGGTGTTGGCCAGCACAAGGTTTTAAACTTGAATTAGTTGCCAAAATTCAAAAGTCCAGGAGTGGACTAGACTGTGGTCCATTTGGCATCGCTGCCACCTTCTTCTTAGGTTTTCTCTGTACCCCTGAGATGGAGCCAGGGCTGAATTCCCGGAATTCTCTACCCCAGGCCCTTTTGCTTTGGAGTCCACCAGCAGGAGACACTTACAGGACATCTGGAGGTGAAGGGTGGCTGAGCTCCTTAAGAGGAAGCTGCAAGCAGACACGGCCTGAAGACAGAGGACCCCAGGGAAGTCCTGCGTGGCATACCCGGAACAGGTCCCTGGCACCTCGACATCAGAGCTGCAGGCACTCAAAAAACTGGCAGGAACTTCCTCTCGCATTTGGAGGTTGCAAACTGAAACAGTTGCCCAGAGAGTCCTGGAGGCAACGAGATCAGCAAGGATCCCAGGCTGCATCTTGCTACAACAGTCTTTGGGGCGTGCGAGAACTTCCAGGAGTAGTGTGAACCTGTCATTTCTTACATTAAAACCCTTGATGCTTGGAATATATAAAGCGGCTGCTGTTTAATCAAATCCTGAACTGACAGAGAAAGATTTCTCATATGCTACAAAGCAACAGCTGGCCGGAGCAGCTGCCCCTTCGGAAGGAGCATGTTTCCCCACCAGGGCCCCCAAACCTGGGACACTGAGGCCACTCTCTGGACCACCTTCTGCAGCCTGCCTGGTACCCTGCAGGCATTTGAACTTGGCAGCCCTAATACAGCTTTTCTTCTCCTGCCTGCCTCCCCCAGCACATACATGTCCTTTCTCTTGCTCTCAGATGACATCGAACTTCTACTCGATCTTGAAGTTCAAAAGGCTCCTTGAATTAAAATCGTCAGACCCTCAAGGAAGGCACAGCCAGTTAGGGTAGTGGGACTCACTACCTCAAAACCACGGCTCAAGCCTGGCAAATATCTCGGAGGCTTCTTGCGTGCTAAATTGTACCCTGGGATAAGGCATTTAAAATAATTTTTTTACACCCAAACAGCTATGGGTAAATTATAAAATACAATAAAAAATGTATCTGCTTTAAGATAAAAATACAGGATCACAAAGAAATGGATACTTACGTATTCTCCTGAAAGTCCAAATATCTCACCGAAGACAAAAACATCCAAGAAGCCCTGGCTAAAGGCATTATACTCCTGACAGGATTTTTATTAATAAAGAACTCTGCACAACTAAAAGGATTTAAGACCAAAAGAAATTAAACATTAATCACAGCATTCCTAATATTATGATGAATTCCTTTGAATGCAAAAACACAGACATTCATATTTATCTCTATTTTGACAATTTAAGTTATCTTCTAGATATTTAATATCCAGAGGATCAAATATCTGGATATTTGTGAAGAGAAAGGTGACTTTTTAAACTCTGGATAAAATGGGTGCTTTTGACAACAGAAAGATCGCTTGAGTTTAAAATCAATCAAAACATTGATTTTTGAGTTTAAAATCAATTAAAACACTGTTTGACTGAAGTAACTGCTTTGATCAATTAAGAGATTTCCCGGTCCAGCCGGCTGGCCAGCTAAAGGAGCAGGCACCGCCTTCACTGACAGCAAACCCTAACACTTTCACCACCATGAGGAATTCTAGGAGGCTCTAGCCTCAGAGTCTGAGTGGCATGACCAAAACATGTGACTCCAACTCCATCGTTTATTTACATGGTTCTACCGAGATTCAAAGTCTCCAGATTGATTAACCCAACCTACGGCAAAGTTGTCCCAGGTTGACCACGCAGCAACTATTGGAACCAGGCAGATATTTCACATTACTCAGGGTCTCGCCAGGGTTGTGATGAAGGGATTCTCCTCTAGTTGTAGTTCCACATTTTCCAAATTATGTACAGAAAAGAACCCGAGAAAGTTTCTAAAAATGATGCCAGGAACACATGACCTTCTACTGTCTACTTACTCTGAAAGGACATAATGTCCAGGATAATATTCTAAATTTGGGGTTCTATCTCTTCTGTAGAAAGTCCAGATGTGGGCACAATAGAGAAGGAACCAACCAGGCTGCCCGGAACTCAAATATTGTCTTCCTTGGGCACTCTTAAAACATCATCTGTGTCCACTGCATCTATGACCACATCCTCGGCACTTTCTCAGAATCGACCTCATGTCCAGGTTCAGACCTGGAGGCCCAGCCGTCGTTTGTTTACTCGTTTTCACATCCAACCCAGTATCCAAGCCCATAGACATTCAATAAATGTTGACTTGAACTGGCTGACTCATAAAATGCCAGAAACACTTCTTTGGTATAAGGTGACAATGTTGAACCTTACCTGAGTTCTGTATTCCTGGAAAACAGCAATAGTTAAGATATCCTGCAGCTACCCCCCACCCCAGCCCTGAGTTCGTTTCCCACACGACTGAGATAAAACACACAGATGGCCCCTTGTCCACTTATGACAAGGCCACACCCAGGCCCTCCAAATCCCCATGTTTTGCCTCATAAATTATTAGCTGAGGTATTTCTCCCACAGAGCAATCTGGACAAAATACCCAATACCTTGATTTGACCAAATGTTAGTTAGGATTCACTCCTCCCCCAGGCACCAGGATTTCACCCCTGGATTTTGAGCATTTGAATGCAGAGCAACCCTTCCTTAATTGTCCCATCCCAAGAATCACCCAATCTCAGGGAAAAACATTCTCTAAGTAATCAACTGTCCCATCCATCAGGTCACTTGCTCATTCCACTCACCCACACCCAGTTTTTTCCTACCCTTGTTAATTCTCCCAATAAAGAACCTTTCTGCCTAACCTTTGAGATGCCTGCAGAACTTGCAGTTGGAGCTTTATCCCTTTTGCAAAAGTTCCCCTATGTGACAATCTACAGATACATTCTCTCCTTACCTAAGTCCAACTTTATCTTCTATTTGACAAAAAATAAACTGTTGAAATATTATCCAATAGCTTATCTCCTTAGCATATCATCAATGACACTACAGGTCCCCCAGCCTCTGCCTCCCCACCCTGTTCCCAAGGTGGGATCTGAGGGCAGGCCAGAAGTGAGAAGAGCTAGAAGGATGCTCAGCTAGAAGGATCCAGATTTTCTTGGTGTATTCCCAATCACAAAACCATTTCAGATATAACTTTTTAGCAATGTCCAATTTTAGTATTTCACACCATGACCCTATTATGAAACATTCATGTGGCTCCAAAGTCAAGTCTATGATAACTTTCTTGAGGTACAATGGCATCCACTGTATTGGTGCAATGAATGAGAAGTTTATTCTGTGGCACTGAGTATGCAAATATCAATCCAGGTCAATAAACTTCTTTGAAAAGTATATGACTCTTTCAGGAAGTCATTACACTAGTCTGGTTGCATTGCACAGTCTTAAAATAAACACATTAATCTGTTTAGGTTAGGTTAAGTTCATGCTACCATTACCGTAACTTCCCTTATGCATGGAGTCCAAGTCCCTCAAACTGGCATTTAAAGTCCTAAGAAACCTCTTCTCAGACTCCATTTTTTTTGGCTTGTGATCTACAAATGACACTAGTTATACTACAACCAGGTTCCTTACAATGACAACAAAGTGGTATGGATGAGGGATCTATCTTCAATAATGAGAGATTTTTCTGAAACTACAGAAGAAAATGAGTTTATATAAGGACATCATCTTCTTGCCCACACAGCCCCTCAAATCCAATGAATAAAATAGCTCAATGTCATTCAGTACCTAGTTGACCCTCCCTCTTTTTCTGCATTCAGAGAGGTTCTTTTTTGGGTCTGTTGGCACCATTCAAGATGGAGTATTTCTAGTAACCGCAATTTTGCCCCAGTCACTTCAGAGGCACTTCACGTTTTTGTGGCTCAGCTCTATGTATGATGGGGTCTTTGGCTCAGGAATGAATCATGATATGATTTGTCAGAAATGGTTGTGAGGTTGGCTTCACTCAAAATAAATGGCAAAGGCCTCAGGTAACTTACACAGAAAATCCTAGTGGTTCTTTCCGAGAAGCTATTCATTTCCAGTTTAATGGTCCTCTCATCCTACCTTCCTTTCCACCACTGCATCCTGCCCACACTGCGGAGGAAGGCCATGTCACACCTCACAGGTCCTGCTTCTCTGATTTCTTGGTTTGAACTTCTCCCTTTGACACCTGCTCAGCATTGCCCACTCCATCTACTGCCTTCTTCTGTTTAACCTTCTTTGGTTTGGGGCAGGTATTATCTTCCCAATTATATTTTTCTTGTTTACTGTTATAGATACATATATATATGCACACCTGCCTTCTTTCTGCATGGGGACTTATAAATCCATAGCTGCACAACACATCAGAAGTTCGTGAAGAAGAAGAGGCAATGGAAAAACAGAGAAACAGATGTCAAATGGAACCAAGGTACATACACAGAATATTCGCTTTTAAGACTGTATTCACTTACAAATAGGTGGTACACAGATGCAGCAGAAGCACAATTCACACACACACACACAAAAAAAAAAAAAAAAACACAAGACAACTATTTAGGAGAAGCATAATGATTCATGATGCTAAAACAAAGACAAAATTTCTCCCAACCAACACTTTACCTCAAGAAAAGCTGTTAGTGTTGCATCAGGAGTACTCCCCAGAAAATGAGATGACCAACTCTCTACAAATGAGGCCCAATCTTATGTTTCTTTGGGTCAACCACAACACCCAGCATAAGGCTTTACCTATGATATGGAGCAATCAAATATTCATGGACTCTTTGACTCATGACATTCCATGCACCTTCAAATCAAACTTTGCGTTTCTTTGATATGGACCCTTACAAATATCTCTTTCATTCAGAGCTCATATGACATATTTATGTTGAAATTTCTTTTCTTCTTGCATTCTATTGATTTGTGAATAGGTATTCCGTGAGAAACCCTCTGGACTTTATCATTTAAATGTACACCTTGGTGAATTAAATTTCATTTTTCTAATCTTCCAAATGTAAAGCTCAGACATAAATTAGAAATGTCAAGTCATACATGGAGACAATGACAGAATGGGATTTTCTTGATTCCCAACACCTAAACCATGTGTTCTAGTTTGCTAGCAGCCAGAATGCAATATACCAGAGACGGAATGGTTTTTAAAAATATTTTTGTCTGAAAATCGTACATAACTCAAAAATCATCTATGCCACAGCTCATTCTACAAAACCTGGGTTCAATGTGTGTTGGAACAGAAATCTTACCAATAGCCCCTGCAACAGAGAGGCCCAGCTCTGCCCATCAGTTAACACATGAAAACTAACAGACAAATTCAACACATCCTCTTTGCCCACAGGTCCTGTGTGTTGGTGTGATTTCCAACACTGTAAATGAAAATGGCTGGAAATCAAAAAGAAACACCATAGGTTGCCATGTGTTTATTAACCATTTTACTGTAATTGGTGCAAAATGAATGCTGTTGGAAAGAAGCAGATTGGCTTTGAAGTATGTTGCAGTGTTGAAGTAATTGGGCACTACAGGAAAATGTGCATTAATGACAACACACTGAAAAAACTTTTTTTTAGCAAATCTGCAGTTACCCATCAATAAACAAAGTGCTCCAAGTTATGATTTTGTATGTTGGATGAATGCTTAGTTACAGATTATAGCATTTCGTAATTCTTAACACATTCCATGAAAAGAAGATGAAATAACTAAATGGCATAGTGACGTTCAAAGACCTAGTTAAATTAGGAATAAAATGGCTCTTTTAACATTCACTCCTAAATATTAGTTTTCATAAAACCAAGGAAATTATTTAATATATGGTTAGAATATATTTTAAATTATATGTCACTAAGATATCTGAAAACACCACTTCAAATTAATTAAGGCAAATTTTATTGAATCAAATAGGAGTTAAAACAACTCAGACTTTTGCTTACAAGCTTGGGGAGATGAAACAGTAGCTTGATTGATGACAACTCCAATTTTTCAGTTTCCCTATCTAATTGAAATCTAAGTCATATTTTAGACATAAAAATGTTCTAACTGTTGTAAAAAAATCTTAACTGGTTTAAAGTAAACATCTGTGGTTGTGAAGGGAAAGAAATTGATCAAACTTTTAAGTGGTCTTAGAAGATTAAACATCTAAGCGGTTTTACAAAAACTTAAGTTGGAACAAATGAATGTGGTTTAGATATCTTATTGTTATACAATAAAAGCAGAGAGTCATTCTAATAATTCATGCTATGTGTAATTTCTTAAATTTTGAGGTGCTATTATGAAAATTAGGTATCATCAAATACTTAAAATCACCTTCCAGTCTCTTTATGTGAACAAAGTCCAAGATCCTAACAAAGAAAACTAAGCAAGGCGTGAGGTTATTCCATCACAGCGATATGAATTCTTCCCACAAATTCCTCATTTAGTCTAGAAGCCAAATAACATCTTTTGAATGCCCCGATTCTGGTTGAATCGTGCATACCTAATATATAACAATAAATTTAGAAGCATTTATCTTTCAAAAAGTTCACAAATGAGAAAAAAAAAGTGGACATAATTACCTTAGTGCAATGCTTTCAAACCTAAGCACAGCTGAATTACCTGGCGTGCATAGGAAATCAAGTGGCTGGGCCTTATGCCCAGAATTTCTGATTCAATAGGTCTGGGGTAGGACCTGATCATTTGTTTTTCTAACAGATTTGAGGTGATGCTGTTGTAGCTGGTTCACAGGCTGAGAACCTCTGTCTTCATTAGTCTCAGGAAATTCCAGGAGCTTTACGTTACACATGAAGAAGCAAAATTTTTAAGTGTTGTGTTTGATAAATATTTTAAAAGATTAAACGATAGAAAATAAATTCCTGTCACAATGTTGCATAGTATTTACTGTTAGTTACAAGGAGCAAATATCGACTCTATTTAAGGTTTCTTTTGTTTTCCCCCTCTTCTCTCAAGAACAGCAGGTGGGATTGCTGGTTTTCTCCCCCAACACATCAGAAGTTCTTGAAAGGAAAGCTAGTAGCCAACAGCTGTTATCTAGTTGTTCCAGTTGAACAGCTAGAACTAGTTGTTCTAGTAGGTTGTTGTGCTAGTACATTCTCTAGTGAACATAAAAAAAGTCCACAGATTATCACCAATTATTACCAATAGTCAGATAAGGCCTGTGTGCATTAGGAACATCAAAAAAAGCACAAAGAAGCTCACAGACCCTTTCCTTTTTTTCTTCCATTGTAAAAGTTATATCTTTATTCAATCATCTTCAAGAGTCAAGGCTACTGGGACACAGATCAACAGTTTCAGGAACTTCCCTCCAGCCACTCCAATATACCATAAACTAAAAAGGAATATCTAAATAATGCACAAGAATAACCTCCAGGATAACCTCTCAACTCTGTCTGAAATCTTTCAGCGACTGAAACTCTAGTTTGTCTCATTTCTCTCCTCCACCTTTTATCAAAAAGGCTTTCTCAATCCCTTGATGCTGGGTCCTGGCTTATCCCAGGATTTCTGTCCCATGTTGCCAGGAAGATTTACACCCCTGGGAGTCATGTCCCACATAGCAGGGAGGGCAGTGAGTTCACCAGCCAAGCTGGTTTAGAGAGAGAGGCCACAACTGAGCAACAAAAGAGGTTCTTTGGGGGAAACTGTAGGCCTAATTTTAAGTCGTCTTAGCCTGTCCTTTGTGGAATAAGTTTCATAGGGGTGAACCCCAAAATTGAGTGCTTGGCCTATTGATTTAATTGTCTCCACTGCTTAAGAGAATATCAGAAATTTTCCAAATGGGAAAGCTGAATATTTCTTCCCTTTCCCCAGTTCCCAAGGGGACCTTGCAAATCTTTCTTTAGTCACTGCCCAGATTACTCTGCGATACATCGGGGCAGCATACTAACCTGAACAAACCAACAAAATCTCATGGTGTTGGAGATTTTTTTTTTAAATAAAATTGTTCATTTATTATACTCTCTGTAATTGAAAAATAAGATTTTTTGGGGGTGGGGCATGGGCAGGCTCAGAAATTGAACCCGGGTCTCCGGTGTGGCAGGCGAGAACTCTGCCACTGGGAAAAACATGTTCTATAAATGGTTATTAAGCTTAAAAGAGTCTGCAATGAGTCTAAGTTAGGGAGAGGAGATGTAACAAAAAAACAAGCATCCCCATTTATGTCCATTTCTATCAACTGATAAATAAAATCTCGATGCCCAACATGGCGGACCACTTTCTAAGCCCCATATCAGCAAAACAAAAAACCTAAGCTAGCTTTTACTTCCTGTAAATGCCCTGCTTGCCCAGAAAACCAAATTTAAATGCAGCCAATCAGTTAGGGCCAGCTAGCGTCTTCATTCCTAAGCAACCACCTGCTTCCCACTTGATATCTCCCCCACAAGGAAATGGAAACTAAATGTCAGCCAATCAGAAGATTTCCTCATTTGCTTCCTGTTCGCCTTCTATGAGCTTCTCCTTTCCACCCTCTGGCAGAGGCTCGTACTCCCAGAAAATAAATATCAATAGACATTTTCACTTGTTCTTGGGTTTTAGATGGATTTTTCAGACTGATTTTAGGAGGAAACATTATTGATTGAAAAGGAAACTATTTTCACGGTATTTAGAAGTGAATAATAAATACTGCAGTAGTGTAGAGAAAATGCCCTATAAAAATTCAGCAGTTGCAATAACTGCTATTTTCTGGCATGTATCCAAATGTTTTTAAAATAATTATAAAAGAAAAATCAGACCGGTGATCAGGGGTGCCTGGTGCCTTAGAGGCCTGATAGATCCAATTTGATGTTGCATTTCAGAGCCCCTTAGGGTGTGCAGGGCCCATGAATGGCAGAGGGATAATTTCTGTGAGCCTTGGAGATAGGACCAGAAGCAATAGGCAAGGACTTAGCTTCACAACTGCCCTCATCCTATTGTAAAACAGTTTCCTAAGGATAAATCACAGATACAAACAAGTACCACAGGGCACTATAAAAATATTCCCTTACATAGATTTCACAATATGATTTATAAATAGCCAATAATTAAGGATTGGTCTGACTGGGTGATGAGCACACACTTTTGACTTTGGAAACCCTCATGCTAACTGCTTCAAAAGCATTTATACGATAGTCACAACACTCCTGAAAGCAAGATGCAAATGGTCGCATTAATTGTGATTTTTCTCTGTGAAAAAGGAAATGCAGATCCTGCACTGATTTGTAAAAATCCAATGTAAGACAAGGAGCTCATTTAAAATGTGTTCCCTACATTTTACTGGTCACCATCAGTGAGTCTTGAAACGTTTCTAGTTGAGACAGACAGAGAATTTGCTTTTGGATATTTGCCTGTAGGATCAAAAAATGTGGCATCTACTTGAAAGACCTGACTAACCTTTTTAAAAGGAATCAATAAGGCTCTTTTGTTAGGTGTCGATCTTCTCCAGAAGCTTCTACAGAGTCCAACGGGGTGGCGGGGGCGGGGGGAGTGGGTATGAAGTCGGGGGCCTGTAATTCTAATAGACTGAATTCCTCAAGGATATTCGTGCGTAACACAACTTCTCTAAAGCCAAAAGATACAGTGGCTGCACTCAAAGACATTCCTAGCATCAAACTCTTGGCTTCCACTTCTTTAACTGAGAATATTAAGCTTTCTGCTTATTTACTAGTTGGATGACTAAAAGTTTATGCTGTCAGCACACGTCACATTTTTGTATTTCCTTCAATCCCCGATCTAAACTTCTCGACACATCCCCCAGAGCTGACATTTATTTTACCTCTGCAAAGTCCATCATCTGCGAGTTCCACTTGTGTAAACTACCTTTCGGGGTATTGCAGTACCATGAATGATGGACCAGACTGCCCCCAACCCACAGCGAGGATCTCAACTCCAACAGCCTTGTTTCAGCGACGTGCCTCTCTAAGGCTATGCCCAACGGGGCTCTCTGAGACCGCAGGTTCGGTCCAAGGTCACAATATAAACAGTGTCATAAATCAGTGCGAATGTAGATTCCATTGCCCTAGCTTCTGTGCTCACTTTTCTCTAGCCTATTCCAAGCCAAGCTCCTGACTCCATTTCCAGAGCTAGCTGCAGGTCCAAGCCCTCCAGGCTGGCGGGTGCTCTCTGCCGCCTGCTGGCTCGAAGGGGCTTGCAGAGCCCCGCTTAGCCGCAGGCCAGTGGCGAGGGCTGGACGCAGAACCCACGTGACCCCTTTAGGAACAGAAGGGGACTCAGAGGGCCCAGGTCCCCCAGTGCTGCATCGTTCTTCCCCATCCAAATGCATGGCCTCCCTTCCTGGTGCATGAGATCAAAGGAACTCAGGTGGCTGCTGGTCCCTCTTTCAAACCTGTCTCTTTTCGATTTCCATCACACAACTGACTGAGATGCCTGGAAAGAGACCTTTAAGACATGGTAGCATCCTTCTTCCCCACTGGCCTAAGATGAGGAAGACAAGCTAGACCAAACAACAACACAACAGTAGGCAAAATGCTAAGCACAATCGATTGTACCTAAACTTCGGATCTCATTCAGATGCCAAAAGATGCTGGACTGTTCCATAATAGAAACAATGGAAAAAGAGAAAAAAATTCCACCAAGAAGAGGAATGAGAAGTCTGAGAAACCTCTCATGTGCCTTCATTTTACTGTAAAATAGTCTCCTAAGGATAACTCACAGATACAAATTCTGACTGGGTGCATTGTTTACAGTGAGACTTTAATAATGAATTCATCAAGTGAAATTCGCCCATCCAGAACATCAGGTTAACTGTACCATAAAGACACTTAAGCACCTGATTCTGTCAGAAGAATATACAGTTCAAATAAATATTTTAGCTGTGACTGCCTGCAGAGAAAAACTTGGGGCAAGAAATGCAAACACTAATGTACAGAAAAATGTATAATTCTTATCCACCTTCAAAACACTTGAAACGTAAAACACAACCCTAGGGAAATTGGTATCCTGTTATGTAGTAATATGATTTGCAGTTTGCAAACTTCTAAAGCAATATGAATCTGGGAGGGAAGAGGAAACTAGGACAGTAGAATCTACATTTTCATTGATTTATAACAATATTTTAAAAGATAAAAATGAAGAGTTCCTTGGGTGGATGGGGAAAAAAGCAATAGAGCAAACATTTGTGTTTGATTACAAATAAAACCAAGCTATTATGGCTCAATTAAAAGTCATCGTCATCCGATAACTGTCTTTGCTACGTTAAGCTTTACAAGAAATGGGTTTATGACTTTCTCCGTTAAAAGCTAATTTGGCCTCTATGCGTTACATGAACTCAATGAAATGTTATGAAGGAAGCAGGGCTTGTGGATTCAGGCAGGAGACGACAAAACTCAGTTCTCAAGTACAAATGCAGCATTTAAAACACCTGCACGTAGCTGAATCTAGTCCCATATTAAAAACATATAGAAACACTGCCTCTCGTCACAGCCACAGCAGACCACCCCAGACAGCCTTCCTTTCTGAGGTTTAAAACACACTAAACTGTTATTCTCAAGCTTCTGACAGTAAATGAACAATTGCATGAATGAGAATGCAAAGGAAAATCAGCCACAACCTGGAATCACTGTCAGCTGATACTTCATGAAAACTGCACTGGTTTCTGTACCCAAAATGTAAGCTGAAGAGGTCAGTTTCCCCCCATATCATGGGCCAAAGTAGTTATAAAATAATCTGGATCATATGTCCGCACCAGCAGAACCCGCGAGAATGGCGACGGCCCCTGGTCCTGCAGCAACATGGCTGGGTCCAATCGTCTGGCCAGTCCCCTTTCCAGGTCACTCAGTCTCTGCCATGATCACCAGCCACCGAACTGCTGGAAATCCCAACAGATGGAACAGTACCTGTCTAAGGGGAGGAGGGAGAACAGGAGGGCTAGCTATCAGAAGGCAAACAGACAAGTCCACCCTTCCACTGCTTAGAGGACTGCTGAGCAGCCGGTGGTCCAAAAACTTTAAACAGAGTAAAATATAAAAAGTGAAGCTTTGGGAAGTGCAATGGGGGGGGGGGCTCAGTGCCATGCCAGAGACCCGGGTTCCATTCCCAGAACCTGCCCATGCCAAGTAAAAAAAAAAAAAAGGTTTCAATTCATGGAAAGTCCAGTTATCCAAATCAGATGTAAACCTAACGACATAGCCTCATAAATCACGGCTATGGGCTCCAAGGACATTCACGTAAAGACTAACTAGGCCAGTTCCTGCTGCTCTTTCTATTTTATTTGCAGCTGTAGGAACTGTGATCAAAGAGGGAGTTTAGTTTTTAATCTGAAAATTTATTTGTATGTATTTCTAAAACCCCACAAATCGATGTAAGCTAAATCAATCCTGATTCGAATAAATCACCTTTATTAAGATCTACAAAATTATATGAAAAATGTAAAATTCTGCAAAATATCCCATCCACTATTTTCCATCAATCTATAAAGCTGACAGAGTATCGTTCCGTTCTCACATATCTGAGGAATTCCACTTGTGCAATAATTGCTTGTGCTTCTCAACATTCTCAAATATCTCTTGTCTTTCATTTGAATTCCAAATGATTTTACCAGATAAAGGGTCAAAATCTCCTCTGACACCATATGCGGTTTATCAGTAGAAATGATTTCTATTGCAATATGAGATCTATATAATGCAATATGAGATCTATATATATATATATAATGAGAAGTATGTATGCTATGCCCAAAGCAAAGCATACATCTGTTTGGCCAGTAGACAATTTCCTCTCATTCTGTTCAATTAACAGTTTCAGTCAAGATGTGAATTAAATTTATAGGCTTCATTATATAGAGTACACCACTTCAAATGAGAAGACTTCGCTCAATCCCATTTAGGAGTTTTCAACAGTTCCAGGAATATTAATAGCCATGATTAAGATTTAACTTCCCAATATCTAGATTTAAACAATAAACCAAAAATGTATTATAACCTCAAACCCAGATGCAAATGGCAATGAACACCATTAAGAATTTTATTTCACAAACTTCATCTGCAAAACTAAAATTACAATTTTTCTTCCTCTAAATTCTGACCAAAGAACAAACATTCACACAGTTTCCATATGATACGGTCCACTCTTTTCCTGCAGACATAACCATCACAGGAATTCATAGTGACATTTCATGGATGCAGATAAAAGACCAGAAATAAATTTTTCAAAATACTTATTTACAAGTATTCCATTTTTCTGTTAATGGAAAATGAAATGAAACTTGGTCACACAAGTGAAGAAGAGATGGTATCAGAGATCCAGTCCTGAAACCCAGCCACGTTTGTCTAGAGGACACTTGAGTAAAAACCCGGAAAATGCGGCTTGCAAAAATATAAAGCAACTGACTGTGGTCAAAAGAAACACCTGCATATCAACCTAAAATGTATCAGATATTTTAGCAAGATATCTGTTACATATGCCTACAGCTTTATAAGTATTGAGTTGAAGTTAACTGACAACTTTCAGAATGGCTCTTAGAATCTATTTCCACACTTAGAATGTACCTAACGGTGTGGCATGAGCAGCCAACAGACGAGCAATCCTATCGACATTTCCTTTACTGGGAAAAACAAAAAAACAACTGTGTGATTAGTCACTTGCATTACAGAGCAGGAGGTCACGTTCAAAATATCCCATATTGACAGGGTTTAAAAAGATCAAACATGTCAATGAAAAATGGCATGACACTCAATTTGTTATAACATGCTTCAGTTTCCAAGACCATTTTCCATCAATTATTTGCTTTATGTTTTAGCTGCTAGAAAGAAAAAAGGGTAAATTCAAACAGTGGGGATGCACAGGTCAATCAGTGATAGAGTCCTCTCGCCTGCCATGCAGAAGACCCATGCGCTCAAAAAATTCAGCAAATGGTGCTGCAATAACAGGATATTCACATGGAAAAGAATGAAATGTGACTCCCACCATACAACATACAAAAAAATATTCAAACAGTGGCAGGGGAGATGACTTTAGAGTTAAAATTTAATAAGAAGAATTAATGGTTGGGTTTCAAGGGGTTGTATACATTTATTCTTACTCAGCCACAGGCTCGGTTTTACAGAATTATCTTACTTTTTAGGGACCAAGGCCCCAATGAAACATCAAAAGCCACAAAGCAAACTCATGTTCCTTTGACCGTATGTATGAAGTGACATCAAACTTCATATTCTAATATAGCAGTCTTTGTCTTATTGAGTATAGAATTTTTCTAAAACTATTGTTGTTTCTTTCTTTAGGAAACATGTTTGGTTGTATGAAGCCCGCTAAAAGTACAGCTTGTTTTCCAGCCCTTTTCACTCATTCTGAAACGAAAGTAAAAAAATTTTTAATTAACTAATTGCAGACACTTTAAACAACCTCAAACCACTGGCAAAGTGATTTAACTTATTAACTGTTACAATCACCAATGGCACTCAATTTTTCTTTTTGAACTGGCAGAATCAGGCAGGTTTTCATATGAATGCAGTATTCACAGACTTTGCAACTAGAAAAGCAAGCCAGACATAAGTTGTGGGAAAATTACTTCAGCTGTGCTTAATACAGGCTGCTGTATATCTGTTTTGTGATGATCATCATGTTTGTTTCTTTTTGTCCAAATTCTGAGACTCTTTAGCTTGTTTAACGTTTCAATACTCTACTTGGGAAAGAAAACAGAATATTGGAAATGCTGGTGGTCCTAGAAATGGGGGCTTTGGATCATCAAACTCCTGCATACAGCACCTGTGCCTGCATTAACTTTAACACGAGAGGCACATAACAAGCACAGTTGGGGTCCTGGACTGCCGCACACTGAAATCACCTGGGAATCATTAAGAAATTCCTGCGAGCTGGCTCCCATCTCCAGCCATCCTGATGTAATTAGTCTGCATGAAATCTGGGCATCAGAGTTCTTAAAACTCCCGTGTTTCTAATGTGTAGATAAGTGCGGGGATCACGGTTGGGGTGGCATTTCTTCTATGAATTCATATTTTTAATCATCTTACATCCCCAGTACTTTGGCTGGCATTCAACAAATATCTTTCAAGTTGTGTATCCATAATAACGGTTAAAAATAACAGTAAGGCATGAATCTCATTTATATAGTTATTCAAAATGAGTTCCCATGCATCACACAGCAATAGCATTAAGCCAGCTGGAAACGTTACTTCAGGTAGTCTGTACTTGTCTCCCTGGATTTCCTTCCCCCATAATCAACTAATGCACACACTCATTTAACTAAAATTATCATGTGGGGATTGTTAGGGTCATGTAAAATCTCTATTGTTATTCCGTGAGGCTCAAACACTGAGCCAGGTAGAGATGGAATACGAAGGCAGATGGGCTATTTTTCAGGTAGACCAGAAGAATCAACAATATAACCCTAGTTATATAGAAGGTTAACAGCTGAAATGACATCATCATTAGAATTAAAATTAAAAAATACTTTCTGTTTTCACCATTAAAGTTTCTGTCCCAGCAAATTTTGTCACTACTTATGTCTCTAAAGAGAACACTTCGTTTAACCTTAGAATGGGAATCAGATCATTTCTGGGAGATTAAGTCAACTAAATTATTTTCTATGATATTTGTCCTTACATAAGAATTATCAGGATGGAAAAAATTAACCCTGAACTGCACAGTAGCTCCTTTTTCACATTTTCAGTATAGATAGAGCCATAGGTTTTTTTAAAATAAATTAAAGAGTTTTGATGTTTGTAGGTTGACTATTATTTAAAGAAAGTCCACTGAATCTTTTCATGAAATAATATCTTTACAGTGTAAATTATAATTCACTTGGATAATTAATTATAATTTAAATAATTACTATTCTAAATTTTAAGGTTTCTATATCACAGCTTTCTAAACTTGAACATATCTGCACAGTTTCTTTCTTGATCATAATTTGACCAAAAGCTGTACTATTCTTTGTACACACCTGTGAAATACCTGTTTCCTTCATTAAACCGTAAGATCCTCAGAGGGAGGTCTTATTTATCTTTTAACTCCCCTTCCGGAATTCACAGTCAAATACACATTACAAACAGACAAACAACAGAGTTGACTCTGGTGCAGCAACCATCAGACTCTAGCCTCTCTGTCTGCCCTCAGCACCCCCACCCCGGCTCGGGGAGACACTGCAGTCACTCTCCACAGGAATCCGCAGCAACTCCAGGATTTCTCTAAACTTCTTGAACTTAGATCTTCCACCTTTGCCACCTAAGCTTTCCAGGTCACTCTATCTCTAGATAGAGTGTTCTTGCCAGAGAGGCAGAAAACGTCACTTCTGCAAAGGTACCATTAACTTTCTTGATTCAGGGGCAGCTAGAAGTGTCATTCTAATATGCCAATAGCTCAATTTTATGAAATCGTTAGATATTGGAGTTTTAAAGCCAACAAAAACATAAGCATCAATCATGTAATTCTCTGAGAATTAAAGTTGATCAATACCCACACAAATGTATTTAAATAAACAGGGCACTTGAGTGATCTGGTGGAAAAAATATATATCTGACTCTTCTAAAATACACTTAGAATTGCTTACCGTAACACCTCTAAAATGTTCCTGACTCCTAAGAAACCCATAGTGAAAAATGTGTCACAACAAACCAACTTTACTCTCGGTCCTGCACATGACTTAAAATGGATTTGGGCCAAACAGAATATTGGTCTTTCACTGAAGTATATATAATTGCAGGTTATTTTCCCAGCTAATACAGTGCTAACTTAAAACAGAGCAAGCCAAGTGGACGCTCCGATGACTAACACTTTCCAATGAAACGGAGGCTTGCTAATTCCAGCAGAGAAAAATCTGGCATAAGCTATAAATTTCTAATCAGGAAAAACTTCACTAAATTAGATTACCAACAGAGACCACTCTGTATTAGTCTAAAATGTGACCCCAGAATTTTCATGAATGAATCCTTTAATTTTCAAGGGCATAAAGTGATTTAAGCTCATCTCTGCTCAATGCAGAGATCCTGACAGCTTTGTTTGCTATAAAGTAAACTAATCACAACAACGTTAAGATAAGCTAATCACAACACAGATAAGTATGTGTATAAGTGTACCTGGCACATAGTAAGGTATTCAACATTTATGTACTGAATAAATAGACAAGTGACTAAAAAATGAATAAATAAACAGGTGAATAAATAAACAAGTGCTGAAAAAAAAATTGAGGCCTATCACTGAGTCTTCGAGTAAATGTGCATGAATATATGCTTGTAAAAGCAGTTGCATAAAGTCCCACCACTGTGCCTGCCCTCGAGTTTATTCAGACCCTATCGCTTCAAGTTGGGCATTTGCACTTACTGAGAAAACTATTTTTTCACATGCAAAGAAGGGGCATTTCAGGCTAAACTTCAGTTGTATATGTGAGTTACTCAACATTTGCCCAATAGGCTACGAGTCACTAAAGAGCAGGTCCTTTGGCTACTTTCTCTTCTCCAAGGGTTGCGGTGCCTACTACAGAAAGGTTCAAATGAAAGAAGGAAATAAAACCCTGAACGTAATCCCTGGTTCCTCCCAGCATGTACTGGATTCCTAAAGTAATCATCTGTTGGACCAAGAGGTAGAACAACCCATGTCTGCTTTCCATAGCAGCCCTCTAAAACAGAACAATAATCCAAAAATGCTATTTGCAAATACCTACAGCCCTCGCATTGGTGCACGGATCTCCTCTGGAAGAAATGCGGAGAACATGAACACTTGAAGCTGAGCGGTTAAAGCTAAAGCTTCCAAATGGGAATAGCTGATCCAAGAGGAAGTGCCTTTGCCCTAACATCAACTTCCCCTGCAGGACACGCGTCCATCAGCCAGCAGAAGCCAAGCACAAGGGCAGTGTTAAGCCCCAGGATGAGACCCTCAGAGACATGATGATGTGTCCATCCTTCCTGCTGACGGTGGCATGGAAAATCTCAGGGAACACTGGCCCCTTCCCGGCCCCTCAGAATAAATGATACGCTTTCGATAAAACGATAAGTTAAAAAGATCGCTCTAGCAGAAATGGAGAAAAAGATGGAGAGGTACAGATCAGGAGTATTTACAGAGAATTGTTACTTGCTAAGAAAAACTTTCTTATAGCTCCACGCATACACAGTTAAAACTTCTTCAAAAATCGGAGTTTCACGTCTAGTTCCACCACCTCCGTGTATCTTGTTACATAATTTTTCTGAGTTTCCATTTTCTCAAGTACGAACCTATTTCCTTCTTCTCTTCACATGTAAATTCAAGATACTAATATTTATTTCATAGAGCATTTACAAGTAATAAATGAGAGGTAGAATGGCGATATAAGTATGTGTGTATATGTGTGTATACATATATGCATGTGGGCATGTGCACATATACATGTATATATGTATACATATAAACATACATACAGGCATACATAAAGAGATATACTTATATAGAGAGAGACAGATATATAGGGATGCTGGAATGAACAAGGAAACCACAGTCTCTGCTCTTCTTGAGCTTATAATGCAGAGTATATGAACATGTTTTAGGAACTGCAATGGGTCCAATAGAAAAAGATCCTGCTATTAAGTCATCAGCATTGTTCCAACATTTCTAATGATGAATGTGGCATTTCAACGATTTTAAAATCCAACTACTGCCATGATCTCAAGATACTTGAAGAAGGGAATAAAGCATTCCACTCACACATACAACTAGACCATTCTGTTTAGTTGACAAAACTCATGTTTAGGGCTAAAAGGCTAGCACACTTCATTAAGTGGTTGAATTGTTTCCTCAATATATCTGAGGAAACCAGGACACGTTCCATTCTAAATAAAGGATTATCCTTCAAGGGAGAGCATTCTGGCTTCATGAAGTCCTGTGGTAGCCACAATGAAAGAAAGAAAGAAACTTCAAAGCCAAGATTCAGTAGCTCCATGCCAGAGAGAGACTCAAACCCCAAGACATTCTAGCTCTGGCTGACAGTAACTTCAGAGCCTCCTTTTGAACAGTGCCAATTTTCCTAAAGTGTTTAGATGTCTCTGCCAGCACTGGCTCTTCACTGACTTGACTTCTGAAGTGGCTAGGCATGTTCGAGATAAGATAGGTGAAGAGAAACAAAATAGGGTAATTCATGACCTTCTGGTGCAATTACGGTTACCTTCGAGGGTAAAGCTTACTAAAAACATGAAGTGCACGATTATGGTTTTATCTGTGCAATGGTGCCCTTGCCCCAAATCAAAGTATGTATAACTGTAGTTATTCCTCAAAGCACACAGATTTTTGGTCTGTACCCGCACATGGATCTGCCACGTCCCTAACAAGCCATCAGAAGCTGCTGGGAAGCCCCACTGCCTCTTCCCCATTGTGTGCATGAAAAGCCATTTGTGCAGGTAACTGCTGCATAGCAGTCCAGCTTAGATATTTATTTCATTGAGTTTAAAATCTTTGTTCCCGGGTTTTAAAGTAAATATTCCCAGAACAACCAACACAAGGTTTATTCAGTCACTTTGCCTCCTACAAATTTGTTGATTGCCCCAGCAGTATTTCCCTGCCACCCTCTCTCTTGCCCTTGGCCTTCATTCATTCATTTGAGGATTTATCTCACCCGACTGTGAGTGCCTCCTAAGGGGCAGGTACTCTGGCTTTGTCATCTTTGGGTCCCCAAGGCCTACTGAAGAGCCACTGTTCATACACCAAGGACTCAACACATGCTCGTCCTGTGCCTGCCTCTGGTTCCAGCTTCTCTATCACCTCCATTGGTCAAACAATACTCCTTGGCACAACATGACCTGATGACCATCATGGAATCTCCCACAGGGAGTACTACTGAGAATCTGGGCTACCTAAAGTTTTACAAGCCAGGACCATGCCTCAGACATTTGTTGTATTCCCAGAATCTAGCAGCATTAGTTGAACAAATAAATGACAAATAAATTTAGTCAGCAAGCATATCTGAGAAGTATAATCATCTTTATTCATTCCTGATGGTGACTACCAATCACGGTTCATTCGCACCCCTAAAAAGATTCGAGATCTTCTGAAAGCCTCCCTTATCCCAAAACTAACTCTTTCACTGAGCCAACAATTAATCTAAAATTCCCACAGAATTTTCCAAAGGAGCCACAGGGTAGAAAAAGGGGTTCTGTGGTCAAATAAGCTTCAGAAGCAATGCCTGTTATATCAAACTCTCAGAAATTTAAATTTGCCTTAAACATAAAGCTCTAAATAGTCTTGCTGAAAAGAACATTAAACCTTCCTTAACCCAGAATTTCTCAAAAAATATTTGATTATGAAAATATTTTGTAATATCCTACCATACTAAGATGCTGGATTAATATATTTAGCATGTATATAAAATGAAAATGTTTCCCAGCAAGAATAACCTCATGAAATTCAATTAGTCCCTTGGGGGAGAAAGAGCAACAGATGATTTGGTAAATATCATCTCTGAGGTCACCACTGAAATGGCTGGGATAGCATTTTCCCCTCTTCCTATAAAAAAAAAATTCATGAATCATTTGCATTTGGGATGGTTTGCCTGACTCCAAGATTCTCTTAGCTAAGTGTTTGAGACCAGATTTGCCCAGAATCCAGAATTAGTGTTTAGAAAGCCCTCCTTATAAACAACTTCCTAAGACTGCCTGACCCTGCAGTGGAACCTTCACATGTGCATGGGGTAGGAGGGACAGGAGGGGTAGGATATGCTGGTTTGAAGATGTATGTACCCCAGAAAAACACGTTCTTCAATCTGATCCACGCCTGAGTGTGTGAACCCATTGTAGGTAGGACCTATGGAGGATGCTATTTCAGTTAAGATTGAGAGCCATTTCAGTCAAGATGGCTCTAAGTCTCTTACTGGAGTCCTTTGTAAGAGGAATGAATTCAGACAGAGATAGAAAAAGTCACAAAAGGAGCAGCCAGAAGCTGAAGTCAAAGAAACCCAGAAGAGAAGGGAGGGACCAGGAGACACTGCCATGTGCCTTGCCACGTGACAGAGAAACCAAGGATCACTGGCAGCCAGTCTCTGGGAAGAAAGCATTGCTTTGATGAGGCCTTGATTTGGGCATTTCCCAGCCTCAGAACTGTGAGTGAATAGCTTTCCATTGTTTATCCCGACCCATTTCATGGTTTTAGCATTGAGCAGCCTGGAAAACTACACTGGGTTTCAACCCTTGCTCCACCTCATATGACATGGGAAAACCATGGAACTATCAAAAACACTCTCTTCATCTATAAAATAAAGTCATTGACATCTATTTTGAGGAGTTGCTGGAACAAGAGATAATATCTATAAAATGCCTGGCTCCTGAATCACAGAGACCCTTTGTGTGCATTTGTTTCTGCTGCATCATTCATAGTTGCAGGCATGGTCATATGCACTAAATTCACCAACCAAATTGTATCAAAAGACTGAATAAAACAATCAACTATGCAGAATATTTTGTCATCTCTCATGTAATTCAAATTTTCCACAGAAAAAGCATGAAATCAATTCTAGATCTTTTATTTAACAAGCATGTTATATACACATAGGATTATAGATAACCCAAATATACTTATATCCATGTCAAACACTGTTAAGTTTAATCCTGCTACCAATGAGACTGATGCTCTTATCATTTCCATTTTACAGATGAGAAAATTGAGGTGCATAGAGTCAATAACAGCCAAAAGTCATACATATTCTTTATCAGAGCTGGGTTCACACCAAGGCAGGCTGCAGAGTCAGGGATTCTAAACAGATCTATGCTTCCTCTCCTATCACCATCAGCAACCATTAAGAGTGGCACTATGTGTAGTGACTTTACATGACATCTGTTTTACTTTGCTGAAGCTGAGAGAATGCAATATACCAGAAATGGAACAGCTCTTAAAAGGAGAATTTATTATGTTGCAAGTTTAGAGTTCAAAGGTTGCAAAAACATTAAAATTAAAGCTTATAAAAATGTCCAAACTAAGGCATCCAGGGAGATACCTTGGTTTTACAAGGTTGATGACATTCAGGGTTTCTCTCTCAGCTGAAAAGGCACAGGGTGACATCGGCTAGCTTTCTCTCCAGGCGTCTTCAATGGCTTCTCTGGGGGTGTTTTCTTTATGCATCTCCAAAGGTCTCTGGCTGTGTGGGCTCTGTTGGTTCTGGTGGCTCTAAAGCTTTTTCCAGAATGGTTCCCTCTTAAAGGACTCCAGTAAGCAAACCCTACCTTGAATGGGTGGAGACACTTCTCCATGGAAATCAATTAATCAAAAGTTACCACCCACAGCTGAGTGGGTCACAACATCATATGAAATTGACAGCAAGGAGGAATCATTAAGAAAAGGATGAATCAGAGTTCTGTCTGAAAACACAAATTAACAATTTCATTTTTTAAAGTAAGATGTTCTGCCTTGATTTAGCCCCCTCTGGAACCATGCACAATGACAGCTGAAATTATATTAAAATGTTCATGGCTTTTGAGGGAGTATTTGAATTTCCTAGTGGTCTCTAGCTCAATTAATCACTGACATTAAGGTCTTAGGCATGAATTATCAAATGGTGCGTTCCACATTTATATACATAGGTCTATTTCATTTTTGGGGTCATTGGTTTTCCACATAGAGAAAGTGACTAACATTTGATGGATAACTACCATGTATGCAAATGTTAGTAAACAGATTTAGAGCACTGTGCTCTGAAAATCTTTCCACTAACTTTAGTTTAGAAAGCTGTTGATTGGACTTGTGACCCTTTAACCTCCGCTTCCTAAAAATTAACAAGATCCGACATTTGTAAAATGCTTCCAGGTTCAACCAAAGAATTTAAAATACAGCTGTATAAGATACCATGTGGCACTGTAAATGCAGCTTCATTCTTCTAAGTGATGACATCAGAATTTCACTTAACTCATAGCCATTTTATTCATTCTAACTGTATCAAGAGTTGAGCCGGAATAACATAACACACTGCACACAGGCTCTTGAAATCTCTGTGGCACATAACAGAAAATCCAATTCTTCATCTTAACAGGAATTTTGATATTATTGTTTGAAAAATATTCTTGACACCTCTAGGCATTTAAAATAACCGGTGATTTAATTCAATACCAAATAACATTTAATATAGTTAATGTATTTTCATTTATTACAATAAATTATTATTTTTTATATTATAGATGAACAGAGAACCCCATTTGTACTCACCTTTTAGGAACCCATCTCTTTTTAGTTTTGTTTTATTTTTTTTTTAAAAAAGCAAAGTTGTAGGCTTACAGAAAGTTCATACAGTAACTACAGAATAACTATATATTCCCTCTCACAGAGTTTCCCTTTTTTAGGATTCTGCAGTTCTGTGATACTTTTGCTATAATTGATGAAATAATAATATCGTAACTATACTATTAACTCGAATCCACAGCTTCCATTAGAGTTCAGTTTCTATTGTACAGTCCTATGGGTTTTTTTTTTTATTCTAGTAACATATACACACCTAAATTTTTACCTTTTAACCACACTAAAATACACAAATAAGTGATGTTAATTACATTCACAATGTTGTACTACCATCACCACTATTGATTAGCAACATATTCAATCACCCTAAGCAAAAACTCTGTAACAACTAAGAAATTAACTCACCATTCCCTTCCACCGCTCTAGTCTCTGGAACTGTACTCCAGATTTGGAGTTGATGAACCTGCTTATTCTAATTATTTTATATCAGGGAGCTCATATAACATTTGTGCTTTTGCATCTAGTTTATTTCACTCTACCTGATGAATTCAGAGTTTATCCATGTTGCTGCATTTATCAGGACTTCTTTCTTTTTACAACGGAGTCATACTCCATTGCATGCAGGTACCACATTTTGTTAATCCATTCCTCTCTTAATGGACATTTGCATCACTTCCACTTTTTGGCAATTGTGAATACTGGTGCCATGAACATTAGTGTGCAAATGGCTGTTCAAGTCCCTGATTTCAATTCTTTTAAAAATATTCCTGAAAGTGGAGTTACAGGTCATGTGGTAATTCTATACTTAACATTCTAAGGAACCATAAAACTGTCTTCCACAGCAGCTACATTTTACATTCCCAGCAACAATGAATGAGTGTTTCTATTTCTCCACAACCTGTCCTATGCTTGTTATTTTCTTTTTTTCTTAAATAGAGATCATTCTACTGGGTGTGAACTTGTATCTTATTGAGGTTTTCATTTCCTTTCCCTAGCAACTAATGATGTTAATCATCTTTCCATGTGCTTTGTGGCCACTTGTATATCTTCTTTAAAGAAATGTCTATTTAAATACTTTGCCTTTTTTTTTTTAACATAGGCAGGCACCAGGAATCGAACCTGGGTCTCTGGCATGGCAGGTGAAAACTCTGTCTGCTGAGCCACCGTGACCCACCCTGCCCCCTTTTTAATTGGGTTGCTTGTCTTTTGTGGTGGAGTTGTTGGTTTTTGAAAATATACTCTGGATATTAAACCCTAATCCAAAATTTCCTCCCATTCTGTAAGTTTTTTTAGTTACACAACAAAGTCATTTGATGCACAAAAGTTTTTAATGTTGAGGAAGTACCACTTACCTATTTTTTTTTCTTTCATTCCTTATGCTTTTGGTATAAAGTCTAAGAAACTATTGCCTAACACAGATCTTCAGGATGTTTCCCCATGTTTTCTTCTAGTAATTTTACAGGTTGGGTTCTTAAATTTACGTTTTTGATCCATTTCATGTTGGTTTTTCTATATAGTGAGAGGTAGGGCTCTACCTTCTTTTTCTGCATACGGACATCCAGTTTTCCCAGCCCCACTTGTTAAAGAGACTATTTTTCCCATTAAGTGGACTTGGTAGCCTTGTCAAAAATCAAAAGGCCATAAATGTGAGATTTTACTTCTAAACTCTTAAACACTCCATGGGTCTGACTTTGTGTCTGTACTGTGCTGTTTAGATTACTATAGCTTTGTAATAAACTTGAAAATCAGAAAGTAAGAGTCCTCCAACTTTGTACTTCTTTTTCAGGAAGGTTGTGGCTATTTGGAGCCCATTCCCCTTTCATATAAACTTTATAATTGGCTTTTCCACCTCTACAGTGAAGGCTGTTGGAATTTTGATTTAGATTGTACTGATTCTGTTAATCACTTTGGGTAGAATTGATACCATATGATATTATGTCTTCCACTCCATGAACACAAAATATTGTTCTATTTATTTAAGTGTTCTTGGATTTCTTTTAGCAATATTTTGTAGATTTCCATGTACAAATGTTTTACATACTTGGTTAAATTTATTCCCACATATTTGATATTTATAGCTATAATTGTAAATGTGTTTTTTATTTCCTCTGGACATTTTTCATTACTAGTGTACAGAAATATGCTGATTTTTCTTGTTGACCATGTAACCCATCATTTTTCCAAATTCATTTATTAGCTCTCCTAGTTTGAATGGATTTTTCAGGATTTGATCAATATGTAGTCATGTCATCAGCAAATAGGGAAAGTTCTACTTCTTCCTTTCCAATTTGGTGCCTTTAATTTCCTTTTCTTGCCTAACTGTTTCGGCTATAACTTCCAATGCAATTTTGAATAGCAGTGGTGACAGTGGGCCTCCTTGTCTTGTTCCCAATCTTACAGGGAAAATTTTCAGGCTTTTACCATCAAATCTGATGTGCTGTGGATTTTTTTCACATATGCCCTTTATCATTTTGAACACCATTCCTTCTATTCTTAACTTTCTTAAATGTTATTATCGTGAATGGGTGCTGTATTTTGTCAAATGCCCTTTCTGGGTCAACTGAGATTATTGTGTGTGTTTTTTTTCCCTTTGTTCTATTAATGTAGTGTGTTACATTAATTTATTTTCTTATGTTGAGCCATCCACACATACATGGGTTAAATCCCACTTCATCGTGGTGTATAATTATTTTAGTGTGCTGTTAGATTCATTTTGCTAGGACTTTGGTATTAACATTCATAAGGAATATTGGTCTATACATTTCTGTTCTTGTGGAATCTTTATCCAGCTTTGGTAATCAGGTAATGTCAGCCTCATAAAATGATATAGGAAGTGTCCCTTACTCTTCAATATTCTGTCCAAGTTTGAGCAGGGTTGGTGTTATTTCTTGGAATCCTTGGTAAAATTCACTATAGAAGCCATCTGATTATGGGCTTTTCTTTGTTGGGAGCTTTTTTATTCCTGATTCAATATCTTTACTTGCTGAACTTTTCTATTTCTCCTTGAGTCAGCATAGGCAGTTTGCGTGTTTCTAGGAATTTGTCCATTCCAGCTAGTTTACCTAATTTGTTATCAGATTGTTTTTCACAGTATCCTCCTGTAATCCTTTGGATTTCTGCGGAGTCAGTAGCAATGCTCCTCCTTTCAGTTCTGATTTTAGTTATTAGTGTCTGTCTCTTTTTTTTACTTGTCATTCTAGTAAAAGATTTGTTGATTTTATTAATCTTTTCAAACAAACAGCTTTTGGTTTCCTTGATCCTTTCCATTGCTTTTTTTTTCTCTTTTTAATTCTCTATTGTATCTCCATTCTAATCTTTATTATTTCCTTCCTTCCTGCTTACTTGGAGCTTAGTTTACTCCTCTTCTAGTTCCTCCAGTCATGAGTTAGGTATCTGATTTGAGATCATTCTTCTTTTTTAATACAAGCATCTAAAGCTATAAACTTTCCTCTCACTGCTGCCTTTTCTGTACACCATAAATTTTGATTAATAGCTTCATTGCATTGTGGTCAGAAAAGATACACTGTATGATTTCAAACGTTTTTGAATTTTGAGATGTATTTTGTGACCTACCGTATATAGTCTATCCTGGAGAATGTTACATGTGCACTAGAAAAGAATCTCTATTCTGCTGTTGTTTTAAGTGTTCTATATATTTTAAGTACAGTCAGTTTTAAAAACTGTTCAAATCTTCTATGTGCCTACTGATCTTCTATCTAAATGTTCTATCCATTATTGAAAGTGGTGTATTGAAGTAATATATAACCATCTAATTTTCCCTTCAAATTCGTCAATATTTGGTTCATATATTTGGTGGCTCTGACATTAAGTGCATATATATTTATAAATACTATGTCATGTTGAATTGGCCCCTTTATCATTACATAATGATTTTCCTTGTCCCTTGTAAAACTTCTGGATTTACGGTCTATTTAATATGATATTTGTATAGCTGCCTCAGCTGTCTCTTGGTTACTATGTCAGAATATTTTTCCATCCCTTCACTTTCAACCTACTTGTGCTTTGAATTTAAAGGGACACTCTTGTAAACAACATGTAGTTGGGTCATGCTTTTATATCCATTTGGACAATCTCTATCTTTCGAATAGAGTGTAAATGTAAATGGTTACATTTAAAGTAACTGCTGATAATACAGGACTTTCCTCTGCCATTTTGCTGTTTGTTCTTTGTAAGTTTTACACATTTTTGTCCTTCAATTCTTCCATAATGCTTATTTTCATATATATTTGATTTTTTTAATCCTCTCTTATTTCCTTCTTGTATAATTTCCTCTGTGTTATCAGGGAGCTTAAATTTAACATCTAAATCAATCACGTTTGTTTCTATATTAACATCAGTGGCATTCACAACACTGCTCCTATACGCCTCTGACCACATATTTTAATTGTACTTATTTCAACCTATATTTTTATACATTGCATTTATAAAACTTAGATGTATCTTTATTTTTTATGCATTTGCATTTTAGCATCTGTAAGAAATAAAAAGTGGAGTTATAAACCAAAAAGTATAATACAATTGTACTGGTATTTATAATTATCCATTTGGTCACCTTTAATGGAAGTCTTTATCTTTTATACCACTTCGGGCTATTCTCTAGTGTTCCGTCCCTTCAGTCTGGGGCACTCCCCTTAGCACTGCTCATAGGTCAAGCTCCCTCAGGTTTTATCTGGGAATGTCTGTGACAACATTTGTGAAAGACAGTCTCACTAGATATGAAATTTTTGGTTGCCAATTACTTTCTTTCCACATTAAAAATATTTACTCCCACTGCATTTTTGCCTCCATCATTTCTGATGAGAAATCGACAGTTTTATGGGGTCTCCCTTTAAATAACATGTTGCTTTTCTCTGCACGTTTCAGAATTCTCTCTTTGTCCTTGGCATCTGACAGATTGATGACTCCATGTCTTGTCTTGGTTCTCTTTGAGTGCATACTATTTGGGGTATAATGAGCTCCTTGAGTGTTTATATTCACATGTTCTTTAAATTTAGGAATTTCTCTGTCATTATTTCTTTGAGTATTTCTTCTGCTCCTTTTTTGTATCTCTTCTTCTTCTGGGACTGTCATAATGCAGATATCAGCATGCTTGATGGTGTCCCACAGGTCTCTCGGGCTCTGTTCACTCCCTTAAATTCTTCTGCTCTACTTCTGCTCCTCTGCCTCAATCATCTCAACGGTCTTGTTTATGACTTCACTAACCCTTTCCTCTGCCAGCTCCAAGTGCTGGGGAACTGTTTCCTTTCAGTCACTGTGATCTTCAATTCTAGTATTTCTGTTTGGTTCTTTTTAAATATTTCTGCATATTGAAATTCTCATATTGTTTACTCATTGTTTTCTTGATATCCTCTCCTTGTTTCTCCATGTCTTCCTTTAGCTCTTTGCATACTGAGAATCATTTTTTAAAGTCTATGTTTGATATGTCTAAAATCCTGTCTTACTCTCTGATGGTTTCTGAAGCTTTATCTTGTTCCTTTGGATTGATCATTGCTTTAGTTGGTTAAAAACTGCTGGAATGCAGTCTGCCAGAATTGGAGCAGCTTTTTAAAAGGGAGATGTGGTTTACAACCTACCATATAGTCTATCCTGAAGAATGTTACATGTGCACTAGGAAAGAATCTCTATTCCTCTGTTGTGTTAAGTGTTCTGTATTTTTTAGGTATAGTTAGTTTATAGAACTGTTCAAGTATTCTATGTCCCTACTGATCTTCTATCTAAATGTTCTATCCATTATTGAAAGCGGTGTATTGACGTCTCCTGTTATTAATGTACAACCATCTATTTTTCCCTTCAAATCAAAAGGACACATCTCCATGGAAACGACTTAATCAAAAAGATCCCACTCAACAATACTTAATCAGAATTAAAGAACAATGGCTTTTCTGGGGTACACAACAGCCTCAAACCAGTCATTATTTCCTGTTTTTTGTTTGTCTTTTAATCTTTTGTGGCATAGTGAACATTTTAAGATTTCAGAGTGTTATCTCGGATTTCGTCCCTGAGCTGTCTTTTCCTTGATTTTGCATCCAGCTTGCAAGATGACAGAGTTGTCCTTGAGAACCAGGAGATAACAAAGCAAACCAAGAAAATTGGCGCTATCTTGGCTAGTGCTCTCCTTCAGGGTTCAGTCCTTCTATTAAGGATATCAACCCAAAGCAAAAGTGAGATACTGTCTTTTCTGAGCAGACAACTTGTCCTGGACTTGGGCTTGTGCATGGCCTTTGGAATTCCCATATTTCCAAGAATCCCTATGTCTCCTCTAACCTATGAAATAGGCCTCTCACTCTCATGCTCTATTGTATATCTAAAAGCTGGGTAATACTTTGCCCCAGCCTGCTTGGACTGAATTGTTTCCTATTCTGCTTTAACCATCTATATGCTGAGTGCGTCAGAGACAAATTTTCTGGTTCAGTCTTTTGTGCTTCCACCCAAACGAAGAGTGCCCACATACCAACACCCCAGTAGGTGCACAAGGGTTACCCTGCTCCCTCTGGAACAGGGTCGGAAATCCACAGTGGGTGCACAAGCTGGCTGTACACCGTCAGGGAGGGGCTGAGGAAGGATGAGCAAGGGCACCCAGAGCTTCTCCTACCATTTGCACTACTATAGTTTCTTGATTCAAAAATCATCCTATTGTTTGATTTTTGAAATTTTGAGGAAAAGACTTACGTAGTTTTTTTGTTTGTCTGTTTAATGTGAAAAGTAACGTAAGTACAAAAAAAAAAAAACCAATAAATTTCAAAGCACACCACAATTAGTTGGAGAACAGATTTAAGAGTTTGGTATGGGTTACAATTCCAAAATTTTATTTTTTTACTCCTAGCTGCTCCAAGATAATGGAGACTAAAAGAAATATCAAGATAATGATTCAGCAATGATAACTCATTTGTTAATTCCTATCTTTTCTGTTATAAATATACCTTCTTCTTTGATCCTTCTCTCAACTTTTAGGGATACTTGGGCTATGCCAATTTTAGCTCTTTCATGTTGGAAAGGACTGTCAATAATATGTTGATGTTCTGGAGGCTGGTCACTTGGGTCTCAGGACTTATCTGGTGAAGGAACCCATCTGGAGGTTGTAGGTTTCTGGAAAGTTACCCTAGTGCATGGAACCTTTGTAGAATCTTATATAAAAACCTAAGTGTTCTTTAGGATTGAGTCCATCAGCACTCTCAATTTTAGACAATTATCATTGCTCCCAAGAGAAAAACAACCAATAAACACACCTTCACCAAAGAGAAAACCCAAACTTCCCCTTAACTCTTGTTCCTATCTCCCCACCAATACCCTTATTTACCCCTGATATTTCTGCAGTACTGCTGATATCTTCCTGGTAAACATAGCCCATAGCATGCAATAGTAGTTTTCCCCCTATATCCCCAAATTAGAAGTTCTTTGTACAAAATTCATACCTTTGAAGGAGTTCATGAAAGGACTTATTTATATCTGTAGTGTTAATTGGTGGGACACATGGGTCTATACAACCACTTTCAAACATATTCACCTTCAATATTGCAAAATTACTTATAGACCCACTAATGAATTGCCTTCACTTCTATCTATATCCTTACATTTAAGCTCAACCTCATTAGTTAACTTCCCCCATCTCTAGCTTCTGTGTATCTCTCGATCTCCTATATTCTATATTCTAAACCTCTGAGTTTACCTTAACCATGGACATAAAAGTAAAATCATACAGTATCTATGCTTTTGTGTCTGGCTTATTTCACTCAGTGTTATGCTGTCAAAGTTCATCCATCTTTATCATATGCTTCAGGATGTCATTTTGTCTTACTGCCGCATAATACTTCATCGAATGTATATACCACATCTTGTTTATCCACTCGTTTGTTGATGGGCACTTGGATTGTTTACATCTTTTGGCGATTGTGAATAATGCTGCTATGAATATCAGTGTGCAAATCTCTGTTTGTATTACTTCTTTCAGCTCTACTGGTTATATACCAAGTAGTGGGTCATAGAGCCTCAAATAGCTAAAAATATCTTTAAAAAAGAAGGACGGAGAGGGAGAATTAACTGATCTTTGACAAGGTTCCCAAGTCCACTGAACTGGGACAAAATATTCTTTTCAATAAGTGAGCATGGGAGAACTGGATATCAGTAGCCAAAGAATGAAAGAGAACCCTTACCTTACACCCTGTACAAAAATTAACTCAAAGTGGATCAAAGACCTAAATTTAAGAACCAGTAACATAAAACTCTTATTTAGGGAAACATCTTCAAGACCTAGTAATAAGGTCAGAATAAGGAACCAAACTGTCTTCCCCAGCAGTTGTATCATTATATACTCCCACCAGCAGTGCATAAGTGTCCCCATATCTCCGCATCTTCTCCAACATGGGTAGTTTCTTGTTTGCTTAATAGCAGCCATTCTTATAGGCTTGAGGTGGTATCTCATTGTAGCCTTGGTTTGCATTTCCCTTATAGGTAATGAAAATGAGCATCATTTCATGTGCTTTTCAGCCATCTGTATTCGTTCTTCAGAAAAATGCCTATTCATATCTTTAGCCCATTTTATGATCAGTTTGTTTGTTCTTTTGTTGTTGAGTTGTATGAGTTATTTATGTATGCAGGATATCAAATGTTTATCTGATGGGTGATTTCCAAATAATTTCTTCCATTGTGCCGGCTGCCTCGTCAACTTTTTGTCAAAGTCTTTTGAAGCTTTGATTTGATTTCATCTATTTTTTTCTATTTATTTATCTTTTTTTTCATTGCTTGTACTTCGGGTGTAGTTTAGGAAGCTACCTCTTGTTACTAGGTCTTGAAGATGTTTCCCTATATAAGAGCTTTACGTTACTGGTTCTTAAATTTAGGTCTTTGATCCACTTTGAGTTAATTTTTGTATAGAGTATAAGGTAAGGGATCTTTTTCATTCCTTGGCTACTGATATCTAGTTCTCCCATGCCCACTTACTGAAAAGAATATTTTGTCTCAGTTCAGTGGATTTGGGGACCTTGTTAAAGATCAGTTGACCATAGATTTTGTGGTCTATTTTTGCGCTCTCAATTTTATTTTTTTCATTGGTAATACTTGCATCTTTGTGCCAGTACCATTTTTTTGTTTGTTTGTTTTTTTAACATGGGCAGGCACTGAAAATCAAAGCCAGGTCTCCGGCATGGTAGGCAAGAATTCTACCTGCTGACCAGCCATCATTGCACCACCCAGTATCATGCTTTTTTTTTTTTTTTTTTAACCACTGTGGATTTATAAAAAGCTTTAGAGTCAGGAAGTGTTAATTCTACCTCCCCATCTTTCTTTTTTAAAGATATTTTTATCTATTTGAGGTCTCTATTCCTTCCAAATCAATTTGGTAACTAGCTTTTCCAAATCTTCAAAGTAGGTTGTTGGAATTTTGATTGGTATTGCATTGAATCTGTAAAGCAATTCGGATAGAACTGACATTTTAACTACATTTAACCTCCCTATCCATGAGCAGGGAATGTCTTTCCACCTATTTAAATCTTTGATTTCTTTCAACAATGTTTTTTAGTTTTCTGTGTACAGGTCCTTTACATCCCTAGTTAAATTTACTCCTAGGTACTTGATTCTTTTAGTTGCTATTTTGAATGGAATTTTTCCTTAAATGTCTCCTCAGGTCATTGCTTGTGTACAGAAACATTACTGGTTTTTGCACATCAATCTTATATCCTGCCACCTTGCTGAATTTATTAGCTCAAGAAGCTTTGTTGTAGATTTCCCCAGATTTTCCACGTATAGTATCATGCCATCTGCAGATAATGAAAGTTTTAATTATTCCTTTCTGATCTGGATGTCTTTTATTTCTTTTTCCTGCCTGATTGCTCTTGCTAGAAATTCTAGTACAATGTTGAATAAGAGTGGTGACAGAAGGCATCCTTGTTTCTTTCCCAATCTTAAATGGAAGGCTTTCAGACTCTCATCAGTGAGTATGATCCTAGCTATGGGTTATTTATATTGCCCTTTACCGTACTGAGAAAGTTACCGTTGATTCCTACATTTGAAGTATTTTTATCAAAAAAGGATGTTGAATTATGTTGAACGATTTTCAGCATCAATCGAGATGACCATATGATTTCCCCTTTCGATTTGTTAATATGCTATATTACACTGATTGATTTTCTTGTGTTGAACCACCCTTGTATTCCCAGGATAAAGTCCACTTGGTTTGATGTATAATTCTTTAATGTGTCATTGGATTTCATTTGCTAGTAGTTTGTTAAGAATTTTTGCATCCATATTCATTAGGAAGATTGGCCTGTAGTTTTCCTTTCTTATAGCATATTTATCCAGTTTTGGTATTCAAGTGATATTTTCTTCATAAAATGAGTTAGGTAGTGTTCCTTTCACCAAAATTTTTTGGAAAAGTTTGAGCGAAACCGATGTTAGTTCTTTTTGGAATGTTTTATAAAATTCACCTGTTAAGCCACCTGGCCTTGGGCTTTTCTTTGCAGAAAGATTTTGTAAGAAAATTGAATCACTTTACTTGTGATTGATTTGTTGAGATCATCTATTCTCAAGTCAGTGTAGCTTGTTGGCGTGTTTCTAGGAATTTGTCCATTTCATCTAAGTTGTCTATTTTGTTGGTGTATAGTTGTCCATAGTACCCTTTTATGATTTTTTTTATTTCCTCAGGGTCTGTGGTAACAACCACGGTCTCATTTCTGTTTTTGTTTATTTGAAGCCTCTCTCTACTTCAGTCTAGATATTATTGATTTTCTCAAAGAACCAACTTTTGGTTTTATTGATTCTTTCTATTGTTCTTCTGTTCTCCAATTCATTTAACTCAGCCATAATCTTTGTTATTTCTCATGTTCTTTTCACTTTGGGGTTAGTTTGCTGTTCTTTCTTTAGTCCCTCCAGGTAAGCAGTTAAGTCCTCGATTTTCGTTCTTTCTTCTTTTTTTTTTTTTCAAACTATCTACATGAGTTATATTAGTAAATGCTCTAGTCAAAATCTAAATTTTGTAACAAATAAACATTTTTTGCTTTAGTCTCACATATAAGGTGACATTTTAACGTATTAATTATCATCTATTTTCAGCACTCTGCAGTAATGACATTCTTTTGTTCTTCCTCATGCCAAAACATTTTTAAAATTTGTACATTTCACTATTATTATACACTCTAGGCATTCCTAGATTATACCATCTCGATCTTTAACATCTATCTTTCTTTGTGATTTCATTTATGCCCCCAGCCCTCCTCCCTCTATCATTCTCACATGCAGCTTCAAAAAGTGTTTTAACATAATTGTATTACAGTTAGGTAGTATTCTGCTGTCCATTTCTGAGTTTTTGTATCCAGTCCTGTTGCACAGTCTGTATCCCTTCAGTTCCAATTACCCACTATCTTACCCTATTTCTATCTCCTGATGGCCTCTATTACCAATGACATATTCCAAGTTTATTCATCTTCTTTTTTAATATAGGCATTTTGGGCAATACATTTCTCTCTCCCCACTTTCTTTGCTGCATCCCATAAGATCTGATATGTGGTATTGTTATTTTCATTCATCTCCAGATAGTTACTGATTTCTGTAGCAATTTCTTCTTTGACCCACTGGTTGTTTGAGTGCATTATGTAATCTCCATATATTTGGGGAAGTCTTGGTTCATTGTGGTTATTGATTTCCAGCTTCATTCTGTTGTTATCAGAGAAAATGCTTTGAATAATTCCAATATTTTTAAATTTATAAAGACCTGTTCTATGATCTATTCTGAAAAATGTTCCATGAGCACTAGAGAAGAATATACATTCTGGTCTTTTGGGGGTAACAATCTATATATGTTTATTAGATCTAATTCATTTATCAAATTGTTTATGTTCTCTATTTCCTTGCTGATCCTTTGCCTGGTTGTTCTATCTGTAGAGAGAGTGGTGTAATGACATCTCCCTTGTTATTTCTGAAATGTCTATTGCTCCCTTAGTTTTGCCAGTGTTTACCTCATGTACCTTGGAGCTCCTTGATGGGGAGCATAACCATTTATGATTGTTATTTTTTCCTGGCGAATTGTCCTTTTTGTTAATATGGAGTACCCTTTTTTGTCTCTTATGATTTAAAGTCTACTTTGTCTGATATTGGTATAGATACTACAGCTTTCTTTTGGTTACAGCTTGCATGAGCATCTTTTTCTGTCGTTTCACTTTCAATCTATTTGTATACTTGGGTCTAAGTTGAGTCTCTTGTAAGCAGCATATAGCTGGATCATATTTTTTAATTCATTCTGCCAATCTGTATCTTTTAATTGGGGAGTTTAGCCCATTAACATTCAAAGTTATTACTGTAAAAGCATTTCTTGAATCTACCATCTCATCCTTTGGACTTTATTCACCAGATTTATACATTCTTTTCCCTTTTCTTTTTTTGTCTTTTAAGTTACCCTTACTAGTAATCTTCAATTCTTTCCCCTCCTCCAGACCTCCCTCTCCTGACTTTTTTTTTTTCAACCAACAGAACTCCCTTCAGTATTCCTTGTAGGGCTGGTCTCTTGTTGACAAATTCTCTCAGCATCTGTTTTTCTGTGACTATTTTAATCTCTCCCTCACTTTTGAAGGACAATTTGTCTGGGTGAAGAATTCTTGGGCGGTAATTTTATGTGGTTTCCCATATAAAGAGAAAAAGAACTTGCGTTTCTCTTACCACTTTCAGGATTTTCTGCTTCTCCTCAACATTTGACAGACTGATTAGTACGTGTCTTAGAGTAGGCCGTTTTGGATTTATTCTATTTGGGGTTCATCGGGCTTCTCTGATTTGCATATTTATGCCTTTTATAACGGTTGGGAAGTTTTCCTCCATTATCTTCTCAACTAATCTTCTTCACCCTTTACTCTTCTCTTCTGGGACACCAATGATTCTTCTGTTTGCCTGCTCTGTTTTGTATATCATTTCCCTGAAATCAAATTAAAATTTTTCCAACTTTTTTGCCATTTGTCACTTTGTGTGCTTGAAATCAACTGTCATGTCCTCTAGTTTTCTTAGTCTTTCTTCTGCCTCTTCATATCTGCTATTGTGTGCCTCTAATACATTTTTTATTTGGTCTACAGCATCTTTATTCTCTGTGATATCTGCTATTTTCCTATTTATTCTTTCTAGTTCTGCTTTATGCTCTTCTAGCATCTTCTTGATGTCCTTTATGTCATTAGCCAACCTGTTGAATTTATTTAGTACTGTCATCTGAACATCTTTGATTAGTTGTTCCAAAGTCTGTGTCTCCTCCAGGGCTTAAATTTGGTCATTAGGCTGGGCTCTATCTATCTGCATCTTCATATGCTTCACGATTTCTATTGCCTTCAAATAATAGCTGATTGGTTTGGAAGTTGATTTCCTTCAGTCGTCTAAAGTTGTGTATTTGCATGGTGGGCATGTGGCAGGATGCAGTGCATGGAGCAGGACACAGTGGCATGGTGGCAGGTTGTGGTGCAAGGCTAGCTGTTGGGCAGAAGCACTACACTGATGTCTGGGAGTGTGGGTTTGTGTCATGGGGCTGTGGGGGGGGGTGAAGCGGGGGCCATGGGGTGGAGAGCAGCACAGGCAAGCTTCAGAGCACAGGGGCAAGGCACAGCATGGGGGACACAGAGGTGTGGCACGGTGGGAGGTGGATCACGCCACTGCGCACGTGTGCAAGAGCCGGTGTGCAGGTGAAGTGCGTGTGCATTCATAAAGGCCAGAGTCGTGGGTATCAGGCACAGAGGATGGGAGACAGGGGTGGAGAGAGTGGGACATAGGTGCACATGTGTGCAAGGGACAAAGGGTGGGGTGCTGAGATGGGGTCAGCAGGGCATGTTTATGGGTGGACCAGGGGTCTAATGTGGGCATGCAGGTGTTGGGGCATGGGTTATGTGTGTGCACACACACAGGGTGTAGGGGCCAGGGGTGGGGGCTCACGCATGCAAGGCACATGGAAGGTAGGGAACAGGTGTGTGCATGCAGAGCAGGGGGGATGTGGCACGGATGAGCATGTGAGCACCTGCATGGGGCAGGGCCAGGATGCAGATGCTCACGTGTGGGGTGTGGAGCAGGTGCAAGGTCGCTGGAGAGGGTGGGATGGGTGGGAGTGTGGAGGGGCCTGGCATGGTTGCACTGGTGCAGAGGGGTTGAGGTACAGGTTTGTGCATGCACAGGGCAGGGCCAGGGCGGGGTTGCACGTGTGTACATGGCTTGAGGGGCAGGGCACCGGTGTGTGCAGGCACGTGTGTGTGTGTGCGTGTGTGTGTGTGTAGTAGTTACGGCCAGGATGCACGGGTCCGTGGGAAGGGGGAAGGAAATGGTTTGGGACACAGGATGGTGGAATTTGGGTTCAGGGGGTGTCGGTTAGGGCTTCAGAGTCGCCTGGGTAGAGTGGGATGTGTGAGTGTGGCACGTTCAAGGAGTATGGCTTGGCTTACTTCCTAGTCCCCGTGTGTTCCCATTTGGAAAGGGACACGCCAGGTGCTTTGCACTAGCAGCATGATCTTCAGTTCTCTAAGTCTCAGTTCTTCTGCTTCTCCAACCAGGGCCTCCCTATGCAGTGTGGAGGACCCGCTCAGGCCACTTTGACCCTCACATCGCTGTCCCAGTTCTTTCTGTCACTTCTAAGCTGTTTCTTGGAGTAGGGCTGAACTTGACTTATCCTATTCCACCATCTTCCTGGAAGTCTCTGCCACTTTCCGCTGGGTGTGCAAAGATTCTGTGGAGAAACAGCACCCTGGAGCATCTTTTGCCACCCTCATGATCAATCCAAAGTCTTCTCTCTTTTTTTTTTTAATTTACAAACTGTGACTATCTCTCACAGAATTTTAGAATTTTAGAATTCAATATTTGGCTCAACTCACAAACATCATAAAATCATTCATTCTTAAATAGCTCTGAAAATTATGTTTAAATCAGAAAACTAATTATTACCTCTATCCAACTAAATAAGCCAGCCCTACAGGGATCCTAAAAAGTAATCTTTGGAACTGATTTTGAGACCTAACATACTCAATTTGAACCTAGTTCTAAAGGCCAAGGAAATTACACAAGTCCAACAAGTTTTGTATGAAATTAACTATTATCACATAAATGTGAAATTGTAAATATGTGGATTAAATTCAAATATGATAAGAATTGCAATGAGGCAGAAAAATTCAGATTTCCAGAATTGAATATATGTGACATTATATGGTCATTACATTCAATGTCTGAAATAATGAGAAAAGAAAATCAAACAAGAAGATAACGCAAGTATAAATAACATATTAAATATATAACATTAATATCTAATCAGAATCATGAAAATTTTATCTTTTGGGAATGGCTTTTTTTCCTAGTAATAATAGCACCCCTGGAATAGAAAGCATATGACACCATTAAGTCATTCCTTGAACTCCAAGGAAACTACTCAGGGTGAATCAAGAAAAGCAGAGAGCTGTAATCAGTGCCCAGTGTTTGGATATGGACAGTAGAGAGAGGCACCGGCACTTGGAAGGAGAAAAGGAAGAGAAGCAAATCAGCACTTTAAGTTTAGCCTTCTATTTTGTCAGCACTATACGAGCTGCTTGACTTAAATAATTTCATTTATTCTTTACTATTGAGATGCATACTATTTTTATTATATTTAGATGAGAAAACCGAAACTCAGAGAAGCTAACAACTTTGGTTCTTCTTCAATCCCATGACTAGAGTGGAGCTAGGTAAAGGTTTGACACTTGGACTGATGACCCCTGGAGCCCATTTTCTTCCCCTCACATTCCTCCAACTTCCTAGAAAAGGCACCAGAAGGCTGTGGAGGAAAGGAGAGGAAAAGGAAGAGCATAAGGAGGCAGGAAATTACTGTAAGGCAAAGAGGGGATGTGAGAAAATCCTGAGCAATCTTCCAGCACTTTACGTTTTTGCACAGTATAGACTCTGGGTTGAAACGCTGTAACTCTAACAGTCTACACCCAATGGAAACGTCATGCCTTTCATGTTTGGAGCCAAAAGTCAAATGTTCATCTATGACTCTTTCTGGAGGAGAATGCTGAAAACAAACTAAAATGCATCTTCATTACGGACTCATTAATTCAAGAAACAACATCAAGAAGACATACAAATTATGGAGCAAAGAAATGAGTGTGTTTAGCCTGAAAATACAATTTTAATTATTATTATTATTTTTGTTATAATTACACAAACATGAATAAGTGAATAAATGAGAAAGACTTTTAGTGAACTTTTTTTTTCCATTTTTTTCGAATGGAGATGAGAGTCCTGGGAACTCATTGAGTACCTTCCTGCTTCGGCCCCTAGGGAGGAATGAAAGGGGGGTAATTATCTACTGAGGAACAGAGGTTACAAAATCCAAGGCCCCAAAGAGGCAACAGCAAGCAGCGACCAGACCAGGGATAACCTCCACCCCTCTCTGTTAGAGTTGCTGCCTCACTTTGATGAGTTTTTTAAGGAGAAAGAAGAAGTTAGGCAACAAGAAAATATTTTTTTTGTTTTTATTGAGAATTGAGATGTCATGAAACATTTTTATTGAGAATCAAGAAGGAAGGTACTTATTGGACGGTACGAATGGTTGTACTTAGAGAATTTCAAAATAAGATTAATTCTCTTGGGCAATGGCCATAAAAGAAACCTAGAAAGCAATAATGCCAAAAGTGATGGAGGGATGTGAATCAACAAAAAACAAAAAATTAGACATGAATTTCCTTTGACATTGGAGTAACAAAAGCCAGTGCTATTTTAAGAGTGCAAAGTCTGGGCTTATCAGGAAACAGAAAGTCTTGGATTACAGTTATTATTTCGGTGAATTCTGGGAAATGTATAAAGACCTCATGGTGGGGGTGGAAAAACTGGCCAAAATCAGAGAACAAACAAAAAAAAGCGATTAAACTAAATAAAATCAACAGACTATATAAACCACAGTTCAAATATGTTCTGTTTAAGAAAATTCATTAGATTCACATTCAAATGTATAAAACATTAAGTGTGGCAGATACTTCCAAGATACTCAAAACAGGATGTATTTAAACAGGATGTTCTCTTTGGGAGAACAGCACTACATTTAAAATGCAGCTTCCAGGACTAGATCTAGTATGCAAATCTGAGTACGGAAACATTGGAATAAATGACCCATCAGTGTCATAAGAGTAGGATAATACATGAGATCTGTCCCCTTTAAATAGCAGTATTGAGAAGACATATTTATTCCAAACATAACTGCGCAAAATATTTTGAGATCAATTTAAGGGATGCTTTTTAGGGTCTTTGCCATTTCCCTTTAGATCCCCTGATGGTGGGAAACTGCCGTCCTCTGGGACAGGGGTGGTATTTAATGTTTGAAAATGGCCACATCTCAACATATGCCCAGTCCAGTGAGTAAGATGGGGGACTGTCAGGCAGTGCCACCATGGGTCAGAAATGCAAAGTGGCCCCAAGGCAATGCAACAGCAGAAAGGATGGAGCTTTACAGCAAAAGTGACGATGCTTTGAAAAGTAGTGCTAAACAGGTTTGTGGTTCTTAATTTTAAAAAATTCTAGGCAGCTGAAGGTTTCTGGAAAAATGGTGGCTGATGAGAAAAAAACTTCCTTTTATGACAGCTCTTCTTCTCAAGAGCTTCTAATCCGACCTCCAGTGCTCTCTCCTGCCTGGAGATGAGCGGCCAGGGGCTCTGTACTATTGCGATTTCAGACTTCAGGGCAAGGGGGTGGGCAGCCTGGATGAGGACGCATCATCACCCACCAGCTAGGCTGACTTTAGGCCACAAGACCAACAGAAGTGGGGAGGGGAAGTGGAAGGGAGAAGGAGAGTCCGAGCAGTGCTGAAAGCCTGCCATGCCATAGTTGGTGCCTGGTCTGCTGAAGCCGAGGAAAAGTGGGGCTCCTCCACTGTGAGTCTACACACTCACACAGGAAGTTCACATTGCAGCTCTCCTTTTACTTTTTTTTTTAATTTTTTAATTTTAATTTTTAAATACCAAAAAACACCAAACAAACACAAACATTCCTATTTTGATCATTCCATTCTACATATACAATCAGTAATTCACAATATTATCACATAGTTGCATATTCATCATCATGATCATTTCTTGGAATATTTGCATCTATTCAGAAAAAGAAATAAAACGAAAACAGAAAAAAAATTCATACATGCCATACCCCTTACCCCTCCCTTTCATTGATCACTAGCATTTCGAACTAAATTTATTTTAACATTTGTTCCCTCTATTATTCATTTTTATTCCATATGTTCTACTCATCTGTTGACAAGGTAGATAAAAGGAGCATCAGACACAAGGTTTTCACAATCAGACAGTCACATTGTGAAAGCTCTATCATTATTCAATCATCATCAGGAAACATGGCTACTGGAACACAGCTCTGCATTTTCAGGCAGTTGCCTCCAGCCTCTCCATTACATCTTGAATAACAAGGTGATATCTACTTAATGCGTAAGAATAACCTCCAGGATAACCTCTCAACTCTGTTTGGAATCTCTCAGCCATTGACACTTTGTCTCATTTCACTCTTCCCCCTTTTGGTCGAGAAGGTTTTCTCAATCCCTTGATGCTGAGTCCCAGCTCATTCCAGGATCTCTGTCCCAGGTTGCCAGGAAGGTCCACACCCCTGGGAGTCATGTCCCACGTAGACAGGGGGAGGGTGGTGAGTTTGCTTGTCGTGTTGGCTGGAGAGAGAGGCCACATCTGAGCAACAAAAGAGGTTCTCTTGGGGGAGACTCTTAGGCCTAATTTTAAGTAGGCTTGACCTATCCTTTGTGGGGTTAAGTTTCATATGAACAAACCCCAAGACTAGGTTATCCACACTGCTTGTGAGAATATAAAGAATTCAGTTGGGGAAGTTGAATTTTCCCCTGTTCTCACCATTCCCCAAAGGGTACTTAGCAAATACTTTTTTATTCACTGTTCAAGTCACTCTGGGATTTATCAGAGCATCACCCTGGATAAACCAACAAAATCTCATGTTCTACCCAAGGTTCCATGTACTGATGGTGTTCAGTTAAGCTGTCTACATAAGTTATATTAGAAAATGCACTAGTCAAAATATAAATTCTGTACCAAATAAAATTAGTTTCACACATAAGTTGAAATTTTAAAATATTAATTACCATCTATTTTCAGCATCCTGCAATAATGACATTCCTTTGCTCTTCCTCATGCAAAAGCATTTTTTAAAATTTGCACACTTAGTCACTATCATTATACACTCTAGGCATTCCTAGATTATACCATCTCAGTCTTTATTGTCTGTCTTTCTTTCTGATTTCATTTGTGCCCCCAGCCCTCCTCCCTCTCTCATCGTAGAACTGCCCACCTAAGATCTCGTTGCGTGTACAATGTCATCAAATAGCTACACTTGGCATAAAATGTAGTATTTTATTTAAACTGTCCTTTTCTGAGTCAAATCTTGTTTATGTATAGTTCTGTTTCCTTTCATGGTTGTTTAGCTTTAATTAATAACTAAATTAATTATGGTTTGTAGTATGTGGTTTGCTTCCTTCACAGGCATGTGTGGTCATAAAGGATGGGTGGTAGTATTCCCTTATTTTTGCAAAGCTACACATAAACCATGTCAAAGCTGAATTTGAGTATTTTCTTGTTCTTATTACTGCTATCATTGATGATGGGATGGTGTGTGTGGTTCTGTATTATACTGCATTGTGCTGTACTATATGTATTACATTATATGGTCCTATATTGTACTGTACAGTATTACACTGTACTCTGTTGTACTGCATTGTATTGTACTTCAATGTGTTGTACTGTACGCTACTGTACTGTATTATACTGCATTGTGCTGTACTATATGTATTATATCATATGGTCCTATATTGTACTGTACAGTATTACACTCTACTCTATTGTACTGCATTGTATTGTACTTCAATGTGTTGTACTGTACGCTACTGTACTGTATTATACTGCATTGTGCTGTACTATATGTATCATATCATATGGTCCTATATTGTACTGTACAGTATTACACTCTACTCTGTTGTACTGCATTGTATTGTACTTCAATGTGTTGTACTGTACGCTACTGTACTGTGTTATACTGTGTTGTGTTGTATTATAGGGAAGGAGAATCACAGAAATGTTAGGATTTCAGATCCAAACTGGAATCTCTCTCCTTCAACACCAATTGTTCTGAAAAAATCCTCAATCAAATATCTAACATGATACAAGTTATCTTTCTTGCCAATTCCCACACTTTCTTTGAAAAGTACAAGGTAAGTATGGTGGTTATCAAGAGACCAGAACAATTGAGTCGGATAAATTCTGCTGTAGTGGCTAAAGGGTAGTTCCATATAGTTGCCTCTTTATATTGAAATTAAAAAGTATGTGCAGAAATATTACTCTGAGAAGCACAGACTCTTTACCATGAAAATATCTGTTAGCCTCAAACACCTTACTTTACAGATGATGTAACTGAGGAATAGAGAGCTCCCGTGACTTGTCAAAGTTACATAGTTCATTAACAGCATGGAGACTTGCTCATGAGACCTTTAGACTGGGGTTCTTTCCCAAATGTTCTCTACCTAGATTCTCTAACAAGTACACATCCATGTGGCAATGCCCAAATGTACAGGGAAGGCAGAGGAAGGAAAAATGACAGAAGCAGGTGTTACCTGATCAGAAAGAGTTAATTCTGCACATATCTGTTATTAATTTCTCTGGAGCTTTGGTTCAAACTTATCAGCTTGTTAAGGGACTAAATTCTTCTTCCTTTTCTGATGTGCAGCCGAAAGCGCTGAACCAGTAGATCTGACCACAGGAGGAAAAAAATCAAAAACAAAAGCAGATCGATTTGTGTGGTTCCAGGAAAGATGAAAACATTTTAAAAAATAATATGCACTTCAAGGATGAGGCCTCGGTCAAGCTTTAGCATTGTCAAAAGAGTTTTCTTCTTCTCGATTCACTGTAGAGCAAGTAAAAGGCATTAACTGACATGTTGATAAAACTCGCATTTATGAAAGTCTCAGAGGGTGCAATGACTGATCTGAAGTTTACAGGCAAAGAAGTTAAAAGCAATAGCTGGAGGAAGCTAAACCTAGCTCTGTTTTCAGACTTCTGAGATATTCACAAGGAAAACTTCAGTCAACAGATTTGCAACTAATCAACCATCAATTATTTCTGCAGCACTCCTGGAGTACTAGAGCCCCTACCGGATTGCTCAGATGCCATCTTTGCAGTTAGGGTATGCTACAATTAGAAAAACAAAAGTTTAAAAACATATCTCCTATACATTAGACATTAAATTTCGTGCTGGAGATGTCAAGAAGAATTACACAGGGTCTCTCAACTTGCAGATTTTATAACATGGAGGGGAGGAGAGTGATCACGTAACCTCCACCCTCCAGCAGATGCATTCCTACAGTAACCTCTATCCCCCCACAGTTACAATCCTGAATAACTAAGGCAAGCGTTGAAATTTTAAACTTCGCCAATGAAAGGCTGCCAACTCCCAAAACCCATCAATGAAAACCCAACTAACCCCTACCCCCAACTTCCCACCCCCAAACCGTAAAACCCCATCCCCTGTCACTTCAAAGCAGCCATTTCTCCCTCTCTTGAAACACTGCCCGGGTGGCTCTGTTTCTTCCTGAAACAAAACTTTGCCCGAACTTCTTCACCTCGTCTTTGGTGAGCCTGCAGAGTCTGCCTTTCACCAAGTACAAAATTGTCCTCAACTTACAAGCAATGCCCCCAGCTTCTTCATCAATTGACTGGAATTCTAAATAAGGTGCCCATAGAAACTTGGTTGTGTTTGATAAGCAGTGTCTCAAGCTAGCTGACACATTTATTCCATTAGCAATAACCCCAGGTTCTGAGGTTGGAACTAATTGTTACTTATTTATACTATTTATACTATTTATTTTTATTATTTATACTATTATACTACTTATTCTATAATTTTTACTATTTATTATTTCTTTATACTATTTATTGGTTACTTATTGGCTATCATTTCTAGGTCATTTACCAGCATCAGGCTCATTACAGCTACCATTATCTAAGCCTCACAACAATCTTCTGAGCTGCATACTCTTATGATCAATTCATTTTACAGATGAAATAACTGAAGAACAGAGAGGTCAAACCATTAGTTCAAGGTCACATGGCTAGAGTTACGGAGCCGATACCTGTGTCCAAACACTCCAGCTTTTGAGAAAGCATATTTCCCCTCAGATGTCAAAAAACATATAATGCAAATAAAAGGAGGAGGAAAAGAAAGAATTTTTGTTTTCTGCTACCTGCTGTGCTGGTTTGAAAGGATATATGTCCCCTAGAAAAGCCATTTTTAATCAAAATCCCATTTCATAAAGGTAGAATAACCCCTATTCAATATTTTGAAATTGTTTGAAATTTTATGTTTGAAATTGTAATCAGACCATCTCCCTGGGTGATGTGATTTATCAAGAGTGGTTGTTAAACTGGATTAGGTAATGACATGTCTCCACCCATTTGGGTGGGTCTTGATTGGTTTACTGGAGTTCTATAAAAGAGGAAACATTTTGGAGAATCAAGATTCAGAGAAAGCAGAGAATGCTGCAGCACCACAAGGCAGAGCCCACCAACCAGCGACCTTTGGAGATGAAGAAGGAAAACGCCTCACAGGCAGCTTCATGAAACCGGAAGCCAGGAGAGAAAGCTAGCAGATGATGTCGTGTTTGCCATGTGCCCTTCCAGCTGAGAGAGAAGCCCTGTGCCTTCTCAATTGAGGAAGAAACCCTGAACTTCATCAGCCTTCTTGAATCAAGGTATCTTTCCCTGGATGCCTGTGATTGGACATTTCTATAGACTTGTTTAATTGGGACATTTTCTCGGCCTTAGAACTATAAACTTAGCAACTTATTAAATTTCCCTTTTTAAAAGCCGTTCTGTTTCTGGTATATTGTATTCCGGCAGCTAGCAAACTAGAACACCTGCCTATAGAGCTAGCCCTAGGAAAATGTGCTACTTTAATCCTAGAAAGTACTAAAATGTCCTTAAGCAAAATCCCTGGGCATTTAGACCTAAACTTATCGTTTAACAACTGTCTCTCTCCATTCAGTTAAAATGTCATTCCGTCTCAGCTAGGTGATAGGAAGAAACTCAGCTCAATGAACTAACATGCTAATATACAGACAACAAACAAGCACTTCATCTTTCCACAAATATTTATGCTTTAAATGGAAAGACTTGCTAACTGGAAGAAATGGAGTGGGAAAAGTGAAATGAAAATCTTTAAGCATTATGAGGTATGAGATTTTTATCTATTTTAAAATTAGAGGCACTGCAAGGACATTATACATCTCATATCAGAGGCGCTTTCTAATAATAACTGCTTGCTGTGTGTAAGGCACTCAGCTTTTTATCATTTTAGTCTCAACCCCATGAGATAGGTTCCATTCGTAATCTAATTTACAGAACAGGACCTGAGGCTTTGAGACACTACTTCTCCAATATTACACAGCTACTAAGTGGTACCACCAGGTTTTGAGGACTGACCTTGGAACCCATTTCCTTAGCCACTGTTTATAATTACCTCCTAAGATGCATGGCAAAATGAAGCATTCTTTGAAGTTGACTTCAAAATAAAAACACCACCAATTGTCCAAAGAGAATACTGCAAGAGCTGCATGGGATATGACATGGAGTAATAACATGAGCCATGTTTTCATTGACAGTCCAAATTCTTAGACCCCTAAGGTGATGCTCTTATTGAGGAAGACCCCAGTGTGCTCAGAACCCAGAAGAGGTTACTGCATAATGTATGGTACATTTCATTAGCTTCCTCTGTCCTCAGGAGGCATAGCTGGAGAGTGGCATGCTAATATCCATTCTTCCTTTGTCTCACACAGCCAACAGAACCACCCAGTTTTAGCTGAGCACATGACTGGCCAAAATAAAGATGACATTCTCCAGCTTCCCTTGTAAGTGGGTAGTATTATTAAATTCAGACCAATGCAATGTGGGCAGAAGTGATTCATGCAATTGCCAGGCTATGGCCTTTAAGGTCGGGAAAAGGAACATAACACACGTGTTTGCTTTCTCAGTCCTCCCACTTGTATGCGGGCGTGCGAACAAGCTATCTTGAACCATGCAAATGAATGCAGACTAAATGAATAGCTGAGCAACGAAACAGGGGCTCACACCCTGGGGGAACGAACCTCATGGGACAAAGCTACCACCAACTCCGGATCGCCTAACGTCATGATCGAAATAAAGTTTGATCTCATCTAAGCTTCATTCCCCTGAGAAACCTGTATTGAAAAGAAAACCTGATAAGAACAGAAATGGCTTTGCTCGGAACTGGCTGGAAGGGAGGAAATGCTTTGGTCTATCAACTGGAGAAAAGAATCTACCTGCTGTAAGACAGAAATTCAAGTCTGACATGGTTAGGTGGCCAAGTCGTGCATTTATGGTGGGGACAATAAACAACTGACAACAACCACAGTTTTCAAAAACCACTGATTTGACGGAGGTTAAGGCTGGAACTTGACTGATCAATGAGAGACCCCCCCAGTAGCCTTTACCTGCAGAATAGATTCTAGAGGGCTTTGCACAGAAGGCACATCTGGCTTAGCACATGGCAAAGACTAAGATGGAGATTTAAGGTCCTCCACTCTGCAGGATAATAGGATGTGAACCCAACGTAACACAGCTGCTGACGCAGATGGAATAGTGAGGGCAAATGCAGAGGTACTCGATTTTGAAAGGGACACAAACAGTATCTCTGAGCATATACCAAAGAGCAGCAGAAGGAAAGTATCTGCTGACCTCACTGCAGAGGACTCAGGGAGAAGACGAGCTACTTGGTATTCACCAAGTCAAGTCCAAAGGTGGGAGATGGTGTGGTTTAGTTTAGTAGTTTAGTTCAGAATTGGGAAAAACTGAGGGGACAAACATCTGAGTTTGGCAGATGGGATAAATAACTCTCCAAGAGAGCAAAATCTTCACCCCCAGATGGCTGGTAGAATTGCAACAAAAAAAGGCAGAGTAAGGAGTTACTTAGTAGAAGGAATCACATGGATCCAATAAATCAATTCTCTTATAAGATGTATTTAAATTTTGCCAATTCATAAGCAAGAAAAGTTTTTAAATGTCCATCCATAATATCCTAGTTTAATGCAGAATTGTGCTCACCAATGCAGAAAAAAAGAATTTAAAGAAAGGCAGGAAATATATTAAGCAGAAGACTTCACCATAATATACAACAAAAAAACAAAAACAAGGCAGACAGAAAATGCTGCATATTCTACCAGAGATATGGGAAACATTTTTAAAGTGGTAATTATTATGTATAGATAATTTACAAAAATAAAAGCCATCACAAAATAGAAATAAAGGCAAAATTGTATATTCTCTCTCTTAAATTTTAAAAATAATTTAGTCAAATGCTTTTTCCCATTTCGGCAATTATTGGACCATGCAAAAAACTATAAAATTGTTATATATGTGTGTGTGTGTGTGTGTGTGTATGTCTGATGTGCTGTCTGAACTGATAGGTAGTATGTGGATTGAGGTCTCCCCATAAGACTTCTGGGTCTCATCACCATCTAGAAGGACCTAAAAGGTCAAGTTCAGGGTCCCATGAATGTGATATTCCTACAAGCTTACACCTAAGTACTTTTAAATGTTTTCCAGTGCAGCTTTCTGTTTGGCCTCCATTCAATAAGCTGTTTGCTTTATTTTGTTTACTTGACTCCACGTCCTCAAAATAACTGTCTAAAACTACAATTGTGGAATCGAATGTTTTACATTATACATATTGAACCATCGTATTATTCTTAAGCAATTGTTCTTAAATATCCAGGTGTACTTATACTGTTTTAAGTTCTCCAGAATATTTATGGAAGAAATTACAATATTATATATATTGTGGCTATATAATCTCATGTCCAATTAACCCTTAGTAACCTAAGAAGCCAAAAGAAACATGCCCATGTTCCTTTAATTTTTGGAAAAATATTTTATTATTTTGAGAAAAACAAAATAAAATCATATTAAAGAAAGACTATACAAAAGGTGGTATAGTGTCAGAAAGAGAAAAGCCAACACTGTCAGTGCAGCTCTAGGAGAGCATATTAATCAGAAGAGTGCAGCTGCAGATGTCCAGAATTATGGGTCAAACTGGTGAGAATAAGGCTGATGATGAAGAGTCCCCTCCCTACAGCAATACATGCAGACGCAGATGCAGGCTCATACATGCCAACTTTCTATTGCATAATTTGGCTCTAGAAAGTTACTAATTAAATCCACTGCTTTCATATGAATCCCACCTATTCAGTTCAGTTTCCTTGTGATTCACTTACGACCTGTTAGTCCATTAATTTTGCAAATTTCTATTAAAACATTCACCAAGCACTCTTGCTCTCCCACTCATCTTCCTAAGTGTAATAATAGCTCCCTCTTTTTCAGTACTTATCGTGTGCACACTACCTCACTCAACATACAAAGAAGAAGGTATTGGTATCTGCACTTTCCAGAATGAAAAAAAAAAAAAATCAGCAGCACTGCATGTGAAGGCAGAGCCAAAATTTTAATGGAGGCCTCTTAAATTCCAAAGTCACAAAACCATCCTTCTCCAAAAGGCGAACTCCAAAGCGTGCTTATGTCTGTCTATGGGAAAGAACACGGTGCTTGTAAAGCAACATACACATTTACAAAACTACAGGATGCATACAGAGCTGCAGCTTCTACAGCCTCAGAGACAAAGTGACCATCGCCCATCTTAGTTTATGAAGTATTTGACTTTAGTATTAAATTTAAAATTTCTAATATTTTCATATTACTATTTTTTCTCTCTGCAAGTGATAAACAGCAGCTACCTTTATAAAGGTAAAAAAGTGTTAAAGAAAAGAAAGCTTCTTGAAAGTCTTTAAATGAATCTCTGAACAGCTGAAACGTCTCCAACTGAAACAGAAGCAGCAGTCATAGGGGAAGGCACCAAATACAGATAACGTTCATTCATAATTCTTGGAGTATATATGAAATGTGATTGCAAAATGACTTATCTACATAGGGAAAAATATTGTGCTGATTTCACTTATTACTCCTTTTTTTTTTAATCCACTTATTACTCCTTTTTAAGTTTCTTTCATTGGGAAAAGAAAGAAAAGAAACCTTCAAAATCAGACTAAAGTCAATGGCAGTTAATTTTTAACACTCATTACTGGGTGAAATGGTTAGAGCATTTCTGTGCAGAAATTTTCCAACATCCATGTTAAAGGAACGGATGGTTCCAGGGGAAGGCTACATAAGCTTCTGCAAAGGCCTGGCTTTGAAGGCTGCCTGCCCAGATATAAAAATAGATGGCTAAAATGCAAAATCGATCCTAAGAGCAAACAAATCATTGCACTGTCCAGGTCCAGGATATCAGGGAAACTTGAATATTTGATTTAGGAGCACCGTGGGAGTAAGCAGAACTGAAAACCCTCCAATAACCTTGAAAATCTCCACTTCTTGTAGAAGGGATGCAAGGTTTCAAAACAGCGACCATCTCCCTAGCCCCATGTGTCACCTAACTACAGAGATTAGAGTGGTGATTAGTACTGAGAGTCCGGGCTGTCTTTCCTAAGCAGGAGGCAACATGGTTCTGGGGAGTCAATTGGCCATCCCCTCTTCCCAGGAGCTCTTGCTCTCCTCCAGCCAAGGAGGAGGCGTCCAGGTCCCTGCCTTCCCCAAGGTCAGGCTGCTGACAAGGGTGGGGGAAGCAACAGTTTCCAGATCCAGCGGGAGCCCATCAGCACCCCGTGCAGGGCCGCCCACACCCGCCCGCACACACCCACAGCCGGCTTAACGTCTCTGCACCCAGAAGACATGCGGGATGCGCAAGGAAAGCACTGAAAAAGGAAGGAGGACCTAGAACCCTCTAGTCAGGCTTGTGATGTCCCGGAGGTGAAGAAACAGGGAGGTGGGAGGACCAGGGTTATCTCCACATAGCTTGAACCTGCGCTCCTCCCACTGAAGCTCTGGAGCGCTCAGCCCCTCCCTCGGACCCCGCCCGCTGGGGGTTACGAGCACAGTCCCGGAGCCCTGGCCGCGCCTGTGGGAGAGCACACCGGGCCTTCTCGGGACCCTTTTCAGGGACTGGAAGCCCCACCTCTGTCCACGCGCTCCCTGGCAGCCCGGAAGCCCCTCGGTGCTGAGAGGCGCAACGGTCCTCCTAAAGACCCCCCACCCCCGCGAAGTGCGGCCAAGACCTGGTCCCCTAACCCCCCCACCCCCAGCCGCGAGCACCAGGGGCACAGGCGAGACGTGTCCAGAAACAGTCAGAGCATGGCGTGGCGGCCGTGGGCAATCGGGGGCGGCGGGGGGCGGGGGAAGGCAGGGCGAGGGGAGATCATTCCGATTGTCGTTTAATCTACTGGCACAAAGGTGACCAGGCTGTCCGGAATGGAAGAGAGGGGCTTGGGCACAGCGCTTTTCCCAGAACCCCCAGGCCATCAGCACTGACAACAGCAACCCCAGCGCTCACACCAGAAGCCCCTTGTTCCCCTGGGCATCTACTTCCAAACCAGCAAATAGGAAATGTGACAACACAGGGTTAAGCACCGAGATGACCCAGGCCATGCCAGGGCCTCTGCAAAAAGCCCAGAAAGTTCCCGCACTGCATTCCCAAAACCTTTCCAATTTAGGCAGACTGGGCAGAAGACAGGTCCCATCAGCTTTGTGGAAGCGATGCGCCCTAAGTCCACGTGGAGGTAAGAAGGACAAAGATCTGCGCAAAGTAGTCTGCGGGAGCCTCAAGGGCGCAGGAAAGCGCCAGGCTCCCGGACGACGCCCCCAGGTCCCCGGGCCCCGGGGACTCGGCCTCCTGATGTCCCGCGGAGGTTCACTGTGCTGACATGGCACAGACACCTCACTCACAAAACGCCTTACAGCTACAAAATGTTTCTGGGAGTCAAGATCTTCCCGCACGAAATACGTTAGAGCCCCTCTTTCGATTCCTTGCACAACTAAAACAGCGCACGTGCAGTCCTGAGTGTAGACCCCTGGGGAGATGGATAATAACGGCCTTTGCTGCCACGACTGGCCACCTTCTTTGAAAAATGCAACCGCTGCCTGGTGGAAAGCGCTCTGTTCTCCAGCTCGGTTGGAGAGGGGAAGGGCAGGCGCTGTAGGCCAGTCTTTAGAGTGGGGGATTCAACACCGCACCCACCGTCTAAGAGAGGAGTTTGCCTACAGGCTCAGAAATGCTCTCAATACAGGAGCCCTGACCATGGTCTTGGACCTGACACCTCGCTCCTTTGCCGCCGGGCTGGCCGTGGGAACTAACCAAGCGCCTAGAAGGCTCGCACTGGCCCTCCCTTAGGCCTCCAGCCACGACCCAGGCCCCGGCCCTGCTTGCTGCCTGCTGTCTGCAGAGGATCGGACCGGACCTCGGCCATAGCTGTAACTTCAGCGTCTGGGACCTAGTAGGCGCCTTTGCTGAGGTCAAAGAAAGGGAGAAACGTCCAGGCGCCGTTTCTCTGTTTCCCCGGAGTCTTTTCCCACTGGAAGGGAGTGAGCCCTTCTGCCCCTCTGTCGCTGTGCCTGGGGTCTGGGATGCGGGAAGATAACCTCGGTGCACAGTGAAACATCATGAGCCTTTGTCTGGGGACACCGGGGGTGGGGGCCAGTCCGATTCTGTACCGTGTCTGGGGAGGGAGGCTATCTACTGTTGCCTTCAATAGCCTTGCATCCTTTGTGCATAAATCCGTACTCCACGAAAGGAACTCCACGTGTACGTTTAAATTCAGTACCAGTGGTCTCCACTCCAAGGCTAGCCCTCCAGCCTGGACTCTCCAGCTGGGGACAGCACGCGACCATATGCCCCGAGGGCAGCGGGAAAGCGAGAGTGGAGCCCCGGGCAGCGCGCGTTGACTCCGCCAGGACCCGGGCAGCGGCGCGGCTTCCCGAGGCGGTCCTGGAACACCAGCGCCCTTGACGTGCTCGGAAGCGCCCCGGCAGCCCCAGCCTCCGGCCTCCCCAAGTAAGCCCGCCAGCCGAGTACACTCACCTACTGCCAGGCAGAGGGGCAGCAGCAGCCTGAAGACTAGCCCGCACACTACCTCCGAGGCCATCGCGTCGGTGCTGCGAGTCCGGGGTTGCTGGGGCCCGGGCGTCCGCCCGTGCCCGCCTAGGGCCTGCTGCGGGCGGGGACTCCGAGCCGCCCGGGCATCGTCCGCTCCCGGCCCGAGGGCGCGCGCGCTCACACGCAGGTCCCAGCGGCCCGGGCCAGCAGCGAAGTGTACAATCCTTCCCTCCGAGGTGGCGGGGCCGGGAGGGCTGGAGGGCGGGTGGTGGGGCGGGTGGCGGTGGGTATCCCGCTGGTCTCGGGGGCGCGGTGCGGCGGCTGCGCTCTCGGGGAAGCAGGGCGCACTCTTCCGCGCGCCCGGGCGGCCCCGGCAGCTCCCCGCGCACCCCGCCCTCGGCGCGGCTCTTTGAGCTGCCGGCGCCTGGCGGAGAAGCCCCAAGGGCGGCTGCGCTCAGCCTTGGCGCCCCCCGGCCTGGGGCCGCAGAGCCGCAGCGGGGAGCAGCCGTGCGCGCCCCGCCATCCCCTAATCCCAGGCTCCCGCTCCCGGCCCTCGGGAACCGCACGGAGAGGACCCGTGCGCGTAGAGTGGGCAGGGATCGGAAACTAAACTGTCCACCCAGCGGTTCGGACTCCAACTCCTTTCTCCACCTCTGCAAGTAAAAAAAAATAATAATAAAATAAAATAAAACCAACGCAAGCGGTGGGGGCGCCGCCCCGCTCCCGGCCTCGCCCTGCGCGGCGCAGCCGACTCGGGCGCACTTCTCCACCTTCAATGAAACTTTCTGCGCCCTGGCTCTTGACGGGCGTGCGCATCGGCCAATGGGGCCGCGGCTCGGGGAGAGGGCGCCCCGCACCGGGGACAGGACGACGCCCACAGCCCGCCGCCTGGAGCAGCGGGGGAGGCCACGCTGCGCTCCCTGCAACTGTATTTCTCGCCCCACGCGAGTCCCCGCCGCGTGGTCTTGAGCCGAACCCAACCCAGAGCCCGGAGGGTCGTCAAATGCCCGAGCGAAATTGCAGAGGAGCCCCGGGGTTAGCCGCTGCTTTAGCAGTTGCCTGATGGGACTGTCACCTCTTCTGGGTACAATGCGGGTTTGCATCTGTTCAGAAAAATGGAGTAGGAATTAATGCAGACTATGGACCCCGTCCATATTTAATCTATGAGGAGTTTTAACTCAGGGTGGGCTGTGAGGAAACCCCAGGTCTTGCGAAGGAATCTCATCTCCTTTGTGCGCTCACTTCTTATGAGTAGAACTCTTGTTTTCGCCTCAAGCTTGTCCCTTGCTTGTCGTTGATCCAAAAAAGAGTGCATTTGGTGTTGAGAATATTTCCCTTTTCTCTTAATAACCTCCCTTTTGCTTGTTGTCTAGGCATGATCTAGGGAAATCTGGTTCCTGGCTGGAAGATTCCAGTGCGTCTGGGTCTCCCGTTCCAGGGTCCCAAGAATGGGGGTGGGGGTAGGAGTTCAAGTGCCGCGGAATCTCCCAACAGCAGGTGGCAGGTATTTTACAACGTGCGGAGAGGCCCATTCAGACCGGCCATTTCCATGGAGGGCACTATGGAAAGAATTTGACTTCTGTTCTTCACCAATATTCTGGGCTTGTATGGGTTAGAGAGGATGGAGCTGTTTACTGATGAAAGCTGCCCAAACCTTAACTCCGTATTAAATCTGGATGGTCGCCCAGTTCTCCAATGTTCTCTTAGCCATTTGAACCGCCATTGTGTACATCCCATTTTTTTTTTGTCATAGAATCAGCTTGTAGTTTGAGCTCAGATGCCTTCACAAGTTCTCTGAGAATTTCAGATAAATTGTGAACCATTACTTTTTATGAAGACTCAAGAGCATGGAAATTCTGTGGAGACACTCTGAAACTTAGTCTCTCTATGGGGAACGGTAGATATCATGGAAGCCCCAAATGGAGTCCTGAGCCCAACAGGGGGCCAGAGGGTACCATAGGGCTTCCATTTAGCAGCTGATCATCCTCCACTGCTACCAAGAAATGTTTTGCTGTTTTCTAGAAGTCTGCCGTAAGTCTGCCATCCATTTTTTCATGAGAAGTCTAGCATTGCTATTCATAGGTCCTTCTCTTTCTCTCCCTTACTCCCCCTCCCGGCCTCTTGGCTTTCACTCCCCCCCCCACCCCCCCCCCCCCACCCCACCCCCCCCCCCCCCCCCCCCCCCGCTTCCCCACTCCTCCTCCACCCTCCCTTTCCTTTCTGGCACAAGGTTTTGTGCTCTAATTAGGAGGTCACAAAATCCTCTGGAATGTTCAGTGATATTGCATCACCACATGAATCTGCCATTTTCTCTAAGTATTTTATCATGCTTTTGATAGGTTTCCCGTATTAACAGTGGTCTAGTTTTCTTCAAAATTACTACATTGGATGTCTAGATTAGAGATCCAAGAACCCCAGCAGACAGCTCCCCTTACCAAATAAACGTCCTCCTTTCTCTGCCACGCTGCACACCAGTGTGGCTACTCGGCTTTTAGAGATGTTAAAATCTGAGTCTTCCCATCCTGGACGCAAAGGGCAGTTTAATTGTCTAGAAGGCATCTAAACAGATCCTCTGTTGAGGCTACATAATGCAGTCATCTGGGGAGCTTGTTTTTTAAAAAAAATACAAATGCTTTGCTGCCCGCTACACACACACACACACACACAGTGGTGCTGGTATAATTGGCCCAAGAGGGCCACGCATTGTGTTTTTGTTGCAGCTCTCAGCTGACTCTAAGGTGCACAATTCCAAAACTAGCACCAGTCCTTCCTTTATGAAGAGGTGATGCTGAAACTCAGTGACCTGCCCTGTACTGGGAAAGATGCACCCGGTCCTGGCAATATGTTTAAAAACCTGTGCGGTGAGAATAGTGGATTGTCTGGATTTTAGCCATGAACAGCATGTAGCTCTGTGCCAGGCATGGGTTTCAGTTCACTTTTCAGGTTTTTTTTTTTCTGCACTAAGTGTAATCATAGATTGATTGACAAAATCATTCAGAAATGCTGTCTTTGGTCCTTGTGCTCATTTTCTCTACCATATTCAACGTGCGAACACAAAATTAATGACCCTTTTCAGTCCCATGTCATGTTTGGCCCTTGGTCATTCATTAGACTCAAATTATCTTGTGAGCTTCCTTAGAAAGATCTCAAGGGTAGGTAGAATCCCAACTAGAAACTTTCAAAGCAACAGCTCCCACAGGGAATATAACAACGCCAAGCTGGTGTTTTCTTCTCCCAACGACATCTGCCAAAATCCCCTGGATGTCACCAGAAGGTAGAGGATGTGACCAACATCAGGAGATTGTCTTTCAGCCTAATATAGGAACATACACTTTCCTTGTATGGTGCACTAATATTATATAGTCAGATAGATACATTTGCATGTTTTCATTTATACTTATCACAAGTGTCACAATATGCAAGATTTACTTGGAAGTTGATTTAGTTAAAGTTCCCACAGCTGGGGGTTCTAATACTTGAGAAAACTTGGAGGATGGAAGCTTTCCTTTGTGCTAATATACTTCGTGGTTGGAAATTAAATATATATGCAATCTGTCAATTTAATTTTTACAGTAGTTGTATTTTCAAGGTCCCCAAATTCCAAAGACTTAGACATTTCTAATCATTTGTAGGAGACCTAGTCTTGTTTTACTCCTGCTAAAGAGGTTACGCCTCATACAATCTTTACCACAAACCTACGGTGAAAGTGTACAAAACTCTTTATATAGTCCTCTCACTCCCAACTGTCTATAACTTTTGGCCTTTAAATGTAATCTCCCTGTTGATATGTGTAAAATTTGTAGCATAGCTTTAATTAGAACTCCTGAGGTATAATTTTGGTCCAGAAGCTAAAGGAGATTGCAAATTTTGTATCTTTTGTTCAGCCTTGAATAATCAGCTAAGTGGCACACGCATGTGCCTTATTTGTTCAGCTACATTGTAGGCTTTTGAGGGCATGGACAAAATTTCATCTATAAAGCAGACTGGCAAAATATTATTTCCAAAATATTGTATTCTATTTATTTGCTTTGCACACACACACACATAACATGCAAATATCTATAGCTGGATAAATGCGAATGAAAATGAAGGAGGATGTAAAATTTTATTTGTCTTCTGTAAGGTAAAGATATGAAGGAAAAGATCATAATTCCTTGAGGAGGGTCTTCTGTTTTAGTGGTGGCGTGCCCTCGGCAGTGTAGACTGCCAGGTGGCTGGCAGGAAAACACAGAAACCACCATTCATTATTCACAACCAACATCACAAGTAGATTTTTACCTCATGTATTTGCTCCTAAAGCCTTTGAAAATGCTGCTGGTTTCGACATCATCTCATCCAAAAAAGTTATCAAATTCTGGGAGGAGTTTTATAGAAGAGAACTGGAATTTGGGAAATAATTTAGCAATGAAATGTAGTCATTCAAAGCAAGTTACTAAACAAAAAACATCATGAGCGTGTTCTTTACCTGTAATCACTGCCTATGCCCTGGTAAATATTTATTCATTTATAAATATAATTTCAGAACAATATGGAGCTCACCTGTGTTTGTAGCTCCATCAGGATCTCTTCAGTGGTCATAGAAACATTGGAGGAGAGTACTCTTGGTAGGCTTACGCGATGTTTAATTCATTGGTTTTCTTAGATTTCAGGGTGCATATGCGTGTGAGTGTGTGCACGCATTGGCATTGGTTATTTCTCGTTATTAAGACTAGCCTGTGTGACCAGGACTTGTGGATTCAATTCAATGACTGATGAATTAGCCACCGCGAAGGTTCATTCACTTGCTCTCCTGCAGTGCCACCTTTTGGTGCTGAAGAAAAAGAAGCTCTTTAGCAGAAAGTATGCAATTGTGCACAATCCACAAATGTCTCGCAGCCGACAAGGACTCAGTGGTACAGCGTTGAGCAGAAGAAATCCAGCCGCTACCTTCATGATTTAACACTAGTCCAATAATTCTAAATAGTTATGTAAAGAAGTATTAGGCGTTATGAGAGAACACTAACAGTGAACCTAGCTCCTTCCAGGGGAGCGAGAGAAGGAAAGACTCCTCGAAAAAGCTGTGTGTTAGGTATCTTGAGAAGGGCAGTACAATTCACCAGAAGGTAAGCACTGCGAGGGAAGGGATTTCGTCTATTACTATATCCCCAGTACCTAAAACAGAATCTAACCCAGAGTAGACACCACGAGTACTTGTTGAATGAGTAAAGGAGTCGCCTGGATGAGGAGAGAAGGTGTAACCACCAGGCAGAAATAACAGCCCATATCTTCTATGTGTTCAAGAGATCAAGAGCAGTCCACAGGAAATTCCCAGACTCCATTAACTGGGGGTACTTTGCATCTTGAGCAATTCGCCATATCATAGTGGTTTCCATTCATCCCTCGTCTATATTGTCTATATTCTCTTTTATTAAATTATAACAGTAATAACTGTTTATGAAGGACAAGCAGAATAATTGACCCAAGGCAGGTATATCCCAGTCTAAGAACAGGTGCAGTCCAGTCTGAGGTGAGTTTCCACATTCTTCCATCTTGTACCACTGCTGCTCACTGCAGACATGGGAAACTCTGTCTGATATCCCCAGTGGGAGTTGGGAGGCTTGTGCCATTTCAGCTCCGGCACCCTGTTGCTGAATGACCCTAGAGTAAGTTCCTTGGCCTCTCTGAGTTTCGTGGATTTTGTCCTACTTTGAGTATTATGTACATTTAATCTACTCTTTAAGTCTTTATACAGAGACCACATAGGTAGAGGTTTTTGCTGGGCCTGTGGTGATATTGTAGGCAACATGAGGCTTTTCTGTAGATTTAAACTTGTCCATGTTCCCATTTACTTTTCAGTAGGTAGAAGGCATTGGTGCTGTGAGCAGATGCTTAGCCACACTTGCCACACAAACAGAGCAAACTTTGTTGATAAACTTCTTGGTTTTGAAAAGTCCAATATGTTTCTTCATGTGTCAGCATGAAACTTCCTCTAGTGTGTCCAACAGTGAAATCAATATCACAGGTCGTTCCAAGAAACTTTCTCTAGTGTGTTCAGTGGTGAAATAAACATCATAGATTGTTCCAAGATTCCTTTAAGTCCTTCAAACAAGCGTTTTGTGTGTCTTGTGTTGGGATGTAAGGAAAAAGCCCCATCTTAGTAAAATAAGCATATGACATTGTCATCTTTTCCCCAAGTCTGAACTGTGACCTCCAGAATCAGAGTGCATCAGTGGGGAGAGCTATCTGCATCCCTCTCACTGCAGTTTTGACTGCATTCTCTTCACCACAACCACATGCAGTGCCCAGGGTTTCTTTTCCCTCCCTTCCAATGGGAGAGAAGAAGGCCTTTTCTTGAGTTTTGTTATCAGAGTTGAGAAAAGCAGGCATTTTAAAAACAAAATGGGCTGCAGAATTAAAGGTGAATGAACTACAAAATCACAGAGGCATAAAATGTCTTTTCCAAAATACTGGTTTCTGATTTTATACGTATCAAAACAGTGACAACTTTTTGAGATGCCCTAACATACTTGCATTCCCATTTCTGATGAGTCTGGGGCCAACCACATAATTTGTGAGGCCCAGGGCAAAATTAAAATATGGTTTTCTTGTTCAAAAAAAAAAAAAGAAAAGAAAAAGTGCCATTATAAGTGATGAAATATAAACCTTTTCCCTTTCTTCCCTGATCTCTCTCTGAATTGCCATAGTACTTTTTTCTTGCTATTTAGGGTCTCATGTAAAAGAAAAATTAAAACTTTAAACTAGAAGTATGAATCAACGAAAATGTTTATATTGTGCAATGAGAGTTTTAAATGCAAATATAAAAGCATTTAACTCATATAGGTAGAATCACTAATTACACAACTTGTATTTTGAATTACATACATGCAAATGTATTCTGATCTTACCAAAACAGTTTACTAAAGTAACTCAAATATTTCCATTTTACTTCTTGATACGTATCCCTGGATGTCCAAGAGGATCTCTTTTGTTGCTCAGATGTGGCTTCACTTTCTCTAAGCCCAACTCTGCAAGTGAAATCATGGCCTTCCCCCCTACATGGGACATGACATCCAGGGGTGAACGTCTCCCTGGCAGCAAGGGAGATGACCACCAGGGAGGAGCCTGGCCATGGCACCATAGAATCAATAATGCCATCCTGACCAAAAGGGGGGAAGGAAGTGTAATAAATAAGGTATCGGTGGCTGAGAGAGTTCAAATAGAGTCAAGAGGCTACACTGAGGCCATAGCCCAAAAACCCCTAAAGAGTTGGAGAAAGATCAAAGGTGATGGTGGAGTTACACAGAGAAGGTAGGGCTTAACATATGAGTATGAGTATATTGATATATCTTTTAGTCTCCAGTATCTTAGAGCAGTTAAAAGTAAAAACCTAAAATTGTGGAACTGTAACCTATACCAAACTCTGAAATCTGTTCTACAGCAAATTGTTGTGATGTGCTTTGAAACTTATTGCTTTTTTGTGTATGTGTTACTTTTCACCTAAAGGAAAATAAAGTTGATTGTGATGAATGCACAGCTATATGATGATATGAACCATTGATTGCACACTTCGGACGATTGCATGGGAAGTGAATATATAATATATATCAGTAAAAATGAAAAAATAAAAACTAAAACAATAGAAATTAGAAACAATTTCAAGACTGGGAGAGAAGAGCATTCAACCAAGCTGGCGCCCTTCTGAGTGTGGTCCCTGTGACCTGCCCAGGCCCTGGAAGTTTGCATCTATATTCATAAGAGAAATTTGCCTGTAGTTTTCTTTTCATGTGATGTCTTTATCTGACTTTGGTATTATCAGTTTCATAAAATGAGTTAGGAAGAATTCCCTACTCCTCAGTTTTTTGGAAAACTTTGAGAAAGATTAGCATTCTTTTTTTTTTTTTTTTTTGAATGTTTTGTAGAAGTCACAAGGAAGCCATCTGGTCCTGGACTTTTCTTTCATGGGCACATTTTGAGTACTGATTCAATATCTTTACTTGTTCCAGGTCTGTTGTGATCTAATTCTATTTGAGTCAATGTACGTAACTTGTTTCTAGGAATGTGTCCATTTCCTCTACATTAGCTCATTTGTTAGTATGCAGTTATTCACAGTATTCTCTTAAAATCATTTTAATTTCTGTATGATCAGCTGTTATGTTCCCCTTTCATTTTGAATTTTAATTATTTTCGTCTTCTCTCTTTTTCTCTTTGCTAGTCTAACTAAAGGTTTGTCAATTTTATTGACCTTTCCAAAGGACTAACTTTTGATTTCATTGATTCTCTCAGTTGAATTTCTATTTTTATATTTCATTTATCTCAACTGTAATCTTTATTATTTCTTTCCTTTTACTTTGGGTTAAGTTTTCTCTTCTTTTTCTAGCTCTTCCAAATGTTGTAAGGTATTGATTTGACAACTTTCAACTTTTTTTTTAAATATAGATATTCTTAGCCCTTATAGCACTGCCTTAGCTGCATCCCATAAGTTCTGGTATTTTGTGTTTCATTTTCATTTGCCTCAAGATATTTTGTAATTTCCCTCATGATTTCTTCTTTTTTTTTTTTTTTTTTTTTTTTTTTTTTTTTTAGAAGGAAGGAAGGATAGAAGGAAGGAAGGAAGGAAGAAAGGGAAACATTTTTAAACATTTTCTTGTTTTATTGTATTCTGTTTCTCCGTTTTTGTTACATGGGCTGGGGCCGGGAATCGAACCGAGGTCCTCCGGCATAGCAGGCAAGCACTTTGCCCGCTGAGCCACCGCGGCCCGCCCTGATTTCTTCTTTAGTCCATTGATTGAAAGCATACTGCTTAATTTCCATATGTGTGTGGATTTTCCATTTTTTCTTCTGTTAGAAGAGCACCTCACAACAGAGAGGTGGCCACAGTAGGTTACTGACACAGAGATGCAGAGAGAGAAGGAGAGACAGAATGCCACAAGCTGGCAGCTCTGATGAAGATCCTCACTGAACCCTCAGGAGAGGCTGGCTGAAGCTGGAAGAGTGACTGTCTCTTCTGAATCCTCCTTAAAAGCTTTCCAGTGATTAGAATAAGTGTCACTCATTGCAGAAGACATTCCCCTTATATGATTACAAATGCAATCAGCTGTGGATGCAGCCAATGTGATCATGATTTAAATTCATAAAATGTCCTCATAGCAATGGACAGGCCAGCACTTGACCAACCAGACAACCGGGCACTACCACTTGGCAAAGCAGACACATGAACCTGACCATGATACAAACTAAATCTATAATCTAATAGTTTGAAATGATACCAACTTAGCTTCAAAGCATACATGGTCTCTGCTCCTACACCTCTCTGTTTCTCCTCTTTATGTTGTTTTGTCACACACTATCTATCTTTATTTTGTGTGTCTATGGCATAGAAATGTGATTATTTTTTATTTAATTGTATTATAAATCTTAAAGGAAATGAAGGGTAGAGTTACCTTCCAAGGATACAATACTAATAGGGTGTGCGTTTACCCAAGTAGTTGCTTCTACTGGAGATCTTCATTTCTTCATTCTGCTCCAAGCTACTATTTTTTCCTATCCTTTCAAACTGACACACTTCACTTAGCATTTCTTGTAAGGTGGATCTTTCGGTGACAAACTCTCAGATTTTGTTTATCTGTGAATATATGAAATTTTCCTTCATTTCTGAAGGACAGTTTTTTCCAGATATAAGATTCTTGGCTGGCAATTTTTCTTTTAGAGTATCTTAAACATGCCATACCACTGCCTTTGCTTTCCTAATTTCTGATGAGAATTGCACTTCATTTTACTGAGGATCAGTTGTACATGACAAATCATTTCTCTCTTCTGCTTTCAGCATTCTTTTTACATTTGGCACTCAAGGTTTTATGATTGTGTCTCAGAGTACGCCTATTTGGGTTTATCTTGTTTGGAGTTCTTGAATTTCTTAGATGTATGTTTATTTCCATCAGATTTGCTAAGTTTTCAGTCATTATTTCCTCAGATATTCTTTGTGCCTTTTTTTCTTTCTTGGATTTCTATAGTGCTTGTGTTGGTTGTTTCAAGCTGTTCAACGGGTTCCTTAGGCTCTGCTCATGTTTTGTTTTGTTTTGTTTTTTCATTCTTTTCTCCATCTCCTTTTCTGACTGTGTGATATATTTGGCCAGACTTCTGGTTTACTAACTCTTTATTCCACCTGTTCAAACCTGCTGTTTAAACCACCAGTTTATTATTATTATTATTTGTACTTTTAATCTGTTCTTGTGTTTTTCATCCCCCAAAGTTATGTTAGTGTGTGCACAGTGCATTTAAGGACAAAACCCTTTGGTTAAGAGGTGTGAGCCAGCCTTCCTTTCCTCTGCCTCCACACTGCACTTTTCACCTCATTCTGAACTACTGTGGCTCCTGAGATGCAGAGAGGCTGGTGGCTGGCTCAAGGTCTCACCGCTGGTGTGGGTCAGGATTGGGACTAGCACCAGCTGTCTGGACTCTGGACTGGTGCCTCAGGTACATCAGGGCTTCCATGCCCCAGGCACGCTGTGGACCACACCCAGCCACCCACCGCCATTCTGCTGCAGGGCTTTAGCTGTGCTTCAATGTCTTGGCTCTGAGCGTCCCTTGAGATCCAACCACTCCATCTCTCCCCATCTGTGGATCACTATCATGATGCAGTCCTAGAACCCAGTGCTTTAAAGGGACCGAAGAATGAATTGGGAACGACTGAATCCATATAGTGAGGTAAAAACTCTCTGGACCCAGTCCCTTACCACAATATTAACATATCTGAAACAGCTGAAGTCATGACTCAATGTGACTCCACTTCATTGACACCCTCCCAGTTTCTCCCCACACTGAAATTAGTAGAATTAAGGAAACTATTTTTCATCCTCCACAAAAGAAAAATATGAATTTTCAGTGGGGATAGCCATTGAAAGTTGAATAGATCTACATTCAAATTCCAACTTGTGCACTGCCATATGACTTAAGACCTAAAGTGCTCTATTTTTCTTTCTGTTAGAATAGTTAAGATTAAGTATGGTTAGAGACAGCAGTAAATTCACAATCTACATAGTAAACAAGCATCTGACCACTTAGATAAAGGACTGCTGGAAAAGAAGCAGCAGCTTAATCATTTTCCCAGAAGTATGAAAGTCAAACGAAATATAAGGGGAATAATGATGATACCTTGCATGTATCTGGTTCCTTTCTCTTAAGAGCTCAGAGTGCTTCTGAGACATTATCTCATTAATTTGCAAATCATCCCTGGGAGTTAGGTAGGAATGAAGCCAGACAGAGGTTTCTAGCTTTCTGCTGTACTGAGTCAAAGATTGAACTATCTTTTCAATGCAAGTAGATGCACCTTCTCTGCACACATAAACTATATACAAATTATACACAGAAAGACTGTTTTGCAAATTCTTGTTAACTTTAAAATAATGCATACCTTTCATTTCAAGTAATGTTACTATAATAAAAGTTTTCTTCCTTAATTTCTTGACAAACAAAGAAGCTTATGGAGCCTGGCTCCCAGAGGTGAAATTCAAACCTATCAATGTGTTCGACATATGTAAATGTACGTTTTCATCCCCAGCACATGGGAATGATCGGAGTGTGATTGCCCATTCAGAGCTAAGCTAGAAAACTGACATAATACTAATGAGATCAGAGATAAGCAAAGTTGCCGTAAATAAACACAAAAAAGTCATAAGCTAACATTGTCTGATTAAAAATATGAACAGATTTAAAGAAAGAACATGCCAATGAAAAAACAAAGAATAGAATGGAAGATGGAAAGTGACCAGACAAACATTGTGCAAGACAAAAGGATACTTGATCAATACGCTGCAAATATTTAGTCCCATTAGCAAGGCAATTTCTAGAGGAGGGTTTCCCTTAGTAAATATCCTTAAATACAGGATAATATGGTAAACACAAGGCCTCCAAACCTATGGGGTTTTGGAAATGAACCTCTAGCTGGTGGGTCGGATCAGGCAAAAAGCTCTTTGCTCCACCCAATGGGCGGTCTTGAGTTGGGGCTGCCCTGCCACTGCGTCAGGAATCACATAGATGACACAGGTTAAGTGTGTTGCCACCAATCCTTTCCCACAGGATTCCCACTGTAGTTTGAAAACACTACCAGCTCAGGGTACTCATGAATTCAGGCCAAAGACTGCAAGCATTTATTTATAAAATATTCTTTCTATGTTAAAAAGCAGACTCTGAACGGGCATTGATATTGGCTGAATGCCTTGGACATGTAGTTTTGATTTCACTACGTTTCACTTGGCAAAAACACCAAGTTCTTTTTCTTTTTAAACCATTCACACATCTGGTTTTCTCTTTCCAGAAAGCTCTTCTTCCCTTTCTTTTTGTAACTGTCTTCTAATTCTTCAATCTCAACTCGGGTCACATCCTCAGAGAAGCCTTCCCTAACCATCGTATCTGTAGCGTCTTTCCTTCTCCCCACTGGCACATTTTTCTATTTCTCCATGGCCTGCTCTGTTTCTTCATAGTACTTATAATATTTTAAATTTCATGTGTGTGGCTGCACATGCATTCTGTTTGTGTTAGTCTGCCATGCCGGGCACCTAACATCTACAACGTACAGAGACTTCTGTCAATCCGAAATGAACATATAGTACAAAAGAGACCCATTTTTTGTCATTTGAATAAAGCTACAAAGTCATAGTGTGGTTTTACTATAGCATAACCTATCCTATATTGAGTGAAATGAAAATTGGAACCTAAAGGTGAGATAAGTCCATACAAAACTCTCATAATTATGAAGCAAGCATCTCAAGTACTTGGCAGCAGGCAGTGAGCAAACTGTTATTAGAGGGAATAATAGTTTTATTATGCATTGGTGAAACAGTCAGTAAAGTAATAATGAAACTAATCAGACTGTAATTCGAGAAAGAGTTGGAAATGTTTGGCAAGCAATAATAACAACTACAATAGGTTAGATGAAAGAAATGGCTAGGCTTCTTGTTTCAGCCACGATGGGAAAACTGGGACCAGAATTACCCCCATTGTGAAGAATTAAAAAATCAGAACAAAAGGCCCAAACTACTGTGCAGGACTGAAATAAAGAAGCACATCAAATGAGCCTTATGATTACCTGTATTTTCATCTGGCAATACTGTCTAGTGAGCTGTGCAGAGAAAGGCTGATAGGGGTTGAGTCATGTACCCCACTGAAGGAGTTTGGGTCCCAGCCCTGGTCATGTGGCAGTGAACTCATTTGCCAATAGAAACTTTTTTAAAAATATAATTTTTTGATTAAAGAAGTTTTGGATTGACAGAAAAATCTTGAAGAAAATGTAGATTTCCCATACACACCACTATTATTTTGTATGTGATTTTATTGTGCTGTATTCACATACCATATAATCATACAAAATAAACAATGATGGCTCACAGTATCATGATATAGTTGTGCATTCATCACCACAGTCGATTTTAGAACATTTTCATTACTCCAAAAAATAAAATTCAAATATAAAATAACACCCAAAACACTCCATACCCATTGTCCGCCCCCCCCCCATTATTTCCTTAAATTTTTGTCTTCATTTTCTAACTCATCTGCCCATACACTGGATAAAAGGAGTGTCAGCTACAAGGTTTTCACAATCACATGGTCACACCATAAAAGTGATATAGTTATACAGTCATCACCAAGAATCCAGTCTACTAGATTCAAAAGTTTCAGGTAGTTCCTTCCAGCTAGTCTAATACACTAGAAGCAAAAAAGGAATATCTATATAATGCATAAGAATAACCTCCAGAATAACCTCTTGACTCTATTTGAAATCTCTCAGCCACTGGAACATTTTTTTAAATATCTTTTCCCACTTTGGTCAAGAAGGCTTTCTCAATTCCAGGGACAGGCTCATCCCTGAGAAGCATGTCCTATGTTGTCAGGGAGATTTAAACTCCTGGGAATCATGTCCCGTGTAGGGGAGAGTATAGTGACCTAATTTGCAGTTTGGCCGAGAGAGAGGCTATATCTAAGCACAAAAGAGGTTCTCTGGGAGGGACTCTTAGGCATAATTGTAAGTAGGCTTTGCTTCTCCTTTTCACAATTAAGTTTCACAAGGGCAAGTCCCAAGATTGAAGGCTTGGCTTACTAAATTGGGAATCCTTAATACCTGTGCGGATATCAGGAATCCCCTAGATAGGGAAGTTAAAATATTTCCACATTTCCCCCCAGTATCTAAAGGGGTCTTTGCAAATACTTTTTAAATTTTCTACCCAAATTACTCTGGTATGCATTGAGGTAGTACATTCACCTGTATAAAATAACAAGATCTAATTCCATATTCAAGATTCCATGTTATTATGTTGTTTGAATAAACTGCCCATACAGGTTAAATTAGATAGTGTGCTACAGAAAACGTAAATTTTGTAACAAATGAATATCTCTTCTTTTGGTCTCACACAGAAGTTGAAATTTTAAAATACAGTCAATATCATCCTTTACCCTGTATTCTGATTTACCTTAGTCCTAACCAGATCAGCTTCCTTCATATACTTAATTAAAGTCTGATCTCTTTGTCAGCTTCTTTCATAGTTGTTCTATGGGGTAATGCTGCCTTTCAGGAATGCAGAACTCTTAACTCTGAGTCTAAGGTGTCACATAGATGCCCAAAGTTCAGGGAATGACCGGGTTATACACAAAAAGTACAGCACCTCAGAATTTAGAAATAACAGTTAAAACTCAGGAATGGATGTGACTGCTATAGGAGCTTGCAATCTAGGAACCTTTACAATAAGCTTTATTGAACACTCGGTACTAATGAATCATTGATTGCCCAAACTCTGCTCACACTCTATCCCCGGTAACCTATGCTATCACATTCAATTCTCAGAGTTTGCACATTATAGTCAGTTCATATTAGTGAGGCCTTGTCTTTTTGTTTCTGGCTAATCTCACTCAACATAATGTTCTCAAGCTTTATTCATTTAGTTGCATGCCTCACAACTTCATTCTTTCTTTAGCTGTTCAATCTTTCATTGTACATATACGTCACAGTTCAACCTTCAGCTCATCAGTCAATGTACCCTTAGGCCATTTAAATCCATTGCAAGTAATTAAGATTGCCACTCTAAACAGCAGTGTGCAATTGTACATTTGCACCCCTGCTTTCAGTTCTTCCAAGTATATATCTAGTTACAGAGTTGTAGGATCATATGGTAGCCTTATACCCAGGCCACCGCACTGTCCTCCAGAGGGGCTCAACATTCTACTTCCCTAACAACAGTGAATAGGTACACCTCTCTTTCCACGTAGTCTCCAGTACCTGTATCTTTCTTTTCACTTGTTAAGCAGTTTTACTGAAATCCATACAATCCACCCTAAGTAAGCAATCAATGGCTTTCATATAATCACATAGTTATGCATTCACCACCACAGTCTATATGATAACATTTCCATTTCCTCTGCAAAGAAGGAAGAGGGGAAAAATGAAGAATTAAAAAAAAAATAGATACAATATATCAGATATATATCAGAATCCCATGCCATCCCTTACATCCCCTCTTATTGACATTTAACTTTGGCATATTGCCTTTATTATATTTAATGGAAGCATATTACCATGTTACTGGTAACTATAGACCCTAGTTTGCATTGATTGTATTTTTTCCATATACCATTCCATTTTCAACACCTTGAAATGTTGACATTAATTTGTTCTCCATCATGTAAAAACTCTCTTATATTTGTACATTTAATCTCCATCATTGTCCACTCTACGTTTTACTATGTTACACGGTCCCAGTTTTTATGCTCTTTCTTTCCTTCAGGTGTCTGTCATACCTGCTCCTGGATTTCCAATTTCACTTTCAACTTACTTTTATCTTGTGTCTAAAGTGAGTCTCCTGTAGAAAGCATATAGATGGCTCCTGTTTTTTTTCAGTTCATTCTGCCATTCTATGTGTTTTTGATTGGGGAATGTTCTAGTTTGCTAGCTGCTGGAATGCAACACACCAGAGATGGATTGGCTTTTAATAAAAGGGGATTTATTTAATTAGTTCTTCAGAGGAAAGGTGGCTAACTTTCAGCTGAGGTTCTTATGTTGGAAGGCACAGGGTGATCTCTGCTGGCCTTTTCTCCAGGCCTCTGGGTTCCACCAACTTTCCCCAGGGTGATTTCTTCCTGCATCTCCAAAGGCCTGGGCTGAGCTGCGAGTGCTGAGATGAGGTATGCTGAGCTGCTCGGGCTCTGCTACATTGAGTTCTCTCATTTAAGCACCAGCTGATTAAGTCAAACATCATTCATTGCAGCAGGCACACCTCCTAGCCGACTGCAGATGAAATCAGCAACAGATGAGCTTCACATACCATTGGCTCATGTCCACAGTAACAGAACTAAGTGCCTTCACCTGGCCAGGTTGACAACTGAATCCAACTACCACATGGAGTATGATACATCAATATTTAGTGTTATTGTTGAAAGACCAGTTTGTCTTTTGGATCTTATATTTCCACGCTTTTCTCCAAACTTCTCTCTCCTGCCTTTTCTTATCTACCTGCAGAGCTCCCTTTAGTATTTCTTGTAAAGCAGAATTCTTTGTTAACAAACTATCTCAATATCTTTTGGCCTCATTTTTGAAAGACAGTTTTGCTAGATATAGAATTATTAGTTGGCAATTTTCTCTTTCAGTGCTTTAAATATATCATACCACTGCCTTCTCATTGCCATGGTTTCTGTTGAGAAATATAAACATAATTTTGAGCTTCACTTGTGTGTGATGGATGGCTTTTCTCTTGTTGCTTTCCTAATTCTCTCTTTGTCTTTGACATTTGACAGTCTGAGTAGTATGCGTCTTGGAATAGGTCTATTTGGATCTATTTTATTTGGGGCATGCTGCGCTTCTTGATTTGTAATTTTGTCTTTCATAAGAGTTGGGAAATTTTCAGTGGTTATTTCCTCTGTTGTTCTTTCTGTCCCTTTTCCCTTCTTTCCTCCTTCTGGGACACCTATAACATGTATCTTTGTACGCTTCATGTTGTCATTCCATACCCTGAGACCTGTTTATATTTTTCCATTCTTTTTTTTTATCTGTTCCTTTGGGTGTAGGATTTCAGGCATCCTGTCCATTAGTTCTGTAGTAATTTCTTCCATCTTTTCAAATCGGCGGTTGTATGTCTCCACTGTGTTTTTCATCTCTTCTTTTGTGCTGTTCATTCCCATAAATTCTGCCATTTGTTTTTTCAAGCTTTTGAGTTCTTCTTTATGGCTGCCCAATGTCTTCTTTATATCCTTCATCTCTTTTGCCATATCTTCTGTGAATTCGTTGATTTTATTTAGAAGATATGTTTGAATACCTTTCATTAATTGTTTCAACCTCTTTATCTCATGTGAAGTGCTAGTTTGTTTCTTTGCTTGGGCCATATCTTCATGTGTACTAGTATGATTTATGAGTCTTTGTTGACATCTAGGCATCTGATTTCCTTGATTGGTTTATGCTGGAGTTTGTTTTCCTCTTTATTTAGAGTGTTTGTGTTCATTGGCTTTATTCTAAATCTCTTCTTTGATATTCAGTTCCACTTATTCTGGATCGCTAGCATAACTTTCTGATAACTGATCAGAATTTTTCAGCTCTTGTTTTTCTGGTTCTTGCCATGTATATATGAAAACTTTCTTGAGGAGGATCTCCCTGGATGTGATCGACCCCCATCAGATTTCCCCGGACGACGCAGGCCCGGGTCTCAGGATGACGGTATACTCAGCATCAGGTTGTCAGGGGGAGATCCAGCAGGTTGCAGGCTTTCCTGGGCTGCCTCTTGACACTGCTTTTCCTAGTCTGTCCAGCAGGTGGCACTGGTCAGCCCACAGCTCCCCACCAGTGTAGAATGGTGTAGTGCCTTTAATTCTCAGCAGACCCTGTCCCTGCGAGAGGTGTAGTTGAGACAGAGACTGAGGTAGGAGGCAGACTTAAGCTGTTTCTGTTTTCCAGTCCCTGAGGTCTGAATTCTCCGAATGAGAGCCACCACTGGGCCCTGCACCTGTCCCCTTTTCTTGGGAAAGATGCTGCCTTTATCTCCTTCACCTGGCTAGTTACTTTGTCTTTTAGACATACCTTAACTCTGCCCTTGCCTGGGTCAATGCTGATCATTGAAAATACCTTGAGCTTTCTCTAATGGCCTGCTAAGATCTTTTTTTAAAAACTCCTTTTCAGAGCCAGTCCCCAGCCCCCTGGCTTCACTAATCAAGAGCTGAAGTTGGTGTGCAACCCTATATGCTCTTTTCTTGTGGCATGACCCTTTTCCTGTATTCTGAGGTCAGCCGACTCCAAAATCCTCTTTTTTTTCCTTCCATCTTCCCTGCCTCTTCTCTGCCAGGAGAGATCTCAAGGTTCCATTTGTGCTTGCTCTGGGTTTATCTGTGCTCAGACTTTGGATTCAGCAGTTTGAATTTGTTAATTAAACCCACAATTGGAGCTTGCTTGCCCTCTCCTTGCTTTGTTTCTAGTTTAGAGTGCTTCTTTTTCTCATGGGGAAGTGTCTCCAAAATAGCCTGCAATGCAGTGGTGGAGGGGAGCCAGCTACCACAGTTTGGGAGACGTACTTACAGGTCTGTGCTGGGACCTTGGCCCTTCCATCTGTTCTAGACTGGTGTACGATGTGTGTCTTGTCATGCAAGTCCTCCAGGCAGTTGTTGCAGACAGTTCCTGGCTATTTGCCAGCTGCCCTAGGGGACTAACTAAATTCTACACCTCCTCATGCTGCCACCTTGCCCTGCCTCCCCTGCCCCCTATCATTAGCTCCTTACCTTAGTACAGGAACTTTGTTACAACCAATGAAAGAATTAATAATAATTATTATACTATTAACTATACTCCATACTTTATGTTAGGGTACATTGTGATTTTCAGTCCTATGTTGTTTCTAAAATTTTTATTCTGCTAACATATATTTGATCTAAAATTCCCCCATTTAACCACACTCAGATATATAATTCAATGTTGTTAATTGCATTCACAATATTGTGCTACACCCACCACCATCCATTACCAGAACTTTTCCATCATCCTAAACAGAAATTGTGTACAAATTAAGCATTACTTCCCTCTTCCTACCCCCACCTTGGCCCTGGTAACCTGTATTCTGATTTCTGACTCTATGAATTTGCTTATTCTAATTATTTGATATTAGTGAGATCATATATTTGTCATTTTGTATCTGGATTATTTACTCAGCATAATGTCTTCAAGGTTTATCTGTGTTTTTGCATGCAACAGTACTCCATTTATTTTTACAGCTGAATAATACTCTGTTGCATAGATAGACCATATTTTGTTATTGTGTTTATCCAATTATTTGTTGATGGACACTTGGGTTGCTTCCATCTCTTGGTAATTGAGAATACTCATGTGCAAATATCTGTATGAATCCCTGCCTTCAATTCTTGTGGGTATATACTGAGAAATGGGATTGCTGGGTCGTATGGTAATTCTACACTTAACTTCTTGAAAAATTTCCAAGCTGTCTTCCACAGAAAATGCACCATTTTACATTCCCAGCAATAATAAGCAAGGGTTCTTATTTTTTTACATCCTCTCCAACACTTGTCGTTTTCCATTTTTAAAATAGTGGCCATTCTGGTATATGCAAAATAATAGCTCATTGTGGTTTTTATTTGCATTTACCTAATAGCTGATGATGTTCTATATCTTTTCTTCTGCCTTTTTTGGTTGTTCTCTATCTTCTTTAGAGTAATGGCTGTTCAAGTCTGTTTCTCATTTTTAATTGGGTTTTTGACTTTTTATTGTTGAGTTGAGGATTTCTTTATACGTTCTGAATATTAAACCCTTATCAGATGTGTGGTTTTCAAATATTTTCTCCCATTCTTTTTATTTTATTTTTTATTTTATTATCTTTTTATTTTCCTGCTGCAGTCCTTTAATAAACAACAGTTTTTAATTTTAATGAAGTCCCATTTATCTATTTTTTTTCTTTTGGTTTAAAACCTAAGAAACTATTGCCTATCACAAAATCCTGAAGATGTTTCCTTGAGATAATTACTTCAGTAAATGTGCTACCCAACTGAATCAGGATAGGTATTATTTCTGTTGCTGGAAGTCTTATAGGAAAGGTCATAGAGAGGGTCTACAGGGAGTAGCCAGAAGATGAAGTCAAAGGGAACCAGAAGAGAAAGAAGCTAACGCCATATACATGTCCGTATGACAGACAAGCCAAGGACCAAGGATCACTGGCAGCCAGCCCCAGAACAGGACAGTTTTCTGAGAGAAAGAATCATCTTGCTGATGCCTCAATTTTGAACTTATCCTAACCTCAAAACTGTGATCCAATAAATCCCCATTGTGTAAACGAATCCACATAATGGTATTTGTTTTATTTGTTGGGAAACTAAAAGAGTTTTGTGGTGCCAGGTGTGAGGTGCTGCTGTTACAAATATCTAAAATGTGGAAATGGCTTTGGAATTAGGTAATGGGTAAAATCTTGAAGAATTGTGAGGCACTTAATAGAAAAAGGCTAGGTTGACTTGAAGAGACTGACATTAAAGATACTTCCAGTGATGCCTTAGAAGGAAATGGTGAACACATTGGAAATTGGAAGAACTGTGACCCTTGTTAGAAAGTGGCAAAGAACTTTGAAATATTGTTTTCATATCAGATTGAGAGTTGAACTTGTAAGCAAAGAATTTGAATGTTTAGCTGAAGTTATTTCCAAGCTAAATCTAGAAGGTACAGCCTGGCTTCTCCTTGTAGCTTATAGTAAAATACAGTTGATAGCAAAATATAGTAAATTCAGTCACGATGAGAATTAAACTCTTAAGCAGAAATTATTGTCTTTTGAAAATTCTGAGCCTATCCAGATAGCATATTCTGAGATGAGGTCCATAAATGAACTTCTAGGAAGTGAGGCTTCCACATGAGGATTTAACTGGACAACCCTTTGCTAAAGAAGGGGAGACTGAACGTGTATCCAATCCACCATTTCAGAGGAAGTGAGGATTGGAAAGACAGGTATCCAAAAACAAGCTATGGAAAGTTCTGAGGTCTTATGGTTTGGACCCACTTGAGCAGTACACAAAGCCAACAAGGTTTTTTGCAAAATTTGTATGAGTGGAACTACTGCCAGTCTAGACTGAAAGGGACAGAGAAGGGATGAACTGAAGAAAGAATGACTTCAAGGGAACAACTCTAGGAGCAAAGGTCTGGCCCAAAACTGTCTCCTCAGACCAAGAGAACAAGCCCACAGTGTGTGTGGAAAGAGTGGGTTTAACCTGCCCTCAAGAGAGCAGACCATCTGCCCCAGTGACTGTAGGGGTGGTCCTTGCATCCCTCTGTTCAGAGAGAGTGCTGCTACCTCAATTCTCAGAGAGGCTGGGTCCTGAGCCCCAGTGTTTGGGGAGACCATGGCCACTTCACAAGAGCTTAGAGGTGGTGGTGTTGTCCCTCCACCTGGCCTGGAGGGAAAATATCGATCCACTCATGACTCTTAGACCTTGAAATCTAATGGAGAATGCCTTGACCATTTTCAAACTTGTTTGAGGCCCACAGCCCCCTGTTTTCTTTCAATTTCTCCCTTCTGGAATGTGAATGCTTTTCCTACTTCTGTCCCATTATTGTATACTGGAAGCAGATAATTGGTTTTCACAGGTCCATCAGGCAGAGGAATTTTGCCCCAGGATGGGCCAGACCTATAACTGATTTTAATAGACTTTGCACTCACCATCTTTTAAAATGTCTCAAGGTTTTTGGGATGTCACGATGGAATGAGTATATCCTGCATGTGGGAAGAACATGTCTCTTGGGGGGACCGGTGAGTGTACTGTTGGAAATTGAATCATGTCCCCCACAAAAGGCATGTTTGGGTCTCAACACCTGATATTGTGGGTGTGAACTCATTTGGGACTAGGTCATTTTTTATGTTATTTTAGTTAATGTGTGGCTGAAATGAATCTGAATGGGTCTAATCCTATTACTGGAGGTCTTATAGAAAAGGCATGGAGAGAAACCATGGGAGTATCCAGAAGCTGTAAATCAATGGAACTGAGAAGATAAAGTAGAAGAAGAAAATACCATGTGTGCTGCCATGTGACAGGAAAGTCAAAAGCCAAGGATCACCAGCAGCCAGTCCCAGAATGTCAGTCTTCAGAGAAAAAGCATTGCCTTGCTGATGCCTTCATATTAAACTTCTCCTAGACTCAAAACCATGAGCCAATAAATTCCTATTTTCTAAGCAAATCAAATTATAGTATTTGTTTAAGCATCCAGGAAACTAAAAGAGGGGCATACTAAGGAGAAATTCAAGTAGAATGAGATGACTCATTTCATGAGGAAGAGAATTGGAGATGAGATAACTTAGCAGAGAAAGCTCCAGAAATCTCCCTGGGTGCTTTGAATCTTCTGCAGAATAAGAACCCCATGCATATAATGATAAATTCTATGAGGCTGGGTAAAGAACGACCAGGGAACTTTGAGCTGCTGGGAGATATTCAAGTTCTGATCAGCCATTGTGGAAAGTCCTTGTTAAACATTCAACATTCAATAGAAAATCCAGAGGTCAGCCAATCCAGAAGGGTCATACCTTAGTAATAAGATTAAAACAGACAATGGTATAAGCTACTAAAATCTATGTAAATAAATCTTAAACAAAGCCTCAAAAAGAATGAGTACTTCCTCCAATAACTCAACTATCTGACAGAACAAAGTTAACATTTTTGGAAGGAGGAATAAAACAAAATTCGTCCTTCAACAAGGTAGCATTCACAATATCCACTATGCAAAAAAATTTTAGGTATGTAAAGAACCAGTAAAATGGGCACTCAGCCTATAGCTTTGGTTGGTCACACTGCTTGTGAGAATTTGTTTTGATATTCTCATAAGCAGTGTGGCCAACCAAAGCTATAGGCTGGGCCCCCAGTCTTGGGGTTAGTTCATATGAAACTTAACCCCACAAAGGATAGGTCAAGCCTACTTAAAATTAGGCCTAAAAGTCACCTCCAAGAGAACCTCTTTTGTTGCTCAGATGTGGCTTCTCTCTCCAGCCAACACAACAAGCAAACTCACCACCATCCCCCTGTCTACATGGTACATGACTCCCAAGGGTGTGGACCTTCCTAGCAACATGGGACAGAAATCCTAGAATGAGCTGAGACTCAGCATCAAGGGATTGAGAAAACCTTCTTGACCAAAAGGGGGAAGAGTGAAATGAGACAAAGTGTTAATGGCTGAAAGATTCCAAACAGAGTAGAGAGGTTATCCTTGAGGTTATTCTTAATGCGTTAAGTAGATATCACCTTGTTATTCAAGATGTAATGGAGAGGCTGGAGGGAACTGCCTGAAAATGTAGAGCTGTGTTCCAGTAGTCATGTTTCTTGATGACGATTGTATAATGATACAGCTTTCACAGTGTGACAGTGTGATTGTGCAAACCTTGTGTCTGATGCTCCTTTTATCTACCCTGTCAACAGATGAGTAAAACATGGAATAAAAATAAATAATAAGGGGAACCAATGCGAAAATAAAAAATAAAAAAAATTTTAAAAAAGGAAATGGACCCATGTGATAGTGCTGATAGAATAATAGACATAAACTTTAAAACAGTTACTCTATGCTCAATATGGGCAAAAAGTTAAGAAAATATATAAACATAGTTATAAGAGAACTATAAAATATTTTAAAACAACTAAATAAAATGTTTAGAGATGAAAATTACTACAGTGTCTTAAGTGGAAAATATACTTGTGGGATTAAGACAAACTTAGACACTGTAAAAGACAAGATGAGTGAACTTAAGATACAGCCATAGAAGTTATTCAAATTGAATCTTAGAGAAAAAAATCCTGAAAAAATAAAAAGTTTCAGTGAACTGAGAAAAAAGGTATCAAACATAACAGTCCAAATGCAATTGAAGTTTCAGAAAGGTCATGGTAAAGAAAACATCTTTGAAGGAGTAATGGTCAAAATTTTTTCAAAGGTAATGAAAATTATAGATCTATAGAACCAAAAAGATCAGGGAAACTCAAGCAGGTTAAAAGCAAAGAAAATTGCATGAAGGCACATGATTTTTGTATCTAGAAAATCCTAAGGAATACACACTAAAAAATAAACTGCAAATTAATAAATAAGTTCATCAAGGTGTTATTGTACAAGATCAGCATACAAAAATCAATTTTGCTTCTACACACTAGCCATGAGCAAGTGGAAAACAAAATTCCATTTACAATAGCAACTAAAACAATGAAATACATAGAAAAATTTGACAGGGTAAATACAAAAACTGTGATTTGAAAACTACACACCATTGAAAGAAATGAAATATCTAAATAAATGGGAAGATAGTCCATATTCATGGAATTTAAGACAATATTTTTAAGATGGCAATATTCACCAAATTGATCTACAGATTCATAGCAATCACTATTACCATCCCAGCTGCTTTTGTTGAGGAAATTAACAGGCTCTTTTGAAATTCTTATGGCCCTGCAAGGGATCAGAACAGCCAAAGCAATATTGAAAAAAGAGAACAGACATTTTCCAATATAAAAATTTATTACCAAGCTACAATAATCATGACAGTATGGTACCAGCATTAGGACAGACTATAGATCAATGGAATAGACTCAACAGCCCAGAAGCAAGAGTTTATGTAGTTGATCTATGGTCAATTGATATTTGGCAAGGGAACCAAGACCATTCAGTGGAGAAAGAATAGTCTTTTCAACAACTGGTGCTGGAAAACTGGATTTCCACATGCAGATAATGTTGGATGCCTATCTCACACCATAGCCAAAACTCAAAATAGATTGCACAGTGAAATGTAAGAGCTAAAGTCCTAAAACACTTAGAAGAAACAAAGGTGTAAATATTTGTGACCTTGGAAAAAAGAATGGTTTCTTAGATATAAAACTTAAAGCAAAAGCTACAAAAGAAAAATAAATAAATAAATAAATAAATTGGACTTCCTCAAAATTTCTAACAAGACACTATCAAAAAAGTGAAAGACTACCTGATAAGGGTGTAGTATCCAGCATATATACTGAACCATACAACTCAATAATAAAAATGCATAACCCAATTGAAAAATGGACAACAGTATGAATAGACACACCTCCAAAGAAAATATCTGTTGCATTTTACATTCACTTAAAAAATGTAAATCAAAATCACAATGGAGAACATAGTAGTATGGATATGTTTAAAGAGGTAAACAATCGTAAATTTGGGGGGTATGTGGAGAAATCGGGACCTCATGCATTACTGGTGGAAATTTAAAAAGTCATGAAGCCACATTGGAAAACTGTTTGAAAGTTTCTCAAAGGTTAAGCATATCATATGTCTGAACAATTCTACTCCAATGTAAAAGATAATAGAAGACATCTTTTGATAGGAAAACTTGTGCACAAATGTTCATAGGAATATTAGTCATAATTTCCAAAATGTCCATTATGTGATGAATGAAGAAGGATTACATAATGTGTCAATACAAAGAAATATTATTCAGCTATAAAAGAATGAATTCCTGACACACACACACACAGCATGAATGAACCTTGAAAACACTACAAAAAGTGAAAGAATCCAGACTAAAAGCCCACAGATTCAATGAGCCCACTTTTAAGAACTATCCAGAACAGATAAATCCATATAGTCAAAAAGTAGATTAGTGGTTTTCAGGGCATGGGGATAAGGGCAAATGGGGAGTGACTGATAGTGGGTTTGGGGTTTCTTTAGAGACGCTGAAAACGTTCTGGAATCACATATTTGTGATGATTGCACAGCTCTGTGCATATACTAAAAACCAATTAATCATACCATTTAAAGGGGTGAATTTTATGGTATATGAATTGTACCTCAGTCAAAATATAAACAAAATCTTTCATGTAAAAAGTGTATTTTGGGAAATACAACATATGTACAATTAAATGTGTAAGAATAATAGCACAAATAATGGGAAGGAAAATGAAATGAACTATTGTAATTTCTTATACGTGTACAGTTTGATGTTATTAGAAGGTAGATTTGAAAGTTAAAGAAGCATATGGTAACCCCTAGAGAAACAAACAGAAAATAAAACATTAATATAAAAACTAATATGTTAATAGTGGATATAAAAATAATCTTAAAAATCAATCAAGTGAGGGTGGGCCATGGTGGCTCAGCAGGTAGAGTTCTCTCCTGCCATGCCAGAAAGACCCGGGTTCGTTTCCTGGTGCCTGCCCATGCAAAAAAACACCAAAAACAAAACAATCAAGTGTTTAAAAATAGTCAGTAAAAAAGAAAAGTGAAACAAGAAGAAGCAGATGGTAAATTTTAAACCCAACCACACTAATACTTGCATTAAATGTATTGTCTAAGAACTTCCATTAAAAGGTATATATTGTAGACTGGACAAAAACAAAGACCCACCTATGTGCTGTTTACATGAAACTCATTTTAAATAAGACGATTCATATGTTTAAAAGTAAAGGGATGAAAAAAGACATACCATTCAAATATCAATGTAAAGATGATTTCAGAATAAGAAATATTACCAAGAATAAAGAGGTTCATTCACTAACGCTAAAAGTGTCATTATGTCAAGAAGACCTAAAAGTTCTGCATCTGTGTATGTTCCTATTAAAGAACTCCAAAATGCATGTGGGAAAAGTGATCAAATGAAGGGAGAAATAGACAAGTCCAAAGTTATAATTAGCGATTTCATTATTCTGTTTCAGTAATCAATAGAACAAGATGTCCAAAAAGTAGCCAATACATAGGAGATTTGTAATTCTATCAGCCAACTGGGCCTAGATGGCATTTACAGAGGACCCTAACCAAGGACTACGGAATTCACAGTTTTGTGCAAGCGCACATGCAACAATCACTAATAAAGGCTGTATTTTGAGCCATGAAATGCACATAGACATATTTATACAGGTAAAAAAAAAAACACAGAGTATGTTTTTAACCACAAGTAATCAAATTTAAAAATTTAAAAAGATAACTGAGAAACTGCCAAATATTTGGCCATTAAACAGCACAGTACTAAAGAGTCCATTGATCAATGAAGATACCACAACAGAAATTATAAAATACTTGGAATTGACGTCATATCAAAATCCATGAGATGCTGCTAAATGACAGTTCTAAAGGAACTTTATAGTTTGAAATATATATTAGGGAAGTAGAAAATTCTAAAATTGATAATCTAAGCTTCCACCTTAATAAGCTGGAAATAGAAGAGAAAATTAAGTCTAAGTTAGTAAAGAGCAAGAAATAATAAACATAATAGTAGAAATCACTGAAGTAGAAAAACTTCTTGAGATCATCATGAAACCAAATATTGAAAAAAAGTTTTGAAATTTGATAAACCTCTAATTAGGCAGAAAAAGAAAAAGAGAGAAGAGAGAGCAAATTATTGATATTAGAGATGAAATATAGGATATCAGTACAAATAATATGGGAATTTTTTTTGACATGGGCAGGCTCCAGGAATCAAACACAGGACTCTGGGTTGGCAGGAAAAAATTCTGTCACTGTTGAGCCACCGTTGCCCACCCAAATGATATAGGAATTTAAAGAATAATGAGCAAATATAATAAAAAAAAAATTATGCCCCTAATCTGACTACTTAGAGAAAATAGACAAATTTCTTGAAAATTCTATATTGTCAAAGGTGACTCAGGGGACTTCCGGAGAAGATGGCGGCTTAGTAAGGCACATGGGTCTTAGTTCCTCCTCCAGAACAACTACTAAAGAACTAGAAACAGTGCAGAACAGCTCCCGGAGCCACGACAGAAACCAGACACACAGCGTACTCCATTCTGGAACGGCTGGACCAGCTAAGAGACTCCGCTGTGGTGAGGTCCCTGAGAGGCGCATGGTTCCCCAGGCCACGGCGGCTGGCGGCCGGAGCCCCTCCCTCCCTCCTTTCCGGGCCAGCTGGGAGCTTTGGATCGGCAGTTCTCCAAGCTGCGGCGGCCAGCGCCCCTCCCCCATGCGTGGCTTCCCGGGCCGGCTGGGAGCCTGGGAACAGTGGTTCCCCAAGCTGCGGTGGTCAGCAACCGCAGGCCCTTCCACACACGTGGCTTCCCAGGCAGGTTGGGAGCCTCGGAAGAGCAGTTCCCCAAGCCACGGCGGCTGGCGACCCTCCCCCACAGGTGACTTCCTGGAGGGAAAAGAAAGAGTCTCCAACAGTAGTAGAGACTGAGCCCAACCTAACACCGATAGTGGCATTAATGAACAACTTCTGACTACTAAAAATAGGCCCTCAGGCAGGCAAAACTGATCAAGGCAGAAGTCGCCGATTGGGCTAACTGAAAAAGAGGAAAGGGGGTGAAACAGAGCCTTCTGCGGCTGTTTCTACAGAGGCTCCATTGCCTCTGGGCTCAGCGCTGGGATTACACAGGTTACAACTGCCCTGAACACAGAAACAGGCTGCTTTCAGGGCTCTCTACCACCTGAACCTTCCCCGCTGGAGGGGTGAAATGCAACTCAGGTGGAATCCCTCTCTCAATTCAGATCCCAGGGCTTCACAATTTGAAGCCATTAAAACCAACCTACAACCTTTCCTCTGTCTCCACCACACACCCAGCAGTGAGAGTCTTCCAAAGTTAAAGGAGCCACAACATCTTTTGCTGGTGGGACCCGCAGACAGACAAGCACCACATACTGGGCAGGATAAGAAAAACAGAGCCCAGAGACTTCACAGGAAAGTCTTTCAACCTGCTGGGTCCCACACTCAGGGAAATCTGATTAAATGCCCAGACGCCAGCAAAAAATAACAAATCACACCAGGAAAATTGAAGATATGGCCCAGTCAAAGGAACAAACCAATAGCGCAAATGAGATACAGGAGCTGAGACAACTAATTCTGAATATACGAACAGAAATGGAAAACCTCTTCAAAAACCAAATCAATAAATTGAGGGAGGACATGAAGAAGGCATGGGATGAACAAAAAGAAGAAATGGAAAGTCTGAAAAAACAAATCACAGAACTTATGGGATTGAAAGATACAGTAGAAGAGATGAAAAAAACAATGGAAACCTACAATGGTAGATTTAAAGAGACAGAGGCTAGAATTAGTGAACTGGAGGATGGAACATCTGAAATCCAAAAAGAAACAGAAACTATAGGGAAAAGAATGGAAAAACTTGAGCAGGGAATCAGGGAACTGAATGACAATATAAAGCGCACAAATATACGTGTTGTGGGTGTCCTAGAAGGAGAAGAGAAAGGAAAAGGAGGAGAAAAACTAATGGAAGAAATTATCACTGAAAATTTCCCAACTCTTATGAAAGACCTAAAATTACAGATCCAAGAAGTGCAGCACACCCCAAAGAGAATAGACCCAAATAGGCATTCTCCAAGACACTTACTAGTTAGAATGTCACACGTCAAAGAGAAAGAGAGGATCTTGAAAGCAGCAAGAGAAAAACAATCCATCACATACAAGGGAAACCCAATAAGACTATGTGTAGATTTCTCAGCAGAAACCATGGAGGCTAGAAGACAGTGGGATGATATATTTAAATTACTAAAAGAGAAAAACTGCCAACCAAGACTTCTATATCCAACAAAATTGTCCTTCAAAAATGAGGGAGAAATTAAAACATTTTCAGACAAAAAGTCACTGAGAGAATTTGTGACCAAGAGACCAGCTCTGCAAGAAATACTAAAGGGAGCACTAGAGTCAGATATGAAAAGACAGAAGAGAGAGGTATGGAGAAGAGTGTAGAAAGAAGGAAAATCAGATATGATATATATAATACAAAAGGCAAAATGGTAGAGGAAAGCATTACCCAAACAGTAATAACACTAAATGTTAATGGATTGAATTCCCCAATCAAAAGACATAGACTGGCAGAATGGATTAAAAAACAGGATCCTTCTATATGCTGTCTACAGGAAACACATCTTAGACCCAAAGATAAACATAGGTTGAAAGTGAAAGGTTGGGAAAAGATATTTCATGCAAATAACAACCAGAAAAGAGTAGGAGTAGTTATACTAATATCCAACAAATTAGACTTCAAATGTAAAACAGTTAAAAGAGACAAAGAAGGATACTATCTACTAATAAAAGGAACAATTAAACAAGAAGACATAACAATCATAAATATTTATGCACTGAATCAGAATGCCCCAAAATACATGAGGAATACACTGCAATCACTGAAAAGGGAAATAGACACATCCACTATAATAGTTGGAGATTTTAATTCACCACTCTCATCAATGGACAGAACATCTAGACAGAGGATCAATAAAGAAACAGAGAATTTGAATATTACAATAAATGAGCTAGACTTAACAGACATTTATAGGACATTACATCCCACAACAGCAGGATACACCTTTTTTTCAAGTGCTCATGGATCATTCTCAAAGATAGACCATATGCTGGGTCACAAAGCAAGTCTCAACAAATTTAAAAAGATTGAAATCATACACAACACTTTCTCAGATCATAAAGGAATGAAGTTGGAAATCAATAATAGGCAGAGTGCCAGAAAATTCACAAATACGTGGAAGCTCAACAACACACTCTTAAACAACGAGTGGGTCAAGGAAGAAATTACAAGAGAAATTAGTAAATACCTAGAGGTGAATAAAAATGAAAACACGACATATCAAAACCTATGGGACGCAGCAAAGGCACTGCTAAGAGGGAAATTTATTGCCCTAAATGCCTATATCAGAAAAGAAGAAAAGGCAAAAATTCAGGAATTAACTGTCCACTTGGAAGAACTGGAGAAAGAACAGCAAAATAATCCCAAAGCAAGCAAAAGGAAAGAAATAACAAAGATTAGAGCAGAAATAAATGAAATTGAGAACACGAAAACAATAGAAAATCAATAAGACCAGAAGTTGGTTCTATGAGAAAATCAATAAGATTGATGGGCCCTTAGCAAGATTGACAAAAAGAAGAAGAGAGAGGACACAAATAAATAAGATCAGAAATAGAAGAGGAGACATAACCACTGACCTCACAGAAATAAAGGAGGTAATAACAGGATACTATAAACAACTTTACACTAATAAATACAACATGTAGATGAAATGGACAAGTTCCTGGAAAGGCATGAACAACCAACTTTGACTCAAGAAGAAATAGATGACCTCAACAAACCAATCACAAGTAAAGAAATTGAATTAGTCATTCAAAAGCTTCCCAAAAGGAAAAGTCCAGGACCAGACGGCTTCACATGTGAATTCTACCAAACATTCCAGAAAGAATTAGTACCAGCTCTGCTCAAACTCTTCAAAAAAATCGAAGTGGAGGGAAAGCTACCTAATTCATTCTATGAAGCCAACATCACCCTCATACAAAAACCAGGCAAAGATATTACAAAAAAAGAAAACTACAGGCCAATCTCTCTAATGAATATAGATGCAAAAATTCTCAATAAAATTCTAGCAAATCGTATCCAACAACACATTAAAAGAATTATACATCATGACTAAGTAGGATTCATCCCAGGTATGCAAGGATGGTTCAACATAAGAAAATCAATTAATGTAATACACCATATCAACAAATCAAAGCAGAAAAATCACATGATCATCTCAATTGATGCAGAGAAGGCATTTGACAAGATTCAACATCCTTTCCTGTTGAAAACACTTCAAAGGATAGGAATACAAAGGAACTTCTTTAAAATGATAGAGGGAATATATGAAAAACCCACAGCTAATATCATCCTCAATGGGGAAAAATTGAAAACTTTCCCCCTAAGATCAGGAACAAGAAAAGGATGTCCATTATCACCACTATTATTCAACATCGTGTTGGAGGTTCTAGCCAGAGCAATTAGACAAGAAAAAGAAATACAAGGCATCAAAATTGGAAAGGAAGAAGTAAAACTATCACTGTTTGCAGACGATATGATACTATACATCGAAAACCCTGAAAAATCCACAGCAAAACTACTAGAGCTAATAAATGAGTACAGCAAAGTAGCAGGTTATAAGATCAACATTCAAAAATCGGTAGCATTTCTATACACTAGCAACGAACAAGCTGAGGGGGAAATCAAGAAACAAATTCCATTTACAATTGCAAGTAAAAGAATAAAATACTTAGGAATAAATTTAACTAAAGAGACAAAAGATCTATACAAAGAAAACTACAAAAAAACTGTTAAAAGAAATCACAGAAGACCTAAATAGATGGAAGGGCATACCGTGTTCATGGATTGGAAGACTAAATATAGTTAAGATGTCAATCCTACATAAATTGATTTACAGATTCAATGCAATACCAATCAAAATCCCAACAACTTATTTTTCAGAAATAGAAAAACCAATAAGCAAATTTATCTGGAAGGGCAGGGTGCCCCAAATTGCTAAAAGTATCTTGAGGGAAAAAAACGAAGCTGGAGGTCTCGCGCTGCCTGACTTTAAGGCATATTATGAAGCCACAGTGGTCAAAACAGCATGGTACTGGCATAAAGATAGATATATTGACCAATGGAATCGAATAGAGTGCTCAGATATAGACCCTCTCATCTATGGACATTTGATCTTTGATAAGGCAGTCAAGCCAACTCACCTGGGACAGAACAGTCTCTTCAATAAATGGTGCCTAGAGAACTGGATATCCATATGCAAAAGAATGAAAGAGGACCCGTATCTCACACCCTATACAAAAGTTAACTCAAAGTGGATCAAAGATCTAAACATTAGGTCTAAGACCATAAAACAGTTAGAGGAAAATGTAGGGAGATATCTTATGAATCTTACAATTGGAGGCGGTTTTATGGACCTTAAACCTAAAGCAAGAGCACTGAAGAAAGAAAGAAATAAATGGGAGCTCCTCAAAATTAAACACTTTTGTGCATCAAAGAACTTCATCAAGAAAGTAGAAAGACAGCCTACACAATGGGAGACAATATTTGGAAACGACATATCAGATAAAGGTCTAGTATCCAGAATTTATAAAGAGATTGTTCAACTCAACAACAAAAAGACAGCCAACCCAATTACAAAATGGGAAAAAGATTTGAAAAAACACCTACCAGAAGAGGAAATACAAATGGCCAAAAGGCACATGACCAATGGAATCGAATAGAGTGCTCAGATATAGGCCCTCTCATCTATGGACATTTCTTATGTTGAACCATCCTTGCATACCTGGGATGAATCCTACTTGGTCATGATGTATGATTCTTTTAATGTGTTGCTGGATTCGATTTGCTAGAATTTTGTTGAGGATTTTTGCATCTATATTCATTAGAGAGATTGGTCTGTAGTTTTCTTTTTTTGTAATATCTTTGCCTGGTTTTGGTATGAAGGTGATGTTGGCTTCATACAATGAATTAGGTAGCTTTCCCTCCACTTCGATTTTTTTGAAGAGTTTGAGCAGAGCTGGTACTAATTCTTTCTGGAATGTTTGGTAGAATTCACATGTGAATTGTCCTGGCCATTAGAGAAATGCAAATCAAAACCACAATGAGATATCAGGCTCAATGTCCCTGGCCATTAGAGAAATGCAAATCAAAACCACAATGAGATATCATCTCACACCCACCAGAATGGCCATTATCAACAAAACAGAAAATGACAAGTGCTGGAGAGGATGTGGAGAAAGAGGCACACTTATCCACTGTTGGTGGGAATGTCAAATGTTGCAACCACTACGGAAGGCAGTTTGGCGGTTCCTCAAAAAACTGAATATAGAATTGCCATACGACCCAGCAATACCATTGCTAGGTATCTACTCAGAGGAATTAAGGGCAAAGACACAAACGGACATTTGCACACCAATGTTTATAGCAGCGTTATTTACAATTGCAAAGAGATGGAAACAGCCAAAGTGTCCTTCAACAGATGAGTGGCTAAACAAACTGTGGTATATACATACGATGGAATATTATGCAGCTTTAAAATAGAATAAACTTATGAAGCATGTAATAACATGGATGGACCTAGAGAACATTATGCTGGATGGACTAGCCAAAAACTAAAGGACAAATACTGTATGGTCCCACTGATGTGAACCGACATTAGAGAATAAACTTGGAATATGTCATTGGTAACAGAGACCAGCAGGAGTTAGAAATAGGGTAAGATAATGGGTAATTGGAGCTGAAGGGATACAGACTGTGCAACAGGACTAGATACAAAAACTCAAAAATGGACAGCACAATACTACCTAATTGTAACGTAATTATGTTAAAACACTGAATGAAGCTGCATCTGAGGTATAGTTTTTTTTGTTTGTTTGTTTGTTTGTTTTTAAATATATATTTTTTGTATTTTTTATTTTTTCTCTATATTATCATTTTATTTTTTTTTGTTGTCTTGCTATTTCTTTTTCTAAGTCGATCCAAATGTACTAAGAAATGATGATCATACATCTATGTGATGATATTAAGAATTACTGATTGCATATGTAGAATGGAATGATTTCTAAATGTTGTGTTAGTTAATTTTTTTTTAATTAATAAAAAAAAGTGACTCAGGAAGAAATGGATATGCTGAGTTGCTCTATATCTATTAAGAATTTTGCATTTGTAATTGAAAGCCTCCCAATCAAAAGAACTCCATATCCAGATGTTGTCATAGGTGAATTACATAAAATAGTTAAGGAAGAAATAATACCAGCTCTACAGAAGCACTTTCAAAAAATAGAGGAGGAACAAACATTTCCCATCATTTTAGGAGGCCAATATTACACCGACACCAAAACAAACCAAAGACATTATGAGGAAAGAAAACAACAAATCACCATTCTCATGGAACCAAGATGAAAATTCCTTAACCAAATATTAATTAATCAATTCCAGCAATATAGAGAGAATGATACCTCTTAACCAATGTTATGGATTAATCTGTGTCCTTCAAAAAGATAAGCTCAAGTCCTCATATCTGGTCCCATGAATGTGAAGATGGAAATAGGATCTTAGAAGACATGGTTAGTTAAGATGAGGCCACACTGGATGTGAGTGGGCCCTCCTTATAAGGAGAAGAATTTGAAAAAAGTCAGTCACAGAGAGACAGAAGGGAGAACACCAGATGGTAACTGAAAATGGCATGGATTACCAGCAAACCACTAGACACCAGAAGAGGTGTGGAACAGATACTTCCCTACAGACTTTTAAGTACGACCCTGCTGACACATTGATTTCAGATGTCTAACCCCCTGCACTGTGAAACAATACATTTCTGTTGTATTCGGCCACCTAATTGGTGGTACTTTGTATGGCAACTCTAGCAAACTAAGACAGCCAACTGGTGTTTATTTCAGGAATGAAAGGATGGTTCAGATTTGAAAATCTCTTAGCACAATTCACTATATTAGAATAAACAAAAAAAAATCAATAGATGCAGAAAAACATTTGACATATTTCCACATACAGGTGGGGATGGGCAGCTATGGGATGCAAGTTGCATCACTGAGTTTCTCTCCTTGAGGCAAGAGGACTTTTGTAACCTGGATTAGTCAGTTATTAGCTGTGGACCATGAAGTGGTTCATATCAGGAAAGGGCTAAAATTAAATTTCTAAAGAATAAGGGCAGCAGGGAGGAGAGCAGCTGGGTAATGTGTGCTCTGCCCAGTGAAAGATTTCTTTATGGGACATCACAACATCACCTTAAGTAGGAAATGTTTTATCTGTTTAATCATAACACTTTAGGATATTCCACGATCAGTCACTGCCTGCTTCAGGACAAGACATAGGTGAGCAGGTGGTTCATAGTTCGTTACAGAACAGGATTGCTTGTGGAAATACACGTAGAATATTTGGCTACATATAGAATTCCCACAATCAGGAATAAGCAATGCTGACTAGAATTCAAGACTGTGACTGCCGTCTTTCCTGTCTCTGCCCCACAAATCCTCTCATGAACCATGATGTGGTGCAGATACAGAAACCAGCTGTGATCTTACTAACCATACCTTCCTGCTTCCTTTTCTGCTCTTTGGGATCCTTGATTTTGGCAGTTCCCATACATATTAGGAAAAAATATTATGATGCTATAAAAATAAAAAGAATAAGGAAGATTTCTATGGACTGATCTGAAAATATCTCAATATATTATGTGAAAAAGGCAAGATGCGTAATATGCATACAGAATACAGCTTTTGTGGTACAGAAGTGGATCAAATAATAAAATATGGTCATATTTACAAAACAAGTAAAAAAAGGATTAAGGAGAAACTGAAAAAAAAAGCTTGCTATAAGAAAGTAGAGGTGCTGAAGCCAAGTGGAAAAAAACAGGAGTGGAAGTTTAAATTCTTAATATATGAGTTTTATGTTGTTGGGATGTTTAAACCATGTGAATTTATTACATATAAGTTTTAATAAAAAAGAATAAAGGCTTGTAATGTGATTAAAAATTCTAGAGCAATGTAATTCAGTTTAACAATGGATGAGAGCAGTAAGTGAAAAAATAAGGTACAGATCTATTAATTAAACATTCTATCTTTTGTGAAAAAAAGAGAAAATGTGTATGTATGTGTCTGCATTTGCTAATATGTGTTTAAAAATGCAAGACAGGCAGCCAGAAGTTAATGATAATGGTTACTGATAAGTTTTGAAAGAAAATGAATGGTTGAGCATGGAATGCAAGCAAGACTTCTCTGAGTGTACATTTTTATATAACTTTTATATGCAAATGGAATGTGTAAATGAAATCCATATTTAAAAATAAAATTACATAAAAAGTGTTAAAAAGAAAATCCTAAAATTGAACACACACAAATTAACTCAATCCTATCTGATCTTATTTGAAATTCTTAATTACACAGAAACAATAATTATTTCAAGCAATCTTTGAACATAATGCCTCATCTATACCTCCTGTCTTAGTTTCCCTCGCTGCTGAAGAAATACCATACAATGGGTTGGCTTAAACATTGGGAACTTATTGGCTCATTGTTTTGAAGCAAGGAGAAGTCCAAAATCAAGAGATCATCAAAGCCACGCTTTCTCCCAGAACACCACAGTCTTCTGGAACTGGCTACCTCCATATTTGGTCCTTAGCTTTCTCTTCACATGGCAACGCACACAGCAACCTCTCCTGGCTCCTCTTTCCACTGACTTCCAGCTGCTGGGAACTACCTTATGACTTTCTTTCTCTGTGTCTGAATTTCAATTTCTCCTTATGCAGGACTTTAGTAATAGGATTATGACCCATATCAATTCAGTTAGGCAGCACCTTAATTGAAGCAACCTCATCAAAAGGTCCTATATCTGATGGGTTCACACACACCCAGGATATAATGAGTTTAATAATATGCACCCCATATTTTCTGGGGTATATATCTTCAAACTGTCACACCTCCTGATTGAAAAAAAAAAACAACACACTTCACTTAGTAGGTTATTGCTGATAGCAATATTAATAATGAATAATGGGGTGATCTTAAATTATTTTTTGTGTGTGTTAGGATAAAACTATAAGAAAGAATATTAACTATTAGAACACAATGCTTTAGTGTAAGAAAAGATAAACTCAATTATAAAATTAAAATAATTCAAGAAAAGAACATTGTTAAATATGCATTGAAAACATCAATATTAACTCATAATATTTAAAAATGCATACTTATTACTCCATTCCTGAAAGAGCCCAGAAGCAATGATGCTCCATTAGCAACAAACTTGCCTACTGTCATATTTGGCTTCTAAGAATCAGTTACCACTTGAAAGGAAGCTAGACTCATAAAAGAAATGACTGACTCCAGGTCTGAGACAAGGAAAGTACAAGGTGAGCTTGTAATATTTTATATCAGAAAATAAGGAAAGTCTCAAAGATGATGGGGACATACCAAAATGATTCAGGAGCCAGTTGAAGAAACATTAGAGATAGTACATAGTGAAAAATCCTATGATAATGCTGTGGATTCATTTAAGCATACCCTAAAAAATGGTGGCATTTCTAGGTCTTCAGATGAACCCAAAGGAGCACCTATAAGAAAACCTGTTAAGAAGTATATATACATACACACAAAACTCCATTGAAATGGTGGAAAGTGGGTGACAAATGTTCTGCTATTTGCTCAGAATCTGGGTGCATTTACCCAACTACCATTATTTCCATTGATTTTTGAAGAGCAACTTTGTGCTGTGGCTTAAACTGCATATGGATATAGGAGAAAATTTGACTACCTATATAATTTACTGTTCCCAACCTTTGAAGGAATTAATAATATAGAAAAGAAAGCTCAGGCAAATGAAAACGAACGTCAAATTTCAACAGATGAAAGCAAGAACTCCTACAGATCTCCTGGAAATAAAATATGTAATATCAAGTCAAAAGCTGTTCCATGGAATTCTTATATACTTCCACCATCTCACATTCCAGGGTTGAGACTTGGACCCAGAAAGTCAGGCTTAAAATTCCATGTCCCACCTCCTCCAGCCCCAACGTCCTGTTTCTATCATGCAGGCTGCCTCCATGTCCTTCTGGAACACCAAGGACTCTCCTACCATCTCCCATATGTCCAGATCTTCTTGATTATTTTGATGCTTTGGGAAGTATATTAATATCTTGGTACATGAATGACAGAAAAGGTTTTGTGTGAGTTGCTTTGTTTCGGTTAGCTCCTGGCACTTAAGGAAATAGCTGTCTCATCACTAGCTGGAATTAAAATTAATGAGCAGGCAGATCAGGGACAAAATGTAGACTTAATACATTAAAATATTAGGGGTACAATGGGCAAAAAATGATTCCAGGACAAACAAAGAAATAGGAAATGATGGTCCATTCAAAGGATCAAGATAAAACTTTGGAAACTAACAACAAAGAAGGCCAGAATTTGGACATACCAGACAAAGGCTTCAAAAGATGATCCTCATATACTCAAGGAGATAAAAGGAAATATGGAGAAAGAACTAAATGATATCAGGAACATTATGGATTAACAATATGAAACCTCATTGAAGAGACAAAAATTTGAATAAGGAGCCTAACTGAAATATTAGAGTTAAAGACCACAATAACTGAAATTGAAAATTCCCTAAAGGGTTTCAACAGGCAGAAGAGGGAATCAGTGAACTCAAATATAAGACAATTAAAACGATTCTCACAGAGGAGCAGAAAGAAAAATAATTCATAAAAGCAAACAAAGCCCAAGAGACCTGTGGGACACCATCCAGTGTGCCAATATATGCAATATCAGAATCCCAAAAGGAGAAGAAAGAGGGAAAAAGCCATAAGAAATATCCAAATAAATGATGACAGAAAATTTCCCAAATTTAATGAAAATGCACATTTAAGCAGTCTAAGGAACTACAAACAGGTTAAACTCAAAAAGAAACATGCCTAGATACACAGTAGTCAAACTGTGAAATGCCATGGATAATAAGAAAGTTCTGAAAACTGCAAGAGGAGAGCAACATGTTACGTAAAGGGATCCAATGAGATTATGTGCTGATTTCCCATCAGAAACCCAGAAGTTAAAGTCAGTGGGGCAAAATATTTTAAATGTGAAGGAAAGATAACAGCCAACAAAAAATATTATATTGGGTGAAATACTTTATTGGGTGAGATATTATTATCTTTCAAAAGTAGGGGAGCAATTATGACATTCCCAGATAAACAAAAGCTTACAGTTCATTACAGGTAGAACTACCCTACAAGAAATGCTAAAAGGAGTTCTTCAGACAAAAAGGAAAGGACTCTAAGACATTAAAGGAGCATAATGATATAAAGATGATTGATAAAGGTAACCATAGCTTAACTGCAAACACCAATACTATTGTATTATTTGTAAGCAACTCCACTTTTTACTTCTTGCAGGTTCTAAAATGAAAAGGCATAAAAAGTAATGATAAGTCTGTGGTTTGGCCACATAATGTATGAAGATATAATTTGTAACAAGCACAACAAAAAGTAAAGAGATGAAGGGGTACAGGAACAGTGGTTGTGGATGCTACTGCCGTTAAGTTGATATCAAATGAGTGTGACTGTTTTAGATTTAGGATGTAAATTTAAGTCCCATGCTAACCACACAGAAAATCGCTGAAAAAATATACACAGAAGAAAAAGAGAAAGGTCTCAAAATGATACTCTACAAAAACTCAAGTGAATATGAAAGTAGGCAGTAATGGAAAAGAGCCAGGGTAGCTTTACTAATATCAGAGAAATAAGACTTTAAGTCAAATACTGCCACAAGGAACAAATGAGGGCATTACACACTAGTAAATGGGCTAATTAAACAAGAAGGCAATACAAGTGTAAATATATATGCATCTAACAGAAGAGTTCCAAAATATATGAAGCATATGTTGATAGATTTAAATGGAGATATATATGGTTTTACATTGGTAGTAAGAGAATTCAGTACTCCATAATAAAGGATAGACCTTCTAGAAGATTATTGAGAATTTGGAAGACATCAATGCTACTTTAACTAGACCTAACAGAATTATATAGAATACATTGACCAACAACACATTCTTCGTCCTTAAGGCATATGGATCATTCTCCAGGATAGACCATATTGTAGGTTACAAAATAGAGCTTAATAAATTCAAAAATATTAAAATCATATATACCAAATAGAATGAAGCTGGAAATAAACAGCAGAGGGAGAAATGGAAAATTTACAGATATGTGGAAATTAAGCAGCACACTCTTGAACACCAATGGATAAAATAAGGAAAAGGAAAATGAAAACACAAAATACCAAAAAATATGAAAGGCAGCAAAGATAGTGGTAGGAGTAAAGCTTATAGCTCTAATTTCTTTCATAAAAAAAGAAAAGGATCTCAAATCAGAGACCTAACCTCACAACTGGACAATCTAGAAAAAGGAAAAGCAAACTAAATCCAAGTAAGCAGAAGGAAGAAAATAGAAAATATTACAGTGGAGTTAAATGAAATAAATAATTTTTAAAAAGAGGGAATCAACAAAATTAGAAGTTGATTCTTTTTGAAAAGATGAAAATCTTTAGCTAGAATGACAAAATAAAAAATAAAACATGAGAGGACATAAGCAACTAAAATCAGACATTAAAGGGGGAACATTACAACCGACCCCACAGAAATAAAAAATAATGATGAATAACTGCACACCAACAAATTAGGTAGTCTAGTTAAAATGGTCAAACTCCTGGAAACAAACAAGGTACCTATATGACTCAAGGAGAAACTGAAGATCTCAATGGACCAATAACATGTAACATTATTGAATCAGTAATAAAAATCCTCCTTACAAAGAAAAGGCCAGTACAAAATGGCTTCAGTGGTAAATGCCACCAATATTTCAAGGAGAATTATCACCAATTCTGCTCAAGCACTTCCTAGAAATTGAAGAGGAAGAAACCCTTACTGTCTCATCCTATGAGGCCAACCAACATCACTCTAATACCAAAGCCAGTTATAGATACCACAAGAGAAGAAAGTTACAGACCAATGTTTCTTATAAATACAGATGTAAAAGTCCTCAAGAAATAAGAAAAACAAATTCAACAGTACATTAAAGGAATTATACACCATGATCAAGTGGGATTCACCCCAGGTATGCAAGGGTTTGTAATAAATAAATTAATCAATGTAATACACCAAATTAATAGTAAAAATGAAAAAAAGCACATGATCATCTCAATTGCCAAAGAAAAGACATTTGAAAAAAACCTGAACCTCTTCTTGATAGAACATTCACAAACTTCGGAATAGAAGAAACCATCCTCAATATGAAAAAGGGTATAATTAAAATTTCATAACTAGCTTCATTCTCAATGGGGAAAAGCTGAACGCTTGCCTCCTAAAATCTGGAACAAGACAGGGATGCCCACTGTCACCATGGCTATTCAACATTGTACTGGAAATTCTAGCCAGAGCAATTAGACAAGAAAAAGAAATAAAATGCATTCAATTTGGAAAGGAAGAAGGAACTGTTTCTCTATTTGCAAATAACATGATCCTAATAGGGAAAATACTGAAAAATCCACAACAAAATTACTACAGCTAATAAGAAAATTCATCGAAGTGACAGGGAACAAGAGCAACATGCAAAAATCAGAAGTGTTTCTGTATACATTAGAAATGAACAATACAAAAAGAAAATCAAGAAAAAAATCCCATTTGCAATAGGAATTAATAGAATCAAATACATAGGAATAAATTTAACAAAGGTTGTAAAGAATTTGTATTCTGAAAGCAACAAAACAATGTTGAAAATACAGACATACCTTGGTGATATTGTGGATTCAGTTCCAATCTACCACAATAAAAAGAATATCACAATAAATTGAGTCACACAAATGTTTTGGTTTCTCATTGCATAGAAAAGTTATGCTCACACTGTACTATTAGATGTGCAATAGTATTATGTCTAAAAAACAATATGCAGACCTTAATTAAAATGCTTTATTGTTAAAAAATGCTACCTGTTCTAGTTTGCTAACTGCTGGAATGCAATACACCAGAAACGGAATGACTTTTAAAAGGGAAATTTAATAAGTTGCTAGTTTACAGTTTTAAGGCCAAGAAAATGTCCCAGTTAAAACAAGTCTGTAGAAATGTCCAATCTAAGGCATCCAGGGAGAGATACCTTGGTTCAAGAAGGTCGATGAAGTTCAGGATCTCTCTCTCAAGTGAGAAGGTACATGGCAAACAGGGTCAGGGTTTCTCTCTCATCTGGAAAGGCATGTGACGAACACGGCATCATCTGCTAGCTTTCTCTCCTGGCTTCCTGTTTCATGAAGCTCCCCAGGAGGCATTTTCCCTCTTCATATCCAAAGATCGCTGGCTGGTAAACTCTCTGCTTCTCAAAGCTATGTCATTCTCTGTTCTCAGAATACTCTCACATTCTCCAAAATGTTTTCTCTTTATCCAGTAAACTAATCAAAACCCACCCGAATGGGTGGAGACACATCTCCACCTAATCCATCTTAACAATCACATCTCCAGGGAGATGACCTAATTACAGTTTCAAACATACAGTACTGAATAGGGAATAGAAGAAATGGCTGCCTTTACAAAATGGGATTAGGATTAACACATGGCTTTTCTAGGGTGCATACATCCTTTCAAATCAGCACATTACCCATCATCTGAGCTTTCAGCCATAATCACTTTGCTGATGGAGTGTCTTGCCTTGTATTGATGGCTGTTGACAGATCAGGAAATGAATGCTAAAGGATGGGATGGCTATGGCAATTTCTTAAAATAACACAAAAAGATGATTGCTACATCAACCAACTCTTCCTTTCATGAAAGATTTCTCTGTAGCATGTGATACTTTTTGATAGCATTTTACCCACCAGAGAGCTACTTTCAAAATTGTATTCGGTCTTCTCAAACCCTGCCTCTGCTTTATCAACTAAGTTTACATAATATTATAAATCCTTATTGTCATTTCAACAATGTTCACAGCTTCTTCACCAGTAGATTCCATCTCCAGAAACCACCTTCTTTGCTCTCCCAGAAGCAAATCCTCATCTGTTAAAGTTTTATCATGAGATTGTAGTAAATTGATCATATCTCCAGGCTCCATTTGTAACTCCAGTTCTCTTGCTATTCCACGACATCTGCAGTTACTTCCTCCACTGAAGTCTTGAACCCCTCAAAATTATCATAAATGTTGAGATCAGCTTCTCCCAAACTCCTGTTAATGTTGATATTTTTACCTCCTCCCATGAATCACAATGTTCTTAGTGGCATCTGGAATGGTGAATTATTTCTAGAAAGTTTTCAAGTGACTTTGTCTAGATCCATCAGAGGAATCATTATCTACGACAGGTATAGCCTTAAAAAATGAGATTCTTAAATAATAATACTTGAAAGTAGAAATGACTACTTGATCCATGCAGAATGGATGTTGCATTAGCAGAAAAGAAAACAACATTAATCTCTTTTTAAATCTCCATCAAAGCTCTTGGATGATCAGTGTATTGTCAATGAGCAGTAATATTTTGAAATGAATCTTTTTTTCTGAACAATAGGTCTCAAAAGTGGGCTCAAAATATGCAGTCAACCATGTTGTAAACAGATGCACTGTCATCTATGCTTTTTGTTTCATTTATAAAGCACAGATAGATTAGATGTAGCATAATTCTCAAGGGCTCTAGAATTTTTAGAATAGTAAATAAGCATTGACTTCAACTTAGAGTGACCAGTTGCATTGGATCCTAGCAAGAAGTCAGTCTGTCTTTTGAAGATTTGAAGCCAGACATTGACTTCTCCTTTCTAGCTATAAAAGTCCTAGAGGGCATTTTTTTTTTCAATAGAAATCTGTTTCATTGACTTGGAAAATCTGTTGCTCATCATAGAGGTTTTCAAAAATGATCTTAGCTAGATCTTCTGTACAACTTGCTGCAGCTTCTACATCAACACTTGCCACTTCACCTTGCCCCTTTATGTTATATGCATGGCTTATTTCTTTAAACCTCATAAATCGACTTCTTCTATCCTCAAACTTCTTCAGCTTCCTCACCTCTCTCAGCACTCACAGAATTGAAGAGAGTTAGGGTCTTGCTCTGGATTAGGCTTTGGCTTAAAGGAACATTGTGGCTGGTTTGATTTATACAGACCACTAAAACTTTCTCCATCTCAGCAATAAAACTATTTTGCTTTCTTATAATTTGTGTATTCACTTGAGTAGCATTTTTTTAACAACTAGTTGCCTATTGGTCTGACCAACTTCATGACACATTCTTTTTTTTAATGCAATTTTGTTGCAATATATTCACACACCAAATAATCTGTCCAATGTATGAAATCAGTGGCTCACAGTATCATCACACATTTGTGCATTCATCATCACAGTCAATTTTAGAACATTTTCATTACACCAAGAAAAAAAATAAGAATAAAAAAGAATACCAAGAACATCCCATACCATTTATCCCTCTTATTATTTATTTATTTGTCTTTATCTTCCAACTCATCTGTCCATACACTGGATAAAGTGTCAGTCACAAGGTTCTCGCAATCACATGGTCACACCATAAAAGCTATATAATTATGCACTTATCAAGAATCCAGTCTACTGAATTACAGTTCAACAGTTCCAGGTATTTTCTTCTAGTTATTCTAATACACTAGAAACTGAAAAGGACTATCCATATAATACATAAGAAAACTCTCCAGAATAACCTCTTGACTCTATTTGGAGTCTCTCAGCCATTGACACTTTGTTTTCTTTCTTCCTTTTGGTCAAGAAGGCATTTCAATCCCACGATGGCAGGGTCAGGCCCATTCCTGGGAGTCATGTCCCATGTAGGGGGGATGGCAGTGCGTTTATATGCAGAGTTGGCTGACAGAGAGAGGCCACATCTGAGCAACAAAAGAAGTTTTCTGGGGTTGACTATTAGATATAATTATAAGTAAGCTTATATTCTTCTTTCCAGGAATGTTTCATAAAGGCAGGCCCTAAGATCATGGGATTGACTTACTAATAGGGAGTCCCTAATGCTTTTAAGAATATCATGAATTCTGGAGATGGAAAAGTTTAATATTTCCACTCAAGTCCCTCATGGGGACTTTGCAAAAACTTTTTTATTTTCTGCCCAACAAATGGAGTAGTACTTTTAATTTCCTTCAACAACTTTTTGCATTAGCAATTTGGTTAACTGGTGCGAGAGACCTAGCTTTTGGCCTATTTTGGTTTTCCTTGTGCCTTCTTCGCTAAGTTTAGTTAATTTTAGCTTTTGATTTAAAATGAGATATGTGTTACTCTCTCTTTCATTTGAATGATTAGTGGTCGTTGTAGGGTTACCAATTGGCCTAATTTCCATATTGTTGTGCCTCAGGGAATAGAGACACCTGAAGAGATGGAGAGAATAGTCAGTGAGTGGAGCAGTCAGAACACATACGAGATTTATCAATTAAGTTTGCTATTTTATATGGGCATGGTTTGTGGTGCCCAACACAATTCTATCAAAGATCACAGATCACCATAACAGATGTAAAAATAATGAAACAGTCTGAAATATTGTGAGAGTTACCAAAATGGGGCACAGACACAAAGTGAGCACATGTTCTTTGAAAAATGGTGCTGATTGACTTGCTCAATGCAGGATTGCCACAAACCTTTAATTTGTAAAAAATGCAGTATCTGTGAAACATCATAAAGCAAAGCATAATAAAACCACATGTCGGAGTTGGGTTCAAGTGTCAACTTGGCCAGGTGAAGGTACCTAGTTCTGTTGCTGTGGACATGAGCCAATAGCATGTGAAGCTCATTTGTGGCTGATTACATGTGCAGTTGGCTAGGAGGCGTGCCTGCTGCAATGAATGATGTTTGAGTTCATTGGCTGATGCTTAATGAGAGAGCGCAACATAGCACAGACCAAGCAGCTCAGCATACCTCATCTCAGCACTCAACAGCTCAGCCCAGGCCTTCAGAGATGCAAAAAAGAATCACCCCAGAGAAAGTTGTTGGAACCCAGAGGCCTGGAGAGAAGGCCAGCAGAGATTGCCTTGTGCCTTCCCACGTAAGAAAGAACTTCAGTTGAAAGTTAGTTGCCTTTCCTCTTAAGACCTATACATTAACTAAATAAATCCCCTTTTATTGAAAGCCAATCCATCTCTGATGTGTTGCATTCTGGCAGTTAGCAAATTAAAATACCACATATGCCTGTATTCAGAGAAGATGCTAAATAAATGGAGGACATTCCATGTTCATGGATGGAAGATTTTAAATGCCCTTAAGTTGTCAATTCTACCCAAAGTGAGTTACAGATTTAAAACAACCCCCATCTGGGGGTGTAAGGGTAGTTTCAGTGGTAGAATTCTCGCCTGCCATGCTGAAGACCTGGGTTTGATTCCTGGTCCATGCACTTCCCCAAATAAAACAAACAAACAAACAAAAATTCACCAAATGGTGCTGCAATATTGGGATACTCATATGGAAAAATAATGATATGTGACCCCTACATACAGCATACAAAAAAACACAACAATCAAAATTCTAATAATCAAATTTACATGGAATAGTAAGGGGCCCCAGAAAGCCAAAACATTTAGAAAAAGAAGAATGAAGTTGGAGGGCAAAATCTTCCTGATTTTAAAACAGAGTGATGGAACTATTTTGATAATGGATGGTGGTGATAGTAGCACAACATTGTGCATGTAATTAACAGCACTGAAAAATATTACTGAATGTGATTAAAAAGGGAAATTTTAGGTTGTGTATGTGGTAACAGAACAATTTTTTTAAAAATTATGAAACTACACTACACAAGCAGTGAACTATAAGTTAAACCATGGACTATAGCTAATAGTACAATTATAAAAAAGTGCTATCATAAATGGTAACAAATGTTCCACACCAATACAAGAGGTTAATAATAGGGTAGCATATTGGAATCCTGTATTTTAAGCATAATTGTTCTGTAAATCCACAACTTTTCTAATAAAAAAAAAAGACTGTGTTACAAAGTTACAGTCAACAAAAAACATGAAACTGGTACACAACCAAGCATATAGACCAATGGAATTGAGTTGAGAATTCAGAAATCAACCCTCACATTTATGGCCATCTGATATTTGACCAATTTGCCAAGTCCACTTAATAAGGAAAGAAAAGCCTCTTCAACAAATGGTGCTGGGAAAATTGGATGTCCATATGCAAAAGAATGAAGATGGGCCCCTATCTTACATCATATACAAAAATTGACTCAAAATGGATCAAAGCCCTACTTATAAGAGCCAATTATAAATTTATATTTTATTATGTATAAAATTTACTTATTTATTTATACAATTTTAATTAAATTTTTATTAAAATTTATTTATTTATAAAATAAATAAATAAATAAATTTATTTATTTATAAAATTGTAAAATTCCTAGAATAAAACAGGGAACCATCTTCAGGACCTTGTGTTAGGCAATAGTTTGCACTAAAATGCATGCTTTACACCCCCCCAAAAAAATTAGATAAATGAGACTTTCTCAGAATTAAAAACTCCTGGGCATCTAAGGGGCTTTATCAGGAAATTAAAGCAACAACCTACAGAATTGGGGAGATTGTTGGATTACGGTTTAATAGCCTGAATATATTTTAAGAAGTTTATAACACAATAAAGGCAATATCCCAATTAAAAAATGGTCAAAGTACTTTCATAGATCTTCACCCTAAGAAAGTATACAAATGTCCAAAAATCATATGCAAACACGCTCAACATCATTAGGCATTAGGGGAACATAAATTAAAAACTCATTGTGATTCCATTTACAGCAAATAAAAAGACTACTATTAAAAAAATAATGTGTTGGCAAGAATATGGAGAAACAGGAACACTCAACCATTTCTGATGAAATGTACAATGGTACAGGTGCTGTGGAAAACAGTGTGGTGGCTTCTCAGAAATTTGAATGCTATAGAATTACCACATTACCTAGCACTCCCACATCTACTTACAGACCCCAAAGAATTGCAAGCAGAGAGTCAGATAGCTTCACAGAGATGTTCACAGCGGCATTATTCATAATTGCCAAAAGACGGAATTGCAAAAAGATGTCCATCAACAGATGAACGGATAAACGAAATATGGTCTAGCCATACAATGGTGTATTGTTCAACCATAAAAGGAATGAAATTCTGATGCATTTCTTCCAAATAAATCAGATGCAAAAAGACAAATACTGTATGATTTGACTTATATGAAATAATAAGAATATGCAAATTCATAGTATCAAAAAATAGGACACAGGTTAAAGGGTCAGAGTGAAGGTAGGAATGGGGATTTAATGCTTAATTATCAGAGTTTCTGTTTGGAGTAACGGACAGTGGTGTTGGCAGTACAGCACTGTAAATGTAATCAACCTCGCTGAATTACTTATCTGAATGTGCCTTAAAGGGGGCATTTCACATTGTCTATATAGTATCAGAATAAAAATTTTACAAGACCTTAGAGCTGTATAACACAAACAGTGAGCTCTAATGTAAACTGTGGACTATAGTTAATAATATAATTATAATAATACTCTTTCATCATTTGTAACAAAATGCCACACTGCTAAATGTTAATACTGAAAATGCCTGTGTGAGTGAGTTATATGGAAACTCTGTGCCTTCTGCGTGATTGTTCTGTAAACCTACAATTTCTTAATAAAAACATAAAAATAAAAATAAACATTTAACTGGAATTTAATCAAGCATTTTTATCTACTGTCCCACTCAGAGGAAATAAAGGGGAAAGAGCAACAGAGTTAACTCAAAGCACAAAAGGAATGATCAGAACACAGAATGTTTGATGTGTACAAGATAGCTGTCCTCATTCCTTCCCAAAATCAATGACATGAAAGGAGAAAGGGGAAGGAGTGGGTAACTACTTTAGATTAAAAGAGACTTACAATCATAACAGCTAAGTCACTGTTGCATTCTTGATCGGATGGTTTGAAAAAACATCTAAAAAGCTGTGGTGAGATGGGGAGGAACATTGGGGAAATTTAAATATGGACTGGATTTTAAATGAGATTAGATAATCATTGCTAATTTTATGAACTGCGGTAAGAGTATTTTAATTTACAGGAGAATGCCACTCTTTTCATAGATTTGCACACTGAAGTATTTAAGAGTGGAGTTTTACAATGCCTCTAACATATTTTTAAATGGTTTACCAAAATATACAGAGACAGCGAGAGTGAGACAGAGAGAGGAAACAAATATGACAAATGTTAAAAAATGTTTGCTGTCTAGGTCAGGATATAGTGTGTTTATTTTGTTCTCCTTCCAAGTTTTTTGAATGTATGAAAATTTTGAAAACTTGGTGAGAAATTTAAGTTTCTCCTTTACTTATTAAATGAACTCCAAATGAAAGTCAAAACATTTTTTGTCTAATACATAGAAGCTGATCAGTAAAGATTTGTTGACTTTAAGATGTCACCTGTTAATTAATTATGGACAAGAGAGAAATTGCTTATTGATTAGATTTTCTGAGAAAAATATGCCCCATAAATATTTTGGTCATAGAAAAATGTGAAAGCAAAATACCTTTTCATTTTCAAATAGTTTGCTATTTTTTTGTGTGTGTGCATATTTTTAAAAAGTCTTTAAATTAACATTTTTCATATTTCATTTATGCTTAAAAGAAACCTTATGATTTTCAAAATGCTTTAAATGGTTAAAAAGATTAAATTAAATTTAAGAGATTTTACAACATTTATGAGAACTAGGCAATAGTTTTGTGACTACTATCGTTAGGTATGCACCTAGAATTTTGGTTTGGTAACTACAGTGCTTGGTATTTAACATCATATTTTTACAGTTCAGCAATTGCATCGTGCTATCTTGCAGCCAAGAGAAGTAGCCAACTATTTTTCTTCCCCTTTTTTTCGACGACTGTTAAACTTTTGTATTGAATTAAATGCAGTTGCAAATTTCAATGAATATAGAAAGTAGGTCTTTCTGGCTTTGAACCTTGCTACAAAGTGTTTATATAATTCTCCTCCATACTTTTACTCTTTCCCCTTTTCTTCCTTTCCCCAATTCACAGCTCTACCGTAAATTCAATCTCTCTACAGCATCTTAAAAAACGGGTTTGGGTACAGGCACAAGTGACTGAGATTGTCCATTGTAAAAAGATTAGAGAAAGGGATATTTCTGGGAGATTAAAGACAAAGTTTAAAGGTCACAGGTTTCTGCAGGCACAGGTTTATTTTCCACTTGCACTACTTTCCCCTCTCTCTTTCTAGAGAGTTCTGTGCTCCACACATTTACATCAAGCCCCTCTCTGCTTTGCCCCCCCCCCATCTTTTCCCTCCATCCTTCCCTAGAGTTATTTTCATGCAGCGTCACTGAACCCAATGACAAGTACAGCTGTCATCCATCTCCTCACTGGCCACTGTGCCACCTCTGCCCGTACCTTCTTTGGACCCCATTTGTCCCTGAAGACCTGAGCTATACCCAGAGGTCACAGCGCGTGACCAGCCTAAAGACGTGAAGAAATCATGAGACTGAATGTACTGAAAAATCCCCTTGGGACGTGCTAGGTGCCATGTAGCTACACTCAACTTATTCAAATTGTAAAAATCAATCTTATGGGGAGTGTGAGGGTAGTTCAGTGGTGGAATTCTCACCTGCCATGCGGGAGATTCAGGTTCGATTCCTGGTTCATGCACTTCCCAAACAAACAAACGAAAAACCAACAAACAAAAATTCAACCAATGGTGCTGCAATAAGGGGATACGCACATGGAAAAAGAATGAAATGTGAACCCAGTCATATAGCATACAAAAAAAAAAGAGAAATCAATCTTGTGATATCCTAACCTGACCTTTAAATGATATTTCATTAGAAAAGCCTCACAGAAGTCAATTCTCTAGGTTTATGGAAAGGCTTCCAAGTTATGTGCAAAGTAAGGGAAGCCACATCATCTCCTTTGAAACTTCTCTGGTCCTTAAAATCACATAGTATATCAAATGCAAAACCAAATTGTACTATAGCAACGTATTGTTGCTGTATACATATAGCAACATGGAACATTAATACGTGTTAGCAACAAGGAAGAGATCCAGGGTTCCAGGACAAGTACTAAGCCTCCACCACGCAGAAATCTTTATAACTGGAAATACAGACTCCCTTTGCATAATAGCCCTCAGCACTTTATGATTTGTAACCTGGCCCAAGACATACCTTGGCAAGCACCCCCGGTCCAGGCTAGTTAATATTAAGTGTCTCTCGGAATGTTTGAATTTCTCGGACTATGCCTTTTGGTACATTCCATGATGATTTGGCAAAGTCTCCCCACCTCCCTCCTCACAGCTCTGGACTGCCATCTGAAGCGGTTCCATATGACTCAGACCGTCCTCCCTGGCCCCAGGTCTCCTGCAGAAATCGTCAGGAAGTCAGTGTCAAGTTGACTGAAGTTCAAGGGAATCATCAGGTGATAGTACATCTTCCTCAGATCATCTGTCCTGAAATAATATTTCGAGTGTCCGGGTCAAGCAATTCCCCTTGGAAGGATAAAGCAGGCATTAGAACTTGAAAAACAGAAAAGCTGGACTTCCCCCAAGAAAGAATTACAAAAGGTACCAAGTTAGTAAATACCACAAAGCCACAGACAAACCTTCGTCTCATCCTGTTCTGCTCTTTTAATTAGAAGACTCAGTATTATATGGAGTGTTCAGAAAACATCTGCTGAGCACCTACTGTGGGCAGCACAGCTTTCCTACTTCTCCTGTCCTCGCCTGCAGTTAATTATTTGTGCTGTTCCCATGAGTCCCACAAGGTAATGACCTCCGTACTTGCTGCCCACCCATTACTCAGTCCTCAGCAAATTGCTGGTAAAGAGCTGTGTCTTTTTCAACTTATTCAACATGTATACCCAGAGCAAAGTAGGGTGTCTAACTTGTAGTAGGTTCTCAATAAATAGTTGTTGAACGAGTGAGTGAATGTTAAGTAGAGGACTTGTCACACCGCTATTGGAATGCAGGGGGTGAGAATCAATCCAGTCGATGATTTGGAAGACTTAGTGGGTTGCAGGGGCTGAATTTGGAAATGTGTTTACATCACTTCAACAAACCCAACATATTATCTCCATGGGGCAGGTACCATTGTCCTTGGTTTAGAGAGTGTTATTGAGGTGAAAAGAGGTCAGAAAACACGGCCAAGATCGCACACTGGGAGAAGCAGTCAGGAATTGAGCACAGGTCTCTCTGGCACTGAAGACATCCTTTATTCTCAGGGAGCCCAGCAATTACGTGAGAGGAGGTGCATGTGGTGGAATAGTGTAGTGTCACTGTAGACGCCATCAAAACTCCTCGCTGTAATGGCTTTGAAGGATCAAATGAGGGGGGCAATTTGGCACAAGTCCATCATCAGCAGAGACCCGAGAGAGTATGTTTGGGGACACAGAGGAGCTCTGTCTAGCCAGACGACTGGCTGCATATCAAAATGGCTGGGGTTGCAAGTCCTTACGGCTATGGGAGAGGGTTTGTCTTGCTGATGGAGGGGTCTTAAAGGGATTAAAGAAAGGTGCAAAGTCAACTGGTTTTTGATCCAGAAGACTCTTCCTAACTACAATGTGAAGTGGGATTGAGCCTGGAGGCAGAAGATGCAAAAGATTCTAGTTAGGACTGGGAAGAGAGAGGAATTTAATACAGCAAGGAAAGGGCAAGAATTCAGGTTGATCACATTTCAGGGGAATGAGTAAGGAAGTCAAGAGGTTGTAGATGACTCAGAAAGCTTGGTGAGTAAACAAAGAAACATCTGTGGTAGGATAAGCTTTTGGAAGACCAAACTTTAAGCCTTGTATTTGTACCCTCTGACATTTCTACTGAATGGATGAGAAAAAAGGGCCTGGGGCACAAAGGGGATTGGCATGGCCCCTCTCATTTACTCCAGTAGAAAATCACTTCTCGAAGAAGTGGTCCAAGGACCCCTACTTCCCAGCTTGGCTTGTGTGAACCCCAGGCATTGCATCACAGTTTCCTTTGGCTCCAAATGACCAGAACAATGCATCAGATAGCACGAATATCTAACGGATGCACAATTTCTCCCTGGCAGTGGTGGGACTTAGGACATGTTACCTGGATTCGGTGACATGGAGGGTGAAGGCATGGAGGTGAGCTAGCCTGTTAGGCAGCAGCCAGGAAGCCAGTTCGATGGGTCTCGGTGACCAAGGCTTTAAATTTAAGGACATTTAGGTTATTGAAATGTAAGAAAGAGACCCATTTTGGCTAAACTGGCCCTCGACACAGGTGTGTTGGTTGGATTCAGTTGTCAACTTGGCCAGGTGAGCATACCTAGTTCTGTTGCTGCAGACCCAAGCCAATGGTACGTGAACCTCATCTGTTGCTAATTACATCTGCAGTCGGCTAGAAGGCGTGTCTGCTGCAATGAGTGACGTTTGACTTAATTGGCTGGTGCTTAAATGGGAGAACACAACATAGCACAGCCTAAGCAGCTCGACATTCCTCATCTCAGCACTCGCAGCTCAGCCCAGGCCTTTGGAGATGCAGAAAGAAGTCACCCTGGGGAAAGTTGTTGGAACCCGGGGGCCTGGAGAGAAGACCAGCAGAGACCATCCTGTGCCTTCCACGTAAGAAAGAACCTCAGTGGAAAGTTAGCTGCCTTTCCTCTGAAGAACCAACAAAATAAATCCCCTTTTATTAAAAGCCAATCCATCTCTGGTGTGTTGCATTCTGTCAGCTAGCAAACTAGAACAACAGGGAAGAAAAAATAAACTTCATTAAATGCAGCCTTTTCTGTGCTTCTGGAGCCTGGCCCCTTTCAGACCCAACTCTCAGTCCCCAGCGCATGGGCCGAGATCAGATTGGTGAGGGCAGGTGGGAAAGCCCAGTCCGGCTCACTGGAGAAATCCGAGATGCTTTATGACCCCTGTGGAGAGCTCACCTTTGGGATGGGTGGCAGATCCAATGGCCACCGTTAGGCACCAGCTGAGAGCAAGAGACACAGTTTAGAGGAAAACCAACTTACACAGTGGCAGGGATCTCTCCACAGTGTTCACCTCCTGCGTGTGGACAGGAGAGGGCATAGGGTCGCTCCGTTTAGACAGACTGCTGTGGCTGAAATATGGGATGCCAGGACATTAGAGGAGTTGGTATGACCTAATGGATAACAGGTACAGCTTTGTGAATTGGAAAAAAAAAAAAAAGGAAGTAAAAATCCATTTGTAGGAGTTTGCCATCAGAAATTTTCTTTCCTCACTTGGAAACCTCATTTCTGTCCTTGTAGTAAATCATCACACAGCAAGGAGGACTGCATTATAGAATAAAATCTTAATGTCACAACATGCGTGACCTTAAAGAACGAATGACTCAAAGCGAGCCACTGCTCAGAAACCACTGGGCCATGAGGTGAACCCAGGATTTGTGAACCAAAATGTCAGCTAAATAAAAGGGGTTTCTAGTTTAGCCCTATAAAGCGGGGACAAAACCCAACGCTTCAACCCCAGGCTGGTGACTCAACAGGTTGCACAGCAAAGAGGGTGTGATGATTTATGGGCCTGTCAAAATCTCAGCAGTTTTCAGGTTTATTTAGGGCACAGGATCTCCAAGCACATATGTCGTTGTTGCTGAGTGCGAGGTGGGTGTGCAGCTGCCTACAGGCCTTCTTTGTGGAGCCTGGTGGGGTTAATCACAGCAAAAGCTTTGGCTCCCATTCCCTTTTGAGTTTATTTTAAATTTCAACTCAGAAAAGAAAGTAAATCCAATGCTTTAAAGATTATTATTGGCTCAGTTTTTCTTCCAGACTCCCTCAGTCTTAGAAAAATAAACTCATTTTCAAGGAACGTGGTCTTCGCCGATTACATTGAAAAGTTCCTATCAAAGTACAAGAGTAATTTAGTAGGGATATTGCCACATTTACCTATATTCATAATATATGTTTTGTTGTAAAAGAGAAATAAGACAACAGTTTTTTAGCCATTCTAAAAGGGCTGTCCTATAGATTGCCATGAGAATTCCATTTGTTTACCCAACACATAATTCCATTCAGAGTAACGTTTCTTCTCGGGGAATAACTATCTTGAGCATTTAGGAGGAAGCAAATTAGCAAAATGGTGTGTGTTCCAACAGTTCAATTATAGTTCTTTATGTTTCTTTAATTATATTTGTGCTTTAATTCCAGAGCAGGAAGAGGTGGGCTACAATTACATCAGTAAATAGGTCAATTCATTTAGGATAATTTAATCCATTTTATAAAACTATATAGTACTTTAGGATCTAGCCACCATTGAAAACAATATTTCTATAGCAAAATGGCTTCAGCTTCTAACTTAGGATATTTTTCTTAATATCCTTATTAACACCTTCTTAGCCCCTTGCCTAGTAACTGAGTGCTGAGGTCTCAGTTTGTCAAATTTGGGCTAAATGCCAAGTCAGGGCTCCCTCTGGTGTGACTTCTAGTGTCCTGTGGTCCAGCCTTGGCTCTAGCCAAGCACCAAGCGCTGTATGGGGTGTGGGTGAGGTTGCTTAGAGCAGGCACAGGGACTGGAAGCCACAGGAGCTGGGTTCAGGGTACAAAGCAGAAGCTTGTCAGTCAATCTCCGTTCCATTCAAATGTGTTCTCCACCTGGCGCATAAGAAGAGCCTGGTAAATATTTACTTGAAAGAACGATTCATAAATGAGAAGCAAATGTGCTTTTCCTTCACTGCACTAAGTAATTAATTATTTGCAATTATTTATCTAAGGCCTTTTTTTCCATTAGACTTTCAACTCAAGCAGGTCGGGACCTTATCTGGTTGTTCTCTCCTGTATACCTGATCATTAGTGCAGGCTTCCACCCATGGGAGATGCCTAATGAATCCACATTAGTAAAACAAAAAGAAAAAGGGAATGAATCGGTGGATGGAATTGACGACAATGGAGGCTCAGAAGGAATTTTTATGGTTTTTACTACCATTTGAAAAAATCACCTTCAGGGTGATAATATCGCCACATTGTATAAGAATAATAATAAAATGTCCAAAGGCTTGGAATGCTTCATAAATAATGTTTCTATATATATCTCAGTGTCCTCCAAAGTAGCTCTCTGCCGAACACTTGGTGGGACTTGATGGCTGGACGCTCAAAGGACATACTTAAGATGGCAGATACCAAGACTCCTCTCCATTCCAGATTGCGCCAGTTGGCAGATAGCCTTCTCGCTGCACCGCCCTCTCAAAGAAAACTTTCCTTGCAAGTGATTGTGTGAGAGACATCACAGCTCTCAGAAGACAGAGCTTGACATTTACCAAACCTCCACTTGTATCAAGGTTGCTAATTTCTTATGAGAAAAGGTTTGGCTTTCATCCAACGTTACACTAGACACATGAATGCATTCACACCATGGTGTTTTGAAATGGAGAGCATGCTTTGGAGGCCAACCTGATCACACAAGGAAATTGGACAGTGGGTTTCTCACCCCCTTTAGGGAGCTCAGAGAAGAACTAGGTCTGGAGAGTGAGCTCACCGAGAATGAGGTGGGACACTTTTTCTAACTACAATTCTCCACCTCCATGTCCCGCTGGCTAACGCCCATTCCTAAACAATTCTGTTAGATGAGAAAGCCTTGTTGATTTTTATTCTAGAGGTCGCATCACTCGGGGGAGATTGAGTAAAATAAAATACGAAACTGTACAAGTCTAGGTGGGCTGTGGTATGCTTATTTTCAAAAAGATAGCCAGCAGGTTTGAAGAGGTTGGGAAGCTCCATTCTAGAGTAATCACTTTCAAGCATTACAAAACACAACCCACAGTAAAAAATAAATTTTACTTCAGACCATGCATTCCTATACACATATACAAACAAAACCAGAAGCAGAACTTTACTGCATAAGATTTATCCTTATTATATAGGATGTAGTCTATTTTCTATTTCTCTCCATTTCAGTAAAACTGGTATTTTTGCAGCTACCCATTAATGGGTTGAGGTGCCCAGCTCAATAAACACTTTTAGAACACATTAAAATCTGTTTCTACTGTCACCTTCAGAAAGTTTATTTTAGCGAACAGACTTTTTCCTGTTTTTCTTTCACAATTTTGCATTGTAATCACCACTACCAATCCTTTCCCTGTGTCACTTACCCACAGAACGTTACTGGAAATTATTCGGCCAGTTTCTCTGCTCAACCATCATGCAAGCCAATACTGTGGTCTGTGAGTCATGACATCCTGCACCTGTACAGAAGCTCAGCTCTTAATTATTTTCTGATGTAGTCTTGCAGAAATGGGACTGTCTGTAAGTTTCAGTTTGCAGCATATGCTCTGCCATGGATCCCATGTATAAACCAGAAGAGAATGGAGGGGGGCTATTTGGAAGACTGTCAGATATGACGTGTGCTTCAGTTACTTATATTTCTAACATCTCTGAGTCTTTGAATGTTAAAAAGGACAGATAAAATGGGGCCGAGTAAGGGCAAAAGTATAATACACCAAAACAATGAGATTATTTATTTATTGTGCACCACAGAAATAATAATTATCTATGCAACGTAATCGTGCTCATTTGTCTTCAAATCGACATGCTAAAACAGGGCAGCACACTCAGGTTCAACTTGTTTTGATTAAGTTTTGTAACATTTTATGATTCAAACTTTTAAAGAATGGCTTATGAAATTTGCATCAGAGTAAGGATACTTAAAAATATTTTATGCATTTTAAGTCTCAGATAATGTAACACCAAGAATGAACCAAACTTATGAAAACACTTGGAACTAGTCTCTGATTCCTAATCTTCAAGTTAAATTCCCAGTTCAGCCTCTTGCATATTCCAGTCTTACCTTGATAAACCAAACGTTCAGAAATGCCTATGCAGATTTCTACTACTGAACTTATTAGAGTCACTTTAACCTTTCTGATTAAAAGCAACTATCATGAGCAGCATCTTGATGCTTTCCATCTTTTCAGGGTTAAGTAATGTCTTCATTAGCTAAAAAGAGCTCCCTACACAGTCCTTAACAACAGCCACAAAAAGAAGCACACTGCAGGTATTTTAAAAATAAGTTAATTGATAACTCCTGAAGATCTCATTTGAGATTTTGGTATTTAAAATGAGTACAAAGGAAATATGGAGAATGATAAGAGAAGTTATATTTGAGATTGTTGATAAGGCTTTCACCAAAATAATAATAATAATAACCCAAATTAGACATTTGAGCAGTATAGCCTGTTCAATCACTATGCTGGAATTCCCCTGAAATAGCAAGTGGAACAAAGACAGATTATTTTGCTATTCCAAAGACAACAAATTAGAAAGACTTGACAGTACAGCAAAAATGTACCAGCGTTTTCAGAAGGAAATACTTCTAGAAGTGTCATATAATCAAGAAGTTAATCACTCTATAATAGAATATAAGGCATTGACTAATTCTGGCCCAAATTGCTCTATTGTAAAAAAATCAACTTTATTAGCCATAAAACTATATTTCAGTAGGAACAGTCCCACAATTTCCAAATAAATCTACAGGCAAGAGTGAAATCCATGAAACATAAGGAAAATAATAGAACTAAACCCACAAAACCTGTACTTATTATTCCCAACATAATTCATGATTGAATATAGAGAAAATATTATCTCAGAAGACATTTGAATAATGCTTAATAATCCTTTGATTGTGTTAAATGTTATGCAATGCCAGAGGCAACACACACACACACATATACACAAATATACTTCGAGTAACTCATTCAGACTTTTAAAAAGAAAACACCTATTTCTTAAGGAAAATACTTATCCTTAACTTTATTTATAATGACAGAATTTTAGGTTAAACATTCATTAACTTCCTATGTAAGCAAAATACAATATATTTTTATATAACCTAATTATTTACAATTATAAATTAATTTATTCTGCCTTCTCAAAAGCCTGTATCCAATTTTTATATTATGATTCTTAGCATTTAGAAATCCATTCATTTTCATTACTCTGCTAAAAGGTTTCCTCAAAGAAGCTGAGTCATCAGTTTGGAAGTCATACAGTAAGAGAAAAGTTAACCACAAAATGCAAACTTGCTTTTAAGTTCATAGGGCAGTTTATAAAGATTACTCTGATACTTACTGCAAATTGAATCACAAAAAAGTCAATACATAAAAACATATTGCTTTTGTTCGATAAGGATGTTTTTTCAGCCTGTGCCAAAATTTTTACATAGACCTCTGCAAAGTCAGCAAATCAAAAAGAAATTCATATCTATGGAGACTTCAATTCACTTTTGGGGATAGAGGTAGAGAGAATTCCGGCAATAATACTAAATGTTCAGTAATCTAAGAATTGTTTTGTTTGTTTAGCACAAAGCATAGAGAGAAAGATAGCATTGTATTATTTGCCTTTTATTTTTAATGGCAGCAATCCTACTTAAACCATACTGTGGAAAATATTAATAAAATATTTACAGTTATTCTCTTTGTCAGAAATCAATCAAGGGAATGGGTTGTGGGAAGATGGCAGAGAAGGAAGCGCCAGGAATCAGTCCCTCCACCAGGACAGGGGCTGTCTGCGTCAACTATTTCAAACAGAACAGGCGCAGTACCCAGAGAAGAGCGGGAGGAAGGGCTGGTAAACTACAGTAAAGAACAGTAAAACCTCTCTCCTCACAATGGTCACTGGTGCCCAACCCCCACTCTCACGGCAGGCTGCAGTGGGGTATCGCCTGTGGTTTAGCTTCCTGGCACCACTAGGGGACGTAAAAGTCCACTTTCCCAAGCTCCAGGGTGGGCACACATTGACTGCTGGTCACAGCTTTTGATTGGTGGCATCAGTTCACTAGACTCACAGCTCTGGGGACAGCCATCGTTCAACCCACCTTAAATAAAAGTGACTGAGGAGGCTTAGATAGTGCTTTTCCTCGGAGGTGTGGAGGACAGTTGAAGGTCTGAATTTCATGGGCAGTTCAAAAAAATGCTGCTTTGGGGAGCTATGGTAGAAGCCCTGGCACTCTTCCTGGCCCCTCCTTCACCCCTCTCTAGGGCAGTTTAGAGCTGACCACCTCCCTTTCTAAGTCTCTGGCCTTGTTCTGGCTGAGAAAGACTGACTAAGGAAGTTCCTTTCTGACATACTCCCTACCAGAATTTGCCCTCCAAGCAAAAGCAACGTGAGACAATGAAAGCCATGTAAGAAATTATTGAGGTGGATGGCCTGGGCGTTTCAAAACAACATAGAGACCGATCTCTGGTGGAGATAACCATGTGGTATTTACAAATGCCAGTACTATGGTATTGCATATTTGGCATATAACTCCACTTCTTACTTCCTACTAGTGCTAAAATGCAAATGTATAAAAAAGTAATCTATGATTGTGAACAATGTATAAAGTTATCATTTGCAACAAGTACAAATTGGGAACAGAGTGATATAGGAAAAGTGTATGTGTATGCTATTGTAGTGAAGTTTGTATTAAGCCATATGTAATTGTTATCTATTTATGTTGTTAAATTTTTGCTGCATGGTAACCACAAAGAAAATATGAAATATATATCCATGTAGAAATGAGAAGGCATTCAATATGGTACAAAACAGAAAAAATCAAATAAATATGAAAGTAGGCATAAATGAAAAATGGAAGGACCAAAAAGGTGCAAGATTTACAGAGACTAAACAGCAAAATGGCAGAAGAGAGCCTCATCGCACTGTGATGTGAGGCATCTCAATTGGGAAAGAGCAGTCTCTTCAACAGACGGTGCGGGGAGAACTGGATATCCAGACGCAAAACAATGAAAGAGGACCTCTACCACAGCCATACACAAAAAATAAACTCAAAATGGACCTTAATCTAAGAGCCAGAATTCTAAAACTCTTAGAAGAAAATGTAAAGAAGGGTGTGGAGAAATAAGAACACTCATTCATTGCTGGTGGGAATGTAAAATGGTGCATTCACTGGGGAAGACAGTTTTGCAGTTCCTCAGGAAGTTAATTATAGAATCACCGCACGATGCGGCAGTCCTGCCTCTGTGCATATACCCAGAAGAACTGAAAGCTGTATCTGAACAGACATATGCACACAGAGTTTCATAGTGGCATTACGCAAAATTGCCAAAAAAATGCAAGCAACCCAAGTGTCTATCAACTAATCAATGGATAAACAAAATGTGGTAGATGTGTACAATGGAATGTTATTGAGCCATAAAAAGGAATGAAGTTCTGATATATGTGACATATGGATGAACTTTGAGACAACATGTTGGACAAAATAAGGCAAACACAAAACGAAAAATATTGCATGCTCTCACTGGCATGAAATAATTAGAACAAGCAAACTCATAAAATCTCAATCAAGAATTTAGGTTACTAGCATATGGGGTGGAGGTAGGGAATAGGGAGCTAAGGCTTAAAATGTACAGGATTTCCGCTTGTGACCATGGAAAATTTGGGGGAAAGGATGGCGGTGATGGTAACACAACTTTGTGGAGCACTGAATTACACATTTGAATGTGTTTAAAAGGGGAAAATTTAGGATGCATACTAGAATAAAAATAGTAGAAAGATGTCTCTGAGAAGAACAGTAGTGAACAGCACCTGGGGCCAACTGACCTCACCTGAGTGACTCATTTAAGACCAACAATCAACCAATGAGGAAGAAGTGGAGGGTAATAAGATAGTCACTAAAACTTACAAAAAGAACAAAAATCTATAAACACAAACTCTTTCCCCAGTGTTGCCTTCACCTCTCTTTTCTTGAGAGACCATCTTCATGGCCTCCTCGCATCAGTACTCAAACTTTCTGTTTACTCAAAGGCAAATTTAAAGAAAGTCAATGGCGCTGCACACAAAGTGAAGCCTAAGTTATAAAAAAGAAGATCATAAATAGTACAATATAAAAATGTACTCACATCAGTGGCTACAGATGTTCCACGTCACTGTAAAGTGTTAATAATAAGGTGGCATGTGGGAAGCCTGCATTTTTTATGCACGACAAAAATAAATAAACCCAGCATGCAAATATAAAAGAGTAGCATAACCCCATAATTTGTTTATATTTAGGGATTTATATGAAATCCTGTTTTAATAGTACAGGAAAGGTGAACTTCATGAAGGAGAGACATTTACAGTTATAATGTAAATATGAGCACATTCAGGTATGCCAAGTTTCTTTCTCTCCACTCTCTTTTCATGCTCACTCATCCTTTCATCAGTCAGTTTAACTGTTTCCTTTGGGTCAAATGTGCTGGGTTACATCAAACCAGTGTTTTGGTGATTGCTGGTCTTTATAACGGTAAAAGCATATGGCAAGTTGAATTGCCTGGGCCTTGTAGATTGTGTACAAAATAGTGTCATCTTAAATGGCTTTCTTTCTCAAGTAAAAGATGATGGTGTAGCCCTATTGCAGAGAAAAGGCCACTGTTTTTCAAATTTCTCTGACATGTTTTTGCCAAAAGCCCAAACTGGTGAAAAATCTCTTCCTTTTTTCTTTCTCTAGTGCTGGTTGCTGCCTTTCATCCAAGCTTTCTCGGTAAAATGGTTTTAAGCTTAAACTGTCATAATAGAGCATTATTTATTTATACCAATTTTTATTCCAAAAGTAATTTATGATAGTTAAAGATCATAATTTTAAGGATTTTAGTGAGTAAATCCACAGAATGTATAATTTTAGCAGATTCTCTGAATGGGCTTAATCCTTTTTTTCCTACAAATCATCATAAAGGATTATGTTTTAAAATGCATCTGGAGTTCCTCCTCACAGCCATTAACCACATCAGCATAGTACAGTGGCACTTTGTTTTCATTAGCTTTTTTATTTTTAAAAGAAACCATCTTTCAATAAATTACAACTAGAATAAGAGGCAAGAGGAAGAAGGAATACAATTTAATTAATAAAGTTATTAATAAATTAGTAACTAATAAATTGCTAAGACAAAGTGGGTGTGGGTGTGTGTGTGTACATATATATCCAAACCATATATATATATATATCCCCATATATGGATGTAGTAGTTAGGGTTCTTAAAGAAACAGAATCAACAGGAAACACTCACAAATATAAAATTTATAAAAGTGTCTCATGTGACCATGGAAACTCAGAGTCCAAAATCCGCAGAGCAGGCTATGAAGCTGACGATTCCGATGGAGGATGAACTTCACAGGAGAGGCTCGCTGGCGGAAGCAGGAAGAGAACCTGTCTCTTCTGAATCCTCCTTAAAAGGCTTCCAGTGATTAGATTAAGCATCACTTATTGCAGAACACACTCCCTTTTGGCTGATTACAAATGGAATCAGCTGTGGATGCAGCTGACGTGATCATGATCTAATTCTATGAAATGTCCTCATTGCAACAGACAGGTCAGCACTTGCCCAACCAGACAAACAGGTACCACCACCTGGCCAAGTTGACACACGAACCTGACCCTGACAGTGGATATTGGGGAGCACCATGAATATGATTCTTTTTCCCCTAAATAGTGATGTCCTGACCAAAGTGCAATATAGAATACAAGAATATGTACTTAAAATGAGAAAAAATATCTTGGTTTTACAGGGGATTTTTTACCAACAAATTTGGACCCCTTCTGAATAAACCAGAGAATATTCTTTGAGGTCCACCATATGTTTTGAGGAATATGTATTTTCTGTACTGAGACAGCCAGGAATTATCTGTCAAAGGGTTTATTCCTCCTACACAAAGAAAACATTTGTATTTTTTTGTAGTCGCCTGTAACTCCTAGAAATTATCCTATAAAGTATGCTATACCTGTAAACACACACATGCACACATAACGTCCTACAATTGCTCTAGATGCCTAAGAAACCAAACAAGACAGTATTAAAAAATGTAGCTGAGTATAGATTTGCCTGTGGATGAAACATCACACATTCTAGAGAAAGACTGGTAGAACTAAGGAGTAGAGGGGATTAACTTTTGTTGAGTTTCCATTAGCAAGTAATGGGTGGTACAGGGACAGAAAAGAGCTTATTCCAGGAATGCAAGCTGCCTAAGCCCCTCAGCTCAAGACACTTGCCAAGTTTCAGTGAAGAGAGGATCCTGGGGAGAGGGATCCATCTTCTTTGAGACTAAAAATGTAGGCTCTATGGAAAGATAGAAGACACTTAGAAAAGTAGAGTAAGGTGTCTACTTCTAAAACATTTTCATTGAAAAGATAACTATAGAAGAAAGCAATTGCTTACCTCATCTTCTTTGGGAAGAAAGAATATCGCATTATAAGATAATTAAAGAAAATTTTAAAAGAAGCTTTTAGTGTTGGAACTCTAAAGTTCAATTTCAGTAACTCTAGAAGGGCAGATAAATATAAAGTTATATAGGAGCCTTGTCAGCAATCACAGGTCCTTTTCCTGGGCCTAAAGTGAAAGCATTGCAGGGTTTCTCAATTGTTTAATGAAGATTATACAGCAACATTAGAAGTCACAAGACTTTGCAACAACAGACTTATCTGAAATGTTTGTCTATAAACTCCTGTAGACTGCTAATATAAATGTTATGAGTGGGCTTGTTCCCATTATGCCTGGAATGTCATAGCTGAGAGAAACTTTATTGTTAGTTTAATTTTAATGTAAATATAAATGGTCTGAAATTCCCACCTTCACCAAAACATACAAATATCTACATAGAGGTTACTTATAAAAACGTATCTGATAAAGACGATTTTTGGTGAGCAAAAGGATATTTGGATGTTTCAAACACCATTTTGCTGAAGTTCATTCTATTTCCCAATTCAGTTTAAAAACATAAATATATCTAATGGGGACTGGATTAAAAATAACCTGTTTTAGGAAGATTACATCTTGGAACTTGATGGAAAATCATGGCAATGGTCATTTATAGAAACTTCTTGTTGAGAGTGTATTTGCTTCCCAGCTGCTAAAAGAAATGTCAGGCAATAGGTTAGCTTAAACAAAGGGAATTCATTGGCTTATAGTTTTGAGGCAAAAAGAAGTTCAAAACTGAGGAATCAGCAAGGAGATGCTTCCTCCCTGAAGACAGTGACATTCTGGGGCCAGTTGGTGGCAATCTTTGGTCTTTGACTTTTCATTCACATAGCAATCCACTTACCACTATTTTCTTTCGAATGACTTCTAGGTTCTGGACACTCCCCATGGCTTCTCTTTCTGTGTCCGATTTCCTTTGCTTATAAGTGCTTTAGCCATATTGGGTAAAGGTCCACCCTTATGCAGTTTCAGAGCACATTAACTAAGAACATCTTCAAAGTTCCCATTTACAAATGAGCTCACACCCACAGGTCCAGCGGTTGGGACCTGAATATGCCTTCTAGGGTACATGATTCAATTCCCAATAGGGAGATGTGTGCGTATTGGGGGGAATGTTTAAGAGGCAGCTACACTGATGTCCTCTGTACTCATCAGAGTTGTTGCTCTTTGCTTATCAAAACACCGTGAAGCAGTCACCCCACCAACCATGAAACTCCTCTGTAACTTTTGTGACCTCCCTCTCCAATCCTTGACACAACGCCAGATACAAGCTGAGATCCTGAGTCACTTCTGTCCTCAAAGAACCCTATTCCTAAACTTAGAATGTTTAACGTCAGCCACCTCTTCTGGGCTTCTGGTCTACTTTCACTTCCTCTGATTCTTTCATAGGGTCTCATTCCCTGACGTTTGACTTAATTGGCTGGTGCTTAAATGAGAGACTGCAATGTAGCACAGCCTAGCAGCTCAGCATTCCTCATCTCAGTACTTGCAGCTTAGCCCAGGCCTTTGGAGATGCAGAAAGAAGTCACCCCCGGGAAAGTTGTTGGAACCCAGGGGCCTGGAGAGAAGACCAGCAGAGACCATCCTGTGCCTTCCACGTAAGAAAGAACCTCAGTGGAAATTTAGCTGCCTTTCCTCTGAAGAACCAACAAAATAAATCCCCTCTTATTAAAAGCCAATCCGTCTCTGGTGTGTTGCATTCCAGCAGCTAGCAAACTAGAACACTTATATTATTAAAACTCCGTTCCAGACTCATCTTCCAGGCGGCATTCTAGAAGTCCCAGCTGCAAACCAACTCTCTTGAAAAGCACTGAGGAAGCACTTTCCATCCATTTACCTTGTTATGGCACTTTCCTACTGTGCAATGGATCTAGAATGTCAATTGGCATTTTCCTGCTTACTCCCTACTACAATATCACCTTCTGGAGAGGTTAACCCTCTTTTAAGCCTCATGAAAGCTGGTTGTACTAAACTCTATCTACCCTTGCCAGACCTCATGCCCTACTCGAACTCCTACCTTCCTCTTAGAAGATTCAGTATCCACCAAAATAGCCCGTCAATAATCTAACTCTACAATTGCTATAACCTCCAGACAGGAGTTTTTCATCTCCATGTTTCTTCATAGATCCACTTCGAGGGTCATTCCCTTGGTCTTATTTTCACTGGGGTTTCCTCATCCTCCAAGAATCTTAAATTGATGCATACAACCTTCTTTTGTTGTTGTTTTGGGGTGGGGGACTACATGGGCAGGCTCCAGGAATCAAACACAGTCTCTGGCATGGCAGGCAAGAATTCTGCCAGTAAGCCACCACCTCATCACCTTCTTTTGTTGTTTTTAAACTAGTTCTACTGAGGTGTAATTGGCATGTAATAAATGGCACATATTTAAAACTGTGCAATTTGATAAATTTTGACATATGTATGCAATGCACAAAACCACTATATTAAAAGAATGACTAATTTCTTCCCCAAAAGTTTCTCACGACCCTTTACAATTTCCCTTTTCTAAATCTTCCATTCCCTTCACCCTAACCAAAAGCAAACACCAGTCTTCTGTCTGGCATTATACATTAGTTTGCATTTCCTAGAATGTTAGATAATTTTAGAATATTTGTTTTCTTACTCTGGTTTCTTTCACTCAGTATCATTATTTTAAGATTAATATAGGTTGTGCATGTATCAGTAGTACATTCAATTTTATTGCTGCAAAGTATTCCATTGTATGGATATATTGCAATTTGTTCATTCATTCATTTTTGTGTTTTTTCCCCACTTTTTGGCTGTTAAAAATGAAACTTTCGTTTCCTGGTGCCTGCCCATGAAAAAAAAAAAAAGAAGCTGCTATGAACTTTCACGTACAGCATGTGTTTTCTTTGATATTAAGAGAAGACCTAGGTGTTAAATAGCTGAGCCTTATAGTAGTACTATGTGCAGTTATTTAAGAAACTGTGAAACTTGTTTTCCAAAGTTTCTGCCATTTCAAATTCTCACCAGCGATATGTGACAGTTCCAGGTGTAGTATATACTTCGCAACACGTAATAAGGTCTGCCTTTTAGTTTTTGACATTCTAATGGGTGTGTAGAATTTATCAATTTGGTTGTTATTTACATTTCCCTAATGTCAACATAAACAATAATGTTGAGTATCTCATCATGTGCAAATATGCCATTTGTATATCATTTTTGGTGAAATATCTGTTTTACTTGTTTTTAATTTATATGTGTGTGTGTTCTTACTATGAAGTTATGATAGAGATACGTTATCATATATGTGATTCACAAATGTATATCCCAAATCTTTAGCTTTTCATACTTTATCCTCACAGTGACTTCCAAGAGCAAAAATTCTTAATTTTAATGAAGCGCTTTTTGATGTTTTTATTTATCTGGACAGTGCTTTTGAAGTTGCATATAAGAAAATTTCATCTGATCCAAAGTCACAAAGATATCTCCTGTATTTTCTTCTAGAAGCTATAAAGCTTAGGATTTACATTTAAGTCAATGATCCAATTAAAGTTATTTTTGATTATGGTATGAGATACGGATTGAAAAGCATTTTTGCATATGGATATACAGCTATTTCAGAAGCTTATGTTAAAAAAAGACGCAGTCTTTATGTATTGCCTTAGCACCACACCACTGTCAAAAATCAACTGAAATTATTGGTGAGTTCATTTCTAAACTCTGGTCTGGTCTGTTTTTAAATTTTCTATCTTTGTCCTAGTGCCACAAAGTCTTGAGTATTGTGACTTTATTTTAAATCTTAGAACAAGGCAGTGTAAATTCACTATGTTCTTCTTTTTCAAAGGTGTTTTGGCTATTCTAGCTCTTTTGTATTAATGTATGAATTTTAGAATCAGCCTGTCAATTTCTCCAAATAAATACTTTTGGAATCTAGATATCAACTTGTGGACAATTTATATTTTAACAATATTGAGCTTTTCAATCCATGCACATAGTACATTTAGTCTTCTTTAATTTCCTTTAACAACATTTTATACATTTTAGTGTACCACTCTTACACACATTTACCCTGAAATATTTCATAAATGTTCATGCTATTTAAGTGGTATTTTTTCAGTGTCTCCTTGTTGTTTTTTGGTATGTAGAAAGCAATTGATTTTTGTATATTGATTTTGTAAACTCCATGCTTGTTAAACTCAGTTATGGAAACTCACTTATTAGTTCTAATAACCCGATCCCATAAAATTTTATATATAAACATCATGTCGTTTGGAAATAAATGCAGTTTTACTTCTTACTTATCAAATGCCATGACTTCTTTTAGTTTACTTGCCTAATTTTACCGGCTAGAATTTCCAGACCAATGTGGAATAGAAGTGTTGATTGTTGGGCATGTTTGCTTTGTTCCTGACTTTAGGGAGAAATTTTTCATACATACATTCAGTTAAATATGATGTTATCTGCAGGCTTTTTTAAAAATAAGAGTCTCTTCTTCAGACAGAGGAGATTCACTTTGATTCCAGATTTACTGAGAATTTTTTATCAGGAATTGATGTTGATTCATTCAAATAACATGCATCTAATAAGATGATCATGACTTTTCTTGTTTTGTCTGTTAATATAGTATATTACATTGATAATTTTCAAATAATAAACCATCCTTGCCTTTCAGGGATAAACCCAATTTTGTCATGATGGCTCTCTGGGGGTGACATTAGGCATAATTTTAAGTAGGCTTACCCTATCCTTTGCAGGAATAAGTTTCATAGAGGTGAACCCTAAGATCAAGGGTTTAACCTCTTTATTCACTTATATATATCCCAAATTAATCTGGGATATATTGGGGCATCACACTAACCTAGACAAACCAACAGGATCTCATGCTCTATTCAAGAGTCCATGTACTTATGGTACTCAACTAAACTGACCATACAAGTTAAATTAGGTGATGTTCAATCCAAAATATAAATATTGCACTGAATGTATAACAGAAGTTGGAGTTTTAAAATATGGAGAATATCATCCTTAACCCTGTATTCTGATCTACCTCAGTCCTATCCAGGTCAGATTCATTCATATCTCTAGTCGATGTCTGATCAATTTTTCAGCTTTTTAAACAGTTCCTGGATGGCGTACTGCTGACTTTCATAGCTTCAGAGCTCTAACTCTGAGTCTTAGGCGTCACATAAACACCACAAGTTTCTGGGAAAGACCAGATTGTATACAAACAGCTCAGTGTCTCAAAATTTAGAAATAACATTTACACCTCCTAGATATATGCGACTGCTGTAAGAATTTAGAATGTAGGACTCTTTACAATAGGTTCCAACATGATAACGCATGCTCTCGACTTCAGTTCACTGAGTTTTTAAACTAAAGTTAGTCCATATTGTAAGAATAGAATTAAGTTTAGCTTTCACAGAAAATGGCATGGAATGGGGTAAATGAAATTGACTAAGCAGAGGGCTGCAAAACCTGCTCAGATTAGTTTTCCAGACAGGGGAAGGAGAGGGCCTCTGACGTAAGCCTAGAATTGGTGCCAGATCCTTACATAGGTAAAAACAAGTTCAAAGAAGTAACAACCAGAGTCGCTGGGATTGAAAACATAATCAAAAGCGGGAACTTTTGGCGGGAGATTTGAACCAGGTACACTACTTGCATAGGCTGTCACCTCTGGAGTATCCAATCAGTGGAGAAACAGGGGAGGAACTTGTGTGCTAGTCTTAGGGTGTAAATGCTGCTGCTTTCTGTCATTTGGCACACCAGACATCACGTTTTTGTTGTGCGCCCATTCTTGCAAGATGGTGAATAAAATTTTTTTCTTCTCCACAATCGGGTGAGTGTTTATTCTCATTCAGGTATGGCTTTCTTTCTAACAATTTTGGGATCCTCTGGGATCGTCTGGGATCAAGGCTTCAGAAGACGATCCCCAGGGAGGACACACCCTGCTGACTGAGTGGTCTCAAACTCTGCCGTCGGGGGCCCCCTTCCAACAGCCAGAAGGGCCCAAGACCATACACTTGGATCCACTGTTTGTGAACATGAAAAGGGGAAGGGAAATCTCCCTCACAGTGATTGGGCAACTCTGTGCATGGCTCAAGGTAAGAAAAAAGATATTGAATATTGCCTTGGTGGTCAGGAAAATTCTGATGAGCCTGAGGTTGAGTAAGCGAGTGCAGTGCTTCGATCTGGGGTTCCCTTCTCCCATGAGGGAAAGGGCTGGGGATGGATGAAGCAAAATGGTGCTGAGAGAAAGAAACCCAGGCACGACTCAGAATGGGTAATAGAGGCAGTTGGCTGGCCAGGGAAAAAGGGAAGGGGGTACCTATAGAGTCCCCCAGGAACATTCCTCTGCATAGTCCATTAGGGAGAATGTTAGAACATTGGACCAATAGTGATCAGACCAAGGGAAAGGACAAAAGGAAGATGATCAAATGTCATTGTTACATTTGGATAAAAGAAAGCATGGCACCATCTGATGTATTCTAGCCAAAATATAGGGAAGATGAGAATTGGCTCTGTGTTGACTTCATACTTTATGTTAATGGATAGAAACCTTCTCCAAAGAGGAGTGTGATTATGCCATGTGTTAATTAAAAAGAGGAGAACCACTCTTTATCCCATAAAATTTAAAACCCCAGACCCAGAGACTAAATCTTTAGAAACTAAAACCTGGAATCCTTTGTTGGGTCTTCCCCAACCCTATACTCCCCACTCGAGCACAGGAATTATTGGACCCTAAAAGCCCAATGGAACCAACCCATGCCTCCCCCTTCCCAGTGAACAGGTGGGCCTATTGGAGCCCACTGCTCCACCTCACCAACAATCGAAGAAGGACTTGGAACAGTGTAGGTAAAACATGCAAAGTTTTCCATTTCCAGAGTCCCTGAGGAAAAAAGGGTGAAAGAACATAGACCTGCTGAGTCCCAATGGCATCTGAGAGACGTACCTATTGGACCAGGGGAAATTGTTTACATAAATGCTCCATTGATGAGTACAGAGGTGAGGAACTTTAAGAAAGAGATGAAATCATTAATGAATGATCAGCAGGGCTAGCCAAACAACTAGATCAGTTCTTAGGCCCAACCTTATATATCTGGTCCAAACTTACGTCTATCCTAAATATCTCTTTAAGGGAGAAGGGAGGGGAATGGTGAGGAGGGTGGCTAGGAAAGAATGGAAGAGGCAGCACCTGCCCGGACAAGGGGTAATGGCAGCAGAGCAAAAATTCCCCAGTGAAGACCCCAATTGGGGTAATAATGGTCAGGAAACCAGGGCACAAGTGAGGGGTCTTAGAGACCTCATTATACAAGGGATAAACTTGGCTGTACTCAAATCTCAGAACTGAAATAGGGCCTTAGAGGTGACTCAAGGAAAAGATGAGACTCCCTCAGCTTACCTGCAAAGGTTGAGGGACTAGGTAAGGAAATACTCAGGAATGGACCCTGATAGTCCTGTGGCTCAAGGAATGCTAAAGGTCAGCTATGTAAAGGGATCCTGGCCTGACATTCAGAAAAAGATCCAGAAAATAGATGAATGAATGGATGAACCACTGAGGGGGTTATTGAGAAAGTCTCAGAAAGTATTTTGAGAAGGGAAGTGGAGAGCCAAAAACAAAAAAGCTAAAGTCATGCTGAGCACAGTCAACCACACGGTCAAGAAGAGATTAGAGAGAAAACAGGGAGGAGACAGGCAGAGGTGAGATAGATGCAGCCTGGGCCAGATGGGACAAAGGAGCAGCGAGGGTACAGGACTCTGCAGGGTATCACTGTGGGGAACCTGGTCATTTCAAAAGGGAGTGCCCAAGTTTAGAGAAAAAAGTTCGGATAATACCCCTGATGAATTTTGAGGACTAGGGGGTTTAGAGACTTCTCATCTCAAGAGCCCACCGTGAGCCTTTAGTAAATCTGAAGGTGGGTCCATATCAGGAAGAAATTACATTTTTATAGACATGGGGCAGCTCAATCTACTGTGAACCATATCTCAAAGGGGATCAAATTCTCCAGTAGATCCCTCACAGTTCTGGGGGTAAAAGGGGAAAGATTTAAACTCCTCATTTTCAAACCTACTAACATCTGTTGGGAAGATAACCAAATTATAAGCCCCTGATGTACATTCCAGAAGCTGGGAGTAACTTGTTGGGAAGGGACTTATGGTACCCAAGTGACTGGACCTGGAAGTAAGGGATGGCCAAATAGAAGTGGTCTTAACCTTGTTTACCAAAGAGGATGAAAATGACATCCAAGAAATAGTGTGGGTGAGGAAGGGAAACATGGCGGGGGACAGTGTTGCAGTTTCTCCCCATCAAAATTAAAATGAAAAAGGAAGGCAACCAAGCCTAAGGCTGTTTTAGAGCATTCAAGTTAATTACAGCGAGATACCTCCAGTAGGAAAAATAAAATATATTCTGGTTCCTGTAGATTATCTAACAGAGTGGGTGGAGGTGTATCCTCTAGCCTCAACTACAGCATTGAGAACTTCCAAGATTATTCTTGAACAAATTGTTCCCTACTAAGGGTTGGTAGAAAATATTGATTCTGACAGTGGTAGCCACTTTAGCTCCCGTGTGCTGCTGGATATCATGCAAAGCTTAAGTACTGCTTGGGATTTTCACACACCCTGGCATCCACCATCTTCAGGAGGAGTAGAAATAATTAATCAGATGTTAAAAAAGCATATTCATTAAGTGTCTACCCATAGCTCTGAGGAGAATTAAAATTGCCACTAGAAATGAATTAGGGATCTCCCCCTATGAAATGCCCTTTGGCTTGCTTTTCTCCAGGAAAACTAGAGACCTCCCTTTCTAAATTCAAAGGACTCTTCATTAAGAATTATATACTGGCTTTGTTCTCTACTCTGTCATCCCGCAGGCAGTGTGGTTTGCTGGCCAGGAACCTCCTCTTGAATTTGCTGTCCATCAATACCAACCCAGCTGTTGGGTTCTCATCAAATTGTGCAAAGGGCCCAAATTCCAACTGAGAAGTCTCCTAAGTCCTGTTGACAACTGAGATGGCAGTCTAGATGACAGAGAAAGGCTGGACTCACTACACCCAAGTGAAAGGACTAGTACCTGAGCTGGACAATAAGTACCCAACAATGCAATCTTATTCCTGGGAAATAACTCCAACTTCAGACCCTTTAAAGATTACTCTAAAGAGATAGTATTTGGGAGGGTTAAAGGGAGGAATGTGGATTCACGGTTTGGATTCTGTATTTTAGTCTAACATAGTTAATAGTGACCCTGGTCAGAGTCCTGCCCAAAGAAAACAAATGAAGGGTTTAAAGCTTAATCTAACAATAAACTTACCTATACTAGCTATAGTGTGCCAAGCTGCAAAACAGGAATAGTACCTGGTTGCATTAATAGTAAATGTGACCTAAGTTTTACATTCCAGAATGTACAATTTGATACTTGCTGAGTAATAGATTGTGGGGACTTAGTGGGTCAATGGCAATTGAGTTGGGAAAACAAGTACTTGTGTTCAGAACCAGTAGGAAGTAATCCCCAATGTCCCCTTGGGCACAGGGGCTTTGTCCCTTTGCACCTCCTGGTCTTATGTGTGGTTGACTACCCAGTATAAGAGGTGGACTGCTGGCACAGATACTTGATTACAAAGTGAAATAGCCTTTTATAAAGGAAACGCCTTTACCAGATTGCAAAGATCTTCAGTGTAACCTGGTGGTGATAACCACCAAGAAAGCAAACATCCAGCAGGTGAGCAGAAGTAGAGAGGCAGTGGTAGGCGATAGAATACATGGGATGGGGGTAGACCTCACTGGAAAAGACCCCCTAGGAAGGTTCAGTTTACAAGTCCTCTACCCAACACCAGTAATGCCCTCTCCAGCTAGCCCTTCAGTGGTGCCAAAAGAGACAAAGCTGAAGGCAAGTTCTCCAATTCAGAATGATCCCACAGTTGTCAGGAAGGTCAAGGCAGAAGATTTGAAACAAACCATAGAAGAAGAGACAGAATATGGAGATACAAATGCTCGGGTGGAATGAATTCAATATACAGTCCAGAGTCTAAACAAAGGCAGCTGCTATGCTTGCACAACAGGCCAACCCACTGCTCTCATCGTGCCCTTTCAGATAGGTATGAAGGAACATGAAGAGTTCAGATGTATGGCAGTACTCCTGGTGAAAATTGTAGTGTGCTGTTCTCTTTTTTCCCTCAGTCAGGAGTGGAAAAGTCAAGGCTGTACCAGCTTCCTGCCTTGTTTCTCTAGATGGGGAGAAGGGCTCGAGATTCTTGGGACCATGGCCCCATGTACCCAAGCATGAGATGTGACTGCGAATAGTGCTGGCAATTTCTCCAGTTTAACTGTACCCCAAGCAGACCTCTGGTGGTATTGTGGAAAGTGCATCCTCTGACCAGTGTTAGCTAAGAAGTGGGAGGGAACCTGTGCTCTGGTCCAACTTGCCATCCCATTCACCCTAGCATTTGAAAAAGAGGAGGAAGTTCTAACCCAAAGAAAAGAAAAGAAAAGATTACTTGGTTCCTTTGATTATCAAATTTATTTAGACAATATAGGGGTGCCATGGGGAATCCTGGGTGAGTTTAAGGCTACAAATCAAGTAGCTGCAGGATTTGAATCATCCTTATTATGTTGGGTCACCATTAACAAAAACGTGGGCTGGATTAATTATATATTCTTCATAATCAGCAGAGATTTATCATTTACACCAAGGATGCAGTTAAGGGAATAGCAGAACAGTTGAATGGCTACTAGCCAAATGACATGGAAAATAGGATAGCCCTAGATGTGATGCTAGCTGAAAAGGGAGTTATTTGTGTTATGAACTAAAAAGGTTCAAAAGAAAAAGGGAGAATTTGTAAGAATAGAATTAAGTTTAGCTTCCACACAAAATGGTGGAGAATGGGAGAAATGAAACTTACTAAACAAAGGCTGCAAAACCTGCTCAGACCAGACTGACAGGTAGGGGAAGGAGAGGAGCTCTGACATACGCCTACAATTGGTGCCAGATTCTTATTGGGTAAAAACAAGTTTAAATGAGTAATGACCAGGATCACTGGGATGTAAAGTATAATCAAAAGCAGGAACTTTTGGCAGGAGATTTGAACTAGGAACACTACTTGGATAGGCTGTAACCTCTGGAGCAGCCAATCAGCAGAGAAACAAGGGAGGGACTTGTGTGTTAGGCTTAGGGAATAAATGCTGCTCTTTTCTGTCAGTTGGTGCACCAGCCACCCATTTTTGTTGTGCACCCATTCTTGCAAGATTGTGAATAAATTCTTTTCTTTTCCACAATTGGTTGAGCCTTTATTTTCTTTCCCAGGTATGGCTTTCTTTCTAACAATATGAGTAAGGCATGATAATATTTGTCTTTTTGTTTCTGACATTTAATTCAACACACTGTACTTAAGGTTCATTCACCTAATTGCATGCTTCACAACTTCATTCCTTCCTTCAGCTGCTCAGTAGTCCATTGTACGTATACACTACAATGGACTTCCCCCTTCCTTTCCTCAGTCATTATATCCTTAGGCCACCTCCATCCATTGTGAACCTGGAACACTGCTGCCAAAAACACCAGTGTGCAAATGCCCATTCATTTCCCCACACTCAGTTCCTCCAGGTATATACTAAGCAATGGGATTGCAAGATATGGCAACCCCACCCACCCCTAGCCTCCTGTGGAACTGCCACACTGCCCTCCAAGGGGATGCAACTCTGTTTACTTACCAACAGTGAATAGGTACATCTCTTTCTCCACATTTTCTCCAGCACTGTTTCTCTCTGTTCATTTTAAACAGTTTTACTTGCACATCATACAATGCAACCTACATAAATAGACATATCTTCACTACTATAATCAATATGAAGACATCTTCTTTTCTTCCACAAAGAATCCATACCCCTAATCCATGTCTCCTGCCTGTTACATTTAGTTTTGGCATAACGTCTTTATTACATTCAGTGGAAGCATATTGCAGTGTTACTGTTGGTTGTAGACTGTAGCTTGCATTGGTTGTACTTTTTCCATTTTCAACACCTTACTATGTTGACATTCATTTGTTCTCCCTCATGCAAAAACTTTTTTTTAATTTGTACATTTAATCACCATCATTGTCCACTCTAGGCAATCCTAAGTTATACCATCTCAGTCTTTATCCTCTATATTTCCTTTTGGTTTCATACATGCCCCCAGCCCTTCTCCCTCAATCATACTCACATTCAACTTCATTCAGTGTACTTATACTATTGTGCTACAATCAGGTAGTATTATGTTATCCATTTCTGAATTTTTACAGTCAGTCCTGTTGTGCAATCTGTATTCCTTCTGGACCAATCTCTACCTTATTTCTATCTCCTGATATCCTGTGTTCTTAACTTCAACTCTCAAAGTTCACTCATTAATGTTAGTACATATTAGTGAAATCATACAGTATTTGTCATTTTGTTTCTGGCTAATTTCACTTAGCACAATGTCCTCAAGGTCCATCCACGTTGTTACATGTTTCAGGACTATTCTACCTTACAGGTGCATAAAATTCCATTGTATATATATATATATATATATAACACAGCTTGTTTAGCCACTTGTCGGTTGGACATTTGGGTGGTTTCCATCTCTTGGCCATCATAAATAATGCTGCTATAAACATTGGTGTGCAAATGTTCATTTATGTCCTTGCCTTCAGTTACTCTGAATATATACTTAGTAATGGGATTGTTGTATCACATGGCAATTCTATACTTAGCTTCCTGAGGAATTACCAAACTGCCTTCCAGAGTGGTTGTACCATTTTACATTCCTACCAAGAGTGGGTAAGTGTGCCTGTTTCTCCATATCCTCTCCAGAACTTGTCATTTTATGTTATTTTGATAATGGTCATTCTAGTGGGTGTGAGATGACATCTCATTGAGGTTTTGATTTGTATTTCCCTAATAGCCAGTGAAGTTGAGCATCTTTTCATGTGCTTTTAAGCCATTTGTATTTCCTCTTCTGAGAAATGTCTGTTCATGTCTTTTGCCCATTTTTCAATTGGGTTGTTTGTCTTTTTGTTGTTGAGTTGAAGAATCTCTTTATATATTCTGGAAACTAAACCCTTATCTGATATGTGGTTTCCAAATATTGCTTCCCATTGAATAGGCTGCCTTTTTTACTTCCCTGATAATGTTCTTTGATGCACAAAAGTGTTTAATTTTGAGGAGATCCCATTTATCTATTTCTTTTTTCAATGTTCGTGCTTTGAGGGTAAGGCCTAGGAAACTGCTTCCTTTTATATGATTTACAAGGTATTTCCCTACATTTTCTTCTAAAAGTTTTATGGTCTTAGCATTAATGTTTAGGCCTTTGATCCATTTTGAGTTAATTTTTGTATAGGGTGTGAGATATGGATCCTCTATCCCTCCTTTACATATGGATATCCAGTTCTCCAAACACCATTTATTGAAGAGATTCTCTCCCAGGTGGGTTGGTTTGACTACCTTATCTAAGATCAATTGTTCATAGATGAGAGTGTCAATTTCCGAACATTCAATTCAGTTACATTGGTCAATATATCTGTATTTATGCCAATAACAGGTTCTTTTGAACACTGTAGCTTTATAATATTCTTTAAAGTCAGGTAGTGTCTTTACAATCTCCCACTTCATTTTTCTTTCTCAGGGTATTTTTAGCTATTCAGGGCACCCTGCCCTTCCAAATAAATTTGGCTATTGGTTTTCTATTTCTGCAAAGTAAGTTGTTGGGATTTTAATTGGTATTGTCTTGAATCTATAAGTCAATTTGGGTAGAACTGATATATTAACTATATTTAGTCTTCCAATCCATGAGCACAATATGCCCTTCCATTAATTTAGGTCTTCCATGATTTCTTTTAGCAATTTCTTGTAGTTTTCTGTGTATAAGTCTTTGCAACCTTAGTTAAATTTATTCCTAGATATTTCATTATTTTGATTGCTGTTGTAAATGAAATTTTTTTCTTGATTTCCTCCTCAGATTGCTCATCACTAGTGTATAGAAACACTACTGATTTTTGGTCATGAATCTTGTATGTTGTTACTTCACTGTAATCATTTATTAGGTCTAATAGCTTTGCTATAGATTTTGGGGGGGATTTTTGACATATAACTCTCACAAACAGTGAGAATTTTAACTCTTCCCTTTCAATTTGGATGCCTTTTATTTCTATTTCTTGTCTAATTGCTTTGTCTAGAACTTCCAGCACAATGTTGAATAATAATGATGACAGTGAACATCCTTATCTTGTTCCTGATCTTAGAGGGAAAGCATTCAGTCTTTCACTATTGAGGATGATGTTAGTTGTGGGCTTTTCATATATTCTTTTTATAACATTGAAGAAGTTCCCTTCTATTCCTATCTTTTGGAGTGTTTTCATCAAGATAGGACGTTGAGTTTTGCCAAATGCCTTTTCTGCATCAGTTAAGATGATCGTGTGGTTTTCTACTTTAATTTGTTGATTTAATGTATTATATTGATTTTCTTATATTGAACCAGCTTGCATACCTGAAATAAGTCTCACTTGGTCATGGTGTATAATTCTTTTAATGTGCTGCTACATTCCATTTGTGAGTATTTTGTTGAAGACTTTTGCATCTATATTCATTAAAAAGCCTTGTCTGGCTCTGTCTCCGCCCACGGCACTCCCACCACCAGCCAGCCCTCCTCTCCCTCTTTCTCCGCATGCGGCGCTCCCACCGCCAGCCAGCCCTCCCCTCCCTCTTTCTCCGCCCGCGGCGCTCCCGCCACCAGCCAGCCCTCCTCTTCCCCCTTCTGCTCTGGCGGCGCTCCCGCCACCATCTTGCCCTCCCCTTTCTCCTCCTGCTCCGGCGGCTCTCCAACCACCACCGTGCCCTCTTCCGCCTTCACCAGCTCCTCCACCACCGGCCTCGACAGCCTTGCCACCCTCACCTTTAGTCCTCCAGAACAGCTACTGGGGAAGTGGAGATGATACAGAGCAGCTCCCAGAGCCACGACGGAGATCAAAAGCATGGCGTACCCCATCCTGGAACGGCTGACTGTCTGGGAGTACCAGCTCCGGTGAGATTGCCGAGGGGCGCGGGCTTTCCCGGGCGGGACGGCAAGCGGCCGGAGTCCCTCCCTTCCTCCTTCCCAGGCCAGCTGGCAGAATTGGGCAGGCGGTCCCCTTGGGCCGCAGCGGCTGGTGCCCCCACTACGCGAGGCCCCCCGGACCAACTGAGAGAGTTGGGTCAGAAATCCCTAGACCACGGAGAACGGTGACTTGGGGGTCCCTTCCAAACACGTGACTCCCCGGTCCGGCTGGGAACGGTGCACTCTCCCGGGCTGCGGCGGCTGGTGCACTCCCGCCATACTTGGCACCCTGGGCCGACTAGGAAATTCGGTCGGGTGCTCTCCCGGACTGCAGCGGCCGGTGGCCGGCGACCCTCCCAGCGTTCAGACCTTTGGGCTGGCTGGCACTATTCCAAGCCACTTTGGCTGGCGAAAATCCCCCACGGTGAGAGTTTTCTAAAGTTAAAGGACCCACACCACCTTTTACTGGTGGAACCCTCAGACAAATGTGTGCCACAAGCGCCACCTACTGGGCAGGATAAGAAAAACAGAACCCAGACATTTCACAGAAAAATCTTTCAACCTGTTGGGTCCAACACCCAGGGAAATCTGACTAAATGCCCAGACGCCAGCAGAAGATAATGGCTCACGCTCAGAAAATTGAAAATATGGCCCAGTCAAAGGAACAAACCAATAGTTCAAATGAGATATAGGAGCTGAAACAACTAATGCTGAATATACAAACAGAAATGGAAAAGCTCTTCAAAAAAGAAATCGATAAATTGAGGGAGGACATGAAGAAGACATGGGCTGAACAAAAAGAAGAAATAGAAAAACTGAAAAAACAAATCACAGAACGTATGGAAGTGAAGAATAAAGTTGAAAAGATGGAAAAAACAATGGATACCTACAATGATAGATTTAAAGAGACAGAAGACAGAATTAGTGATTTGGAGGATGGAACATCTGAATTCCAAAAAGAAACAGAAACTATCGGGAAAAGAATGGAAAAATTTGAACAGGGTATCAGGGAACTCAAGGACAATATGAACCACACAAATATACGTGTTGTTGGTGTCCCAGAAGGAGAAGAGAAGGGAAAAGGAGGAGAAAAACTAATGGAAGAAATTATCACTGAAAATTTCCCAACTCTTATGAAAGACCTAAAATTACAGATCCAAGAAGTGCAGTGCACCCCAAAGAGATTAGACCCAAATAGGCATTCTCCAAGACACTTACTAGTTAGAATGTCAGAGGTCAACGAGAAAGAGAGGATCTTGAAAGCAGCAAGAAAAAACAATCCATCACATACAAGGGAAACCCAATAAAACTATGTGCAGATTTCTCAGCAGAAACCATGGAAGCTAAAGACAGTGAGATGATATATTTAAATTACTAAAAGAGAAAAACTGCCAACCAAGACTCCTATATCCAGCAAAATTGTCCTTCAAAAATGAGGGAGAAATTAAAACATTTATAGACAAAAAGTCACTGAGAGAATTTGTGACCAAGAGACCAGCTCTGCAAGAAATACTAAAGGGAGCACTAGAGTCAGATACGAAAAGACATAAGAGAGAGGTGTGGAGAAGAGTGTAGAAAGAAGGAAAGTTAGATATGATATATATTATACAAAAGGCAAAATGGTAGAGGAAAATATTATCCAAACAGTAATAACACTAAATGTTAATGGACTGAATTCCCCAATCAATAGACATAGACTGGCAGAATGGATTAAAAAACAGGATCCTTCTATATGCTGTCTACAGGAAACACATCTTAGACCCAAAGATAAACATAGGTTGAAAGTGAAAGGTTGGGAAAAGATATTTCATGCAAATAACAACCAGAAAAGAGCAGGAGTGGCTATACTAATATCCAACAAATTAGACTTCAAATGTAAAACAGTTAAAAGAGACAAAGAAGGACACTATATACTAATAAAAGGAACAATTAAACAAGAAGACATAACAATCATAAATATTTACGCACTGAACCAGAATGTCCCAAAATGCGTGAGGAATACACTGCAAACACTGAAAAGGGAAATAGACACATATACCATAATAGTTGGAGACTTCAATTCACCACTCTCATCAATGGACAGAACATCTAGACAGAGGATCAATAAAGAAATAGACAATCTGAATATTACTATAAATGAGCTAGACTTAACAGACATTTATAGGACATTACATCCCACAACAGCAGGATACACCTTTTTCTCAAGTGCTCATGGATCATTCTCAAAGATAGACCATATGCTGGGTCACAAAGCAAGTCTTAACAAATTTAAAAAGATTGAAATCATACACAACACTTTCTCAGATCATAAAGGAATGAAGTTGGAAATCAACAATAGGCAGAGTGACAGAAAATTCACAAATATGTGGAGGCTCAACAACACACTCTTAAACAACAAGTGGGTCAAAGAAGAAATTGCAAGAGAAATTAGTAAATACCTCGAGGCGAATGAAAATGAAAACACAGCATATCAAAACTTATGGGACACAGCAAAGGCAGTGCTAAGAGGGAAATTTATTGTCCTAAATGCCTATATCAGAAAATAAGAAAAGGAAAAAATGCAGGAATTAACTGTCCACTTGGAAGAACTGGAGAAAGAACAGCAAACTTATCCCAAAGCAAGCAAAAGGAAAGAAATAACAAAGATTAGAGCAGAAATAAATGAAATTGAAAACATGAAAACAATAGAGAAAATCAATAAGACCAGAAGTTGGTTCTATGAGAAAATCAATAAGATTGATGGGCCCTTAGCAAGATTGACAAAAAGAAGAAGAGAGGGGATGCAAATAAATAAGATCAGAAATGGAAGAGGAGACATAACTACTGACCTCACAGAAATAAAGGAGGTAATAACAAGATACTATGAACAACTTTATGTTAATAAATACAACAATTTAGAGGAAATGGACGGGTTCCTGGAAAGACATGAACAACCAACTTTGACTCAAGAAGAAATAGATGACCTCAACAAACCAATCACAAGTAAAGAAATTGAATTAGTCATTCAAAAGCTTCCTAAAAAGAAAAGTCCAGGACCAGACGGCTTCACATGTGAATTCTATCAAACATTCCAGAAAGAATTAGTACCAACTCTCCTCAAACTCTTCAAAATAATCGAAGTGAAGGGAAAACTACCTAATTCATTCTACGAAGCCAACATCACCCTCATACAAAAACCAGGCAAAGATATTACAAAAAAAGAAAACTACAGGCCAATCTCTCTAATGAATATAGATGCAAAAATTCTCAATAAAATTCTAGCAAATCGTATCCAACAACACATTAAAAGAATTATACATCATGACTAAGTAGGATTCATCCCAGGTATGCAAGGATGGTTCAACATAAGAAAATCAATTAATGTAATACACCATATCAACAAATCAAAGCAGAAAAATCACATGATCATCTCAATTGATGCAGAGAAGGCATTTGACAAGATTCAACATCCTTTCCTGTTGAAAACACTTCAAAAGATAGGAATACAAGGGAACTTCCTTAAAATGATAGAGGGAATATATGAAAAACCCACAGCTAATATCATCCTCAATGGGGAAAAATTGAAAACTTTCCCCCTAAGATCAGGAACAAGACAAGGATGTCCACTATCACCACTATTATTCAACATTGTGTTGGAGGTTCTAGCCAGAGCAATTAGACAAGAAAAAGAAATACAAGGCATCAAAATTGGAAAGGAAGAAGTAAAACTATCACTGTTTGCAGACGATATGATACTATACGTCGAAAACCCGGAAAAATCCACAACAAAACTACTAGAGCTAATAAATGAGTACAGCAAAGTAGCAGGTTACAAGATCAACATTCAAAAATCTGTAGCATTTCTATACATGAGCAATGAACAAGCTGAGGGGGAAATCAAGAAACGAATCCCATTTACAATCACAACTAAAAGAATAAAATACCTAGGAATAAATTTAACTAAAGAGACAAAAAACCTATATAAAGAAAACTACAAAAAACTGCTAAAAGAAATCACAGAAGACCTAAATAGATGGAAGGGCATACCGTGTTCATGGATTGGAAGACTAAATATAGTCAAGATGTCAATCCTACCTAAATTGATTTACAGATTCAATGCAATACCAATCAAAATCCCAACAACTTATTTTTCAGAAATATAAAAACCAATAAGCAAATTTATCTGGAAGGGCAGGGTGCCCCGAATTGCTAAAAACATCTTGAGGGAAAAAAACGAAGCTGGAGGTCTCGCGCTGCCGGACTTTAAGGCATATTATGAAGCCACAGTGGTCAAAACAGCATGGTACTGGCATAAAGATAGATATATCGACCAATGGAATCGAATAGAGTGCTCAGATATAGACCCTCTCATCTATGGACATTTGATCTTTGAGAAGGCAGTCAAGCCAACTCACCTGGGACAGAACAGTCTCTTCAATAAATGGTGCCTAGAGAACTGGATATCCATATGCAAAAGAATGAAAGAAGACCCATATCTCACACCTTATACAAAAGTTAACTCAAAATGGATCAAAGATCTAAACATTAGGTCTAAGACCATAAAACAGTTAGAGGAAAGTGTAGGGAGATATCTTATGAATCTTACAATTGGAGGTGGTTTTATGGACCTTAAATCTAAAGCAAGAGCACTGAAGAAGGAAATAAATAAATGGGAGCTCCTCAAAATTAAACACTTTTGTGCATCAAAGAACTTCATCAACAAAGTAGAAAGACAGCCTACACAATGGGAGATAATATTTGGAAATGACATATCAGATAAAGGTCTAGTATCCAGAATTTATAAAGAGATTGTTCAACTCAACAACAAAAAGACAGCCAACCCAATTCCAAAATGGGAAAAAGACTTGAACAGACACCAACATAAGAGGAAATACAAATGGCCAAAAGGCACATGAAGAGATGCTCAATGTCCCTGGCCATTAGAGAAATGCAAATCAAAACCACAATGAGATATCATCTCACACCCACCAGAATGGCCATTATCAACAAAACAGAAAATGACAAGTGCTGGAAAGGATGCGGAGAAAGAGGCACACTTATCCACTGTTGGTGGGAATGTCAAAGGGTGCAACCACTGTGGAAGGCAGTTTGGCGGTTCCTCAAAAAGATGAATATAGAATTGCCATACGACCCAGCAATACCATTGCTAGGTATCTACTCAAAGGACTTAAGGGCAAAGACACAAACAGACATTTGCACACCAATGTTTATAGCAGCATTATTTACAATTGCAAAGAGATGGAAACAACCAAAATGTCCATCAACAGAAGAGTGGCTTAACAAACTGTGGTATATACATACGATGGAATATTATGCAGCCTTAAGACACGATAAACTTATGAAGCATGTAATAACATGGATGGACCTAGAGAACATTATGCTGAGTGAGTCTAGCCAAAAACTAAAGGACAAATACTGTATGGTCCCACTGATGTGAACGGACATTCGAGAATAAACTTGGAATATGTCATTGGTAACAGAGTCCAGCAGGAGTTAGAAACAGGGTAAAATAATGGGCAATTGGAGCTGAAGGGATACAGACTGTGCAACAGGACTAGATACAAAAACTCAAAAATGGACAGCACAATAATACCTAATTGTAAAGTAATCATGTTAAAACACTGAATGAAGCTGCATCTGAGCTATAGGTTTTTTTTTTTACTATTATTATTACTTTTATTTCTTTTCTCTATATTAACATTCTATATCTTTTTCTGTTGTGTTGCTAGTTCTTCTAAACCGATGCAAATGTACTAAGAAACGATGATCATGCATCTATGTGATGATGTTGAGAATTGCTGATTGCATGTGTAGAGTGGTGTGATTTCTAAATGTTGGGTTAATTTCTTTTTTCCGTTAATTAATAAAAAAATGGATAAAAAAAGAATAAAGGCATTACTTAAAAAAAAGTCTGGTCTGTAGTTTTCTTTTCTTGTAGTATCTTTGTGTGGGTGATATTAGAGTGATCTGGCTTCATAGAATGAGTTAGGTAGCTTTCCCTCCTATTTAATTTTTTTGAAGAGCTTGAGAGGATTGGTACTAATTCTTTCTTGAATGTTTTGTAGAATTCACATGTGAAGCCATCTGGTCCTGGACTCTTCTTTTTTGGGAACTTCTTGATGACTGATTCAATCACTAGTGATTGGTTTGTTGAGGTTGTCTACTTCTTCTCAAGTCAATATTAGTTGATCAAACCTTTCTAAGTTGTCTAGTTTATTAGCATACAGTTGCTCATAGTATCTTCTTATTACCTCTTTATTTCTGTGGGGTCAATGGTTACATCTCCTCTTCCATTTCTGGTTTTAATTATTTGCATCCTCTCTCTTTTTTTGTCAACTTAACTAAGGGTCCATTGATTTTATTGATTTTCTCAAAGAACCAACTTCTGGTTTTGTTGATTTTCTTGTTAGTTTTCATGTTCTCAGTTTCATTTATTCCTGCTCTAATCTTTATTATTTCTTTCCATTTGTTTGCTTTGGGGTTAATTTGTTGTTATTTCTCTAATGCTTCCAAGTGAACAGTTAATTCCTTGATTTTTCGCTCTTTCTTCTTTTTTGAATATAGGCATTTAAGGCAACAAATTTCCTTCTCAAAACTGCCTTTGCTACATCTTATAAATATTTATATGATGTGTGTTTATTTTCATTTGCCTTGAGATATTTATTAATTTCTCTTGTAATTTCTTCCTTGGCCCACTGGTTGTTTAAGAGTGTTTTGTTTAGCCTCCATATATGTGTGAATTTTCTGGCCCTCTGCCTGTTGTTGATTTCCAACTTCATTTTATTATGATCTGAGAAAGGGTTTTGTGTGATTTCAATCTTTTCAAATATATTAAGACTTGCTTTGTGACCCAGCACATTGTCTACCCTTGAGAATTATCCATGAACACTTGAGAAAAATGTGTATACTTGTGCCAGTTTTAATCTGTTGTGTATCCCAGAAAAGCCAAGTTCTTTAATCCTCTTTTGATATTGCTTGGTGGAAGCTTTTATGTTTCCATGAAGATACGACCCACACAATTGTGGGTGATAGTTTTTGATTAGATAGTTTCCATGGAGATGTGTCTCTATCCATTTGAGATGGGGTTGCTTACTGGAGCCCTTTAAGAGGGAAAAAGCTTTAGAGCCATGAGGGCCATGAGAACCAGAATGGACAGAGCCCTGGGGAAGCTGCTGAAGAGACAGCTAGCAGATCTTGCCATGTGCCTTTCCAGCTGAGAGAGAAACCCTGGATGTCATAGGCTTTCTTGAACCAAGGCATTTTTCCCTGGATGCCTTAATTTGGACATTTTCACAGCCTTACAACTGCAAACTTGCAACTTAATAAATTCCCGTTTTAAAAAGCCATTCCATTTCTGGTGCCTTGCATTCCAGCAGCTTGCAAACTAGAACAATACCACCGCTGTAAGGTGTAATGTTCTGTAAATGTCTGTTACGTCTAGTTCATTTATTGTATTATTCAAAATCTCCCTTTCCTTATTGATCTTCTGTCTAGATGTTCTATCCACTAATGAGAGCACAGAATTCAAAGGCTTTCATAGGAAAGTCTTACAAACTGCTGGTCTCACTCTCAGGGAAAACTGATGTTGGCTACTCTTTCCTCCTGAGATGTGGGCCTGTCTGGTCTGGGAACATCTAAGCAGGGCAAGAAAGAGAAAAACAAGAAATGAAAAATTCTGATCAATTGAACAGGACCTATGCTAAAGGTCTGGAAAAAGCTGAACTGAATGCCATAGAATAGGTAGAGAACAAAACCATCCAGCAAGAAAACCATAGGTAAAGGAGTGAAAACAGCCTCCAGAATAAACTAAAGAAATCAAATGCTTAAACACCAGCAAACAATAATGAGATATACTAGGAAAACTGAATGTATGGCCCAGTCAAAGGAACAAATGAACACTTCAAATGAGGTACAGGAGTTGAACCAACTAATTCAGGATGTTTGAATGGACATGGGAATTCTCAACAAAAAATCAAAGCAACAGGCTGAGAGAGGCTATAAAGAAGTCATTGGGCAAACAAAAAGAAGAAACCAAAAGTTTGAAAAAAACAAATCACTGTAATTATGGGAATGATAGGCACAATAGAAGAGATTTTTAAAAAATGAAAACCTACAGCAATAGATGTGAAGAGGCAGAAGAAAAGATTAGTGAACTAGAGGACTGGATATCTGAAATCCAATACACAAAAGAAAATATACAGAAAAGGATGGAAAAATATGAGCAGGATCTCAGGGAATTGAATGACAGCATGAAGCACATGAATATATGTGTTATGGGCATCCCAGAAGGAGAACAGAAGGGAAAAAGAGGAGAAAGACTAATAGAGGAAATAATCACTGAAAATTTCCCATCTTTTATGAAAGACATAAAATTGCAGATCCAAGAAGTGCAGCATACCCCAAACAGAATAGATCCAAATGGACATCCTCCAAGACACTGATCAGGTTGTCGGATGTCAAAGAGGAAGAGAGAATTTTGAAAGCAGAAAGATAAAAGCAATTCACCCCATACAAGGGAAACTCGGTAATAGTATGTGTGGCTTTCTCAGCAGAAATCATGGAGGCATACCACTCAGAAGGCAGTGATATGATATATTTAAGATTCTAAGATAGAAAAACTGCCAACAAAGAATTCTATATCCAGTAAAATTGTCCTTCAAAAAGGAGGGAGAGGCTGAGCCACGGTGGCTCAGCAAGCAAAGTTCTCACATGCCATACCAGAGACCTGGGTTCAATTCCTGGTGCCTGCTCATGTGAAAAAAAAAAAAGGAGGATGGTAAAACGATGGAGAGATTAAAATATTTTCAAGCAATCACTGAGGGAATTTGTGACTAAGAGACTAGCTCTGCAAGAATAGTAAAGGGGGCGGGCCACGGTGGCTCAGCAGGTAAGAATGCTTGCCTGCCATGCCCGAGGACCCAGGTTCAATTCCCGGTGCCTGCCCATGTAAAAATAAATAAATAAATAAATAAATAAAAAATAGTAAAGGGAGCACTACAAGCAGATAGAAAAAGGCAGGAGAGAGAGGTGTGGAGAAGAGTATAGAAACAAAGACTATCCGTAAAGGTCAAAAGAGAAAAAAGAGTTCAATATAACATATAAAATCCAAAATGGTAGAAGAAACTACTGCCATTACAGTAATGACATTAAATGTTAATGCATTAAGCCCCCCAATCAAAACACAAATACTGGTAGAATGGATTAAAAATAGGACCCATCTTATGCTGTTTACCGGAGACTCATTTTAGACTCAAGGACAAAAATTGGTTGAAGGTGGAAGGTTGGGAAAAGATATTTCATGCAAACAATAATCAAAAAGAGCAATAGTAACTATGCTAATATCCAACAAATTAGACTTCAAATGTAAAACAATTAAAAGAGTTGAAGAAGGATACTATATATTAATAAAAGGAACAATTCAACAAGAAGATGTAACAATCATAAATATTTAAGCACTGAACCAGAATGTCCCAATATAATGAGGCAAATTCTGACAACACTGAAGCAAGAAGTAGGCGCCTCTACTTCAATAGTTGAAGACTTCAATTCTCAGTATAACTCTGACTTTGTGTAATGAATTGGGAAATATTTCCTCCTTTTTTCTGGAAGAGATTGGGTAGAATCTGTATTGTTTCATTATTAAGTATTGGTAAAATTTATCAGTGAAGCCACATGAGGTAAGAGTTTCTTTGTGGGAAGATTATTAGTTACAAATCCAATTTATTTACTATGTAAAAGAATATTTAAGCTATGTAGTTCTTCTTGAGTGAGTTTTAATAGTTCATATTTTTCAAAACATTTCCTTTTTCATTTTAGCTGTAGAATGTGCTGGATTAAAGTTGTTCATAATATTCTCCTATCATCTTTTTAATATCTGTAGATTTCTAGTGATATCACCTCTCCCATTCCTGATAATAGTAGTTAGTATCTTTTCTTTTTTCCTGGTCAGTCTGGCTGGAGGTTTTTCAATTTTATTGAACTTTTAAAAGAATTTGCTTTTGGTTTTGTTGATTTTCTCCATTGTTTTTGTTTTGTTTTCGATTCCATTTATTTCTTCTTTATTATGCTTATCTTACTTATATTGAGTATGCTTCTCTCTTCCTTTCTTCTGTTTTCTTCTGGTGGAAGCTTGGATACTCATTTAAGGCCTTTTTTTCTTTTCTGATTTAGGTATTCAGTGCTATAATCCCCATCTATGGAGATTTAGCTGCATTTCACAAATTCTGAGTCTTGTTTTTATCATCCTTTATTTCAAAGTAATTTCTAATTTCAAATTTGATTTCTTCTTTATCCCATGAGATATTTAAAAGTGTGTTATTTAATTTTTAAATTGGGGGATTCTCCAGATATCTATCCATGCAGTCAGTGAACTTATTTTGTATGATTTGAATCATTGTAAATTTTTTTGAAACTTAGTTTGTGGCTCAGTATACAGCCTACTTAGTAAATGTTCCATGTGTACTTGTAAGGAAAGCATATTTTGCTGTTTTTAGGTGGAGTGTAAACGCCAATTAAGGAAAACTGATAGCATCTTTCAAGTCTTCTGTATTCTTAATGATTCTATTTTCTGGGTTCTATTAATTTCTGAGAAAGGGATGTTAATGTCTATGACTGCAATTAGGGATTTGACTATTTCTCTTTGTAATTCTATCAGTTTTTGTTTCATTCACTTAGAAGCTGTCTTATTATGTGCATAAACTTAATATTATATGTCCTCTTGATCAGTTGAGCCCATTTTCTTTGTGCCATGAATGTCTAGAATCATTGACTGATGAGACTGTTCTCCCTCTGTTGAACTGTTTTTTGTATGTTTGCCACAAGTCAGTTGGGCGCATTTGTGTGGGTCCATTTCTATGTTCTTTTTTTTTTTTTGCCTTTCAAAAAGGGAATTTAACAAGTTACAAGTTTACAGTTCTAAGGCTGTGAAAATGTCCAAATTAAGGCACCAACAAGAGGTTACCTTCACTCAAGAAATGCTGATGCCATTCAGAGCACCTCTGTCAGCTGGGAAAGCATGTGATTGGAATCTGCTGGTTCTTGTTCCTGGTTCCATTGCTTCTAACTTCCAACACCATTGGTTTCCTCTATAAGCACCTGTGGGTACACACTTAAGTCCTCCAGGACACAGCTCTGGGTTCTAGCACACTTAACATCTCATGGGAAGGCACGTGGAAACTTCTGCTGGGTTCTGCCCATGTCTCTGTGAGCTCTGAAGCAACTTCACCAAAAGTCTGTATCTGTGTCAGCTCCGAGGTTCTTCAAAATGTTTCCCCTTTTAAGGGACTTCAGTAAACTAATCCAGACCCACCTTGAATGGGTGTAGTCGCATCTCTAATCAAAATGTCACAACCACAGTCAGGCATGCCACATCTCCATGGAGATAATCTAATCAAAAGTTACTGACCCCCCCAATATTAAATATTAAATCAGAATTAAAAGAAACAGCTGCCCCCCCCAAGATAGGTATTAAAACATGGCATTTCTGGGATACATAATAGATTCAAACTGGCATACCCTCTATTATTTATTTTTATGCTGTTTTTTACTTATCTGTCCATATCCTGGATAAAGGGAGCATCAGTCACAGGTTTTCATAATAAAATAGTCACATTGTAAAATCTATATAGTTATAAAATCATCTTCAAGAATCAAGGCTACTGGAACTTTCCTCTAGCCACTCCAATATACCATAAACTAAAAAGAGGTACTATATAATGCATAAAAATAACTTCCAGGATAACCGCTCAACTCTGTTTGAAATCTCTCAGCCACTGAAACTTTATTTTGTCTCATTTCTTTCTTCCCCTTTTTGGTCATGAAGACTTTCTCAATCCCATGATGCTGGGTCCCTGTTCAACCGTGGGAGTCATGTCTCGTATTGACAGGGAGATTTACACCTCTGGCAGTCATTTCCCACATAGGGGATAGGGCAAACGCTGAGCTGGCTTAAAGAGGCCACATTTGAGCAACAAAAGAGGTTCTCTGGGGGATAGGTTTTAGGCATAACTATAAGTAGGCTTAGCTTCTCCTTTGTAGGAGTGAGTTTTATAGGGGTGATACCCAAGATGGAAGGCTCAGCCTATTGAATTGGTTGTCCCCACTACTTGCAAGAATATCAGGAATTCCCCAGCTGGGGAAGTTGAATATTCCTTCCTTTCTCCCCAGATCCCCAAGGGGAGTTTGCAAATACTATTTTATTCTTTTCCCAGATTACTCTGGGATGTATCAGGGCATCACAGTAACCTATACAAACCAACAGGATCTCACTCCCTATTCAAGATTTCATGTAATTATGGTGGTCAAATAAACTGACCATACAAGTTGAATTAGATAATGTGCTACCAAAAATATAAATTTTGCACCAAGTAAACTTCTCTTCCTTTGGTCTCATTATCCTTTACGTTGCATTGTGATTTAACATAGTCATATCCAGATCAGCTTCATTCACATCTCTAGTCATATCCAGATCACTTTTTCAACTTTTTAAACCATTGCCATATGGGGTAGTGCGGACTTTCATAGCTTCAGAGCTAACTCTGAAGCTCAGGGATCACACAAATACTTGAAGTCCCAGAGTGTGACTCGTTTATGCACACACAGTCAGCATCTCAGAATTTAGAGTTGACAATGACAACTCCAGAGTAGATATAACTTCCCTAAGAGCTCACAATCTAGAAATCTTGACAATAGGCCTCAACCTGATAACCCATGCTCTCGACTTTAATTCTCTGTGTTTGTGTATTATAGTTATTCCACATGAGTGAGGCATGATAATATTTGTCTTTTTGTTTCTGACATTTCATTCAACACACTGTCCTCAAGGTTCACTCATCTAGTCTTACAACGTCATTCTTTCTTGCAGTGGCTCATTAGAACATTGTGTGTATACACCACAGATTCCCCGTCCATTCTTCAATCAATGTACCCTTAAGCCACCTCCGACCACTGCAAATCACAAACACTGCTGCCATAAACACCAGCGTGCAAATGTTCATTCATGTCCCCACTCACAGTTCCTCCATGTGTATACCTAGCAACGGGGTTGCAGGATCATAGGGTAACCCCTCCCCTAGTGTCCTGTGGAGCCACCTCAAGCAGTAGGTTCATGTAGTACCATGGCTCACAGCTCCAGTGTGGAGTTGGCCTGTGTTGCAGTAGGTTCATGTAGTACCATGGCTCACAGCTCCAGTGTGGAGTTGGCCTGTGTTGCAGTAGGTTCATGTAGTACCGTGGCTCACAGCTCCAGTGTGGAGTTGGCCTGTGTTTTCAGCATGGATCCCAGGTCCCCTTCCACAGGGAGCAGAGTAACCCTTGTCCACATACTGAGAGCATGTGTGTGGTGGCCAAGGAACTTTCCATCTTAGAATTTGTCCTGACTGTAGGAGGTAGCTCAAGAGCTCTCCTACAGAATGTGCACCATGGGGAAACTGTTTCCTAGGGAAGAGGGAGCATTCATCACCATGGAAACAGGGGAATTCCTAGGGCCACATGCACATGACCAAGAGAAGACACAAGCACAGAAAGGATTAGAGAGACCATTATGATTTGGCCTGAAACTATTTTCTAAATTCTTATATGGATAAGCCCTGAAGGAAAGCACTTGCACAGGTCAATCTGTAAACACCAGGAAAGGTGCTTTCTTTTTAATCCTCCTCCTCCTCCTCCTCCTTCCTCTTCTTTTTTTCTTTTTTTCTTTTCTGTAAGAGTCTCTTGGAGTTCTCCTTCCCTGCAGGTCTCTACCTCCTTGTTGTCCCAAGCTACCAAAAACCAACCTCTCTATAAGGGAGAGACTCCCCTGAGGAGGACCAAATGACCATTTGGCTGCTATGCTGAGAAATGGATCATGGAGTAACCGACTGTGATGGGGAAGTGATGCCCACTGGTTGAGGTGTGGTTGACCAGAGAAAAAGTTCTCTGGGGGTGACTATTATGTAAAATTATAAGTAGGCTTAGATTACCCTTTGCAAGAATAAGTTTCATAAGGATGAACCCCAAGATTGAGGTCTCAGCCTATTGCTTTCATTGTCCCCTGTGCATAGGACCTTCTTATGAGTTACTTCAGTTAAGGATGTGACTCAATTGAGTCAGGAAGTGTTTTAATCCTATTGCTGGACGCCATATATAGAACACCACAGAAAGAGAAGCCATGGGGAGCAGACAGAAGCTGGAAGTCAACAGAACCCAGAAGAGAAAGGAGAATAGGCTGCCATGCACATTGACGTATGACAAAAAACGAAGGAATCCCAAAGATTGCTGGCCAGGCAGAAGATACCTGCCCCAGGAGGGAACAAGGCTTGTAGCCTCTGAAACACTGAGCCAATAAATCCCTTTCATGAAGTCAACCCATTTGTATAGTATCTGTTCTAGAAGCTAGGGAACTAAAACACCCAGATAATTTCCATTTCTAAAGCTTTGCATACCTTTCTGTGGATTCAGATTTCTATAGAGTATTATTTTTCCTCTGCTTGAAAGATTTCATTTAATATTTCTTGTACTTCTGGTCTGTTGGCAATGAATTCTTCTGGCTTTTTTATGGCTAAATAAAGTCTTTATTACATCCTTGTTTTTGAAAAGTATTTTGGTTGGGTATAGTATTCTAATTTGACAGGTTTGTTTTTTCTTTTAGTATTTAAAGAGGTTTCGTCACTACCTTTCACACTTTTCTCCACATCTACGTGATGTGTCTGTTTTTCCTAGCTGCTCTGAAACACTATAAATATCACTGGTTTTAAGCAATTTAATTATAATAAGCCTGGTTGTAGTTTACTGCATGATTTTTGTACTTGTGGTTTGTTGGGCTCATTGGATCTTTGGATTCATCATTTTTATAAATTCAAAATATTTTTGACATTTTTTTTGGTCAAATATTTTTTCTGTCCCTGTAAAACCTTTCCTTTGGGGTTCCAATGAAATGTTTAGGTATTTTGAAATTCTGAAAGCTCACTGATGCTCTGGTCAATCATTTTCTTTCCCTGTTTCATTTTGGGTAGTTTCTATCACTATGTCTTTAATTGCATAATGTTTTCTTTGAGCTTTGTTCTTAGACATTGTTATGTTGCTTTGAAACAATTTTATACTTTCAGATCTTGTGTCTTTTAACCTTGTTAGGAAGGTACATGGCACCATTTCAATGAAGTTAATTTTTTCTCACCACTGAGGAAAAGCACTTCTTAGTATTCTATCTGATGCCCCTGATTTATAAGAATTTTCACTCTGGCAACTGGGAGCACAAAATATTTCACCAAGTGGAAGCTCCAACTATTGTTTCCTTTTTTCCTTTTGGGTGGTTTTTTCCCCCAGTATTGAGTAATTTATTTACATTTATGTGGTCCTGACTCAAGGATAAGGATCTCCAAAGTGCTGTCAGTCTGTCTGTCTGTCTCTGAATCTTTTTTCTCTCTGTATTTTGGCCTGTGAAATCTAACATTTTTGTCCTCACAGGTCTCGTAGCTTCACTTCCTTAAGTCTGCAAGACCTCTAGCCTCACTCTTATTTTCCCTTCCCTTTGCAGCTATGTAGCCAAATAGTAAGTAGCTGAACATTTGTATCTGCTTCCACATTCAATATGCTGTATTTTTCTGTGTAGGATGAAATATATGTAGACAATCCAGCCTCATAGAGATGTATTTGAAAAGATAGAAGTGTATTTTAATTGCTTTTCTAGACTATTATGGCTATTCTTCATTGATAGGACATCAAATTTGACAAACGGTAATTACTTAAAAGTTAATTGCAATAAAGAATCTGTGAGCGTATCAGTGACACTTTTCTGTTACATAAAATGCATTGGCCTATCTTTAACTTGGAATGGATTATTTATCAAGGGTTCATCATTTGGAAACAAATTGATTCACTGAGTTATGCAGATTTTAAAAATGTTCTCCCAAGGCTCTTAACTTCACCTCCTCACATGATATCATATAATATCAACAATGCAAACATGCTATTTTCATTACAAATCTCATCAGAAATTGTTTAGTAATTGGAAAGATGCCTGTCTCACAGTGGCTATTTTAAGTTTTCCAAAATTCTCTTCTTCACTTGAATCTTTTCATTTTGACATTGGCAACAAATGCTCTCCATTGTTTTCATTCAAGTAACAGACTCATTTTAACTTCTGAGAAAATTTTCTGCCAAAGCACAAGTTTGAATAACTGCCATTTGTCTGTCAGTTATTCTTCCAGTAAAAATTGCATTGATTGCAATGGAAGCTATCACAAATCACTTTTCCACAAGACATCCATTCTACTTGAATATGCAGCAGATGTATTTCCCATTTCTCCACACAGAATAATAAAAAGTTGTGTACTCAGTTTCAAAATTTAATCCTATTAATATTTGCTTTGTTTATCATGGACATTCTTAAATGAAATTGACATTTTTTTAAACCATGAGTGTGTGGCATTGAATAATAGTACAATAACAACCATTAGAGTTTTTTGTCACTCCCTTGATTCGTACTAATTTGATTAATAGTAACTTTTCTGACCCTTTTAAAAAAATACAAATTTTAGCAGAATGAAAAAGGCAAATTACATTTTAGTTTTATTATGAAAATAGTTTTAATCTCATGAATCCCTTGAAAAGTCACAGGAACCCCAACAGTACACCCAGGATTCCACTGTGAGAACCACTGTCTTAAGAAATCTAAATATGGGCCGCGGTGGCTCAGCGGGCAAAGTGCTTGCCTGCTATGCCGGAGGACCTCGGTTCGATTCCCGGCCCCAGCCCATGTAACAAAAACAAAACAAAATACAATAAAACAAGAAAATGTTTAAAGATGTTTCCCTTTCTTCCTCCCTTCCTTCTCTCTGTCTTTCCTTCCCTTCCTCACTCTTTAAAAAAAAAAAAAAAAAAAAAAAAGAAATCTAAATAAATATAAATATACTCTATATCAATGAATGGAATCAACTTTCTTTTGAGTAAAACTGACTCCCTCCCAGTTACCTTCCCTATTCCATCTTACACGTATTCTCAGCTTTATGCTTACTATTGGGTACAGTTATGAAGTGTGGTGAAGTGAAAGGAATAAGTTCTATTCTTTGTAGCAAAGTCTTACCTCTACCACATTTTTCTTATTAACTTTCATTTCATTCTAAATTCCATTAGGTCAGCGTTAAACAGAACTAAAGACACTTTTTTCAGAGTTATAGACTTCATTGCCAAAAGCCAGTTAAGCAATACTCAGGCAGAATTTTCTTTCTTTTCTTCCCGAGACAAAAGAAACAAACAAACAAGAAAGTCTAAACAAACGACATCCAGACCAAAATGTTGGATGTTGCTGCTGTAATTTTAGCATTCAGACATGTCATCTTGCCAGAAACTTGTCTTCCAACCAATGACTACTGCCAGGCTTCAAGTTCCTTTGTTTCATGCTACTAGTAATTCTGGCTGTGTGGAAAGGAGATATCTTTTAATTGGGAAAATATGTACCTTCTTTGAATTATTTTAAGTTACAGTTACTGACTAGAAATAAGTAAAATCAAGAAAATATATTTGTGTGAATATGTAATTTATTTACTTCTAATGAGAAATAAAAGACAAGTCATTTGAAGACTAATATTTTCATTGCAATTTTTTGTACCAGCATTCCTTTATTTATGGCTTGCTGGAAAATCTTGGCTATCTTATTTCAGCTCTCCTTGTGCTACGCCACTGAGCCTTTAGGTTCTATCCTATTCCAAAAGTGGTCTGCGTCCGATTGAGAAAAAGAATCTTGGGCCAAGTTAACAGGATTGCTTCACAACAAAGGCATCTTCTTATTGAAAATATTTTGACAATTCCATTATCATCCAGGGTTTTTTTGCGTTATGATTATTTCTTAAGATTAAGTTACTGATATTCCGTGATTGTGTTACTTGGGAAGGGTAATGTATAACAGAGTATCATATATTCACATCCAAAATGGAATTTACACAAATTGCTAACTAGGCACCTAAGAAGATTCTGACATGCAAGAGATAGGACAAGTAATGGTTAATAAATAGGAAAGAGTATAGTATCTTGTTGTCTGTATCATTCTGAAAACTTCAAAGGTATTATTAAAAGTATTGCTGAATGTGAGTCACTGATAAACTGAGAATTTCTTTTATTAACATGATTTGAGTCAACATATAAGCAATTGTGAAGAAACCACTCTATATTGTATATCTCAATTTAAAAAATTGTCCATGGCCATTTAACAGTGGCATAAAATAATTTTAGGAAAAAATTCTGCTTTCCTTTAAAAATTATATGCAACTTCGTAGAGTTTGAAGTTTTGATGGCAACTTCTATTAATTGTGGATTAAATATTGTGATGGTTAGGTTTATGACTTAGTTTTCTGGTCAAGTCAGCACTGGCCTAATTGATACTGTGAGGACATTTTGGGGACTTAAATCATAGGTAAATTGATTGCATCTACCACTGATTGCATCTACAATCAACTAAGGGGAGTGTCTGAGCAATGAGAGACATTTCATCCAATCAGGTGAAGCCTTTAAAAGGAGCAGCGGAAGATGGCAGAGCAAAGAGAATTGAATTCACTCCTGCTCTGTGGGACAAGATAGGGGACAGGGAGAGAGTGACTGGGACTACAGCCCTGGGGTATAAGTAATCAAAGAGCATCCTCAAGGATTTTGGGGGGAACAAGAGGTGGGGGATGGAGAGGGACCAAGACGGGGAGAGCGGGGTGAGTTGGATCCACACTAATTCCCATCAGGGCGGGCTGCAGCACGTGGGTAAATGCAGATCAGAGGGAACTGACTGTCCCTCCACTCCAACCTGCCCTGCTGCTGGCTGGCCAGCCAACTCAACCTGTGGGGAGCGCAGAGGCAGCACAGCTGTCGAGGCAGGGCCACACCCCCGGCCACTAGCGGCAGTGGCCCTGTGGCTGCCGGGAATAGCCAATCCAGCGGGTGCCGTGTGTGGTGGATCTGTCAGTGCCAGGCATTGTGGATTGGCTTCTCCCCAGGTGCTGATCGGCTCCCCCATCCTCACACCAAGACGAGCTGCCCCACTGCTGTGGGCCGGGAGTAGACCCCCACCATGCGTGCCCAGTTGCAGCTGCTGCTTTAGCCTGGGAGAGGGGAGCCTGGGTGGAAGACTGCCCTATGTGCGCCACCTCCTGGTAAAAATGGGTAAGTACCGACAGGCAAACCCCCATCTTCCTAGGTTTTTTTTTTTTTTAATTTTTTCCTTTTTCCTCTTCTTTTGTTCAATATATTTTCCAATAGATTTGTTATTTCTATTTTTACATATATTATATATGTTTATTGATTATTTATGTTTATGTTTTATTATATTTTTTTATTATTTTATTTTATTTTATTTCTTTATTATGTTTTAATTTTCTCTCCCTTCTCTGGGCACCAGTCCAAGTTCATTCCCAATATATCTTGGGGTGTCTCCTTCTGACTCCAGGATCTCCTACCATTGAAATGTGTTTTGTTGTGTTCTTGTTCATTTTTTATTTTTATTTTTTTCAGTTTTTTGTTATATTCTCATTTTATTATTATTAGTTTTTCTTTCCTTTTTGGGTTACATGTGCTGGAGGTCAAACCTGGGTTAGTCACATGGCAGGGAGGAGTTGTGACCCTGAAGTACCCCAGCCTGGATTTTAATAGACCCTCCAGTTGAACTGTACCCCTACATGAGACCCAGGCTTGATTTAGAAGGGATTAACTGACAAAACAACTGCACAAAAGGAAACCTTCAATGCAAAACCAAGTGCAAAATTTGAGATGAGTGAAGGAAACCAACTTGGAAAATAACGGAAAATCACAAAGCGCGTTAATATCCACGGCCCAGCCAATGACCAAATCAAAACTCCAGAGGGGACATAGAACATGGAACAACCACTCAAGGACATTTATCAAGAAATAAAGGATTTCAGGAAGACACTAGAAGAGCTTAAAGAAGAATATGAAAGATTAAGCAGGAAAATGCCAGATCTCACAGAGATGAAAGATACAGCAGACCAGATTAGAAATATACAAGAGACACATGATAGCTGATTTGAAGAAGCAGAAGGGAAAATAAGTGAGCTAGAAGACAGCATAATTGAGCTAGAGTGTATAAAAAAACAAATGGCAAAAAGGATGGAAAAAATGGAACTGGATCTTAGGGAAGAGATGGACAAGAGGTTCACAAATAAAAGAATCATTGGTGGAGGAGAGAACAGTAAAGGGCTGGGAAAGTTAGTTGAAGACATGATTGGGGAAAATTTCCCAACCCTTGTAAAACATATAAATATGCAAATCAAAGAGGTCTAATGAACTCCAAATAGAATAAATCAAAATAGGCCTACTCCAATACACATACTAGTCAAACTGTCAAATGTTGAAGAGAAACAGAAAGTTCTGAAAGCGGCATGAGAAAAGCAATCTAGTATATACAAGGGCAAACACCTAAGACTGAGTTCAGACTACACAACAGGCACCATGGAAGCAGGAAGGCAGTGATATGATATATTTAAGATCCTGAATGAGATCTAGGCTTCCAGCCTAGAATTTTTTATCCAGCCAAATTGTCCTTCAAACTAATTAAGAGATTAAAATCTTCAAATACAAACAAAGGCTGAGAGAACTAGTCAACAAGAGACCTACCCTACAAGAAATACTAAAGGGAATCCTGTCAGCTAAAAAAAAAAGGGCAAGAAAGGGAGGTCTGGAGGAGGGCACAGAACTGAAGAGTACCAGCAATGGTAATTTAAGGGAAAAAAGAGAGAGAAGGACAAGAATATATAGATCTGACAAATAAAAACTAAAAGAACTGCTTTTACAGTAATACTTTGAACGTTTGCAGACTAAACCCAACAATTAAAAGACAGATTGGCAGAATGGATTAAAAAGTATAATCCATCAATATACTGTTTACAGGAGATACACCTTAGACCAAGGGCACGATTCAATTGAAAGTGAAAGGATAGAAACAAGTCTTTGATGCAAGGAGCTGTAACCAAAAAAGAAAGGCAAGAGTAACTATACTAATATCAGTTACAATAAAATAGACTTTAAATGTAAAGATGTCATAAGAGACAAAGAAGGACACTATGTATTAATAAAAGGAACATTTCAACAAAAGAATATAGCAATCATAAATATTTACACTCCCAATCAAAGAGCTCCACAGTACATGAGGCAGACATTGGCAACACTGAGAGGAGCTATAGACATTCAGCAATGATGGAATAATGGAGACTTCAATACTCCACTCTCCACTACAGCTGGAACAGCCAGACAGAGGGTCAGCAAGGTAATAGAGAACCTAAACAATGTGATAAATGATTTGGATCTAATAGACATATATAGATCATTGCACCACAAGACAGCAATATATACATTCTCCTCTAGTGCACATGAAATGTTCTTCAGGATAAATCATATGCTGGGACACAAAATAAGTCTTTTTAAATTTAATAAGTTTGGAATTATCCAAAACACTTTTTCTGAACATAACGGTGTGAAGCTGGAAATTAATAATCACCAGAGCCAGAGCTTTCACAAATACATGGAGATTAAACAATGCACTCTTAAATAATCAGTAGCTCAAGAAAGAAATTGCTAGACAAATCAGTAAATATTGGAAGACAAATGATAATTTGAATAGAACATATCAAAATTTATGGGATGCAGAATAGACAGTGCTGAGAGGGAAATTTATTGCCCTAAATGCCTATATTAAAAAACAAGAAGGACCAAAACTTGAGGATTTAACTGCTTACTTGGAGAATTTAGAGAAAGAACAGGAAACTAATCCCAAAGCACATAAAAGAAGAAAAAGATTTTAAAAGATTAAAGCAGAAATAAGCAAGCTAGAAAACAATAAAACAATAGCATCAACAAAACCAGAAGTCAATTCTTTGACAAAATCAAGATCAATAAAATTGATGAACCCTTAGCTAAACTGGCAAAAAAAAAAAATGAGAGAGGACGTAAATAAACAAAACCAGAAATAAGACAGAGGTAGTTACCATGGATCCTGATGAAATAATTAAAATCATAAGAGAATATTATGAACAACTGAATACGAAAAAACTAGACAACTTAAATGAAATGGAAAAATTCCTAGAAACCCACAACCTACCTATACTAACTCGAGAAGAAATAGAAGATCTCCACAAACCAATTACAAGTAAAAAGATTCAATCAGTCATCAAATATCTTCCCACAAAGTAAAGCCCAAGGTCAGATGGCTTCACAGGGGGATTTTATCAAACATTCCAAACAGAACAAACACCAATCCTGCTCAAATGCTTCCAAGACATTGAGGAAAAAGGAACCCTATCAAACTTATTTTATGCAGCTAATCTCACTCTAATACCTAAACCAGATAAAGACGCTGCAAGAAAGGAAAACTACAGTCCAATCACCCTAATGAACATAGATGCAAAAATTCTTAACAAAATACTAGCAAATCGAATCCAATACACTAAAAAATTATACACCACGACCAACTGTGGGTTATACCAAGGATGCAAGAATGGTTCAACACAAGAAAATCTATCAGCGTAATGCAGCACATTAACAAATCAAAAGAAAAAAAAAATCACACAGTCATGTTAATTGATGCTGAAAAAGCATTTGACAAAATTCATCATCCTTTTCTGATAAAACACTTCAAAAAGTAGAAATCGAAGAACTTTCTCAATACCATAAAGGGGATATACGAAAAACTCATAGTCAACATCATAGTTAAAAGTGAGAGACTGAAAGTCTTCCCCTTAAGATCAGGAACAAGACAAGGATGCCCATTGTCACCACTATTATTCAACATTGTATTAGAAGTCCTAGCTGGAGTGATTAGACAGAAAAAAGAAAAATAATGTATCCAAATAAGAAATGAAGGAGTAAAACTTTCATTATTTGCACATGACATGATCCTAATCTTGGAAAACCCTGAGAAATCTGATAGAATTACTTGGCTAATAAATTCAGCAAAATAGTCAGATATAAATTAATGTACAAAAATCCGTAATGCTTCTATACACAAGGAATGACCTATCAGAGAAGACAATTAAGGAAAAGATCCATTCAAAATAGTACCCAAAAGAGTCAGGTATCTAGGAATAAGCCTAACCAGGGATGTCAAACACGTATACGCAGACAATTACAAAATACTGCTAAAAGAAATAAAAAATGACCTAAATAGATGGAAAGACATTCCACACTCATGGATAAGAAAGTTGAATGTCATTATGATGTCAATTTTAATCCAAACTGATCTACAGATTCAACACAATACCAATCAAAATCCCAACAAACTACTGTGAAGACTGGAAAAGCTAGTTATCAAATTTATTTGGAATGGAAGGAGACCTTGAATAGCTAAAGATATCCTAAAAATGAAGAGTGATGCAGGAGGACCATCACTTCCTTTGACTTTAAGTTTACTCTAAAGCCACAGTGGTCAAAACAGCGTGGTATTAGCACAAAGACAGAAGATTCGACCAATGGGATAGAATCGAGAGTGCAGAGATAGACCACCAAGTCTGTGGACAACTGATCTTCAATAAGGCCTCCCAATCCAATGAACTGGGACAGAATAGTCTTTTCAATAAATGGGCGTGGAAGAATTAGGTATCAATAGACAAAAGAATGAAAGAGGACTCCTATCTTACATCCTTTACAAAATTAATTCAAAATGGATTGGAGACCTAAATGTAAGAGTCTGTATCATAAAACTTCTAGAAGAAAATACAGGGAAACATCGTCAACTTTTAGTAATACAAGGTAACTTTTTAACTTCACACCTAAAGCACAAGCAGTGAAAGAAAAAAACACAGATAAGTGGGAACTCCTTAAGATCAAGAGATTGCGTATTTCAAAGAACTTTGCCAAAAAGGTAAAAATGCAGTCAATTCAATAGGAGAAAAAATTTGGAAACCACATATTGGATAAAGGCTTGATATCCCATGTACGTGAAGAAATTATACAATGCAGCAACAACAGAACGAACAACCCAGTTATCTCTCTGCAATTATCCACTGTAGAGGGTGTGAACAGACACTTTTCTGAAGAGCAAATACACATAGCTAAAAAGCACATTGCTCATTTTCATGAGTTATAAGGAAAACGCAAATTAAGACAAGGAGCTATCACCTCACACGTTTAAGAATGGCTGCTATTTAACAAACCAGAAGCTACAAACAGTGGAGAGGATATGGACAAACTGGACACTTATTCAGAGCAGACTCCATGCTCTTCACTCCAGAGTCTGTGCTTGTCACTGTAGGGTCAGAGCTGCTCACTTCTGTGGTCTGTGCTTCTCATTTCAGGCTCTGTGCTCCTCACTCCCGGGTCTGTGCATCTCACTGCAGGCTGTGCCCTCCTCACTGGCATCTTCAGTGGAGCATTTTGGGCTTTGTTTCTGGATATGAAGTTTCCGAGCCCCTGTCTCTGGCTATCCCAAAGAGACTGTGAATATTCTAATATATTTTGGTAAATTTCTTTCCATCTTTAACTGTTGAGGTTTTGTAGCATGGAAATAAAAACACTAATGGAGAATTTTTTTTTATTCATTGACTATGAGTTGCCTGTCCTTTAATAACTGGTAGTGATAGTGAAGACATGCATGTGGGAAAGCAGTCACAACCCGGCTCCAGAGTCAGGGAAAAAATGGGCAGTTAAACGAGGTGATGCTTCTGTTCTAGTTTGCTAGTTGCCGGAATGCAATAGACCAGAATCAGAATGGCTTTTAAAAATGGGGATTTAATAAGTTGCTAGTTTACAGTTCTAAGGTCGAGAAAATGTCCCAATTACCACAAGTCTATAGAAATGTCCAATCTAAGGCATCCAGGGAAAGATACCTTGGTTCAAGAAGGCCGATGAAGTTCAGGGTTTCTCTCTCAAGTGAGAAGGCACATGGCGAACAGTCAGGGTTTCTCTCTCATCTGGAAGGGCACATGGCGAGCACGGCGTCATCTGCTAGCTTTCTCTCCTGGCTTCCTATTTCATGAAGCTCCCCAGGAAGTGTTTTCTTTCTTCATCTCCAAAGGTCACTGGCTTGTGGGTTCTCTGCTTCTCGTGGCTGTGTGATTCTCTGCTCTCTCTGAATCGCCTTCATTCTCCAAAATGTTTCCTTTTTTATAGGACTCCAGAAACTTATCAAGACCCACCCAAATGGGTGGAGACATGTCATCACCTAATCCAGTTTAACAACCACTGTTGATTAAATCACATCTCCAGGGAGATAACCTGATTACAGTTTCAAACATACAGTACTGAATAGGGATTATTCTACCTTTATGAAATGGGATTTTGAGTTACATGGCTTTTCTAGGTTACATGCATCCTTTCAAACCAGCACAGCTTCTAAGGGCATAACCTATTGCCTGGCCCATAGTAGGCTCTAAATACCTATTAGCTGTGAATTAGAGCTTCTTACAACATGTACTATTATGATTATTATCTACAGTTTATAGATTTGGGAGCAGAACCCCACAGAGATAAGCAATCCTCTGGATTATACAGACACTAAGTGACTGAGCTAATATACAGAACCACCATCTATTTCTGTTTGGAAGCCCATGTCCTTTCTACTCTACAATGCTACCCAGAAGCTAGACAGGTGCCCCAGGTTTAGAGATGGATCTTTTCTTGACATAGTTGCATCTAACTTTTCACTTCCTGAGTCCACAGCGATAGTGACTGAATTCAGCCAGGGCCTGTGTTGAGTGTGTTTGTCTGGATGGGGGTAGGGGGGGTTCACCAGATGGGGGAGTCACGTGGACAGTCAGATAGAGGAGTTGTGCAGACAGGGTGGGGCAGGCTTGTCGGAGGAGCCATGTGGAGAAGGTTGGGGGGCTGATCGGAGAGGAGGGCCATAAACTTTCTGCATTTGGAGAGAAGAATGAAGAGTGTTTGCCCATCTGCCTATTTTAATACTCTGCATTTAAGGCACTGATTATGACAAAAATAAAGTGAATTCAAACTGGAAACATTCTGAGCAGAATAAGAGATAGTCCTCTGTCCCTTTATTAAACTTGGATTCTTTCATCAGTTCACTATTTTTACACAAAGTTAATATCATAAGCTTCTTCTTGTGTCTCTCTATGGAGTAATGAGCAAAAATAACTCAAGAGCTTTAAAACAGAGTCGTTTGCCAAAAACACACCTTTATAATTTATACTGATGTGTCAAAAACATACCTTTATGATTTATACTGACATTTATTTTTATTTTATATTTACTTTTGTCTGTGTTGAGTTTTCTAACATCTGTAGCACAGACATAAAATATGGTTTATTTTTTATTCACTCAGATTAATTTTCCTACACTCTTATCTTTTTGAATTCCTGGGTCAGCATAAGCTTTGGCTAGGCAGACATGGTATGTTGCTTTTCTCTTGTTTCCATAACAAATTACCACAAATTTATTATCCTGTGACAAGATACATTTATTATTTCTCAGTTCAGAGCCCCTGAGGTCTGGGTATGGGGTGACTCAGCTTGTTTTCTGCCTTGGGTCTCTAAGGCTGCCCTCCTTTCTGCAGGTTCTGGGAAGGAATCGCCTCCAAACTCCTTCAGGTCACTGGTGGAATTCAGCTCCTGTGGTGTAGGACTGGGGCTTATTCTCGGAACAGAGAACATCCTCAACAACCTGCGGCCACTGGCACATCGTGGTTCACCTCTTGCTTTATCCTCAGAGCCAGCAACAGTAGGTTGAGCTCCCCTCATGCTTCCCACCTCTCTAACCCCCTCTCCTTTTGCCACATCTTGCTGGTGGACTCTTCTGCCTTCCTTTTCTGCTTTTGAGGGTTCATGTGATAACTTTGGACCTACCTAGGTAAGTTCAAAATTCTCTTCTCAGCTATTGGCAACCTCAAATCCATCTGCTGAACCTCTTCATAACAGCACCTGGATGAGTGATTGAATAAACAGCTGTGGTTGATTGACTCATGCCCCCCACAAAGGCGTGTTCAGACCCTCACCCCAAGTCCTGTGAGTGTGAACTCATAAATAGGATCTTTGAAAACTCTATTAGGTGAGGCCACACTACATCAGGGTGGGCCTTTGTCTGGTATGACAGGAGTCCTGGTGAGCAGAGGGAATTTGGATATGGAAGCACAAGCACAGGAGGAGACGGAAATACACAGCCCACCCTGTGACAGGGAAGAGACTAATGGCCGCCAGAAGGCTACAAACCTTGGGGACACACGGCCTGCTGAAACCTTGATTCAGAACTTCCAACCTCCAAATGCTGAGCCAATGAACTCCTGTGATCTAAGCCAACTGCTTTGTGGTCTTTCGTTACAGCAGCCCTGCAAAACTAAGACAACAAGAAATCTTGAGGAGATGTCTTTAGAATTCTGCCTCCCACACGTAGGTCACGACTCCAACCTACACGCAAAGTGGTTCTTGATTAATCCATTAAATTCAACGAGTCTTGATTATTCTTTTCTTTTCCTTTTTTTTTTCGTAAGCTGGGATTAGTTAAGCTATAACTCACAGGATCATTGCAAAAATTATATGAGGCTCTCGATGGAAAGTGCTTATCACAGTGGCTTGGCAAATAGTAAGGGGAACGATAAATCCTAGACATTAGTAGTAGTGATTGTAGAACTACTGTGCTTAGGACAAGGAAGGTGTTTAGTAAATTCTGATTTTCTTTATTTCTACAAACAAAGACATTTTTAATACAAATGCTGAGGTGCTGTACCTCAGTTGACCTTTCAGGCAGGAACCCGCCGATGGTCCTGGCCTCGAAGGGGGCTGGTCTTCGTAGTACTTCCCCTCTTTTATGCGGCTATAGTCCCTGGCTAGCATGTCGGCAGCTATAACTTTATGAGCTAGTAGTCACATGACGGAACTTTGAAAGTGATGAAGAATGAAGCAAAAGGGACTGTTTTATATCAAATATCGAATTAAAACCAAAAGGTCTGTTCACATAAAGGACAGAATAATCCTAAACATTTTTACAAGTACTAGCAAAGTTTAAAAATTAAGAATTGCTCAGAAATAGATAAACCCATAATTACAATTTGGAGATTTATAAGCCCCTTACTCAATAACTGATGGAACAAGTGGATAGAAAATCAGCATAAATATAGAAAATTTAATAACATATTTAATCAAATTGATCTAATTAACATTTATAGAACACTTCATCCAAGAACATAAAATATGCCTTCTTTTCAAACACATAATCATTGAAACATTTACCAAGATAAACAATATTTTGGGTTATAAAACAAGGTTCAACAACTAAAATAAACACATCAAAGTCATTCAAAGTATATTCTATGACCATAATGGAATTGAATTAAAATCACCAACAGAAAGATCTCTGGAAAATATCAAAATATTTACAAATGAAATATCACACTTCTAAATAACCCAGAAGTCAAAGAAGAAATTAAAAGTTTAATTGCAAAATATTGTGAAATGAATGAAAATGAAAATACAAAATATCAAAATTTGTGAGATGCTGCTAAAGTGCATAAGGGGAAATTTATAGCACTGTTTCTAAATGAATGAATGTCTCATATCAATGACATAAATATTTATCTTGAGAAACTAGAAAAACCAAATAAAATCAAACCAAAAGTAAAAAGAAAAAAAGAAATGCTAATATGGTAGGCAGAATTCTAAGGTGGCTGCCCAAATTCCTGTGCCCTAGGTATACAAGCTTTGTGTAAAATGTTTCCTGTGAATATGGGAAGGAACTGAGAATATGATAGGAGATCAATCCCAGGAATATGCTACTTTATATGTCAAAAGGGACTTGGGCATGTTATTCGATTAGTACTTAGCTGATAGCAAGTTAATTAAAAGGAAGATTTTCCTGGGTGGGCCTTACCTAATCAGGTGAGCTTTTAAAAAAGAGTGAAGCATCAGAGAGCGCTGTTGCTGGAAATGAAGACAAAAGTTCTGTTGTGAACTTCCTATGAAGACAGGTAGTGTCTAGGGGCTGAGTCTACCTAGGCCCATGGCTAACAAGAAAATGAGGACACCAGCCCTATAACCAGCAGGAACTGAATTCTTTTAGCAGCTTGAGTGGGCTTGGGCTCTTGTCTCAGACGAAATCACAACCCCAGCAGACACCTGCATTTCAGCCTAATGAGACTCTGAGCTCCAGTTAACCCATGCCCAATATCTGGAATTAAAGAGGTTACATCACTACAGATTTTACAGATAATTTTTAAATGATAAGGTAAGATTGTGAACAAAATCATGCCAACAAATTTGAAAAATTATATGAAATAAACAAATTCCTTACAATATGCAATCATCCCAAAACTCATCCATGAGGAAATATATAACCTGAATGTCTACATATCTATTAAACACTTGAATTGAAAACATTCTCAGAAAAAAATCATAAGCACTGATGGATTTCTACCAACCATTTAAAAATTAAAAAATAAATAATCCAGATTTACAAAAATATTCCATAAAATTGAAAAGGAGGGAATACTTCATAGATCATTATAAGGAGCCAGCACTCTTCTGAAACACAAACCAAACAAAGATATTACCAAGAGAGTGAAATACAGGCCAATATCTCTCAGGAACGTAAAGAGAACTGTTCTAAGCAAAATTCCATCACTTCAAATCCACTGTATGTAATATGAAAATATATTGTGCCCAAATGAGGTTTATCCCAAGAATGCAAGGTTGGTTTAACATTTGAAACTAAGCAATGCAATTCCCCATATTAATGATGCAAAATTAACAAACAAACAAAAACATATTACCAGTTCAATATACACAGAAAAAGCATTTGACAAAACCTAACATCCATTCCAAAATAAAACTGAGGAAACTAGAAGTAGAAAGGGACTTCCTCAACTTAATAAAAGGAATCTATGGAATGAAAGAACTAATGTCATACTTATTGATAGAAGACCGAATGTTTTCTTCCTAAGAATGTCTGATATAATCACCTTTATTCAACACTGTATTGGAAGTTCTAGCCAGGGAAACCAGGCAACAAAAATAAATAAAAGGCATTTAAATTGAAATGAAAGAAGAAAAACTCTTCTCTTTCTCAAACAACATGAATATCTGTGTAGAAAGTGATGGAAGCCACAAAAAATACATACTGTAAACAATGTATGTATTTGTCAACATACATTGGTAAAACATTATTCAAACTCAATTGTATTTCTATATGCTATCAAGTGAACAATCATAAATTGAATTTGATAAAACAATTCAACCCACAATTGTATCAAACAAATGGAATACTATGTTTTTTATCAGACTTATTCCTAAAGTATTTGCATGCAATTACAAGAATGTGTAATCTGCATTGAAAAACATTACTGATAGAAATTAAAGAAGGTTTAAATAAATAGATAAATGGAGAGATATACTATGTTCATGAATCAGAAGACTCAATATTACTAAGGCATCACTTCACCCCAAATTGTTTCGATCATTATCTATCAAAATCCCAAAAAGTATTTTTGTAAAAATTGAAAAGCTTATTTCAAAATTCCTATAAAATTGCAATTGATCTAGAATAGTGAAAACAATATTAAAGAAGAAAAATGATGGAATACTAATATTACCTGACTTTAAGACTTGTTAAGCTACATACTCAAGACATCATGGTCTTGTCACTAAACACAATTAGTATAAATGGAACCAAATCAGAAATCCAGAAATAGATCCACTTACGTATAAGCAACTAATTTTTATAAAGGCACAGATGATTCAGTGGAGAAAGGATAATCTTTTAAATAAATATTAGAACAATTGGACCAAAAATGCCATTTACCAAAATTAACTCAAAATGGATCAAAGACCTAAATGCAAAACCTAAACCTATAAAACTTGTAGAAGAAAACACAAGAGAAAATCCTTGTGACCTCAAGTTAGATAAAGGTTTCTCAGATATGACACAAAAGCCGAATTCATAGAAGAATAAATTGACAAATTTAATTTCATCACAATCAAAAATGAAAAAACATGTCATGGTCTGGGAGAAAATATCTTATAGCCTATATCTGATAAAAGATGTACAGAATGGGTTCAACGTATATGTAATCAACTCTGAAAGCTCCATAATACAAGGGGGTGCAAGGGTAGTCCAGTGGTAGGATTCTCACCTGTCATGGAGACCTGGGCTTGATTCCAAGCCTGTGCACTTCCCCTCCTCCAAAAAACCCAAAAATAGTGCTGCAATGAAAGGATACTCACATGGAAATAGAATGAAATATGACCCTCACCATACAGCACATACACACACAAAACCCTCAATAATACAGAAACAAACAGATCAATAAAAATGGGCAAGATATTTGTACAATTTCTTCCAAGAAGATGGCAACTAAGTATGTGAAGAAGGCTTAACATTTCTAGTCATCAGGGAAATGCCAACTAAAACCACAAGAATCCATGAGCCCTATTACAATAGTCACTTTACGAAAATTGATCACACCAGGTGTTGATGAAGATGTGGGAGAACTGAAATTCTCATAACTTCTGGTGGGAATTTAAAATGGCATACATACTTTTGAAAACAAATCGGCAGTTTCTTAAATAGTTAAAATTACACCTTCCGTCTGATCCATTCATTTCAATTCTATGGATTTAGTCTATGGGAAAATTTGTACATGAGTGCAAATAGTAGTTTTATTTGCAATAGTTGAAAACTGGATCCAACCCAAACATCCATTACTAGGAGAATGGATAAGTGGTGGTACCTCCATATCATGAAATACTCTGCAAATAATCATAATAATGATAAATGAATCATTGATACACTCAACAACATGGATGAATCTCAAAAATATATATCTCAGTGAACAAAGCCAGGCAAAAAAAAAACTTTAACGTATGATTCCATTCATATGAAATTCTAAGAATTGGAAATGAATCTACAATGATAGAAAGCAGATCAGTGTTTGCCCCTGGAAGGTGGGGGGAGAGTGAAATGGGAGGATTTTGAAGGAAAACAAGAAGACTTAAGGATGATGGATACGTTTACCCAACTCATGACGGTTTTCAGGTCTTGGTTATAGGGTCACTTGATGATGCCAAGATGTCCTCTGAGTGGGTGTAGAATCCTCTTTTGTGGGTGATGTGCACTGATTGGGGAGCCTAGGGGAACTGTGTGGGGCTCATCAGACACTCTACAGAATTCTTCATGTCCTACGGAGATCTGTGGGGTGTCCATGGTATCTGCCAGGTCAGATATCTGACTCAGATAATAGGACTCTTCTATTATTATTCTGGTGATTCTGCAGCAGAACTTTCTCTCTTACAGATTCCACTTAAAACTGGCAGCCTCTCATGTCGTTATATGCACTGGAACAAATTTCCAAAGTGGGGTCTAGGCAGGCTCTAAAATCCAAAGAGGTTTTCCAAGCACGATGCTTCTCTCTAAGTGGAAGAATTTGCAAGGTGCAAAACCTTTTCCTTTTCCTTTGAAAAAACCTTGGGGCCTCACTCATGTGAGGGCTGCCTGAAATTTTGTGCAACTTACCTCTTACTGTCTGCCTTACATATATTTTACCAGCGTATTCAGAGTATAGGGAGGTGCAGGATGTTTAACATAGGGAGCTGAGCTGGTTTAGAACTGTTGTGTACCCCAGAAAAGCCATGTTCTTCAATCCTCATTCAGTATTGCTCAATGGGATCGTTTTGATGTTTTCCCACCCAACTGTGGGTGGTACCTCTTGATTAGGTGGTTTGATGAGGTTTCTATGGAGATACGTCTCCACCCATTCAAGGTGGGGTTGCTTGCTTACTGGAGTCCTTTGAGAGGGAACCATTGTGAAAAAAGCTTGAGAACCCACCCAGCCAAAGATCTTTGGAGATGCCCCTGGGAAAGTCCTTTGAAGGAGAAGCCAGTAGAGAAAGCTTGCCATATACCTTCCTGACTGAGAGAGAAACTCTGAACATTAGTGGCCCTTTCTTTGGAATTACGGTATCTTTCTCTGGATGCCTTAGTTTGGACACTTCTATGGCCTTAGAACTGTAAACTTGCAACTTAATAAATTTCCTTTTGAAAAGCTGCTCTGTTTCTTGTATATTGCATGCTGGCAGCTTTAACAAACTGAAACTGGAGCCAAAGGGATGAAACATCCAGATGAAACACTGTCAGAATAACAGTTAAAGCCCCTAAACCAGCTTCAACCTGCTCAAGATAGTAAATTAAAAGCAATACCACATCCCCATATGGAGTGGGAGTGATTATTGCGGCCCCGAAGAGCAAAGGATGCTGGGTAGTATCAATGAGTTACAATGTATCTACATTTGCTTCACTAGTCTGACACCAAGATAGAAACTTTGATTTATGTGATAGGCGTAATCCAATAATGCCCTGGGAAAAAAAGTTCACAGAACAGTTCACACCACTATAAGAAACACCTGAATATAATCATGCATTTCTGAAGCATTTTGTGGTGAAAAATATACCCATGAATTCAGACAGACACCACAGGGAAAAGAAAAATATTCACATGGATTTTCTACTTAAAATCTTGTATAATAAAGTATTCACAAACAAGCATCAGACTTAACATGGGTGATTTAGAAAATAGTTGCATTCCTTCATCTTAGTATAAAGAAAATATGATTTCTGAAAAAAAAAGAGGGAGAAATCGGCTGAATTGAAGGCTTATTTGGTCCCAGTTTTTCTTTCACGTTGTGTCAGTCAGAAAACATTATTTCTAAGAATCAGGACCTACCTGAAACTAGCTTAAGGATAAAGGGGGAAACTTTAGTAAAAGTGTGGGAACAGCAGGGGTGGAGCTTGCTCAAGGACAGTTTCACCAGGGATTCAACTCAAGGTCTCTCCTGGGCTTACTGCTGCTTTCTTCTTTGTAGATAAACCTCCCCACAGAAAGAAACTTCCTGCTAACTTATCCAGTCCCAGGAAGAGAGACATCCTCCTCCCATCTCCCCCAGCTCCAATTAGAAAAATTCCTGAAGAGGGCACAGCTAGTGCTGGCTCAGTTTACCTGTGGGCTTTCTGAACTACCAGGTGGAGGCTGTTGTTGGTGCCACCTCTTTTGGGTCCATGTCTGTGGCTGGAAAGAAGGACATATAGCATTAAGATGGAAGAAGACAATGCACCTATACTTTTCATTTTTAAGCTGACAAGAAACTTCAGTATTATACCAAACAGAAGCATCCTATCTTTGTGCGTATATACTTTTTGCATCTTTATGGAAGGTGCAGTGAAGCACAGATCAGCATTCTTGTATCCCACGATTCCTACTCTCGAGTACCTTATCATGCAATTAAGAATACAACCACAAAGCTAGACCTGAGGGAATAATAAGTGCCCTAAGGGAGAGATGGAGAGAGATGAGTATCTGTTGTGGTTCAATGAATTTGGTGGAGAGTCATGGATTCACCCATCCATCCAACCGCCAACCCATCCATCCATGCAGAATCAGCCATGCAGCTTCTGAAAAATAAGGCTTACTAAGTAAACTTCAGAGATGTTGATTTGAGGGTTTGGGATCAGGTTTAGACATCTGTGTTTTTAAGAACTTCCCCCAAGATTTTGTGAAAAAACTTCACATCTAGAGTTGAGAAGCAGCACTGGAAATGTTGGCATGAGGCCAGAATGCACTCAGTATAAAAAATATCGTACCTCTCTAGGTAACACATTTTGGGGGAAATAGAACAGCGTTATGTATAAATTGTCAGTGTTGAGTTTGCTTCAATGTTAGGTTTTATTATGATACTAGAATAACATTTTTTAAAAAATTCATGGAGCTGCACAACCCAAACAGTAAAACCGAAGTTAAGCCATGGACTACTGTTAATAGTACAATTATTAAAATGTTCTTTCATCAGTTGTAACAGATGTATCACACCAATGCAGGGTGCTCTTAATAGAGCGGTGTGGGAATCCTGTTTTGATACATGATTGTTTTGTAAGCCTACACTGTTTCTAATAAAACAAACAAACAGTATTTATTTGAATTGCTTGATTCCGTTGGTACCCATCTCAGCATCTGTGCACAGCTTGTATGTTTCTTACACTCCTTTCTAAATTATTTACGAAAAGAGATAGCTGTTTCAAGCAAATGGGTCAGTCAGCTTAAGCAGATCTTGAAGAGTTGATTATATTGTTGCTTTTATCTGGAAAGGAATTCCAGTTGCTTCCTTCCTTATCCTTCTAGAGCCTGTTAACTGCCCAAACCAAATAACCAGCTTAAATTGTACTACGCATAAGAGATATCATTCACAGTAGGAAGCCTAAAGGCGGGTTAGACTTCAAAGTTCAATGATGAATTCTGGGATCCAGATGTTTTCTCTCCCTCTCCCTGTCAACCGCAGCCTCACGGGTTATCCTAAGTCAGCCCTCCTACATGGTTTTAAGATCATAACATCTAAATCTAGTTCATAAGATGTAGATCTAAAATGTCTCTCCATGCTTGTTCGTAACATCCCAGCTGGGGCACTGGGCTAGGGGTTTGGCTTTGGTCTAAGAAGTACCTTCTGTCCCTGAGGCCTCCCTCGAACAGTCCCTCATGTTTCACTGACCAGAATCGGGTGATGTGCCTATTCCTGAACCCATCTTTGGTGAATAGCAAAGGGTTTCCATTCAGGCCCATCCTTGGAGCTCCAGTCACTTGTTCAAACCACACTACATATTTATGGAGTGGGGAGGGGGAGATGCTCACCTCTAACCCTGGGTCCACTTCAGTCCTAGAAAGCAGAGGTTCACCTTTGCCTTTCCATATCCCCTCTTCTGTCAGCTAGGACTGATGACAATAAAGTCGTGGGATTATTTTTAAAAATTGACCTGGCAGGCTTCTATGCTCATTAGGATTGGTTTTGAAAAAACTGAAAGAGCAATATTGCTAAGGTAGAGGCATAAAAACCTCTTGTTGCTACGTTCTGAAAATACACCTACCTAAGTGGTCACCACACATAGCACAGTCCCTGCTCCTGCGGACGTACAGTCTGGCTTGGGAAATGAAGGAAGTTTCCCGGAGAAGACCATACGCAAGACAGTCTTCAAGGATGGGTCAGGGAATGGCATCAGGTATTGGGGTTAAAGCACTCAAAAGGAAAGAGAATGCATATGACTGTAGAGGTAGAAAGCACAGTGTGTTTGAGGACAGCAAGTAATTCAGCTTAGCTAGAGCATAGGACAGAGATAAAAGAGTAGGGGACATAAGGCCAGAAAGAGCATCTGAAAGATATCAAGTCAAAACACTGGCATCAGACCAAAAAAACCTTACTCTTTTGGTACAAATGTATGGTATGTGAAAGCAATGAAAGTTTTAAAGCAAGAAAGTTAAGTAATTAAATCTGGAGTGAGTGTGACCGGGCTTAGACAAATCTAGAAGTAAGATTCTAAGGATCTCAATTATTGCTAAATTATAATGGAAAAAGAGGGGCACTTGTAGTAGATGCTATTGAAGTTTTATATCAGAAGGGCCCAGAAATTGACTGAATTATGGGAGAATGGGAGCAGGGTATGTACATAGGAGTTAGGAATGATCCAAGGTTTTCAGTCTTGAAGACTTGAAAAGACAAGGCTTTTTATGGGAGAATTAGGAGGAGTGATAGAACTGGGTGGGAAAATGAGGCATTTAACTACGGATGTAATGACTTCATTAACCAACTGAGAAATCGTATGGCAACAGTCAGAAGAAAGCTCGTTTGATTGTTGGGGAAGAAGCCTTGACTGGTGACTAGAGTTTTATACTTTTGCAAAGGCAGATGTCTTCATTCCAAACATGAACTACTGAGCTAGAATCCTCAGGAAGGGGACACAGAATCCATGTGTTTTAAAGCATCTTGAGTGATTCTGAAGCACAGAGAGTGTTGATAATCACTGGACTAAGACCTAGTTTTCATTGATGTAGTGCTTCTGCAAGGGACCTTCCATCTTACCACTTCCATTTAATAAGATGTATTTGGGAAAAAATTCTATGTATTTTGTGTCAAAAGTCCATTTAGAAAATTCCACTGAATTTCTTTTATCAACATATTTAGCAAATGAGAACACTTTAAAGGCCTATCACTTTGTAAGACTTCAGTGCTTTTAAAAACCACATTACTGCAATTTATTTGTGTGCTGTAATTGTTGTCATAAACAACTCAAGCTCAACTATATTCTTTAAACCAGTTTGATCAGAGTATATATTACAGTGTCCTTTCCTATATTTTAAAAGGACCTACATTCTGCACACTCTTTTGTAAATGGTACCACCACACCACAAATTTAAGGCTAAGATCAGGCTAAATACTTTTGTGCTTCAAAGGACTTTGCCAAGAAAATGAAAAGGCAACCTACTCAATGGGAGAAGATATTTGGAAACCACATATCCGACAAGGATTTAATATCCAGAGTATATAAAGAAATCTACAACTCAACAATAAAAAGACCACCAACCCATTTAAAAAATGGGCAAAAGACCTGAATAGGCACTTTCCCAAAGAGGAAATGCATGAAAATATGCACAGCATCACTAGCTAATAGGGAAATGCAAATCAAAACCACAGTGAGATACCATTTTACACCTATTAGAACGGACACTATTAAAAATAACAGAAAACTACAAGTGTAAAAGAGGAGTGCAGAAATAGGAATACACATTCACTGCTGGTGGGAATGCAAAATGGTACAACTGCTGTAGGAGATAGTTTGAAATTTCCTTAGGAAGCTAAGTATAAAATTGCGGTATGATTCAGCAATCTCGCTACTAGGTATATACCCAAAGGAAGTGAAAGCAGAGATGTAAGCAGACATTTGCACACTGATGCTCATAGTGGCATTATTCCCAACTGCCAAAAGATGGAAGCAACCCAAGTGTCCACTAACCAATGAACGGATGAACAAAATGTAGTACATACAAATGTCGGAACATTTTTCAGCAGTAAGAAATCTTGACGCATGAGAAAACATGTATGAACCATGAGGATATTATGTTGAGTGAAATAAGTCAGACACAAAAGGAAAAAAAATTGTGTGATCTCACTGATATGATCTAATTATAGTGAGCAATCTCATAGAGTTAAAGTCTAGAGTACAGGTGACCAGGAGACAGAATGAGGGTGGAAAACGGGAAGCTGATGCTTAATTTGTGCATCATGTTTAATAAGCTTGACTGTGAAGGTTTGGAAATGGATGGGGATGATAGTAGCACATGACTTTGAGTGCAATTAGCACTGCTTAATTATGGGTGTGATTGTGGTTTAAAGGGGAAATTTAAGGTGATGTGTGTCATTAGAAGGAAAGCTAGAGGATAAAACCTGGGATTGTTATAATGCGGTGAACCCTTTTGTGGATGATGATTGCAGCTAATAGTACAAATATAAGAACGTTTTTCCATGAAGTAGAACAAATGTACATCACTTCTACAAGGCGTTAAAAATAGAGTGGTATACGGGAAAAATACACTTAATGCAAACTACGAACTATAGTTAACAGTAATATTGTAACATTCTTTCATCAGTTGTAGCAAAGGTACCATACCATTGCTACATGTCAATAATGGGGGTGTTGAATGGGTAGGGGATTTTTATTTTTGGAACAAGGAAAATGTTCTCAAATTGAATGTGGTGACGAATGCACAACTTTGTGATTAAACCAAGAGCCATTGATTGTACATTGATTGTTTGGTATATGAATAAAACTATTTTTTAAAAAAAGCACATTAGCAAGAGATAGGGATATGTGTATATTTTAGGGTAAGCATAAACTCAGTTATTTGCTTGTGAAACTAATTCCCAGAAGATTTCATTAGTAGCTGTGGCATGACTCAACCCTGATCAGTTTCTTTTCGGGGGGGAAAGCAGTTTATGTAGGATATTTAGGATCTGATCATTTATAGAATCATAAGTTTTAAGATAATCTAGAAATGTCAATTTGGCTAAATGGCTTCTGAGGCCTAGGGTAATCCTTTATACTTGTTTACTTTACATCATTTTTTGAAAAGTCTGTTAGTTTTCTGCTGGAACTTAGCAGGGGTTTTGTTGCATAAGGAAAATTGACACCTTTTTCCTAGAAATTGATTTAGGATCATACCTAAACATTGAATCTGCACGTTTCATTCCGAAGATGATGTTTTTATCAAGGATTATTTCAAAGTAAAAAAACACCACTGCCTCATTTTCTTCTCACGAACATAATTCTCACATTTGTATTATTTAACAAGTCCTTCCATTAATAATTTCATAATTTTTCAAAAATAACATTTTTGCATTAAAAACTGAAGCTTAGTAATAATTTGTGTTAAAGTGGTTAGCTCTACTATCTGACGGAAACACCACTAAATATGGATACAGAAAATATAAGTTCTCAGTAGCATTTGTCCACTAGATAATCTCGATTAAGTCATTTATCTGCAGTTCAGTTTTCTTGAGTGGAAAATGACCATACTCTGGGTATAGATTCTTCTTGCTTTTCAGAGCGATGATATTATTACTAATAAAAAATAAAACAATTCTCTTTTCTTGAGAATGTCCTATGAGCCAAGCAGTGGATTAGACATTTATATATAGGTTCTCCAGTCACTGAAGTAGCCCCGTGGAACTGATCTCATCATTTCTATTCTGCAGATGGGGAAACAGGTGTGCCAGTGTCCAAAACTTAAGTTTTTTCCAGTAACATCTCAATGCCTTTTCCATGATGCATAATTACCCTGAAAATCACTGGGTACTCTCCAACCACCAGGTGTTATCATGTACATGATGTTTTTATTATTACAGTAAAAAATTATTTTGAAAAATATTCAAATGGAGAGAGAATAGCAACTCGTTGGTAAGAAGAGAGAAGTTCTCTTACCTCATAAATGCTGGTGGTGGCTGAACACGGGCAGAAAGAGCTCAGATATAAAGATGTTGACAACTGCATAAGCCTTAAAGACCTGGACAGATGCCCCAAATGGTGGACTACAGACGGGGTTCCCAGGACAGTGACAACTGACCTGGCACTGGCTGTCAGAGACAAAGCCAAAGGGCCAAAACTCATTCGCCTTTCTCCCATGAGGAGCTTCCTGAAAGTCACCTCTTTCTACTGCTTGATGGCAAAAACACCTTAATTTCAAAAGAGATGTCAAAGGGGGCTGCAAGCACAACATAATCCCAAACTGCAAAGCTCTTCACCTGTAGACTATCTATGCTGGGAAACATGGCATCAGAGAGCTTGTTGCAACCAGGTATCAGGGATAAGATGTTTCCAAAAGAAAGCTCAATACAGCAAAAGTTTTGCCAAGAGGAGAGACTGAATTCCCGAAGAGGATGATGACCAGAGGCACTTGTATTGATCCTCAGACACCAAGTTGTATTCAGGGAAGATCTCAAAAGTTGACCGCAAAACCTAATTTGGTAGTGCTGTTGGTATGAGCAGGTGAGACCTTGAAATCTGACACTGACCAACAACTATCTGTCCTTCTACTGAGGCAAATGCCATGGAGAAGGAATTCAGATGTATTTTGAAATTAATAATTGCTGGGAATGGATTAGACTTGCCATATAACCTGTCTTTTTTTTGTCGCCTAGATTTTTTTTAACTTTAGGTTAAATGTCACTGGGAAACATGGAAGTGATTTTAGTGGACCAGCTCAGCATTTTAAATTAGTGAAACAAAACCAGTAAAAAGCAAACGTGATCTTCTGTGGAGGCTTTCTTCTGAGAAAGGGAAGGTGGAAGATGTGTACCTGTAGCCACCTGAGGCATTGGTTGTGGAGAGAAAGGAGCAGAGAACTGGGCGTCAGGTGACTGCTGCTGGAGTCCCAGCTCAGCTCTGAGTGGGCTGGAATCTCTTTGACAATCATCTCATCTTTCCGAGCTTCATCAGAAACACTGGGATAATAAGAGTTAACATATTCCGAGACTTTTTGTGTCGCAGCTTTCCCGTTCCTCTCTTCCCCGATCTGTAAAGGGGAAGGCAATGACACTCCCATGGGTGCTATTTGTGTGTATGGTAGAGCACTCTCTTTTGACTCTAGGCCTTGGAAGACTGATTTACTGAAAATTAATAAATTATTTTTAGCCCTCAGCTTTATCTCCTCCTTCCCTCCTTCATTTTGACCAGTTTACAACACTTGCACCCAGATTTTAAATTACATTTAGGACCAAATGAGTGAAGAAAGATAAAGGAAGGTGACCTGTCAGGGCTTTGGGGGACAATCTCTCAATTTTGTTCATGCTCTTCCTCCCTCTTTGATTTTCTTGCCCACGCCACTTCTGCATACCTGGCCGGCCCTACAAGGTCCAGTTTAAGTCTTCTCTGCTCTCTGACTCTCTGAAGCTTTTCCTGGAGGGCCTTTCCCCCTGAGCTCCTGTAGGAAATATCCCCACTTAATACTTCCTTTGCAATTTGCAATTATCCCCAAACCTATTTTGAAGAATGTGTGTTTGTGTATGTGTGTGCCTTTGGGTCAGGTGTTACAGAGGGGCAAAGGGTCTTCTAACCCAAATGGCAACTTGTAGTAGCCATTGTAGAACACTTTAGAAAATAGCCAAAAAAAGCAAAAGAAGGAAACAAAATTACCCATAATGCCCAAAGCCAGAAACATTTCCTGTCAGAGGAACTTTTTGTTTTAACATCTGGATAACTGAATAAGTCTTTACTTATTTGTTTAGTCTAGATACTGTCTCACTCCTTACTTTGCTTCATGGATTTGAATTAAGCCAGAATCTAGGATGGCTGGAATGTTCTCTGTTATAAAATAAAAATGCAAAGACTGTCAAAAAATATTTGAGACTAAGAGGTCTGAATTACAAAGAGATTTATGGAGTTGTCCATAATTTGTACGCTGGTAAACGTGTTGCTTTTCTATGCACTTCTCTCTATTAACCCAGAAAAGAGATTTTAAAAAGAGCCGTGTCCCACCAAGCGTACCCCTTCACAATTTTTCCAAGAGTGAATTTTGCATCTATTTAATAGAGAGAGTAGTACATGAAACAGAGTAAAAGTGAGAGTAATATATATAGCAGAGAAAAGATTTGTATCAGAACACAGAACGAAAAATCTACAAATCTATTTTTAAAACAAAGATAAATAATCTTTTAGTAATATGAACTATGGATATGAGCAGGAAGTTCACTTAAGAAGTCAATAGACAAAACAGTGTAAGTTAAACTCATCAGTCAACGGAAGACGTGCTTCCTAAGGCAACCAGAAGATTCTATTTATTTTGCCTCTCAGACTAGGAAAACTGAAGTCACTGATACTTTGATACAAGTAAAGATGGGAAGAAGCTGGTAGCTTTTCTACACTGTTGGTGGGCGTATAATTTGGTGCCCTTTGGAGTGAATGTGTCAGTCTCTGTTGAAATGTAAAATACCCACACCCTGTGATCGAGCAATTCCTCTCGTCCATTTCTTACCTTGAGCAATTCCCAGACATGGACAAAAGGACATATATAAAGAACATATATATATATATTTTTATGTGTGCATATATATAACAACGTTGTTCATCAGAGTGAAAATTAAAAATAACCAAAATATCCAGCAATAACACACAAGTTAAATAAACTGTAATATACTATATTACAGAAAACCACAGAACAAATAAATACATAATGAAGGTGATGCTTAGGACTTTGTGGATAGATATTTTAGTGAATAAAAAAGAAAGCAGCATAATAAAATTTATAATTTTATGATAATAGTGTTAAAATAAAAATTTTCTGTGGATCCACATCCGTTTGCAAAAGGGTGAAAATGGGGTGACAATACCCCACTGTCACTGGTGGTGAGTAGGGAGGGGAATGGAAGGCAACCCCAGCCTGATCTGTGATGTTGAAACTGTCTTGAGCTGATCGTGTTCACGTACTAGATGGGTAAATAAATTATCAACAATTCAAAAAGAGAATACTGATTGTAGATTTTATCCTTTGGATGTACACGTAACTGCAAAAGTGGAATGATTCTGATTTGGTGACTCACTACTGTTAAGAGACTTCGCTTATCTTACATATCTTCTTTTTTTCATAATTTACAAATAACTAAATACTTTCAAATAAATCATCTCATTTATTATTCCCAATATTTGAGGTGCAGGAAGGGATGATGCTCAGAGCAACTGAATAACTATGCTACTAACCCATGATTCATGATTGGCACCATCTAAATTAGCATCAAGGTCTCCTGAGGTCAAGCCTGCCATATCACTTTTGTTTTTTGAGTCTGTGACTTATAGGTTTACCATAAGCCCATCACGTCTTCTGTCCTGGACTGGAACCCCATGGATACATGCCATAGACCAGCTCACCTGGGCCAGATGCTCTCATCACACTGACAGTCACAGATCATACGATATCCTCATCAGCATACAAGCTAGTGTGATCTAGTCCTCCATCCATCACTCTCAGCCTCTCCAGACTAACACAGCCAGATCCAAACACATTCCTGAGCTCTGTGCTGTGGAACTGGGACAAGGATTAGCCCAACATCTTGGGAATCATATAATACATCCCCAGACCAGCTCATCCTGTGATAACCTACTGGACCATGCAGTCCAAGGGGAAACATTAATGTCTCACATTAAGATGTGAACTAACCAGAGTCGTTTTTCTAAACCCATGAAATAAACAGTGGATTCTCCAAACGTTCTGGCACATTCACAGTATTATACAAACAAATGCATATCAAATGGTGGAAATAGTACCAAACTCCTAGGTCTCTGGCTTTCATTCTTATAAATTTCTATAGAATATGTTAACTATTTTTCCCATTCCTTCTCAAATTATTGCTTCTTATCATCAAACAAACAGCAGAGTTTTTCCCAGGAAGAAATGATAATAGACAAGGAATATTATATTATATTAAGAGCTAGGAAGGAAGCCAAAAACCCTTGGCATCTTAGTGCTGTCTTAAAGCCTCTCAAAGGAAAAGAGGACAGACATCTTGGAAAGATGAGTCCTCTGGAGACGTAGTTGGTGACTCTTCTCTCAACCGAATATGGTGTTGGCTGAGGCTGAAAGCTCAGTAGAAGACAGTGATCTGTGAAATCATGGCTAACTATACAAGTGACTATATTTTTAAAAAATGTATCATGACAGTCTCTTATAAAAGTTGATGTAAATACTATATGAAAGAAAGCCAGAAACTTCTTAGAAATGTTTTTTTTTTCCCATCATATTTTAGAGTTAAGGTAGGGATGCATCATGGGGAGAGTGGAAAACATTCCAGAACAACAAAATGGATTCAAGAACATCATTCACTTACCATGCAAATGACCATGAAAAGCAATTCTCCTTGTTTCCCTGTCTATTGGCTAAGAGAAAAAACTACTTCATAACTTGTTGCTGTAATTAAATGAGATATTTGTATCTAGATTTGTTCATACTGTTGAGAAAATCCCTTTGGAAAATGCCCACCATCACCTGCAAAGAAAGCTATTTTTTTTTAATTATTCATGCTGTGTTTCCTCTTTTTCCACAAAAGTTTACTGTGGTTTATATCATTTTACTGCCTGTCATTTCCCAAGGAAAAGTTATTATATAGACTAGTTGTGTTAGTTAGATTCAGTTGTCAACTTGGCCAGGTGAGCATACCTAGTCTTGTTGCTGCGGACATAAGCCAACGGTACGTGAACCTCATCTGTTGCCAATTACATCTGCAGTCAGCTAGGAGGCGTGTCTGCTGCAATGAGTGATGTTTGACTTAATTGGCTGGTGCTTAAATGAGAAATTGCAACGTAGCACTGCTAAGCAGCTCAGCATTCCTCATCTCAACACTAGCAGCTCAGCCCAGGCCCTTGGAGATGCAGAAAGAAGTCACCCCGGGGAAAGTTGTTGGAACCCAGGGGCCTGGAGAGAAGACCAGCAGAGACCATCCTGTGCCTTCCACATAAGAAAGAACCTCAGTGGAAAGTTAGCTGCCTTTCCTCTGAAGAATCAACAAAATAAATCCCCTTTTATTAAAAGCCAATCCGTCTCTGGTGTGTTGCATTCCGGCAGCTAGCAAACTAGAACACTAGTGTACAGATTCTCAAGTGAGATTTAAATCACAACTTTGTAATGTGATCTTGGGCAGGCTATCTAGTCTTTGTGTGCCTCGGTGTCTTCATGATAAAAATTGGGAGACCATAGGGTTTCCTTAGGGATTAAATAGATGACATGTGTAAAGTACTAGCACGGTGCCTGACGTATAGTGAACCTTCAAAAAAGGAATGATGCTATAACGATGAAGATCATCTGGCAAAGGGTGATAAGAGACCATAAAACTAACTTAAGCATATTTAAAATTGGCTTACACATATCCGGATGAAAGAACACACCAACGTATGTCAAAGTGCTCACACAGGGGCAGTGAACAGCAGCCACAGGTGGAGCAGCAATGACATAAGTCTGCTCTGAAGCCCTGGTATCAATTCATTGATTCATTTTTCAAGTATTTATTGGGCGCTTATAAGCAATCACTATCCTGCTATTATGAAGTTTATGGTATAGAGAAAGGAAAGAACATAATCACTTAGATATCCAAACAAATGTAAAATTACAACTGTGGAGAGGACTAAACGACAGTGAGGCAGAGCCATACAGACATGTGTGGGGATGAGGTTGGTCATGGAATGACATTAGAAGGATGGGGAGGGTGCAGTAGTTGAAGGAGGCACGTAGAAGGCATGCCCTGCACGGCATAACATACAGGTGGAGACGTGTGGTGAGAAGGAGCACAGCGTGTTTGAGGAACTGAAAGTGGACAATCTATATGGAATGAAGAGGAGCAGGGGAGAGGGCAGGCTGACGAGGTGAGCAAAATCCCACCGTGTAAGACCTGATGTCTGTGGAAGTGGGAGGCTGAAGGGAGGGTTGGAGGGGAAGGAGAATGCTGACAATCTTATTTGCATCTTGAAGAGTCTCTGGATGCCATCTGGAGAGTGGAGCATTTAGAGACTTGGCTGAGAAACCGAAAGACAAGCTTAAAATAAGGAGTAATGATAGAACTGGGGAAGAAGGGCAGGAAAACGAGAAAAATGCTGGAGGTGAATGGATTGGGTGAAGGATTGGAATGAGGACTAAGGAAATGTAGGAATTAAGAACAGCTCTTAGATTTCTGGTTTGACCAGCTGGATGCACTGGAGGGGATCTGATGAAGTTATGTTTGTTTATTTGGAGGGGGGAAGTTGAGGGCATGGGTCACTCAGTAACCCTACTCTATCTGCTAAGTTGCAGAAAAGGTTATTTGCTGAGAAGAGGGAGGGAGAAAGAGACAGGGTATTTGAAAAGCATGAAGAAAACTTTTAATAGATGTTTTAGAGAGTTGGATACCAAGTGGATCAGGGTGACAGTGCAAGACTGACAAGAGGTACTTTGAGGCTGGGCATCCAGCATTCATAGCGGTAACAATTGTCTGTTGCTAGCCTTTAGCAAGAGTTTACTGGTGAGGTTCAAGCACAGAGAAAGCACATCCAGGGTTAGGGTTTTCCCTCATGGGAGCAAAGAAGAGACAGATAGTTGAGGGTCCCAGGAGTTTACTGAATGGATAGACCATAAAATCTATGCTGGATAATGATTAATGTGAAAGAAAGACAGAATACGTGCCCACCCCTCTCCCACGATTATACCACTACCATCTCAGCTGCCATATATTTAGAGCTTTTTTCTGTGCTAATTTAATGTGGCAGGTGATATTTTTTCTGAAAGTAAATTGCTGATGTTCAGTTTTCAAGTAGAAGCAAAGCACGAGGACTGCATGTATATTTACAATTTTTTGATGCTTTGATTTTAAAACAAAAATGCGGAGAATTCCTACTTGCATAAGTACATGGTATGAAATGTGTCCATTCAAGATTTGGCTTTCTAGGTCAGATAATCATATTTCATATTTACCTAAAACTCAATCTGAAAATAATGTTTAAATGCTAGTTTTAATAAGAACTCCGTAAATGTTGTTGTTAACTGTAAATAAATCTTATTCATCTGAAGGTAAAGGTGATGCTTATGCCAAGACCATCCAAAGGGGAAAGAAAAGTCTTATCAGAAATGGTGCTGGGACAACTGAATATCCACCTGCAAAAGAGTGGAGTTGGACTCTTACTTCACATCATATACAAAAATTAACTCAAAATAGGTCAAAGACCTCAATGTTAGAGCGAAAACTATAAAACTCTTGTAAGAAAACATTTGAATAAATTTTGGATTTGGCTAAAGGATTTTGCATCATGGGAGCAAAGAATACATAGATAGTTGAGGGTACTGGGAGTTTAATGAATTGATGGGCCATAAAATCTATGCTGGACATCTTGGATATGACTCTAAAACCATGAAGAACAAAGAAATAATAGATAAATTACTACTTCTGTTTTTAAAATTGGTGTATTTAAAAATAAAAATACAGGAAACATTATAGAAACATAGAATCAAAAGTCCTAAACAAAATACTAGCAAATAAAATCCAACAATATATAAAAATAATTATGCACCATATCAAGTGAAATTTATTCCAGGTATGTAAGACTGGTCCAGTATTTGAAAATCAATTAATGCAATCAACTATATCAACTGCATAAAGGAGAAAAATGCTACAATCATACAAATCAACGCAGAAAAAGTATTTGACAAAATCCAACACTCATTAATGATAAAAGTCTCATCAAACTGACAATAGAGGGGAAACTTCATTAACTTGATAAAAAATACCTTCAAAGAACCCACCACTAATATCATACTTAATGGCAAAAAAGTTGATGCTTTCCCTTGAAGATAGAGTAAAAGGCAAGAATGCCCCCTTTCATCACTCTTATTCAACACTGCACAGAAATCCTAGACAAAAAAAGGAAATAAAAGATATAAGGACTGGTAAGGATGAAATAAAACTCGGTTTGTTAACTGATGGCATAGTTGTCTATGTAGAACTTTCCAAAGATTCAACTGTGACAACAAAAATTCCTGGAACTAATTAGCAATTATAGCAAGGTAACAGGATATAAAGTTAACATACGAAAATCAATTGCTCTCCTATATAACAGCAATGAACAATTGGGATTTGAAATTAAAAACATAATACCAGTATTGCTCAAAAAATGATTACTTAGATATAAATTTAACCAAATATGTACAGAATCAACATGCAAAAAATACAAACGCTGATGAAAGAGAGAAAAAAGATCTAAATAAATGGAGAGAGATTACATGTAAATGGATCTGAAGTATCAATATAGTTAATATGTCAGTTTTTCAACTTTATCTTTAAAGTCAATGAAATCTCAATCAAAATTCCAGTAAGCTAATTTGTGAATATGGACAAACTCTTTCTAAAGTTTATATGGGAAGACAAAAGACCCAAAGTAGCTAATATGATACTGAAGAAAAATAAGAGCAAAGTTGGAGACCTGGTATCACCTGACTTACACTTACTATAAAGCCTCAATCATCAAGACAGAGATCTAGACACATAGATCAATAGAACAGAAAAGCACCCAGGATTAGACCCATAGAAATATAGTCCACTGGTCTTTGACAAAAGAGCATAGGCAGTTCAGTGGAGAAATGATAGTGGTCAACAAACGGTGCTGGAATAATTGGATATCCATATGCAAAAAAAAAATGAATTTAGACACTCAGTTTCCCAAACACTAAGACGAATGCCACACAATGGACTGCCTCAACATCAGGAATTTATCGGCTGTAGTTTCAGAGGCTAGAAGAATTCCTTCCTCCCAGGGTCAGTATCTTCTGGCTGGCTAGTCATTTTTGGAATTTCTTGGCTTTTTGATCACATGGTGATATCCCCTCATTTCTCTTCTAGATTCCACTGACTTCCAGCTTCTTCTCCTCTATGTGGCTTTCTCTTCTTAAAGCCTCCAGTAAGAGAATTAAGGCCCAACCTCATTCAGCTGGGCCTCATCTTAACCAAATGTGTTTATACCCACAGGAATGGATTATGATTAAAAACATTTTCTTCTGGGATACACTTAGCCTATCACACTGAAACTAACACCTTTTACAAAAACAACTCAAAATGGATCATAAACCTAAATGTAAAAAACAAAATAAAAAACCATATAAGGCTTCCAGAAGAAAATAGAGAAAAACCAAATAAGTCTCATAAAAAATTCAAATGACGTGTCACAGTCTGAGAGAAAATATTTTCAAACCATATATCTGGTAAAATTTTTTTGTCCAAACTAGAGAAAGGATGCTTAAAACTGAGCATATAAGGGGTAAAAAGACTTAATTAAAAAATAGTTAAAAGATCTGAACAGATGCCACACCAAAGAAGATACACAGTTGGGAAAAGAAAAAAGATGATTAACGTCATTTGTCACTAGGGAACTGCAACTTGAAACCACAGTAAGATGCGCCTACATACCTATTAAAATGGCTAAAATCAATAAAACTGCCACCAGGAAATGCTGACAAGGATGTGGAGCAACAGGGACCCTCATTCTTTGCTGATAGGAATGCAGAATGGCACAGCCACTCTGGAAGACAATTCGGCAGTTTCTCACAAAGCTGAACATTGACATCCCATACACATCCAGCAGTCGTGCTCCTAGGTCTTTCCCCAAGCTGAGGTGAGAACTTAGGTTCACACAAAAACCTGCACATGGATGTGTGTCGCAGCTTTATCCATAGTCATATCCATATGACAGTCTGAAAAAGGAGAAACGAATGGGCAAATGATGTGGAGAGACATTTTTTCAAAGAAGACAAACAAATGGCCACATGAAAAGGTGCTCAATACCATTAGCCATTAGGGAAATACAAATCAAAACCACAAAATACTATTTCACACCCACTGGGAGTGCTATAATTAAAAGGAAGGTCTATAACAGGTGTCAGCAAGGAAGTGGAGAAATTTGAACCCTTATACTCTGCTGGTGGGAGTGTAAAATGGTACAACCACTTTGGAAAACAGTTTAGCTTTCCCTCAAAATGATAAATAAAATTTTCATGTGATACAACAATTCCAGTCCTAGGTACATGCCCAACAGAAAACAAATATACAAATAAAAGTTGTGCATGAATATCCATGCCGGCATTATTTATAATAGTCAAAAAGTGGAAACAACCTAATGTCCCTACACTGGTAAATGTACAAATAAAATGTGGTACAGCCATGCAAAGTAACAATACTTAACAATGAAAAGGAATGAAGGCATATACTATTTTATATTTTGGTTAAGGACGAAGTTTTCTCATATGAAAGGAAATCCAGAGCCATAGATGTTAAAGGAATCATAGATTTGATTGCATAAGTCTTTAAAAAGTTTTTGGCAAAACATAATACAAAGTCAAAGGAAAAAGCCAGAAAATATTTACAACATACACAGCCAATAAAGGTGTATTAACCTTAACATATAAAACCTGTCTACAAATATAGTACATAACAGACAGAAACAAGTCAGTAGAAAAATTCAAAGAAAACCACTGATAAAAATAAAATCGAGTGGTCAAAGATATGAAAAAGCCAATATCACCTTTCCATGATCAAAGAAATGTAAATCAAAATAATATACCATTACCATATTTCTCTATCACATTGGCAAAGATCAAAACTGTTTGATGGTATCCAATTTCTGCAAATGCATGGGAAAATGGAACTAAATAAAACTATGCGGAGGGCAGTCAGGGAATAGGTGTCAAAATTTTAAATTACCAGAAAATTGGCATGTAATTATTCTACATAAATAATTGAATATATGAATGTGGAAAGATGTATAGAGAAGAAAATTCATTGCAGTGCTCCTATAAAAGTGAAAGCTCCTTACAATATGGAAGTCTAAGGCAGGGGGCTCATTAAAAATAATGTGCATTTATACAATGAATGAAGTAAATCTGTATAGAAAAACATTTGGGTTATATTGTCAAATGAAAAGGTAACTCACAAAATGCTTGTGTAGAATCTTCCCATTTCTGTAAAAAATACAGTTATATAAAAAAATTTAAATCAACATTTATCAAACTATGAACAGTAATCATCTGCAAATGGGAGAAAGTAGCTGATTTTTATTTTCTTTCTTATGTGTTTCTAACTTTAATTTTTAACATGGACTAATGTTCATATTTTAAAGATAAAAATACCATATAAAATAAAAAAACTAGGAAGATGCAGCAATGTCCAACTAGAAAAAGCATTCACTTTTCAATGTCATTCTCAAACAGAGAGTTGTGTGGTTTCTGACACTAACACTAGTTGCTGTTTCATATCCTCAAGATTAAAATTCTCTGGTCCTGCACTTGTACCTCCACAGCAGAGTTTAGAACTGAGGGTAGTAGGAGATGCAGATGACAAGGCTTTAGCTGTATTGTAGCACTGCTAGGAAGGCAAATATGTAAAATGAAATATCCCCTATTCCCGTGAATCATGAAAAGGGTAAACTTTTCCATCATGTGGTAGAAAATAATATAACCTGGAATGTGAGCCACAGCTGCCCAGTGTTTGTCCCATCATTCATGGAGTTTTCCCAGGCAGGACAGGAGTGCCAAGAGGAGAGAAACAATGGTCTCAGATCCTTATCTGTAGCATAAACAATCAAATTAAAGAGTGATGATGCTTCAGGCTCAACAGTGGTAGATTCTTTTATACAAGGAGCAGGAATGAGAAGAACTTCTTTGTCAGAGTTTGATTCTTTTAATGACAATTTATAGCTCATTCTGTGATATAATCTGGAATGTGTTGTAATTACTTAAAACACCAATTAAATTCATCAAGTAGAATTGATCATAGGGCGTTAGCGGGCATGGGGTTGCCGAGTAAGTAAGTGGCATGTGGTGGGACTAAGTCCTCCAACTGGAGCCCAACCTGAGATCAGGTAGTGGTTGGATGGAATTCTTCCCACTGCCAAGGCTTGACGGAAGTTAAACAAGTAACTCAGGATCTGGAAGCAATAAGTCCTGTCCTAGCATAAGGGGATTTAGAAGAGGACATCAGGACAGTCCTTCCAGATGAGGAGAGAGAGGATAGGGAGCTTAGGGGTAGCCAAAGCTCAGATATAACAAGGTCTGTGAAGCCAAAGGCTCAGTAGGAAAATCATCTCAGACTTTCTGTCCATCTTCTTCAGCTTTGCAGCCAGCCATGCATGTGGCAGTCAAACTGGAGCATTAAAGATTTCTGGATCTCTTCCAACTGCGCTGGGCTGATGGATGCCAGATGAGAGGTTGGCCAAGTAGCACTGCTGGAGCCACAACGAAATGGTTCTACCGCTAAGCACAAAGACTGACCTTCAGTGCCAACATTCCCATCTGGGGGCCATTTGCAAAAGTACATTAATACTATTTTGGCTTTCTTTTTTTTTAATCTTCTAAAAAAGGTGTCCAAGTTCAGTGTATAACGGGATATATAGACTTGAGCATGTGTGCTTACAAAACCACCACTGTTATTTATTCTGGAATACTTTATGTTATTGCTTACTCTTCTTCTCAGCCCAAGCATAAAATTACAAATCAGCATTTCTTAATAAGGCTGCTTCTCCATACAAGTGGAGGAGGGGTTGACCCTCTTCTAGAGATGCTCATTACAACCTCCATGGAGGTGGCAGTGTCTTTTGAAAAAGTGCTTTCAGTTTTATGCCATTTTGTATTTGGAAAAATTGTAAGGCTTTTTTATTTTTTTCATTAGTCAGAATACCAATGGCAGAAAAAGTAACAGTCTTTTTAAAGATATTTTTTAATTACAGAAGTTGGACGTTTACAGAAAAATGCAGAAAATACAGAATTCCCATATACCTCCCCTTTTATGAACACTTTGTGTGGTACCTTTATTGCAATTGAGAAAAGAATATTATTATGATTGTACTATTAACTATAGTTTACATTAAGATCCAGTTTGTGGTGCTTAATTAGTACAGAATTTCTATGTGGGGCGATGGAGAAGTTTTAGTAATGGATACGATCATGGTAACACAACAATGTCCACTAAATTAATGGCACTGAATTATATTTTAGAGTGTAGCTAAAAGGGGACATTTTAGGTTGTATACATGTTATTAGAATAAAATTAACAATGAAAAAAACATAGGACTGTACAACAAATTCTTTTTGGTAAGAAGAGTTAGGTGAGATAGGCCAATTTTGGCTTTCTTATCTGAATTAAATGGCATTTGCTTGGTTTTGCTGTATTCCCATCCCATCACCTGCAGTAGAGTGTGAGTCCCTTGAGGGGAGGGTCACAGCAAAAATAATGCTTTTCACATTTGTACAGGACTTTGCAAAGTGTTAGTGCGTTTTTATTGTTAAATACAGTGTGATGGAGTGCGTAGCTGCAAGATAGAGGGCCTGAGTTCAAATTCTGGAGTCACCACCTACAAGCTGCATGGCATTGGGGAAGTATGCTTATATATAAAACAGTGAGAATATTATATACTTCACAGGGTTATTGTGGGGATTAAATGCATGCCTATAAAACAGAACAGTTCTGAGCTGTAGTAAGTATAATATGAATATTGGCTGTTCTTATTATAATGTCACATATATTTCCAGGAGGATCTACTTGAGTGCTCATGGGACCTTACAATAAGCCTGTGACAACTAGAGAAGTTAGCTTTGTTTTACAGGGTCTAAGAAACTGAGTCTCAAGAGGCCTTGCTTAAAGCAGTAAAGCAGAATTAAAACTGGGTGCCATTCTTTAAACCACTGCACTTTGTCAATGCCTAGGGGTCATTTTGCCTTAATTTATGTCAAAGGCGTTGATCACAAAGTCTTATTAACTTGACAAATGTCTTTCCAGGCCACAACACATGGATAAAACAGCATTTCTCTGTCCCATCCTCATCAATAATTTAGGGAATTCCAGACCCATAAAATTAATTTGAACTGGTTGTGGGAGTCTCAGGAGTGAGAAGTCATTGCACATAATTCTTCACTTGACAAATGACTTTTTCCTCACTGGCTTCACCCACCATGAAGAGTAGCTGACTGTGGGGCACCCATATTTCTGTCAAAGCTGCCAGTCCTTGGAACTCTAAATAGAGGTCTGGTCAGCTGCTCAAGCTGGGACACCTGTGTCACCAGCCCTCCACCAAGACCCAGCCATACTGCAAACCGAGGCTCTGCTATGACTTACTACTTACATGGAAAATAAGGAATTTTTTTTTTTTTTTTTTTTTTTTTTTAAAGAGGGAGGAAGGGAAGGAAAGACAGAGAGAAGGAAGGAAGGAAGGGAGGAAGAAAGGGAAACATCTTTAAACATTTTCTTGTTTTATTGTATTTTGTTTGTTTGTTTGTTTTTTACATGGGCTGGGGCCGGGAATCGAACCGAGGTCCTCCGGCATAGCAGGCAAGCACTTTGCCCGCTGAGCCACCGCGGCCCGCCCGGAAAATAAGGAATTTAATTCCTTTTTTATCAATATATTAATTCCTTATTACTAATAAAATATGAAACTAAAATTTTCAAGAGTAAACCAAAGACCCTCAGGTAAATATTAAATGAACATTTGTCAAGGATTTTATTTAGCTCATTAATTAATGAGGGAACCAGTAAGCTCTTATGACCAGTTCAAAAAGCATTTTAGAAGCTAAGGTATTTATCAGAGGAAAGATTGCTGGGTTAGACACAAACTGGCTACTACCCAATAGGATCATGAGCAAAGTGAAAATTATTCTGGTGAAGTATGGAATCTTTCCTATCAAGCAGAGTATGAAAAAGTTTTAAAGAAACTTTCCTTACTTGTTGTTAAGAGGTCTAAGATAGATTTATCATCTCAATAGAGAGAAACCTGAGTTCAAGTTTTAACTTAACATAATATTTGACAGTGAAAGTTTGACGAAGTTTTCCCCCCTTTTCTTTTGAATAAACCATTAAAAATGAATCAGTAGGGCAGGCCATGCTGGCTCAGCAGGCAGAGTTCTCACCTGCCATGCTGGAGACCTGTGTCAAATTCCAGGTGCCTGCCTATGCAAAAAAAAAAAAAAAAAAAAAAAAGAATCAGAAAGAACCAGGTGTGACAAAATTTTAAAGCATTTCATAACATTTTTCAGACTCATTATTACAAATCAAAGCAAATAAAAATTCCCTTCCTGCAAACCTTTTAAAATGCCCTGTATCCATTCAAGTTTTGTTTTTCACTCTCTTATTTGATGCTCTGGAACAACCTTGATACAGAATAAAGTGTCAAACTGGAGCATAAACCTTCTTTGGACAGTTGTATTTCTGTTACGACGGCTCCTGGTAGTATCAGCCACCCATACGCGTGATAACTCTTAGTTAAAGTGCCTAACTTCTATTTTATAGAAGAAACTGGGAGTTAGGGTGTTGAGAACTGTCTGTCATTTGTAAGCCATTCAGTAGACTAGCAAAGCTCAAGAACACATGATACAACATCCCACAGCCACACACGCCTCTTTTACTCCTTTTCAACATGGCAAAAACAAACAGCTTTCTTAACGTGACATAATAGCATATAAAAATAAGAAGGAAAAGGGTGTAATTTTAACTTATGCTTAGTAAGGTCTAAGTATTCACTTTTACTTAGAAATTCTCTAGCCATCCATATATTATCTTTTCAATTATATTGACTTAATATTAACTCAGGTTTTTAAGTAACAATCCTGGAAATTGTGTTTAAGCTGACACACAGTAAACATAGTTACCGTTGACATAAACCGTTTGGCAAAATGAAATGTTAATTTACTGGACAACAAATATAACTTGTTCATAATTAGAATTATTATTTAGCAGTAATATTTGCTTTTTGATCAGTACACAAGTATAAAACTTTGAAAAATTCACGATAAAACAGACTACTTGAAAAATAGAATTCTAGATATAGAATTCTTGGTTGGCACTTTTTTCCCTTTAGGACTTTAAATATGTCATCCCACTGCCACCTTGCCTCCATGGCTTCTGATGAGAAATTGGCACTTCATCTTATTGTGGCATCCTCATATGTGAGATGCTGCTTCTCTCCTGTGGCTTTCAGAATTCTCTCTTTATCTTTGATATTCAACAGTTGAATTACAATATGTCATGGTGTGGATATATCTGTATTTATCCTGTCTGGAGTTTGTTGAGCAACTTGGATGTGTGTACTAATGTCTTTGTTAAATTTGGGAAAATTTCAGCCACTATTTCTTTGAATATTCTCTCTGTCCCTTTCTCTTTTTTATCCTTCTGGGAATTCCACACTGAGTATATTGGTGCACATGATGTTGTCCCTCAGATTCCTCAGCTCTTTTCATTTTTCTTCATTGTTTCTTCTTTGTGTTCCTCAGACTAGATTATTTCAATGTTCAATCTTCAAGTTCACTGATTCTTTCTTCTGCCAGCTCCAATCTGCTGTTGAATCCATCCAGGGAATTATTGATTTCTGTTACTTGATCTTCAGCTCTGTTTGGTTCCTTTCTCATAAATTCCATCTCTCTATTCACAGTCTTTCTGTGTTCATCTATTGTTGCAATAATTTTCTTTAGTTTTTTTGTCTGCTTTCTTTTAGTTCTTTGAGCATATTTAGAACCATTCTTTCTAAAGTCTTTGTCTTGCATGTTCCAGATCTGATCCTTTTCGTTGATGGTTTCTAGTGTTTTAATCTTCTTCTTTTCCTGGGCCATGGCATCCTATTTCATTTTATGTTTTGCTTTCTTTTGTTGAAACCTCAACATTTTGATATGTTAATGTATTGCTGGAACTTAGACATCTGTTCCTTAATCTTGCATCCAGCTAGTGTATGATCGTGCTTTCCTTGAATGCTAAGAGCTAACAGAGCTTATCTAGCTAGTGAGTTTAGAGAATAGCTTGAGACCAAAGTGTAGGGGCTTCCCTGATCCTTTCTGCACCTGTGTTTTGTCTTGGGCATGCACATTTTGCCTAGGAATTTCTCTCTTTACAAGTATATGAATGTCCATTCCTCCTTAGGAAACAGTTTCCTTGTGGTCTTAAGCACTGCACTCCATGTCCTATAGTCAGCAGTCCCTTGTCCCAGGCAGCCACTTGACTGCATTCCTACAGCCTTTTGTAGGAGAGCTCAGTGAACTCCCTTCTAAACACGTGACAATAGCTGGGACAGTGAGCCTGTGACGAGAGCCCTGGTCCAGTCCCTCAGGCTACTGTCAGTTTGATTGGACCAAACATCCATGTTCCCAGTATGTGCATACTCTGCTCCTTCCAGAACTGAGACTAGGGACCCAGACTGAGTACATGGGTTGGTCCTATATTTAGTAAGTGAGGGAATGGGGGGAAGGTTCAGCCAGGACACCACAAGTTCCTACTGCTTTTAAGTTGCATTTTTTCTTGATTTGGTGCTTTCCCTTTTATTGCGGTCCTTTAGCTTTTTTTCTGGACCTTTGTAAGGATGTTTCTGCCAGTTCTTGCAGGCTGCTTAGAGCTTCTGTTAAGAGGAAGAGCCCTGAAGCTTCTCATTCTCTCCTCTTGATTGGACTGGGGCTGGGGATGAGCAATTGGAATTTGAAACTGAAAACATCACTTTGTACGTTAGTACCAAACAGTGAAATACTTAGATATAAATATAACAAAATACATATAAACAAAACTACAAAACCCTAATTAAAAAAAACACAGAAAATCTAAATAAATGGAGATATATTGCATACTCATGGACTTGGAGGCTCAACATTATTAAGGTGCCAGTTCTTCTCAACTAGATCTGTAGAGTCAATGCAATCTCAATCTAATTACCAGTATGCAATTTTGTGGATATTGACAAACTGATTCTAAAATTTATATGAAAAGGCAAAAGATCCAGAAGAGCCAATACAATACTGAAGAAGAAGATCAAAATCAGACTGACACTGTTTGACTTCAAGAATTACTGTAATGTTAATCAAGATAAGTATGGTACTGATGAAAGAATACACACATAGACAAATGAACAGAACAAAAAGTCTACGAATATACCCATAAATACAGTAAGGAGATCTTTGACAAAGAAGCAAGGGCAGTGGAGAAAAGATAGTCTTTTCAACAACTAGTGTTGGAAAAACTGTGCATCCATATACAAAATATTAATCCAGACACAAACTTTCCACCTCCCACAAAATAACCTCATTATGGTACACAGACCTAAATGAAAAATCAAAACTATACAATTTCTGAGATAAAACAAGAGAAAATCTAGATGTTCTTGAGGTTGGTGATGAATTTTTATATATAATTCCAAAATCAGAAAATAATGATAAAGTAGACTTTATTAAAATTAAAAATTCTTCATTTGCTAAAGACTGTTAAGCTACTGAAAAAACAAGTGACAGGCTGAGAGACTGAGAGGAAAAATACATATCTGTTAAAAGACTTTTGCCCAAAATGTAGAATGAACTCTAAAAAATCAACAGTAATAAAAGAAACAACCCAATCACAAAACGGGCAAAAGTTTTTAACATACCCACACTAAAGATAGACAGATAGAAAATAAGCATATGAAAAGATGCTCATCTTATATCACTGGAGAACTGTAAATTAAAACAACACAGAGATAACACTACATACCTATTAGAATGACAAAAATCCAATACAGTGATAACACTAAATACTGTCAAGGATGTGAAGTTAATTAGAAATCATTCTTTGCCAGTTAGAATGCATAATGGCATAACCACTCTTGAAGCAGAAGAATAAAGTTGGAGGAATCACATGTCCAATCTTAAAACTTATAACAAAGCCACAGTAATCAAAACAACATGGTACTGGCACAAGGACAGACATATAGACCAATGGACTCAAATTGAAAGCTCACACTTATAGCCAAATAATTTTTGACAAGATGGCAGACTACTCAATTGAGAAAGAGCAGTCTCTCCAGCAAATGGTACTGTGAAAACTGGATCTCCGTTTGCAAAAAGAAGGAGGAAGAGGTGGAGGAGGAGGAGGAGGAGGAGGAGGGAGAGGAGAAACTTTAAATCACATCATATACAAAAATCAACTCAAAATGGATCACAGGGGTGGGCCACAGTGGCTCAGCAGGCAGAGTTCTCGCCTGCCATGCCGGAGACCCGGGTTCGATTCCTGGTGCCTCTCCATGCAAAAAAAAAATGGATCCCAGATGCAAATGTAAGAGCTAGAACAATCAAACTCCTAGAAGAAACTGTAGAAAAGCATGTTTAGGAATTTGTGTTAGGAAATGGTTTCTTAGTCTTTACACACAAAGCACAAGCAACAAAAGAAAAAATAGATAACATAAAAACTTTTAGTTCTCAAAGGACTTCATCATGAAAGTAAAAAGACAACCTACATTATGGGAGAAAATGCTTGGGAATCACATATCTGATAAGGTATTAATATGCTGTATATATGAAATAATCCTTCAACCTAACAACAAAAAGGTAAACAACCTAATTGAAAAATGGGTGAACGACTTGAAAGGACATTTTTGCAGAAAAGATACAAAAATGACCAGAAGGCATATGAAAAGATGTTCAATGTTATTAGTAGTCCATCAGGGAAATGCAAATCAAAATACACAATGAGATATCATTTCACACCCACTATTATATACAAAATAACAGGAGTGCAAGGGCAGTTCAGTGGTAGACTTCTCACCTGTCATGCAGGAGATCTGGGTTTGATTTCTGATCCATGCACTTCCCAAAAAACAAACAGATGAAAACAAGCAAACAAAAAATTCAGCAAATGGTGCTGCAATAACAGGATATTCACATGGAAAAATTATGAAATCTGACCCCACCACCTTTTACAAAAGTAAAAAAATAAATAAATGACAAGTGTTGGAGAGAATGAGGAGAAATAGGAACATTCCTTCATTGCTGGTGGCAATGTAAAATGGTGCAGCTGCGCTGGAATATACGTTGGCAGTTCCTCAGAAAACTAAGTATAGAAGTAATATGTGACCTGGAAATTCTTGTAGTAGATGTATACTCAAAAGAATTGAAAGCAGGTTCTTGAACAGATATTTGCACACCAATGTTCATAGCAGTATTATTCACAATTACCAAAAGATGGAAGCACCGCAAATGTCCATCAGCTGATGAGTGGATGAATAAATTGTGGCGTATACAAACGACGGAATATTACTTATCTGTAAAAAAGGAATGAAGTCCTGACAAATATGATGAATCTTGAAGACATCATATTGAGTGGAATAAGCCTGACACAAAAAAGGCAAATATTGTTTGATCTCACTGATTTGAAACCATTAGAATAAGCAAACTCTTAGAGTTAGAATCTATAATACAGGTTACCATGGGACAGGATGGGGATAGGGAATGAGAAGTTAGGGCTTAAAATGTACAAGGGTCCTATTTAAAATGATGGAATTGTTTTGGTAATGGATAGTGGCGCTGGTAGCACAGCATTGTGAATGCAATTAACAGTACTGAAATACATATCTGAATATTAATAAAAGGGGAATATTAGACTGTATATGTGGTTACAGAATAAAAGAATCCATGGAACCACACTACACAGTGAACCCTACATAAAACCATGGACTATAATTAGTAGTACAATTATAAAATGTATTAGCTAGCATTAGTTGTAACAAATGTCCCAAACAATGCAAGGTGGTGGGGGGTGGTATATGGGGATCCTGTGTTTTGTGCATTATTATTCTGTAAACCCACAATTCTTTTAACAAAGGGAAAGACTTCACAGTCACTTTGGAGGACATTGCCTACCATATTACCCTGCGGTTGTACCTCTTGGTATTTAGCCATCGAATTGAAAACTTACGTCCACCCAAACACCTGCACGTGAATGTTTACAGAAATATTTTTCATCACCACCAAAAGCAGGAAACAGCTAAGATGTCCATAGGTCAGGTGAGTGGATTAACAAATTGTGGAACCAATGGGATCGCACAGGGAGGAAGCAATAATTAAAGTACAGGAAAAATAATCTGATTACATGAAGGCAATCTTGAAGGGTATGGAGTTCAGGAGAATTAGCGAAGAGGAGACAAACATTTGGGATTGAGCCAGTCCCTATTCAGGTATAATGACCATAGTTTTCCTGCTCAAGAGATTTCATTACACAAAGGGACTAGAAGTATAATTATACCAAACAAACATAATCCTAACCCTGAAAAATTTTAAATCTAAAACACCAGAGAAACCAGGTTTCTCCAAATTAATAGCAAAGAGGAACAGATATAGATGCACCTTCATATATGCACAAAATCAAATAATTCAGAAAATCACTCAGAGTTGCCATAGCTCTTTATGTGGTGTGTTTTTATTGAACCTATCACGTTGTGCTATGGTTGATTATTTACTATCTATCTCTTATTGCCTCCTTGTTGACATTATTTTCTCTACAGAGCTTAGGAGCACGTTTTAAAATCCTTGTATAATACTTGATATACCTAAGATATTTTACTTCTGAATTATTTGTTGCAATGTATAAACAAATAGATGGATGGATAAAGGAATGAATATTTGCTCTTTTGAAGTCAATGTAAATAAAACACACCAGGTAAAATTAAATTGGAGTTTGCCATAGAAAGGAAAATAATATTGTATTGATTCAAAAACAAAACATTAAATTCCAGACTATGATAGGAAAAAGAATAAAAGCAGCAGACTATAGCTCAATTGGAATTAGATAAGAATTCCTGTTTAGAATTTTCTAATCAATCTTATTTCTCACTTGCCAACTTAAATCTGTATTTTTTCCTTTTCAAGATGTATGGAAATTAAATAATTTGCCCAATAATTGAATTTTACTGTTGAAACCCAAAGAAAAAGTAAAAAGTTGGGTGAGTCTTAAACCATGAAGGCAGCTTAGTTCTGTGTGTGTGGTTCTGTTTCATTTTGTTTCTATTTTTAAAAGAAAATTGGCGGCTACTGGGGACAAGCGGCAGTAAAAACTAAAGTGTTGGAATTCTGATATAAGATATTCACACACTTCATAAATATAAGTTTTTATTTTACAATAATACTAACAATGTTCTGTTCTATCTTTTAAATACATTTGCAGTCTATATTTCGAGATTAAATGAGAAAGAAGGCAGAAAAAAATCAGGAAGTAACAGGTCTAGAAAAAATTGTGGGAAAACTTAAAGAAAACAGGCAATATCTGTATATCTACCATCAAGGAATACAGGAAGTTCATTTAACTATGATGTGCATATTTTATAATTTTTAAAGTTAGGAAAAATAGAGTTCAGTCTATTTGCTGCACCATAAAGCATTAAATTATGTGTAGCCAGTGGTATTTAACAGAAATTTTTTACTTAAGAGCCATCAGGCCAATGCAAATATATTTTAAACTGATGTTATTATCAGAAATAATTAATATAGCATATCTACTGCAGGACCTTTTCTTTACGTGGGCTTATGGCTATCTAAGCACAAACTACATTCTTGAGCCACTTACTGAGTGTATACTAACTTTAATATGACTTAGACAACCTAATTTCCATACAAAAATCTTCAATGCACAGTTAAAAGAAAACAATTCTGCCCTAAAGAAATGTCCCAGCTGTCTTCCATAATCACCTCAACAGGAGCGAAGTAATAGAGAAGAAAAAGCCCAATCTTTTTAAATTAAAAAGATTCCTTGATTTTGAAAACAATGGAGATGACAAGAAAATATATTTGGTTATTTTTATCAATTTTTTCATACCATTTAAATGTTTAATTTAGAAAAATGTTGATTTTCATAAATAATTGAAAAAACACAACACAAAATATTCCATTCAATCTTATATTGTTTTCAAAAATTCACTGTGCTTTTTTAACACTTAAAAAAATGTTATTGGCAAATTTTATTTCATTTTCATTGATAACTATGAATGTTAGCGTTGTGCCATTATTAAGACAAAAATACATGAGACAGATATTAGGAAACAGGTAGAATTATGATTTAAATGAAAACAATGAGAGCGTAAGATTTATACCCTTGTAAAATTTGTTAAATTCTGTTACATAACAAAAAGACAAATTCTACATAATGGCCTGCTTGTTCCAAATGGTATTAAAACCAGAATTGTCATCCAAAAAGCACTCAGTGTGTTCTAGTTATTTCAACTGCACAGTGGTCCTCAGTAAAAGAGAATGAAAAGTACAAATATTTTTAAACATCTCATCAAAGTACATGTAATAACTGAGGTTTATATCAAAATATTTTTCTTGAGGAATGAAAATGATAACGCAAAGATTTTGAAAAGCATGAGAAAAGTTGTATTAATCAGTAAGGTTAATAAGAAATAAATTTGGGGAAATTGCGACCCTGGTTGGACCAGACTCCACCAGGTGGGTGATCTGCCAGCATCAGAAGGAGATTCTGCAAGTGCCTGCGAGCCACATGAAGTGGGAGATGGGTTATTTTCTGCATACCGGCAGAAAAACTCGCTCATTTTCGCTTTTCAGTACAAAGATCACATTTCCCGCATGAACTCTACCTTGTCTACTCTGACCCAGCATTGCCTCTGGGCTTGCACAGACATTTTATAGTATTCCTTCTAGCACCTTTTTCCCCCACATGTCCTTGTACTCCACTTCTTACAAAAGAGCATGTTTAGTTCATAAATAGATACATAAAACTGAAGTCCTAATTACGGACACTGGCGGGTACTGCTCACCTTAACGGTTGAAACCACTCAGCAAATGATTAACCCGGGCGGGCCACGGTGGCTCAGTGGCAGAGTTCTCGCCTGCCCTGCCGGAGACCCGGGTTCGGTTCCCGGTGCCTGCCCATGCAAAAAAATAATAACAATAAATAAAAAATAATTATGACGAGCTCCGACCCAGGCCTGGGATGAATAACCAGGTACCGGCGGTCCCCGGCAAGCTGAGCAGCTGTCCCTTGGGGTGGAATCAGAAGTTCTGTAAGCAGTGCTGGGGGGCGGTACAGAGCCCTGATGGGAGGACACAATGGCGGGACGCCGCTGGTGGGGGCCGAGGCTGATCGAGGGGGCCGGGGCCAGGCGGAGGCGCCCACACGTGTCCGGGTTTGCAGGACCCGCAGGTCCGCATCCGTCGGCGCGGGGCCCACCTGCGCGTCGGCGCGCGGGCAGCCCAGGCGCCCACCGGGAGCCTTCCTTCCCCTGGAAAGGACCAGCTTCCCACGGTCTGGATAAACGTGTGCTCTGGACTCCCTGAGGACTGCAGGAGCAGCGCTTAGGGTGGCGAACGCCATAAAATTCACTGCCCTAAACTAAGTTCTGCTCTCTGCTCTGAGCTGGCTACTGGTGCAGTCATCCACGCGGGACCTCCTGGGGGCCGGGACCCCACGCCCCCCCATGCCCCGCACCTGCCGACCCGGTCCTTAGAGATGAGTGGCGGGGAAGTGGGGAGCCACCCATGGCCGTGTCAGCCGGGGGCGCGTGCCCAGCTTGGGTTCTGCTCCAGCCTGTCACCCGCCGCCCCTGTCCAGGTCCATGGCGGGCACTGGAGGGCGTCTGCTCCGTGGTCAGATGTTCACGCTATGGACGTGATGCCCCAGAGGTCCCGGGGCGCCGCTGGACTTACGGCCCCCCACCTTCAGGCTCTCTCCCACAGGCCCAGCTGGACCACCCGTCGTCCTGCCGCCTCACCTGAGAGTGGACACTTCCTCAGGCTAATTCAATGGCGATCCTGGAAAAGAGCCCAGGAAGCCATAAGGGTCTCCCAAGGATTTAGAGACTAGACCCAGCGTTTCAGAGGGCCCCTCTGCCTTTTGCTTTCCCACTCCACAGCCCAAACGCTCCCTTAGTACCCCAAGAAACGGTTTCCATCTTGACTTTTCACAAAAGTGCTCTAACTTTCATGCACCCATGGGTGTTTATAGTTCTTGCCATGATATGCAATACTTTTTTAAAATATTGGTTAGTTTCTGATGAATTTCATAAGTTATAAAATAATTTCATACTATGGATTTATGGCAATAAAAGATCTTTTTGAAAAAAGGGAAAAAAATTCTACAGACTCTTTGGCACTATCAAGTAAAATATTAAGTTTTATTTCAGTGTTGGCACTTCCACAACCTTATAATGAGGGAAAAACACACAATCAAGTAAAATGTCCTCATTATTTGACACAGGAACAACTTTATTGAAAATATCTATACATAATAACTGTATATTAAATGACCTTGTAATATTAACTACCAGAATATTGCATAGATTGTTTTCTAGAAGAAAGAAGTTGGCCTCAAAATAAACAAAGAAGGAATTTGACTCATCATACTATTAAGTGTTACTGAGTACAGATGTTCAGTTGTCAAGAAACAATTTATGGGGGAAAATGAAATATGAGGTGATGCCTTAAAGAAAGCCATGATTTATACTCATCTTCAAAAGAGGGAGAAGTAGCCACGGGATTAGGATTAGGAAGAGTGAAGATGCAGAAAGAGGAAATCAAGGCCACAGTGAAGGTGTACAAAAAGAAGTCATGATGGCTTTTTGAAGAGACTTAGTTACTTTGCAATCTCTGTGCTCCAAATATTAGAAGGAAATTACGGTTTCTATGTTTCCCAAAGCCCATTTGTTCAGATTATAACAGGGTGTCTTTATCATATAAACTTGCCAGCTGCCTTGAAAGGAATGGGTGGGAATGGGGCACCTCGTGTGTGCTAAAACAGAGCAAATCTGAGGGGAGATTGGACTCAGTAAGATTCTTTCTACTTTATCATGGGCTCAACTAATTTGAATATATATTAAATAGTTTTGATTTCCTCCTTTTGGTTTAATGTGTCAAAAAAAAGTTCATAGTTTTTGTTTTTGTTTTTTTGCATGGTTTTTTTGCACCAGGAATTGAACCCAGGTCTCCAGCATGGCAGGCGGGAACTCTGCCTGCTGAGCCACTGTGACCCACCTAGTCCATAGTTTTTATTCCTCTAAATAAAGTGTAATTTCACTCACAGATATTATAACATTGAAACACACAAGACAGGATATTAGAAACTGTGTATAAAGTATCTGAGTAACAAATACCATTTTAAATTAAAAGAGAAGTTTCTAAAGACATTAATTCAGCCAGAACATAAAATAGGAATGAAAATGTACAAGTAAAACAATTGAACAAAAGAATATTTAGACTTGGTCAATAAACAGGAAAGCACATTTAACAACAAATTTTTATAATTAAAACTTAATTAGATGGGCAGTCATATTTTACATTACTTCTTTAGTCCCCATATAGGATAGATCAGTTCTTTTTTTTTTTTTTGAGAGCAAGTATTTATTAATCTATGTTTTCAGATTTTTTTTTTGACTTCTGCAAAATAGTGCAGTTTTTTTCCTTATATGTTAAACTATTAGGAATTGTTTGAAAAAAAGATCAGTTCTTTAAGGCAACAATTAAAAAATATATAGTCCTTAAAACTTTTATCCACAAAATTCTCCTCTTCAGGAAATAGACTGTAGCTACATAGGTTTAAGGACCACTATGTATCTATCTTCTTGAAATTTCATTGACATTGGTAGATTAAGGGCTCTGAGAAGTATTGTGATGAGTGAGCCTGCTTAGCATTGTTTATCACACAGTTTCCCTAAACCTTTTGAAACAGAACTTTTTGTTTCTTCCATTGGATTTAGTGCCTCTTATACCCAAACACGCATTTTGAGAAATGTTATCCTATAGCATTGAACAAAAATTCTATAGGTAAAGAATGATCTAAGAATGATTTTCTGACTAGCATTCACCAAATCAGTAGCCAAAAATGGCAAAAAGAAAAGAATTTTGTTGAGAATCTGCTATGTGAAGTATACTCTGCTCCAGGAATGTCAACCGGTTCAATAGATGATTGTTGTTCTCAGATATCTCAGGTTTATGTGATTTCATTTGAAGATTTCATTTCAGTTTAATAGACTAAAAGTTTTATAGAGGAGCAGTCATGAATGGTGGGAAAGACTTTGAAAGAGAAGATGGAATTTTAACTGGTCTGTAAGGAGAAGGGCAACCAAACATCAGCATAAGGGAGAGCTAAGGTACAGTCATGGAAACAAGCAGCAAGTCTTTTCAGATTTCCAGCCTGTTGCGTTTGAAAAACCAAGAATAGAGAGGAACATTTTACCAAGGACAGGGTCTTTTGTAGGAAAGACTACGAAATACTTTGGAAGTGGTAGAGGTAGGTCAATTTAGAGGAATTAAATGGCCAGTGAAGGAGCTAAAATTTATCCAGTGACAATAGGAGATATCAAAGGTTTCCAAGTTCATGAACAATATCCAAAAGCATGAAGGGTTCTTAAGTAACTGAATGCCCAATTTAGAAAGGAATGTAACATAACTACTAAAATTCTGAACAAATACGTATAGACTCTTCTCACAGCATCTTTGCTCCCAATTTCAGTAATGTTACATTTCTTTGAATTCCAACTTAATGATAATGGAACCTCTCAAATACTTGGAAATTAAACACTACCTTTCTAAACAATACATGGATAGGGTGGTGCAATGGTGGCTTCATGGCAGAATTCTCGTCTGCCATGCCAGAGACCCAGGTTCAATTCCAGGAGCTTGCCCATGCCAAAAGAAAAGAACACATGGATAATAGAGGAAATCACAGAGACTAAAGTAAAGACTCAGGTTTTGCTCTCATTGATACAGTGAAACATGCAGGGTTTTGGGCAGATGAGGGATGTGGCCCAATCTCTGTTTTAAAAGAGCTATTTTGGATAAGCCATGTAAAATCATCTCCAGGTGAGTAAGAAGGAGGGCTGGGGCAGTCAGTGAGAAGGTGGTTTCATTAACCTGCTGACAGATGCTTGTGGCTTGTCCCAGGGAGTAGAAGTGAAAGCAATGAATAGATGTTACTTTGGGTATATTTCAAATACAGACATGAGAGAACTGCTAAGAAATTTAATGGGGTTGGGAATGGACAATGGGTGGATTGAAAAGTTTGGAACTTGAGCAACAGTGTGCCAACAGAATCCATTTGATGAGATGGGAAATAATTTAAGAGAGGCAGGTTTGGGAGGGATCAAGAATTCATTTTTAGCCATATTATATGTGGTTCTACATCCATGTGGAGATGTCAAGCAGATGTGAATTTTATGTGTCTAGAGTTCAGGGCAGAAATTGGAGTGCAAGATATAAATGAACAACTAGACCATTTCAGATGGGAAACTCGATAATGATAAGTAGTGAAGTAGAGGAATTAATTTTCTATTTCATGAAAATAGATTGGAGAGAGGCTGAAGGGAGAGTGACCCCTAAGGAAATTAATGCAGTGATCCTGGCATTGGAAAGGTTGAAGCTGGAAGCTTGAACATCGGTAAACAAGGCAAAGAGCCAGCCAGGCACAAGGAAGGAAGAATGTACAGAATGGAAATGCTGATTGAATGTAGGGGAAACCAAGGCAGGGAATCAAGGATAACTGCCACACTCTGAGCCTGAATGACTAGGACAATGATGTCAAAGCTCACATAAATAGGGGAAGAGAGAGGAATGGGTGCAAGCAATAGAAACAACACCAGTGAAAGAAGATGGGTTAATTTGTAAAGAATCCGAAGTGCTAAGAAGATATTCATGTTTCGGCAACCAGTTGGAGATGTGAGTCTAAGACTAAATAGAGGTATGAAGGCATGAGAACTAGAGACTCTTGATCTATAATTTCAGTTACAATTATGATTATGATTATAATACCAATAGCTAACATTTATGGCAGGCATTGTTTTAAGCTTTTCACATCTATTATCTCATTTCAGTCTCACAACATCTCCACAGGCTAAGTATTTTTATTATCCATCTTTGAATGACGAGGAAACTGAGGTACAGAGAAGTTAAATGCCTGGCCAGGGGTATGGAATTCTAACCGAGGCAGGCTGGCTTCTGAGCCTTCATTCTTTTTTGTGGTTTGTACTTTTTTTTCCCACCTCCTCCCCTCAGATCAGTCCACTTCCCCCTACCTAGCTCTGCCTCTGAAGAAGCTAGCCATAAAGTAACCTGAGAAGGAGACCTCCATGTGCCTTAACCACCCTACAGATTTGCAGAATTTTAGCACTTGGTTGTTGCACATACTGCTATTGAGAAACATTGAAAATGTTTCAATGTGTAGAATAATCAATGTTGGACCAAAGGATTGTTATGAGATGTTCCTGAAGGAGAAAGCAAGATGTTTGGGCCATGCGAATTCATCAAGCAGTATATATCAAGTCACGCTGTGTTGGGAATCCAATGATAGACGAAACAGACATGGTCTCTGCCCACTTATATAAATAAATGTCTGATTTCAAATGATGTTCTGAAAGGTTCCATTCTTCTGGCACACACATCTTCTCCCTGCAGGAAATCTAGATGTAGAGCCAATGTATCAATCACCGGCTGCTTAGTGAAATAGAGAAAAAGGAGGGTTTACTGGAAGACCCTGATGAGTAAGGGAATGGAACTCGTCCTGAGTCTCAGCACAGATTTAGGAGCTTTTCTTCTTGGCAGTCCTTGCACTCTTGCACCTTGTACCTAGACCCTTGCTATAACCGTTCTCCTGCTACTCAAATTGTCTTATTTCTACCTTCCGTAGCTCATAGCATGAGTGCCTTCAACACAGAAATGAGTGTTTTTCATGTTGAATTCCTGATATTTGGCACATGAACCCTTCATGTACATTATCTTAAATAATGAATGCATGCATCCACTCATTTATTTTTTTGACCATGAGGGTCTTTTTTTCTATACTTTGTAAATGTCAAAGAAATTGCAACTTTTAAAGTATTTGTTAATTGCCTATAATAGCGTCTATCTCATTAGCCTACTATGCAAATAAATGAGATAATGTGTATGGTATATTTTAACATTTGTATCCCAGGTACACGTGTTAACACCTCAAGAAACCCTCTACCCTGGGTTGTATTAGTCTTGCACAAAAGCTTATATTCAACAGCATCAATATAGAAAGTGGTAGTGTCTTCTTTAAGCTAAGTCATTAAGAAAGACTCTTTCTTAATCTGTAAAGTTGCTCTTATACCTTCTTAGGGTGGGGTCTAGTACTAGAACCATTGAATTTGAATTAGATTTAGAGGCTCCTCTCACTTACCCACCATGCTAGAACCTTAGCACAAAATCTCCCAAAGGAACAGGCCACTAAGAAATCTTCATCTGATAATAAGCTTATTCTAAGATATCTGAAAACATTATATCACTCCTATTGGATCATTTTTTTAATATTTTTTTATTTATGAAACATCCACATACAAACACAAACATTCTTACCATATGATCATTCCATTCTTGTCATATAATCAATAACTCATTATATCATCACATAGTTGTATATTCATCATCATGATCATTTTTTAGAACATTTTGCATCAATTCAGAAAAAGAAATAAAAAGAAAACAGAAAAAAATTCACACATACCATACCCTTTATTACCTCTCCCTTTCATTGATCATTAACATTTCAATCTACTAAATTTTTTAAGCATTGGATCTTAATAAAAATCCTTAAAAAATTGGATCTTAATAAAAATCTTAAAAAAAAGCGTTAATGGTTAATCTTTTTTTTTAACCATGAAAAAGAACCTTTTTAAGAGGGCTGGGATCTGAACTGGAAAGAAGGACTAAATTTTAAGAGAAAGGAAATTGCCACTGAGAAGTAAGATAGTCCAGAAAAGGTCAGAAAGGAAAGCAGCAATATTCCTATAACAAGAAGAGCATGACGTTCACTTGCTAATTGGGTTCAATTGAATCCATATGCCTAAATACTCATTCTGTACAACACAAAAGCTCAGTGAGCAGAGGTCAGGCTAACGACGTCATTAATTCAGACTGTCAGAGCACAGTACTCCAGAGACCAATGTGGGACTTGACCCAGAGAAAACCAATCCAGCAAGTGAGACCCAACCCAAGGGGTACTGGCAGAGCTAGGATTGTGAGGAGTGACAGGGTTGATGGTGGTAGAAATCCGTCTCTTCTTCTGGAGACATAACTCCCAAGGAGGCGTGGGTCAATGGCACATGGGCATGGCAGATCAACCATTTGGGCACAAGTGACCTGAAGCAGCAGGAAATTCTGGCTGATGAAAAATATTCATGGAGATGACCATGGAACCAAAGGGGCATAATCTTGAACAGGTTGTAGCCCTGAATGAAGGAAAAGATTTCCTGAGCCAAAAAGTTGTCTGTGATCAAGAAATAGAACTTTCAGAAAACAATTGAAGGATTTGATAAGCATCCCAGCATAGAAGGGAGCTGCCTGACACTATGCTTAATTTATGACATCTTTGCCTCATAATGGATGCCAAGTCAGAGTTATTTGATCAAGGTTTAATAGCTGATGGAAATGATTAATGATGAAATTGATATCAAAGTCACAAAAATGCCCTTGAGTAAAGAATATTGAGAATATTGAATATATTTTTCTTAGCATTCTTGATACATCATTAAATAAAATTTCATCTCTTTAGTTTGGAAAGACTTTTCTATGGGAAGGACATATTAGAAAATAAACCAAAAATAATTAATCCCAAGTATTTATTAAGGACACAGAAACCAAACTGAATTAACCAATCAATCATGCTTTCTTTCCTCTGCTTCCAATCCTCCTTTAAGAAAAAGAAATAGAAACACACACACACAAATATTTCCTCCATGATAATGTGATAGTTTTCTCAAAAGTGTGATATATTTAATAGAACAGAGCTGTACAGAATGAAATAAAAATCCACTTACCTAAGAGTGACTTATTTCTTTTCCTAAATACTTATATAAATACAGCCTCAAAATTGACCTTATTCCTAGATGAACTGAGGGGAAAAATAGTAATCTGGAATAATATCCTTACCACTGATCTAAAAAAAATTAGTAGCAGAAAAGAATTGTCAAAGAGAATTTCTACTTATCCTTTTGAAGAATAAACTTCTATTTGCTTGGCACTCAACGATCTTGTCATTTGCCTCAACATTTTTAATAGACCTGTCCCCTATTTGTGGGCTTGGAGATAAAATTTACTCCTTGTTTGATAATGGAGCAAAGATCTGATTATGTCCAAATAAAGTCCCACCAATTGATTGAAAATGAAAACTTCTTTTTCTATTTTCTAAAAAATTCCACATTAAAACCTTAATGTTTAGCTTAATTCTTGGGTTACATCTCACTCATTTTACTACAGCAATTAAAACGGGAGATGCCAGGTTCCATGAGATTCTCAAGTGTCACTTCTTCCCAGGTAGATTTGAGACTCTATTAAGTTAGCACACTACAATCCCGTCCTGGAAACTGGTTCAGGGAAGCCTGACTGCCTAGAGTCACAACTAATAAATCTTGCACAGTTCATGGAAATATCATTCGACAAAGTGCCTCATCTCAAAACTAGACTGAAGACCATTTTTCATTTGCAATTAATTCTCTCCAGCTGTTGGAAAGCAAAGAAAAAGCATTTGAACATGCAGTGCTGGATGAGAATTCTCATGCCCTCGTGCCACAGAGTTTGGAAGACACTTAAAGAGCATTTAATCTAACACTCCCAGATTCATAGGAGAGAAGAGAGGCTCAGAGAAACTGCATGATACATCCAAGGTCAAACTTCTATTTAGTGGATGATCAAGAACATACTCAGAGTCTAGATGTTTCGTATCGTATGTTTTTCTTAAACTGTTTTCTACTTCCTTAGCCAGGAATCCTTGATAACTACAGCCTATTCCAATTGTACATTGAAAATGTGTGTGTGCGAGTGTATGTATGTGTGTGTGACAGAGGAGGGGGTGTGACGTGGGCAGGTGTGTGGATGATGGGAGTGGGGAGAGAGGTGATAGAAGAGAGGAAGGGTCCAGAAGGAGCAACACAAATATGGGTAAACACTAAAGTGCCTGTTAGCCAATAGGTACTTTTCTTAGAGTTACTAAAGAAGAAAACAAAATGGCCATTTTGAGTTTTGCTTCTTCTGCCTGCATGACTTCTTATGGAAATGACGTAATGCAATGAGCTGGACAAAGGGTGAGCTTCTGGAGGGAAAACTAAACGAAGGAAAGAGTCTAGAAAAACACGGAGCCCCTCAATTGTTGAGTAAAATTACATTTGCAAAGTATTGGGTTCTCTCAAATCTCTAGTTCATAGAATCAAGAATTATTAACGTAAGCATTTTGCCCAACATCATAAGTGTAACATCCTAGATAAGGAACTTTGACTCAAACAATCCTTCTAGGCTGCTGAGACACACCCTCTCATTAAGAGATGGCTAGGACAGCCATCAGGTCATAGTAATTCACTTAGGGCTCAAGGAAAAAACATTGTTTTGTCCATAGCATCACATCTTTCTTCCAGCAACTTGGCAGCAGCACAGTGGAGAGATGAAATTCCTTGGTGGGGATCAAAGCAGGTCTGCTTTCCACTCTTCAGCACAGAACCACTGTAAAACAATGGCAAATTCTGTCAGCACCTTTCTGTTTTTTTCCAATATATATGCTAATAGCGTGAAATGCACACCGTGTGTTTTCTTGTGTTTTAGGAGTCATGAGGTCATGATTACCAAAAGGGCCCATGATGCCCCTGACGGGACCTGCTCTCCCCCAGTGGCTCTGTAGGAGCTTCCATGACCAACCCCACTGCTACTGTTGCTGACAAATGTTTCTCTGAGTTCCACTGATCCGGCCATCAATACCATGGACATGACACGCAAGCACACATGCACACACGCATTCTTCACACTACCCAGAGTGCAGTACAAGAGCTGAAAAGGGGCATGCTTTCCTTACCTCCACAACCTGCATATGCTGCTCCCTTTGCTTGCAGTCCTCTCCTCATTCTGCTCCTGGTTGTTCCTTGCCATTCTCGGGTGTTCACATGGATGCTACAGTCTCCATTAGCCCTCCCGGACCCTCCAAGGCTGGGCAGGTTCCTGTCTTACATCCTTCTGTACACTCCTCTGCATGTCTGCGAGAGCGCTTAACTCACTGTATGGAAATTACGTGCTTATTTGTCTTTTTTTTTTTTTAACCACACTGCCTTTATCCCAAAAACCTCAGACAGCGTTGGTACTCGAAACACTAAATAAAAATGAATGGTGATTGATTGAGGGAGGAAGTGGATGGGTTTTGCACAAAGAGAATTACTCAGGGAGAAGCATTATATAAATCTGGGATATTTTGCCTTTGATTCTGGGGCAAGGAATGCTTTTCCCCTCATGCTTTTCATTTGATTGGAAAGCTACCAGGAAGTGGTTGATTGAACAATCATCTGGTGAAAAGGGCACGTTTCAGTGAATTCAAAATGCCCTGGAACCATCACCATCGTGACACACACATAGACACAGGCATGCACACACATGTGCACAAGAAATACACACGTAATACACACGCATTCCATTTCCGGCCCACATCCGCGGTTATCAACAAAGTCTTTGCCTTAGGATGCACATCCACCACAAAACAATCCTGGCTATGAAGACTGAAGTAGCAGAATAAATCAGCACCTCTCTGTGCACATACCCTGTTAGGCACTGCTCTGTAGTTGACATCTGCTTATGGCACTCTGTCTTTTTATGTCGTTGCTGCTTCATTTCATTCCCACATCTCCTACCAGGCTTACTTGCCAAAAATTCACCTTTTGTTTGGGGGCTTCTCAGTTGACTTCTTGAGGATTTTTAAAATCCTCTTTTCTAGGCAAATGTGCTATTTTTTGTAGAAGTCTTATTATCAGGTCCAAGAAAACTTTTAGCCAAGAACCATAAATTTTCAGTGTCTCTTGGGCTCAGACTTTATGTAAGATACAGAGCATTCCCTCACTTAACTCTTTTTCCTCCCTTATCATATGCTTCTCAAGAGGCCCTATCCTCCTCCTGGTAATTTCAAATGATATGTTCTTTGCATGTGAGAACATGTAGGAATCCTCTGTATTTCCAGTGTGACCACTGAAGACAAATGACATGTTGAGCATGAAAAGGTACAAACTGCAGTCATCACACATCCATGCTCACTCCTCCACCTTTCCAATGGAGCAGAAACCCACCTGTGGCCTTCCATAAGTGGCCACAGGTGGGAGTTCTAAAATAGAGGAGTTCTGAAAAAGAGCTGCAAAATCAATAAGATCATATTCTCACAAAGTATGTGTGCATCCGTTACAACTATGCTTTCCCAATACTGCAAACTCATCTCAAACTTCCTAATGCAAAATGTAAAACTTACGACAAATATTTGGGATGTTAGAGGCCCAGGACAGGACTTTGGTTGAGCCTCAGAGTCAGCTGGAACCAGATTCAACATTTGTCCGCAAGTCTTCCTTCTCTCTTCTCTGTGCTTCTTGGTGCATCTGTACCAGTCATTCTCTCAAGGTGAGGTCCCAATTCTCCCTGGGTCTGTTTGGTCATTGACTGTTCCTGACCTGTATATCACAGTGTGAAGGCATCCAGACACTGTTTCCATGCTTTGTTTCTTTACAAGATTCCTGATGGTAGAGGTTAATATTGGGCCTTATGCTTGCTGCTGTACAAATTAATGCCTGCTGGAGGTGGACCCTCCACACTAAAACAGTAGCTTTCACAACAGCCATATCGAGAAAGATGGGGAAAGATAATCTTTAGAATGGGATGCTGAGTGGGAAATTCTATTGGTCACCATGGTAGTAGCTGAGTAGGACAAAATCATGTCTACTTCTGTTTGTACCAGATATAACCGAGGTATATTGTTGGTTATGTTTTATCTTCTTTCTTTTTCCCTAGGTATGGCTCATATCAATACCCTACTTCACACACATACACAATGGGCGCAGAATCCATTCCCTTATACAAGCTAAAGAGCATGCCTTAGAAAATTACTGGCTTCTATCATTAGAGAATTCATAACTGTTATCAATGAAAAACTTTTCCTTAAAATTCTAAGCAAATGGAGTTCATTGGGAAATGTTAACCCTTGATCTCTAAACCAATTGAATATTTTTGTCTAAAACTTCATTAAACTCTTCTTATTTTACCCAAAGAGCTGACGTGGTGATTTCTTTTGAAAAATATGCCTAAAAGCCAACAGAGATAACAGTGTTTGTGATTTCTGGAATAGTTGTTACTCTTCTCTCATATTTTTTTCAGCTGCTGAAACACTTCCAATCAATTCTTCCAGCAAATCTTCTACGCAGTTTACCCGTGCAAAGTAAGAGGTGATTGAGGTAGAATTTTTGTTACCATGGCTTGATGGTGTATACCATTAGTCCAAAATAGATTGTGAATATAGGCATACAATTTTTATTATAGTTAGGATCAACCTCACAAGGTGAAGCCTAAAGGGTACACACAGGTTGGAGGCAGTCCTATTGGAAGCAGAGATTAAAACAATGCAATTTTGATCAGGAGGAGAAGAGATGCAGGTCCACTTGCATTTTCCTGCTGCCCCAGTGTTGGCTAAAGCCCCAAGGTCTGATATAATTACAATAGATTCCAAGTGTGCTCACATGATAAGAGGAACCACTAGACTATCTATGAGTCTCTTACTAAGCAAGTATATGATGTGCTCTTACAACATTAACTCATCACCTACCTCCAGATGATGTAAGAGAAGGTAAATTGTTCATTGAGGAGCCTGAAGAGGGCAGCTTTAGGTTTGCTTTGAAGGTCACTGTGAATGTGCCTGTGCTCCCTTCACCCCACCTACCCACCATCAGCACGGGGGGCATGCTCATGTGGAGGTAGTTAGAGAGGACCACTGGACTACTGGACACTTGCACCCCAGAAATAAGAGGGCACTAGGACTTTTCTGCAGCATATACCAGAGATCTTCAAAGGGGAGAAGTTGGCTGGCTGCCTTGAGATGGCGGACTGAGGAGATGTGGACACTCTCTGTAATGGCACGTGTGCCGATTTGAAAGAATTATGTACCCTAGAAAAGCCATGTTTTAATCCTGATCCAATCTCGGGGGAGTAACCATTTCTTTTAATCCCCATTCAATAATGTAGGTTGGCATCTTTTTATTGTATTATCTCCATGGAGATGCAACACACCCAATTGTGAGTATTAACTTTTGATTAGATGGCTTCCATGGAGTTGTGACTCCACCCATTCCAGGTGGGTCTTGGTTAGTTTATCAGAATCCCTTAAAAGAGGAAGCATTTTTTTTTGAAAAAGCTAGAGAGCTGCAAGAGAACATGAGAATCAAAAGAGCCCACACAGCCAGAGACCTTTGGAGATGAAGAAGGAAACCGTCCCCAGGGTAGCTTCATGAAACAAAAAGCCTGGAGAGAAAGCTTACAGTTGTCACCATGTTCACTATGTCCCTTTCCAGTTGAGAGAGTAACCCTAAACATCATCAGCTTTTCTTGAGTGAAGGTAACCTCTTATTGGTGCCTTAATTTGGACATTTTTATAGACTTGTTTTAATTGGGATGTTTTCATGGCCTTAGAACTGTAAACTTACAAGTTAATAAATTTCTCCTTTTAAGAATTGTTCTATTTCCAGCATATTACATTCCAGTAGCTAGCAAAGGAAAGGTTGTGCAAGTTCTGTGGACTGGATCTGAACTCCATCGTGGAGATCCAGCCTGAGTCATCTCTAGAAAGACTGCCCAAGATAAGTGTCTGGAGGGTGAATTGAACCCAGACATGGGCGAGCCATAGGAAGTGATAATCTGGTAAGGAAAGCAAGTGGCCAATTGGAGAAGGAAGCTCAAACCCAAGAAAAGAAGACTCAGTAATGGGGTTGGTCATCAAAAAAAGTCAAGGGAACTTGTTTAGAGGACTAAGAAAGAAAGACTCAATTTTTGGAATCAACAAGGTCCAGATTACCATTCTACCAGGAAAGTAAAGCTTTGCCTATTTCTTACCACTCTTCCTAGCTTTCCACTAGAATTTTGTTCAAAACTGCATCCAATGAAAAGAGAAAGAAGTGGAGCTAGAAAGAGAAAAGAAATCAACCAAAATCCCTTTTCTCCTATAGGTTTCCCTGGCTGAGTAAGACCTAATGTGTGAATTAAATCAAGATTGGAGTGGTGATGTACACTGAGTTTTTTTCTTTTCTGTTTTTTTTTGCATGGGCAGGCACTGGGAATCGAACCCAGTACTCCAGCATGGCAGGTGAGAACTCTGCCACTGAGCCACCATGGCCCACCCTACACTGAGCTTTAATACTTGCAAAACAGAAACTATTATCTGAGAGTGATTGGAGAGTAACAAGAATTGTCCAAAATTAGATCCAGAAAATGGTTGTGAAGAGACAGTGATGAAATGTAAGTGTGATTTTCTGCTTGTTCTTTCAAGGTCCTGTCTGTTCAGTTAAGTGGTTACAACAGCAACGACTGATTATTCATCACTTGCCTGTATTTTGCATCCTCCCTTCCAGTGAATATAAGAGATATGGCAGGAGGTGTTATATAAGAATGTGGTAGCAGGTGTAATATCTGAATTTTGGAATTCTTCCTGAAAGTGAAAGGAGAGATGGAGGTGCCTTCGCCACACTTGTTCAAATAATAATATATGGTATTCGTAAACAATCTAAACATACCTCTATTAGGAAATTCTCAAATTGGCTCTGGTGACAAAATCTAATCAGCTTTTTCAAAGATGGATAGAATGAGAACAATATACTTCCCAAATATCCTCATTCTGGAGTTCATGGATGTTTCTGTTTTGATGAGCTCAAAGTTAAAGGGGTAGTATAACCTCCCCATTTGTGACTTCATGATTTATTTAATGTGACATGAATTTGCATTATCTTTGGGGGCAGTGACATCACACTACTGACATATAGCTAAATCCCTTGATCCTTTCTACACTTGCTTTTATTGAACACAGTATCCTCTACTTTGTACTTGGAAGGTAGTTGTTATTTGGGTACACAAGTCCTTATCTTTGCCCTTGGCTGTGACATGTCATTGCTTTTTCTTTTCTCAGCATAGTAACAATTGCTACCCCTATCTTATATGATTTAATGCCATAGAGGAGAAACGGTTGGTCTACTTTGTGTACGTGTCTCTCTGAAATCACTAATACAGATTGGTGTATTGGTGAGCACAGCTGACTATCTGGGTCCTAATCTCAGCTTCAATGTTTACTAGCTATGGAACATGGACAAATTCTCTAAAACCCTGGGCTTTGTCTCCCATATCTGAGAAGCAGGAATAAGAGTACCTGCCTCATAGTGTTCTGATGCAGTCCAATGAAGGAATGGATGTGAAGCACATGGAATGACCACTGGCCTCTAGTAGGTGCCCAACACGTCTTAACTTTTGGCTGTGTGGAATGTGGATTCCTGCCATGGAGCTATTTCTCCATCTGGGGGTGGGAGAGAAGGTCCCAATTTTAGAATGAGAGAAACTGCCATTTTAAAGTTTGGGCTCAGAGACTTGGGGACTATGGAATTTTTGACTGCTGGGATGATTGCCCATTTCCCATGGGGAGCAGATTGCCTTTTCAGGGCTGGCCAGGGAGTATCAAAGCCAACCCAACTCCCAGTCGGTCCACTCAATTTATGGCTCAGGATGTTGAGATCACAGACCTGAAAGTGGTGTGAGACAGGAAGAGAGGAGCCTTTATGATGTCTAAATTGCCACTACTGGTGCCCATTAATGGAGATCATTTTAGGTACAGAGCACCATTAGACACTTGGAACTGTTCCTGAAACTGAGCTTTGGACCATTTGATGAATTCTATTTCTATGGTTTTTCTTAAAGAAAAGAGAAAGAGAGGAAGAAAATGTGTAATTGAGTCTGCTGATGCCTACCAAGCTAGAACTAAGGAGCCCCATAAATATTTCTGGATATATATCCCTCGGCTGTTTCATGGACTCATAGGAAAATTCATCAAGTTCTTTGTATTTCCCCCACTCTTTCCTTTTCCAGCCCCTTCATCCTGCCTTGCTACTCTGACCCCCACTGCCATTTCTACTTGACCACTTGAGTCATACTTCAGTAAGGTGTTAGCACACCCTCAGACAGCATCTCTATCTTGAATTTCCCGTGCCCTGCCTCTCCCATCAAGCCCTCCACTGCTTACCTGCACAGCACCATAGGGAGGGCCTAGGGCCCCTGAATTGCCCAAAGTTCAAATTGGGTGACAATGCTCCTTTTCTTTTTGAGGTTACAATGTTAAAAGAATAGTGGAGCCATTTGGCCTTACACTTAATGGAAATCATTCTTCTGTTTTTACTTTCATTATCTTTCTCCCTAAAACCTAAAACAAAGTCACAAGAACAAGTCAAAAACATTCACGAGATGCCCTGTTTTAACTACAGTCACCTTTACCACTGGGTTATAGCATCGTACCTTTGTATAATAACAGAACCTACTTCATCAGGGTTCTAGGTAACATTACATAATAAACACTAAGCCCCTGGCACGTAATAATTGCTCAAGAAATGTGACTGTCATGATCATTATTGCATTACTATTGTTACTTCTCTTAGGATTTGTTTTTCTCTAAAAAGTTTCTCTTTCCCCTGACAAATAAACTTCCTGTGAACCTATCTCACTGATTTGTCAGATGTGCCCCTGAGTTAGCCACTTAAATAGCTCCCCTCTTTCTTCCTCGGGCCCCAAACAAATTGAGACAGATGACAAAAGGAGTAGATGGAGAGCCAAAATATTTCCTTTGTTAATGAAAAAAGCTAAATTGGAAGATGCCGCTAAATGTGAGAAGAGCATGGACTTGCCTAACTCCACACCGTGGGTACCTACTAAGATGGTGCTAATGACTGCTGCTGCTGCTGCTGCTGATGATGATGATGATGATGATGATGATGACATCAACAATGGAATGAGTGGTGTGGCAGTCATCCTTTGATAGTACTTTTCAAAACATGTTGGCATCCATTTAAAATGCTTTCAAATATATGTTCTTTCTGGAAGGTGAAACCTGTTTATTAGATGAACTTTTTACTATCATAAGCTTAGAGTCTAGTGGGTAAGAATCTGCAGGTAAATAAACAATGATTTGAGTTTTATTATTATAAAAAGGTGAAAACTGCTAAGTTTTAAAGCAACAGTGGCGTTGAAATGCTAAGAGAATCCAAAGAAGGAGTAAGTCCTTCTAAAGAGTTTTAGAGAGGGTAGAATTTTAGCTGAGCCTGCAAGTATGTGTTAGGAATTGAATTATGTTTAAGTCCTAACTCCTGTCCTGTGGATGTGAACCCATTTATAAATAGGATCTTTGAGGATGTTATTAAGGTGAGGCCAAATTGAATCAGGGTGGACTTTAATACAACGTAACTGGAGTCCATAATGCAGGGGAAATTAGGGCACAGGGATAAGGAAATATGAGGAGAGAGACATCTTTGTGATGGAGGCGGAGATTGCATTGTGGATTTCCAGCAAGCCACCACCAGCATGCTGTAGACCCCAGGAGAAAGCATTTATCATGCTGACACCTTGATTTTGGACTTCAAAGCTCCAAAACTGTGAGGCAATAAATTCCTGTTGGTTAAACCAAATAGTCTGTAGTATTTGTCATAGCAGCCCTGGCAAACTAAGTCAACATGGGTAGAACTTGGACTTGTAAAGGGATAAGGCACATCCCAGAGGAAGGAAATGCTTGGCCAAATAATGGAAAGAATAAGCGTGGGCAGAGTCTAAGGCACCGTGCATGAGGTCTGATCCAAGATGCCCCTGAAAATGAGACTGCCACTGTGGGCTCCTCTACTGCTGCAGGGACCCACTGCTCCTGCTGAACTGGAACCAGACGTCAGTGAGTTTTCATTGAGGTCCCCACTAAAAGCCTACATGAAAATTGCTTATTTTAATCAAGCTTTCACAGTTTGGTGAGGAAACAACCAACTAGAACAAGTCTCGACATCTGTGCAGTCTTCACCTGAAATATAACCAAGACAACCCCACTAAAACCTCAAGCCCAGTGAGCAAAGCCCTGAGTTGGGGGGGTGGCCCCAGAGGTCCTTCCTCAGCAGCAAGGGCTTTAGAAGCCCTGATATTTGACATTGTATCATATAAGCAGGCATTTTAGGATCAATAGTGTTCATTATGTTGTATGAGTTTTGCACTAAATATAGTATATATGTTTTATGCTAATTATAAATATTAGATTTATCCAGCTCAAAACTATAGCTCATCTAAAATCCCTAGGATTTCTGAAAATGCCAAAACACTTTCCCCAAATAAACATATATTTATTTGAAACCATCAAACAAGTCTTTATCTATTTAATTGTTTCAAATTAGTACAACTATTCAAACATTTCTTCCATAGCATCATACTTCCGATGGTGACTCAGAATATACTGTGTGTTTTACCAAATCTAAAACACTTCTTGATATCAGGGGTATAAAAATGTGGAAAAAAAAATGTCTTAGAATTGTGAGATTTAATATATCTTTCCCATGTGCAAGAGCAAAAATCGATAATTTTCCTGAGAAGTATGGTTTGACACTATCATTTATAATGAATATTGAGAGGTCAATTATTTTATTTAAAAATAGTACTACTGTACTTGAAAAATCCTTTATGTGAACAACCTGAATTTTAAAAAGGGATTTTAAAAAGTAGTGATAAAATAACTGCCAGCAAGGTTTAATGGGGTGTTGGTATGGTAGAATTAAATATTTACATCTATCTATCCATTTAACTATATACTACTTACCATATATATCTATTTATCTCTACCTATCTGTCCATCCATCCATCCAAGTATACATCCATCAATCTGTCCTTTCGTTATCTGTCTCTTATCTATCCATCTATATATCCATCTATCTATCTATCTATCTGTCTATCTATCTGTCTGTCTATCTATCTATCTATCTATCTATCTATCTATCTATCATCTATTTATCTATCTATCCTATCTATCCATCTATCTTCCAGAAGTGTAACCAGGAGTCATTTTCTTCATCCTGGGGAAAGTTCTTCTTTCCATATATATAAAAGGAAAACAGTTAGTTGCCCTAGCTCTGAGGAAGTCAGAAGCAGGACTGCATTTGTTCTCCACCGCCATCCCTCAGGCCGAACAATGGTGCCCTTAGCTTGACATGTACACTCTGGAAAAAGTCAAACTGTCTGCACAGGAAGAATTTGAGGCTTCCCAACATCTTTTTTCAAACACTTGAAGTTAAGGCTATCTGTTACATGAGAAATCAGAAAAATCTACCTGTACCATACATAATTTACTGTCTTGCATTCCGTATCAAAAATTCACATATCAATCTCCTTATTATTGGTGGATAAGTGAGAATGTATCTGTACTTAATATCACTTGTTCAACCATAAGCTCTTTATATGCAAAAGGGCCACAGGTGGAGAAGTACTCTAGATGCTTCAAAGGGAATTCACAATGAAGAACAGGTGTCATAAGCCTTGACTGGAGTGCAAAGAAACCACTGAGGGAGGAGCAAGTAGATTTTAATACAAATGTATGTTAGTTGAGAACCCATTCCAAACCAGCCATCCATAGGGTTATGCTTGGGAGTGATGGCTAAGCTTCTGAACATGAACTAAGCTTTTATTTATTTTTAACTTTGAATTATATGTGAAAAATCTGCCTTAGCCTTAATTTGACATTAAAGGAAAGAAAAATAAAGGATAAAATCACAGAAATATATCCTAGCTGTGACTTTTAGCAGAGTTGCATAGAATTGAGTCCTTTTTCTGCACTAGAGCAAATTTGCCTCAAAAGGGAGGATAAGCTGTGTTGGATTGGCTGTGTTATGGGGTGTTGCGAAACAAAAATAATACTGAGACTATGACTTGAAAGTTAAGTCAATAAACAGAAGACAGATACTTTGACACTGTCACATACTAAATGGCCTGTCATAAATAGCATCTGTGTTAACAGCTGCTGGTCCAAGGACTAATTCCTTGACCACCCAGGCCATCCAAAACAGTTTAAATGTGTTCCAGGGATTGTATCACTGAAAAAAATGTAGGAAATAATTGGTACCCAAGAAAAAGATTGTGTTTTCATAACTTGCTCATCTACATTCTTCAGCCACCCAGGACCAGTACAAAGAATAGTAATCTTATTGGAAAATGAAAAGTATCCTCAACCCCCAACTGAGTGGCTGCCACCCATGGATTTCTAGCATATATTAAAGTTGGTAAAAAAAAAAAATGGTTTTGATATTAGCATTAGCATAAACTTATAGGTCCACATCTCCTGCACAAAGTTAGAAATAAAAACACTTTTTCAAAGCCACACTTTGAATAACACCCTGGTCCTAGAGGCCTGGTCCATTGGCAGGTTCCTGGTTCTCTACTTAGGCCCTCACTATTTCCTCATGGAACCCTCGAGAATCTGAGGCCAGAGAAAGAGGTGATGTGAGTAACTTGGGACAGATTTCCATCACAGAGTAAAGAGAACAGGATTCTCTCGAATTGTGAGCCTTGTCCTTACGTGTGAACTTCACTTTGTAAAATAGATATCAACCATTTCAGTGGCATTTTAGATCTTGTAAGTCTGGCGCAGTGAGTACCTGCCTCAGAAGAGAGTCTTTATGAACGATCTGAAGTATGGCCCATGTTAAGTTAGATTCATTTTGAAAGCACTTGGATTTTATTTCATTATGATGTAAGCCAAATTTATTATAAGGATTTATTCTCGTGATTTAAAAGTCTGTTCGTTTTGTTAAAAAAAAATCAATAAATAAACAATGACAAGGTTGGTGATGTCTTAGCCAAAAAAGATGATGGTGGCTGAAGAAATTGATAGCTGAGAAGGCATTGTGCAATATCTGCCGCGTTTTATCATTGTAGTCTATGGCTTGCAATCTTTTTTCACTCACACATAAAATTTAAAATGCCCAAGGATGAATTTTTATTTTGTACTAAAGTAAATATATTTTGATTCTTAGAATGCAATCAATCTGTGTCATCCATGAAATCAAAGAAAAGAAACAACTTCACGAAAGTTTTAAAGCTTTTCCTTTGCCCTGACCTTCTTTCTTTACACGCCTGATAACTGCATGCCAATGACAATGGGAAAATGAGAAGAAACGAATATTGTTTCCACCAACAGGACCCATTTCATTGGGATACTCCCAGATCCTTCTGAACATTCCTGGTGTTTGCAACTTCATAAATGGCTGCTCCCCTGAATCCAGTTGAAATTATACGGAGATAGGTAACAAAGGCAGTCACCAACTTGATGATGAAAACTTTATTTCAACATGGACATCAATTTAGGGGTAATTCAACAAGTTCTAAGAGGAAGCAAATCAATCTCAAAGCACAGGTCAAAAGGGATGTGGAAAGTGACACTCAATGGCAGCCCCACGCTGCCTTCTCCAACCAATGGCCGATGTCCATTGCCTGGGGTGAGTCCACTGCCTACCTCTTTAAAACGTCCTCAGTCCAATCTGCAAGTAGGTGAGTATCAAGATCAATTCAAGAAGGCTCAAGAGGCACCTCTGTGGATGGAGGTTGCTACTACATGCCTGTGATTAAGATGCAGAAATTGTAGGGAAACTTTATTTCTTATGACCAATAAGAATCAATGAATCATAGGCTGTTGTCCTGTTTCTATTTACTACATTACAATATTAAGAAAAAGACCTTTTGAAATATTGAGAATTCAGGGTTTGATATTTTAAAAAATCCTTCTTAATCTATATGCCTGTTTTTTTTTATTTATACTTTTGACAGCACACGTGAACTAACAAATGCTGGCTTTGTACCCAGGGTGTGAACTTGGCTACTTTGAAGCAGGATAGACAGTGGGAAGTATTTCAACATCTCTGTCTTATTTGCCAGGTTGCTATGACAAATACTGTATAAATGGTTGGTTTAAACAAGAAGAATTTATAGGCTCATCGTTTTGAGGCTAGAAGAACTCCAAATCAAGATATTGGCGAGGCTTGCTTTCATTTGCAGGCTAAGCTCTGGTGCTGGATGCCAGAAATCCTTGGGGTTCCTTGATTTGTATCTCTGCCTCATTTCGCATGGGGATGTCCTCTCCATTCTTACTTCTGTGTCTTCTGGGTTCTCTTTAGTAGGCCTCCGGCAATCTGGATTAAGGCCTGCCCTGCTTTAGTTGGGCCACACCTTAAGTAAAACTAATATCTTCAAAAGTCCTATTCACAATGGTTCCCATCCGCAGGAGTGCAAATTAAGATTGAGAACATGTGTTTCTTGTTATACAGAATTCAACCTATCACAATTTTGAAGTATCACATCTCAGGCACAGAGCCAATAAGAGGTAGAACTGAGAATTAGAAGGTTGGTCTTTAGCATCGTTCCACCTTCTTCCATCAGTGCCACTTCCTTTACCACCCCTGGTGTGTTCTTATGTGTAGCCCTGTCTCCTTATTGTGGCAAACAGAGGTCTTTCCTTCCAGAACCACACCAGAATCATCTATGTCCCAACTACTTAGAGACCTACAAAGAGTCTGTCTCATGCCGCATCATAGTTCATTGCTGTAGTCCCTACTAATACCAATGCATAAACCCTTTTGGGTACCCAGCAGCGATGTCCAGTAAAGGTTTGGGTAAGACTTAGAGGCTGCTATAATGCTGCCTTCTCTTACACCTGTACCAAACATTAAGCATGTGCTTTTGGCTACTTTCAATGCCCTATCCTAAATTACTCCTCTCATTTATGCATTTCTTAGACAATTAATGACTTCCCCTGATCTCTTTTAACAAACACACACACACACTCTCTCTTTCTCTCTCTCTCTCTCTCTCTCTTTAATATACCCTCACGTTGACTGTTTGACTGGCAACGGCATTTCTAATCGTACAAATGCATGTATATATAATTCTATCTTCCCCTACAAACTTTCAGAATTAAATGAAAGCAAGCATATTTCTCTGCAATGATATGAAGTAGTAAATATATGCTATAGGTTTTGAAACTTAAAAGAAAAACTTAAAGAAAAAACTATTTAACTGGTTTTTAAATAATCCAAGTGAATAATTGGAGGTAGACTGAAGAGTAAGGAAACAAACTGAAACCAGCAGGCATTTCAATTGTAGTAAGATGGGAATTTGATTTCTACAAAGTAGAAAGAAAACAAGAAACAGAGCAGGACATCGTTAGAGAGATTAAATCTCACGGAGAGGAAATCTAGAACAGATGGATGATTTCCATTTAGGATTAGCTCGCTAGTACTCTTGAGAAAGCCCAGCACTAATTAGAATCAGAACGTGCACTGGAAGATTTTTCATTTTGCAACTTGATGCATCAAAAATCCAGTTTCCAAGTGGTGTCTTCTGTTGATATTTCTTCACCGCTGCAAGCTCTTCCAGGTCTACAACTACCACTTCTCCAGCTTACTCAGTTCCGCTCCACATTCATTTTAATATTTCATTGTTCTCTTAAGAGCGGATCAGTCTCTGTTAGTACATGTTCCTTTCTAATCGATTTGTCATGCAATTATTTGTTTTTGCTCCAGAGGCTTGCCAAGGAGACTGCCTTTTCCCTGAAAGGGAGTGTTTCAGAAGTATGTGTAATGCAATTGTCCCTCCCCCAGCACCCCACCATGTGGGGTTCCAAGAGACTATCGTGCGTTGCATTTGTGAAAAGCTGTGGCTCTCCTTGGGAGTTGATTGCTAAGACTCATTTTAAGACGTGGCCACTCTCCCTTTCTAGTGAGTATGCCATCAAGACCATTCACCAATAATTGAATAATAACTTAGAAAAGAATATATCCGGCCACAGGTTTCTCTCAAGAGAAGATTCTGAGACAAACCTAGTGTCTGCGAGCTTGATGTTGCAACTGTCCACAACTGCCAAAGAAGACTTGTGAGATGCACTAATTCCCCAGGCTTATCTTTTCAAAGGCTAATGAGCCAATGGGCTGGGACAATGAAAAGATGGAATGACTAAGAAAAACATGCAACACCAGTGTAGGAGGGCATCGAAAATATACTGCAGAATTAACGTCTTTCACCAAGGTAAATAAATATCCTGGACAACACCAGAAAATAGAGGAGACACTCTCAGACAAAAGTTTCAGGACACTCAAGTCTCAGCCAGCACCACAGAGAAAGGAGAAAGATTGTAATACAGCTCCTGGCTTTCCTTATGGTCCCTGTTGCTTTTCACATTCGCTTGCACGTGAACTTGTACTCTTTTACCCACGGTGACTCACACCATTTAACTCTGTTAAATTCCTGCTTCCTGGTACACTCACAAAATAAAGTTGTTCTCTGTGAAGGTTTTTAGACTGTAGGCCAAATCGCCTTGCAAACACAGGTTGATCTTTCCCAGAACTCCCGTTGGTTTAATAATTTAACTCTCATCAGACAGTTATCTGACATTGAAAGCATTTTAAGTGTTCTTGCTTTTTCCCCAAGTGATTGAGTTGCTTCTTTGCTCTCTGTAATCACCCAGCAGGGATGGCTTCTGAGCCCCTGGATTTAGACACTAGATTAACATTCCTGGGCTTAGGAGCAACTCTACCACCCACTAATACCACAGTCAATTTATCCCCCTAGCCTTTCAGTAGCAATGGGTGCAATTATGTGAGCTGCAGCTTGGGATGATCATTAGATGGAAATGAACATAAATACCTTGGTGACAAGCTATAAATGCATTTACACATTGTTCATTAATAAGCTAACTCCTCTAAATGCCAGGTGAGCTGGGTGTGTATCCATTGAAAAGGCAAAAACACCAAATACATTATTCATAGCACACTACTCACAGCCATGGCTGATGTATACCGTCCTCTGGACCCAAAGGAAAGAAAGCTTTTGCTGAAGAGTGCAGCTAACAACCCACGATCAATCAGCCCCACCCAGCTCCCAGGCTTGACCAGAATGCCGAGAAGCAAATACTCATTCAACATAACCTTTGGCATTATTTCTTACCAAACAGGGTTTGGGGTTTTTAGCTAGAATGAAGGAATGGGAGATTTTTCCTTTTCCAGACACCTACTGGAGGCACGTTATTGATTGACTCAGTCCCTGGATGACAAAAGAAACAACTCACAATTAACGTTATTCTCCAGTGGTATTTCAGTTATTCTGTGAATGCCTTCATTGTTTTTCTCTCACACTTCCCTTGCTCAGCCTCTAGGTCATGTAAATCAGCCACTGTTTTAGAGTCAAGGTGTGGGGGAGAGAAATTCATAAGAATGGAAAATGCAAATAGTGAAATGGAGTATGACATTACTATTTACTGACCTTACCCTGCCTCTGAACACAGAAAATAATTCTTTGCAGTTTCATAGGTTTTGTAGACTCTAAAATCCCACTCAAGCTGTCAATCTTATACATTATCTAGCTCCTCTCATTAGAATGTAAGCAGAAGAGGGGTGAGAATTAACAGAACCCTTAGCATAGAGGACATACTCAGCAAATGTCTGTTGAACAAATAAAAACAATTTGGTTATGTTCAGCATTTCAAGTGATGCACCCCAAATCATGACTCTAACAAATGTTTCAGTGTCTGTGAACCCCATAGAGCCTACTGGTTTGGGATAAGTGACTCTTGGGTTCCCAAGGCTAAATTATTACCTGTGTGACCAATAGCCAGTTACTCAGTTTCTTTATCTTCTGAGTAGGTGAAATAGCATTTACCTTATAAAATACAGAGGATCATTTTTTGGGCAAAATAAAACAACATTTTCCAAAGCAAAATGAAACCTGTGAAAATAATCTGAGAGGATAAGTGGCCGCACAAACACAAGATATTGTCATTTTTGTTGTCATTATTATTAAATCATCATTCACTCAGGGTTAGCTGGTACCTGGGACACACTAGAAGAACCTCATCTCCTTCAGTTCTTCTTTGCTATCACTTGCCTTCTGGTTCCTTTTATGTTAAGAGACAGCACTCTCTTGTACTTTCTACTTGAGTCGTAGGTCATTCATCCATTTATCTGACAGCAATTCTGAATAACAAGATGGAGAAAGCCTAGCCACGCTGGGACACAGAGCCCCTCCTGTGTGACCCCCACGGAGCCAGGTGGAAAGCACTGGTGTGCTGGACCACTCAGGAAAGATGCCCACTCGTTACTGACTGTCTTCACTTTCCAACAACTATACTGAGCTACATCAGCCCTTGACCTGATTTTGAAAATAAAGACAGCACAATAAAAACCACCCAAGTACACATTTTTGACATTCATCCACCTTTCCTTCCCTTAACATGACTTCTCGCGCCATGAAAAATATCGTATTTGTTTCCAAAAGTTAAGGAGATTTTACCAAGTTCTTGCTAAATATAACATCTCTATGATCTGATTGATATGGTCAATTAAATCATTGGCCCAAGAGCAATCATAATACTTGCTACTGTTTCTTCTACATGGCAAGTCTATGCCATGTATTTCTAAATACATTATGTTAAAAACAAGCAATAAAATGTAGTAGTTAGCAGTACAGGCTCCAAATTCAAATGTCACTTCCTAACTGTCTGACTGAATCTCACTGTATCTCAGTTTCCTCATTTTAAAATCAGGGATGATTATAAAGCACCTGCCTTCAATGTTGTGTTTTGTTGTTGTTGTTTTTGCATGGGCAGGCACCAGGAATCGAACCCGGGTCTCCAGCATGGCAGGCGAGAACTCTGCCTGCTGAGTCACCATTGCCCACCCTTAAATGATGTTTTGAAGATTGAATTAGTAGATGTAAATCATTCTTTTCAAAGACCCAAGAAAAGAGTAAGGATTGTATAAGGTTACCTGCCATCATTAATAATCCTGACAACAAACATGTATTGTTATCAGAGTTTATAGATTAAGAAATTGAAGCAAGAGATGTTAACAGTATATAGTTAGTAAAGGATCATGAATCCAACTCCAGACTGACTGACTTCAGAGCCCAGGTTGATTTAACTACCACATGCGAAAAAAAAAAAGCAATGTATCTTTGAACCATAAATTTTATGTGTAATATTAAAGCCAATTCATCAGATTTTAACATTTTTTTGCATAATTTCTTTATCTGCATTATAGTAATTCTGCGTGGTCATAGGGCTATTTCCCCCAAATGTGTCTCATTGGGGTTTGGAATGAGGGGATAAGGTATGTGGGTGTTGCAGGGGCTGGGGTGAAGGGCTGGTGGGAGATACTGGGTCTCCTTCAGTCTCAGACTGATGTTAAAACTATTTCAGTCTGACGTTTAAAGAAAAACAAAGAGAAGGGAATATTCTGCTGTCATATCATGGTTATGCTGTCATAACACTTATTAACATATTAATAAATGTTTGGTGGATTTAAAAGGTTGATGCAGAAATGATTCTTATCCAAATCAGAATCTGATAAGTAGAATAAAGGTGCAAAGAGACAGCAATTGGAAAAAGTCAGAGGGAAAATAGTTTTAGCATTTCCCTTGGATATGGGCTAGGAGGAGGGTTGGATAATGAATGATTCAGGAATGTCTGTGGTGAAGGTGACACCCACACCGGTTCAAGAAGACTGGGTGTGACTTCACAGGATCCGTGGAATGAGAGAAGTAGTGCATGGCCAACATTGGAAACGGCTTGAGCAAAGGCCAAAGGGCTGAAAAACAAAGCATAGGTCCAGAAAAGTTGTGAAGAAAAGGTTTGGGCACACGGATAACTGAGTTTAACAACAAATGAGGCGCAGAAATGAGTTCGGAGCAATATTAAAACATGCCTTGGCTACCAGGCTGAGTTTAGACTTATTCCCTATAACTTTAAAGGTTTATATAAATGTGGGAGTGGTGAGATACGTGAGGTAAGGAGACCCGTCGGGGAGCTACAGCGAGTACTTGAAGTGTGCTTTAAAAAGAGAAAAGGCAATAGAAGTGACTCTGAGGTGATAGCAACAGAATTTAATGATTGGATAAAGGGCGTGAAAGACAGAGAGTAATAAAAAAGAAAGTCTTGTCAAGGAATTTTAACTTCAGCAACTGGGAAGAAATGGATGCCTCTTACTGAGAAAAGAGATGCACAACAGCAAGAGTCCTTTATTGGCTTTAGTGTGGACACGAGGGCAGAGAAGGGAATGAGTCCCAGTTGGGGCTCCCTGAGCGCTAGTGTCACATGGCATCTGCCTGGAGAATCTCTCAGGAGTTGGATTCACAACCCTGAGGTCAGAGTTGGGGGGTGTTCTAGTTTGCTAGCTGCCGGAATGCAACACACCAAGAGACAGATTGGTTTTTAATAAAAGGGGATTTATTTCATTAGTTCTTCGGAAGAAAGGCAGCTAAATTTCATCTGAGGTTCTTTCTTATGTGGGAAGGCACAAGACAATATCTGCTGGTCTTCTCTCCAGGCCTCTGGGTTCCAACAACTTTCCCTGGGGTGATTCCTTTCTGCATCTCCAAAGGCCTGGGCTGAGCTGCGAGTGCTGAGATGAGGTATGCTGAGCTGCTTGGGCTATGCTACATCGAGTCTCTCATTTAAGCACCAGCCAATTAAGTCAAACATCATTCATTGCAGCAGACATGCCTCCTAGCCGACTGCAGATGTTCAGGAACAGATGAGGTTTGTGTACCATTGGCTCACGCCACAGCAACAGAACTAGATGCCTTCTCCTGGCCAAGTTGACAAATGAATCTAACTACCACAGGGACACTTGAGACAATAGTCAATGTGGGGGGACAAGACAACCTCTTCACTGGGGAGACAAAGAACAAGAGAATGGAAAACAGAAATCTGTATTAAATGCGGAACTGGAAAGGGAAACCAATGAGGGGAACCGAAAAAGAATTATCATGGATATAATATCAGGAAAAGTATCACAGGAACCCAAAGGAATGAGAGTTGAGAACAAACAAAAATGGAAAATGGGGCCGGGCCAGGGGAAGAGAATAATAGGTTGGATGGGTTGCTCTGAAGAGACAAAACAACAGTAAGACTGTCTGGAAGTTTCTGGGTTAGGTGAGGAGGTCATTTTCAGGAAAGAACTTGAACTTTAAAAAAATTCTCATTGCGTTAACTTAAGAGGGAAATAACCAGTCAAAAAGAATCCCAGAAGTATGCTTTAACTGCACGTAAATGCCTTTGGGAACATTTAAATAGCTTTGGATGCCATGCTATTTAACCCAAATAAGAGATAGTATAAAGTATTCAAAATTTCAAATCAAATGAACTGTTCAAGATATTCTATTTTTTTTAACTACCTCTCTTTGCCTAGAAAAACAGATGAACTTTTGTACTGGATATCTGTTTACACATTAATTTAATAACAATGTATGTTTTCACAATCTCCTGGTATCCATTGTTAGAATATGGAAAGAATATTGCTTCAATTTGCATTTTTGTTTCTCATTCTTTGGGAACAGATTGTTTATCTCATTGAGATTCATGAAAATTGAAAAAGAGTGAAAAGGTAGGCAATTTGTCTGAAGTAAGGGTGTGTGGTAAATTGAGAAAAAGTTCCTCTGGAAAACATTTTAGTATTATTTAGCATTTAGTAGGAAAAACCTTTGGAAATAGCCAACATCAGTAGAACTATGGAGGCTCCAAATCTGTCCCTAAATTCCAAAAAAGAAACAGACTCCATCCATCAGGCAAGGCATTGCTTAATCTTGCCTTCCTAATCAGCCTCAACGTTTAAAAATGCAGACACATTATTATGAATTGCTTCTGCTGGTCTGGTGCTCGCAATACAGCGTTGCTCTTAACTCTTTTTCTCCTGCCAAATGCAGCACTTTATGTGCTCCCATGTTGAAATTGGAGGCACTGCTTTTTAGGTCTTCATCCAGCTAAGATTATGTTTGGGAAGAAGCCAATTGTAGATGCAGTGAGTTGGAAAGTCCCAGTTAACTAAAGTGCAGGAAGTTCAGACCCACAGATGATAGGGAAGACTAGGCTTGCCTGTCTGGTGGTCCCAGAGTCCAAAACTCCCTCGAGTCACCCGAACTCTGATACCCAGAACCAGGCAGGAGTAATTGTGCGTGACTTTCTACTCCCGCCAACTGTAAGCCTCAATAAATACATGTTCGTCTGGTTTTGTCTTCTGGAGATAGGTCATATTTTGGATGCAGAAGACTTACCTAGAAATTCAGTGACCATCATTCCAAACAGCATTTTGATTTTTCAAAGGTTTTTTATTTTTCCATGTTTCAAGTCACTCTTACTAAATTGTGGCGACAACTCCAAAAGCAAGGCCTTGCTCTTCATCCCCATTAAACCCACCAGAAATCTGAAGATCAGAGCATTTAATAATGAAGGCAGCCAGGCTGGGGCTGCCGTCAGATTCCCTGCTCCCAGAAACTTTCTTATCACACTGTATACACTGCATTGACTGCAATTCTGCAAGACAGAGAATTCAGATTTTAAAACCAAAAGAAACTTGAAACAAAACAGTATACATATAAGCCTAGAAACACTGATAAAGACCTCCACCTATAGACTTACAGTCAAATAAGCAAAAAAAAAAGTTATCTTCAAAAGTTAAGAGTTATAGATTGCGAGAGAAAATTTTCCTACATGTAAAGACCACATCCAAGATAGACTGGCAAGAGCAAAGAGATGACCTGCCAACATTTGTTCTGTCAGTACAATAATACTTGCTAGTTATTTAGTACAGGAGTTGGCACACTTTTTCAGTAAAGACATAACATATTTTATACATCATGGCCATGTGGTTTGCAAAAGCAGCCATAGACAATAGGCAAACAAATGAATGTGATTTTAATCAATAAAGATTTATTTACAAAATTCAGCAGCAGGCCCCTGAGCCACCGAGTCTATCATTAAGTGCTTGATTTGCACCTTTCAGACATTCATGATTAACATTATCAAGAACACCTTGAGTTGTTGAATGGAGTTTTTGGAAAATCTTTAAAGTTGGAAGAGTTTGTTAAGACCAAAAAGTTTGCAATTTTTAAAAAATTTTCCACTGAAATCTAACCACAGTCAGAAATCTTTCTACAGATGAATTTTTTTCAGCAGTGAAAGAAAGAAGGAAATTCCATCTTAATTAGCTGGGATTAAAGATTTGAAGGCAACATTGCAAGTGTCTCTGGATTCAGGCGTTGTTCCTAGATCCATAATCCCTGCAACCAATCACCTCATGGCTTTCCAAAATATATATTACTGATTTCCTTATGACATAATAAAGTTCTGAGCTTGTTTTCTGTAAACCACTAAATCACTAAGTTAATGAAAACTATTCCTGTAATTACAAAAAAAAAGAGCCAATGAGCCTTAAAAGAATCAGACTTGGGCCTACAGTCAGACCTAGAGTTTTTGTTGTTTTCTGAATGTGCTTTTCTCTACCACTCAGTGATGTTTCAGATTATTGCAGTTGACCTATTCCTGTGTTCCTTAAATCTTGCATTGAAAACAGTTTAACTATTTCTTCCCAGAGTCAAACCAAAATCAAGTAACACAATCTGGTAATTAAGAATTTGACATTCTTAAGCAGGATTTTTCCAGGTAGATGTAATTATTCTTTGGCATTTGTATACACAAAATGAAATGTTGCAAAGAATGAAATAAAGTTCTCCATTTTAGAAATTGCCTAGAGTATGAACTCCCCTGCTTATTTTATGAAAAATTAAACTTCAATTTAATTTTTGAAGAACAGAAAAATACAAACTTGCCTTTGCTTAGGCTTAATTAGATTGCTTAATTAGATTCTTTACTTCAGTTTCTGAAACTATTTGAATTGCCTTTTGGTAAGTATCAAATACATCTTTGGGATATTTTGGAAGGAAGACATATTTTTTAAGATTAGTCTAGGTTAAATACCATAATTTCAGGAAATCAGGCAATTTATCTCAAAGTAACAGACTCTGAGGCACTTAAAAATGCTCTTGGTAAAGGCACTGGTCTTTACTTAAACATTTTAGAAACATGGAGAGACCTTTATCTGCGAGAATGTGTCCCTTTTAACAAGATCTCTCTGTTTACGGCATATGCTGTAGTTGGATCTTTCTTATATCTTAAATAATAGAATGCTTGAAAGATTGGAAATATAAGAATAGGTTCTCAGAAAGTCCAATTTTTAAATAATTTTGGGAAGTAATCCTAAAGTGTTTTAGAAACACCTCGAGAATCTAATTACAACCCTTTATGTCTATATTTGTGTCTATATTTCTTGGAGGTAAAAATTCCATTATAATAGGACTAAAAAACTACTTCGTTGTGTTGGCTTTCATTTTAAGGGAAATTTTCCTTTTGATTATGTCATGCATGCAAAAAGTTTCCATGCAAAAGGACTCCCCTAGAGCAGAATTCTTGCCTGCCATGCAAGAGACCCGAGTTTGATTCCTGGTCCCAAAGATTAAAACAAACAAACAAAAATTCAACAAATGGTTCTGCAATAATAGGATACTCACATGGAAAAATAGTGAAATGTGACCTTGCCATGCAGCATGCAAGAAAAAAAAAAGAACTCCCCTTGAGATAGAGCCTTTAGATGGGGGAAACAAGCTCTAGCCTCGTAGAGAGCACCCACCCTCCCAAGTCAGGCAAACCTGCGTCATTACAACTTTGCAGCCTCTTCCTCCTTTGGCCAGCTTTGATAAGCAAAATGCCTTTGCACCTCAATTTATTTGCCTGTAAAATAAGAATTAAAATACCTACCTTGCAACATTAGAATTGTATTCACTCAACAATTAATGGATACTTTCTCCCTGTAAGCCAAGCAGTGAAGTGAGAGGAATCAAATCCTGGCCCCACCACTTCCTGGCTGTGGCATCTTAAGCAAATCGCTTAACTTCTCTGTGCTTTGTTTTCCTCCACTGTAAAGTAAAGATGTCACTGAACTATTCCTCAGTGAGAGAGATCAATGAGAGACTGTGCAAAGTGTTTCAAACCATACCAGGCACATAGTAACGGCTCAATAAATATTAAATACTATTTCTGTGGCTATGATTATTATTTTTAAAGTATTATTAATGGTGGCCACTAGACAACTACACATTAGGCAGATAACCTAGCAGGGAAAGAGACAAAAGTGAATAACGCTGCTATATGGATTGAGCTGTCATGAAGAAAGAACAGAATAAAATGGAAATGAATAGCAAGGGTTAAATGTCCAGATCTAAAAGAAAGACCCCTGAAGAGAAACTTGACTGAAGAGGAGAAGGTAGTTCCGCAAAGGTGTGGGGAACAGAGACAGGGAGAAGCATTAAAAACGCAGACCAAAAATATGAACGTGTCCAGTGGTGCATCTGTGTGAGGGCTTGAAACACATTCCATCAGTAAGACCAGAGTGCAAAGTATGTAGGCCAGGTGTGGGGGAAAAATGAAGTGGGAGGGGATGCAATGACAGATGGCTCTGCAAACCTTGCTAAATTCTGACCTTCTTAAGAGCTTCGATTTTTATCCTGACAGCAATGGGAAGCTAGCAAAGTGATTTCAGCAGAAACATCTAGGAGTTTCCTTTGAGGCGCATCATTCTGGCTGCCTTTTAAAGACTCTGCCAAAAAGGCAAGCCTGGCGGCAGAGAGACAAACTGGCAGTCTGCAGCAGTGACCCAATGGAGAGACACTGGTGTTTGGGTCCAGGTAACCCCAGTGGGGATGAGGAATAGTAGAAGGATTTGTGAACTATTTAAGCAATGGCTTCACATTGCATTTGAGTTGACTATTGTTATTAAACATTTCATCTATTCAACCCACTAAGTAACAACTATACTAAAAATGGTAGGTGACAAATGATCCACTTAAGGTGTTATTTTACTGATAATAAAATAGCAAAATGTTTCACTTGGGATGCCTATGGAAGAGACCACTTCCAGGCAATGGTCCTTTGGCTGAAGTCTACTTTGATCGTGATGCTGACTAGGCACTAAGCAAGGTCCTGGGGCAGGACTTTGAGAGTGGGTGGTCCAAGGCCCAAGATACCACCAAGGAAAGGAAGCTGAGGGTCCCTGAATCTTGTGATGATAGAGCACTTCTGGAGTCACTAAAACAGAAACCAAGATGTTGGCTGACACAGACAGGGGCAGTCATGGCCATTGTTTCCACCCCTCAGGGGCAGAGGCAGTGAAGGTTTATAGGCATGGCACCTCCTTAACACTGCAGGGGACAGTCTGCTGAAGGATGCCGTCTGCTGGGCAGGCAAGAAAAGTGTGGCTTTATGGTGTCATCAAAAAAGGTTTGGGCATCTTTCCTGACCCTATCCCCAGGGATCTTTTGAACTGATCTGCACCCCCTTCATAAGTCCATGTTTGGGCTGGGAAATACTGACTTGGGAAAGTCATCTCCAGGGTGAACCCTTCTCCCAGAATTTGCCCTCCAGGCAGAAACAGCTGAAGGCAACAAAAGACATGTGAAAATAAAAAACTATAGTGGTAAAATATAAACAATATGGATCAAGATTCTTGGAGAAGGAACACAGGAAAGGAAGCTTTCTACTGGGGGTGAAACAGTTGTACACATAATGCAATCTTTAAAAAATTATGCTGCATAACCAAGGAAAGAATTAGATGAGGAAGAGTTCGAAAGACCTGATTGCTTAAACACAGGCAATTTTAAAGATCTAGAATAAGTTGAATCAAATGTCAAAAAGAGCCTTAACACACAGCCAATCAAAAATCAATCCACAGGCAAGAGAGAGAAACTGACCTTTAGATTAAGCTTGTCAAGATAATCAGATGCTTAGACATCAGCAAAAAATTACAAACAATACAAAGAAACAAATTTGGCCCAGTCAAAGAAACAAATTAAAACTTCAGCGAAGAAACAGAATTGAGAAAACCCAATCAAAAATATTCAAACAAATATCTTAAATCAATTCAAAGAGATAAAAGAAGATATGACTAAAGAGTTAGCAGATATTAAGAAGTCACTGAGTGAGCACAAAGAAGAACTTAAAAGTATGAAAAAATAACAAAAATTATTGGAATGAAAAGAATAATAGAAGAGATAAAAATACAGTAGAGGCATACAACAGCAGATTTGAGCTGGCAAAAGAAAGAATCAGCAAATCAGAACATAAGGCAATTGAAATCTTACAGACAGAAGAACAGGTAGAGAAAAGCATGGGAAAAAATGAGCAAGTTCTCAGGGATCTGAATGACAGCATGAATCATGAAAAAATATGCATCCTGTATCTCCCAGAAGGAGAACAGAAGGGAAAAGAAGCAGAAAGAATATCTGAGGAAATAATGGCTATTTATTTCCCAATTCTTATGAAACACATAAATATACATGTCCCATAATTGCAATGTACTCCAAACAGAATAAATCCTAACAGGTCCACTTTCTGACACATACTAATCAGAATGTCAAATGCCAAAGTTAAAAGGAGAATCCTGAAAGCAGCAAGAGAAAAGTGATTTGTCACATCCAAGGGAAACAGTAAGACTACATGTTTATTTCTCCTCAGAAGCCATAGAGGTAAGAAGCAGAGGTATGATATAATTAAGGCACTGAAAGAGGAAAACTGCCAGCCAAGAACTCCTTACCTGGCAAAACTGTCCTTCTAAAATGAGGGAGAGTTTAAAATATTCACAGGTAAACAGAAACTGTCGGAGTTCACAGGAAGAGAACTTTACAAGAAATACTAAAAGGAGTTCTGCAAGCTTTAAAGAAAACACACGGGAGAGACTTGGAATGGAGGGTAGAAATGAAAATTATCAGCAAGGATAACTAAAAGGGTAAATGAAGAGACAAAAATAAGATATGAAATATAAATACCAAAGGATCAAATGGTTGAAGTAAGTACTGTTTTTACAGTAATAACATTGAATGTTAACAGATTAAACTCCCTAATCAAAAGACACAGATAGGCAGAGTGGGTAAAAAAGTGTGACCCATCCATATGTTATCTGAAAGAAACTCACTTTAGACTCAAAGACACAAATAGGTTGAAAGTAAAAGGTTGGAAAAAGATATCCCACACAAAACAATCAAAACAGAGTTAAGGTAGCTATAGAATTTTGAACAAAATAGACTTTAAATGCAAAACTCTTAAAGACATAAAGAAGGACACTAAATATTGATAAAAGGGGTAATACACCAAGAATAAATAACAATCATAAATATTTATGCACCTAACCATAGTGCCCCCAGATATATGAGGCTAACACCAGCAAAATTGAAGGGAGAAAAAGACATCTCTACAATAACAGTTGGAAGCTTCGACTCTCATCATTAGATAGAACATCTAGACAGAGAATCAATAAGAAAATAGAGAATTCGATAAATTCAAAAAGATTTAAATTATACAAAGCACTTTCTCTGACTCTAAGGAAATGAACTGGAAATCAATATCAGGCAGACAACTGGAAAATTCACAACTATATGGAAATTAAACAACACTCTCTTAATCAGTGATCAAAGGAAAAATTGCAAGGGAAATCAGAAAATATCTCAAGACAAATGAAAATGAAAACATACCATATAAAGCTTATGAGTGCAGTGAAGGCAGTTCTGAGAGGGAAATTTAAAGGTCTTCACATCTACATTAAGAAGGAAGAATGAGCTAAAATGAAAGACCTAACTGCATAACTGGGGGAACTAAAAAAGAACAGCAAACTAATCCCAAAGCAAGCAAAAGGAAAGACATAACAAAGATTAGAGGCAGAAATAAATGAAATTGAAATTTTAAAAAAACAGAGAGAGAAATAATAGAACCAAAAGTTGGTTCTTTGGGAAGATCAATAAAGTTGGCAAACCCTTAGCTAGACTGACAAAGAAAAAAAAGAGAGAAGATGCAAATAAATAAAATCAGAAATGAAAGGGAGAATATTACTACTAACCGCACAGAAATAAAAAAGGATCGTAGGAGGATACTATGTACAACTGTATACCAACAAATTAGACAACTCAGATGAAATGGAAAAATTCCTAGAAGCATATAAACAATGTACACTGACCCTAGAAGAAATAGAAGACTCAACAGACCAATTACAAGTAAAGAGATTGAATCATTCATTAGCACCCTCTCAACAACAACAAAAAAGCTTAGAACCAAATGCCTTCAGATGTGAATTCTACTAAGCCTTCCCAGAAGAATTAATATTAAATTTTGAAGAATTAATATTGGGATATTGAGTAGAAAAGCACATTACCCAATTTGTTCAATTAGGAAACCAATTAATGTAATACAACACATTAAAAACTTGAGAAGAAAAACCACATAATCATTTCAATTTGACACAAAAAAGGCATTTGACAAAATCCAGCACTCTTTCTTGATAAAAACACTTTGAAAGATATTAATAGAAGGAAACTTCCTGAACATCATAATGAGCAAATAAGAAAAACCTGCAGCTAACATTGTACTCAATGGGGAAAGACTGAAAGCTTTCCCTCTAAGACTGGGAACAAGGCAGGATGCCCATTGAAACCACAGTTATCCAACATTTTACTAGAGGTTCTAACTAGAACATTTAAGCAAGAAAAAGAAGTAAAAGGCATCTGAGTTGGAAAAGAAGTAAAACTTTCACTGTTTACAGATGACGTGATCTTGCATATAGAAAGTCCAAAAAAAAAACTACCACAAAGTTGCTACAGCTAATGTCAGTTCAGCAAAATGGTGGGATACAAGATCAATATGCAAAAATCAGTAATGTTTTTTACACTAGTAAGGAGTAATCTGAGGAGAAAATCAAGAAAAAAATTTATTTATGATAGCAACTAAAAGAAACAAATTTCTAGGAATAAGAAAATTACAAAACATTATTAAAAGAAATTTTAAAAGCCTAAATCAATGGAAAGGCATTCTGAGTTCATAGATTGGGAAGTTAAATATCACTAAGATGTCAATTCTACCAACATTGATTTATAGATTCAACATCATCCCAATAAAAATTCCAACAGCCTACTTTGCAGAAATGTAAAAGCCAATTATCAAATGCATTTGCAAGGGTAAGAGGCCCCAAATAGCCAAAAATATCTTGAGAAAGAAGAATGAAATTGGAAGACTCATACTTCCGGACTTTAAAGCATATTATAGAGTTGCAGTGGTCAAAACAGTGTGCTTCTTAGATGAAGATAGATATATTCACCAGTGGAATCCAATAGAGAGTTCAGAGATAGACCCTCACATCTATGGGCAAGTGATACTTGACAAGGTTGCCAAGTCCACTCAACGTGGACAGAATAGTCTTGTCAACAAAGGCAACTGAGGGAACTGGCTATCCATTTGCAAAAGAATGAAAGAAGACCCCTATCTCACACATTATACAAAAATTAACTCAACATGGACAAAAGACCTAACTATAAGAACCAGGAAGAACTCCTAGAAGAAAATAGAGACAAGTATCTTCAAGATCTTCTGATAGGCAAAGTTACCTTAGACTTTATACCCAAAATACAAGCAATGAAAGAAAAAGTAGAGAAATGGGAACTCCTCAAAGTTAACAACATTTGTGCTTCTAAGGATTTTGTCAAGAAATTGAAAAGGCAACCTACTCAATGGAAAAGAATATTTAGAAACCACATATCAGATAACGGTTTAATACCCAGGACACTTTAAGAAATCCTACAACTCAACAATAAAAAGACAATCCAATTTAAAAAACGGAAAAAAGACTTGAATAGTCATATTTCCAAAGAGGAAATTCATTTAAATGGCTAAAAAACACATGAAAAGATGTTCCACAGTGCTAGCTGGTAGGGAAATGCAAATCAAAACCACAGTGAAATATCATTTCACACCTATAGAATGGACATTATTTAAAAAAAAAGAAACAGAAAACTAAAAGGGTTGGAGAGGATGTGAAGAAATAGGAACACTCATTCACTGTTAGTGGGAATATAAAATAGTGCAACCACTTGGCAGTTCCTCAGGAAGCTAAGAATAGGACTGCCATATAATCTGGCAATCCCAGTACTAAATATGTACTCAGAAGAACTGAAAGCAGGTACTAAAACAGACATTTGCACACCAATGCTTCTAGCAGCATTATTCATAATTGCCAAAAGATGAAAATGACCGACGTGTCCATCAACCAATGAGATAAAGAAAATGTGATATATACATTCAATGAAATATTATTCACTGCAAGAGGAAATGAAGTCCTGATGCAAGCAACAACATGAATGAACTTTGAAGACATTATGTTGAGTGAAATAAGCCAGACACAAAAGGACAAATATTGTTTGGTCTCACTAACATGATCTAATTATAAAGAAGGAACTCATGGAGTTAAAAATCTCCATGTATAGGTTCCCAGGAGAGGGAATGAGGGTAGAGAGGGAGGAGCTGGCAATTTGTGTGGAATTTCAATTTAGGTTGATTGTAAATGTTTGGAAATGGTTAATGGTGATGGTAGCACATTATTGTGAGGGTCATTAACAGCACTGAATTATGGTTGTAAATGTGGTTGAAAAGGGAAATCTTGGTTTGTGTGTATTACTAGAAGGAAAGTTAGAAGATAAACATGGGACTACGTGACACAGTGAACCCCGTTGTGGCTGATGACTGTAATTTATAGTAAAAATATAAGAATGTCCTTTCATGAATTACAACTATTTATAAGATGTTAATAACTGTGGGCCATAGTTAAGAGTAATATCTTAATAACAAATATTAATACTTAATACAATTCCACAATTGTAACAAAGGTACCACACTAAAGCAAAGTGTCAGCAAGAGAGGCGTATATGGGAATATTGCAATTTTTACATGACTTTTCTGTAAGCCTACAATATCTCTAATTTAAAAAATAAGAATATAAAAACCCATTATGCTAAGTGAAGAAAACCAGATGCAAAGTAGTACATAATGTATGATTCCATTTATATAAAATGTAAATGTAAATAAATCTATAGGGATAAAATTATATTAGTGATTATGTAGAGCCTGGGAAGGATAACAGTATCGAGAGGTGAGTGCTAAGGGGTATGTGTTTTTTCTTTATGGAGTAATGAAAATGTTCTAAAATTGATTGTGGGGATAAGTGCAAACCTCTGTGATAATACTAAAAGTACACTTTGGATGGATCTTATGGTATGTGAATAAATCTCAATAAAACTGCTTTTTAAAAAAGATGTTGGCTGACCAGCCTCTCCAGAACATCAGATAGTTCCATCTCCCTACTCCATATTAGTGACAGACCCTTCCAGTATCAAAAAGTTAGAATTGCCATAGTCCAAACGCCCCTAAAGAAAGATATGGAAAGATCAAAGGTGGTGGTGGAATTATACATAGAAGATAGGACTTAACAAATGAACATGAATGCTAAATCATTAAATTGATATCTCTTTTAGTCACCAGTATTTTAGAGCAGCTAGAAGTAAAAACCTAAAATTGTGGAATTGTAACCCATGTCAAAGTCTGAAATATATTCTACAACTAATTGTGGTGCTATGCTTGGAAATTTATAGCTTTTTTGTATACATGTTATTGTTCACAAAAAAAGAAGGAAAAAAAGTTGATTGTGATGATAAAAAAATATTTAAGCCCTCTAGCCTCCAATCTTCTGGAGCAGCTAGAAGGAAAAATCTGAGACGATCGTATGGTACTCCATGACAAACTCTGGGATCTGTCCTGTAACTACTTATTGCTGAGTGCTTTAAAAACTATAGCTTTTTTATTTCTTTTCTTTGTATATATGTTACACTATACACTAAAAAAATTAAAATAATAATAATAATAATTGGTAATGGATAGGACAGTGGTGATAGTTGCACAAAATTGTGGATGTAATTAATCCACTGAATTATATACTTAAAAGTGGTTAAAATGGAAAATTTTGCATTATATATTTTTTTACCACAGATAAAAATTAAAATAAAATGAAAAAAAAAGATGTCAGTTGAGAAAAATTTTAATCTGACCCAAAGATTCCTGTTACCCTTACCCTCACAAGAGGTTTGTCCATTAGAGTCAACAATTCAAATTTGACCCTTAAATTTTACAAGGAAAATTTTCCCACCCTTATAGCTTGTACATAAAGTATTTTCATGGTCCTTCTGTCAACATTATGGATGAACTCTCCAGGAAAATGTGTAGTGTGGTTGAAATGACCACTATCCAGCTCCTGACAAAATGCCAATGGAAACAACTTACATGTAACAAGCAACTAAATGCACTTCTAAGTACATTTCCTCCAGGTTTTCTAACCTCTATTGATGAATCTGATTATGTTTACAGAAAATTTTATTCATATTTCACATTAACCTAGCTCTACAATAAACACTTAGGTCTTGGATTTCAATCCGTGGGTTTTAGTGAGGCTCATCAATGACTGGCCATCTGAAAGCTGTTATTCCTTGTCTGTAAACTATTGTTCAACATGTTGGAAGACAATCCTCCATGGGTTTCTTGAGTTTCCACATGTTGCAAACAGAAGCTCTGATGGCCTTTTATCTCAATGGTCTTTCGAAGGATACTTTGGAAGCCTCATATGATAGAGACAGTGTCTTCCTCTGGGGCAAAGTTCAGTCATAATTATTGTCCAGAATGCAAGATCTGGGTCCCCTAAGCTCAGGCTTCCTTCCCTGCAATGTCCCTCACTGTGTCTGCAGGTGTTACCTGGTCCTCTTTTTGTTGCTGTGGGGGAACTGAGGTTCAGGGAACCAGACCCAGAAAATACTGAGTCTGTGGATACTACTGTTCCTGTGAGTGTTTAAGTCCTTCATCTCTGGCCCACCAGACTGGTGTCTTCTATCAGCATCCATGAAAACTGTGGCAGCCTGACTTGTTGTTCTACAAGTAGGGTAATCTCTGACAGACATTTCACAGTTCTTGCTACTATGCCCCTTACTTAGGGAGCCACAGATGGTCAGAGAATGCATTGCCCATAAAATCTTGAACCTCCTGATGAGCTGGCCTCTCTTTTGCATTCAGTGATGAGTTTCTTCTTCTTTTTGTCTTTGCTACTAGGAAACTCAATAGTAAATAGTAATTCAGTTGAATTACCCATGAGAACACAGACTTAGAATTAATTACTTCATCCATTGCATATCATTTTCATGTCAATATATCCATCTTCTTTGGATAAGCAGTTTGGTTGTAAACATAAATGAATAAATAACTGAGAATGTGATTCATCTGGACTATTTTAGAATCTAAAAATCATTTAAATGATTATTCCATGGAATGATACATTCATAATGTTACAAATATATTCCCTTGTTGCTCAGGTACGATGGTCTTCAGTGTGTCACTGAAGCAGGACAAAGCAGGACTGGCGTTAGGGCCACACTTTGGTGGAGACTTCCAGTGGCCCATGAAGCAGAAAAGTGACTGATGGTTCTCAGAAGGGCAGGCTCATCCAACTCCTTGCCTTGAAGGAAGTACTGGGTTTTGGTGAGACAAAAGACATGGATCCTGGGCATGGGTATGACGAGGGTAGGAGCACTTGGTCATCAACCCCCAGCTCCAGCAATGCCTGGGATGGTTCCCTAGAAGCAGACCCTGTGACAGAGATCTGAGAGCAACTGATTTACTTAGGAGTCCCATTCAACAAAAACCTCTGAGGAAGCAAGGAGAGCAGAATGCAGGAGGGGAAGGGCCAATCAAGTAGGTGGTCTCATATAATCTATCCTTAGCCTGATCCTTTTGGGGAGGGGGGTAGTGTTTTTCCCCAATGAGGAATGTGTGCTAGCATGGGGAGGAGGTGGGCATGCAGGTAACATATCCCACACACACACACATACACAAACAGGATAATGTGGCTCCTCTTGGCTAAGGGGCAGTTCTCTAGTGACAAGGCAGCTATCTATGAACTGTTGAGGGATGGGAGCATCTGTCCGGTGAAAGGTGCCTGAAGGGACGCAAAGAGCCTCTGCAGCCAGACAGGGTAATAGCTGAGGGAGCCAGGTGAGGGAATGGATAGGGCAAGGACTGCAAGGGATGTGCAGGGTCTGCCATGGCTGCACAGCAGTTCTCCTAATGGGTCACTACAAACCTTGGTATTGGCAGACATTATCTATAAGACGTCCCTTCGAGGATTAAATTGAATCCTAACTAGCACCTTCTGCCATGCTGTTATGCTCTAGGATCCTAACTTACATGGAATTGTGGAGTTGTTGTCTCCCCATTTTCCTTCGGAAAGAACAGAAGTTTCCTGAGCTCTATATTCCAGGAAAACTAGCACTTGGATGTTTTCATAAGGCTTAGCACTGTGCTTTTCCTCTGACCAGGGAAAACTGAAACGTGCCCATCAACTTTCTTGCTGAGGAAAATGCAGGTTAAAAAACCAAATTACCTGGGATACAGAATCAGTAAAAATGAGACAGGCTCAGGCTAAGCTCCTCGGCCATGCAGTTCATATTTTAAATGCTGTACATGATGTAGCTGCCATGTCTCTGGGGATGCCATCTCCTCTCAGTCACAAAGTTGTGTTTTTTTTCATAAATTCTCAAGTGAAACTTGGTCCTTAACGTATACACACCAAGACCTTTGGGAGTCCAAGGGAAGTACCCTGGAGTGTGTCACAGGGCACAAATATAAAAATAAAAAAATTTCAAAACAAGCTCCATGTGAAGGGGAGTTAAGATTAGACACCAAACCGCACAAACAAAAAACTTGCTTCCTTAGATCCAGACATCTTTAGAGCAGGGAAACTCAAATGAGTCCCTTGGTGATTGAGTTCTCTATGAGAAGTAACCATTCCCAGAACATATAAAAAGTCCCTAATCATCAAATAACCTCCAAATAATAAGGTTAAATATTAATAACCCACTTGACATTTTATAACCAGATTAACAATACTGTATAACAAACTCCTGGAGATTTCAGCTTTTCAGCATCATCCACCCACCCATCACCAAATACAGAACATCGAAAATTTGACTCAAATAATATCCCACCTCCAGGTGTTGATCTCCACAATAGATGCAATACCCCTGTGTGGTCCTCAGGAAAGTTTCATGGTGTCTGAAAGGCAGTGAGGGAAACCCCAAATGATCTGGAGAGGAAAACGTTGCTCTGAGTGATTTTGAAATGTTTTGGAACTCATGGGTTTGTCCCTTTGGGACATGCCTGTTCTCTCCTCAACTGTATGACTCACTTTTCTCTGGGTAGAAGATGAGGTTAGTCATTAGGGCAGAAAATGTTAATCTACTTTCATGAAAATAAAACGCAAGTTATGCCCTTAAGGGACCTGTCACAAAAAATCAAATATTTGGCAAAGAAAATTCTTCTTTCTCATCCTATGCCAAACTTTATTTTCATTTAAGAAACAAACGTTGATTATATAATCCAAAGTTAAAAAACTGAAATGGAGTGAAGTGCTATAATGAAGAACACAGGGAGCTATGATTGTATGTGATAGGGATGTTGTGTCTGGTCTGGGAGCACAGTGAAAGTTTGTATAAGGAATGGCCTCCAAACAGGAATGAGAAGTGGAAGTTCATCCACAACTGGGGCAGAGGCGCTCCGCAAAGGCCCTGAGGCAAATTGAGAAGGTAAAAGCAAGCCCATGAGACTATAAGATTTAGGAGAAGAAAAGCCAAGGTGAGGCAGGATGTGTAAACAGGTCACACAAATCCTGGTAGGGTCCTATCCTTTAACAATGGAAAGAAAATAAGGAGTCATAAGCAAGAAGAATCCATATTCAGACCTGTAATCACACAGCGGGAGTCTGGAGACAGGATGAGGGGAGGAAGAGTGAAGACAGGCACTAGTTAAGAGTTTATTGCTGAGATGAAGGAAAAAGCGGTAATGTTTAGCATGCGGTGGTGGCAATAGAGGTGAAAAAAGTAGACAGATTCAAGAGCAGTGATGAATTGGAGACCCTCTCTCTGAAAGAACTTACTCCTCCCTAACTGTGTAGATATTTCTGTGTGCGCGCTAGTAAGCATAAAACACACAGTTCTTATATGACTTTGCTCACCTCCTAGACAAGCTTTGCAAAGGCGGGAGTAGTGTCCTTCCTGTATGTATCAGAGCACAGGGCTGTCTCTAAGGAGTCCCTGAGGAAAGTATGAAGAATGGCCCAAAACTGGTGAATGAGGGAATTAGGGAAGACATGCTTTATGGTAAGGGTAACACTAAAGGACTGACACAGGAAGAAAGAGTCAGGCAAAGATAAAAGTGAAAATAGTATATGGGGATGATTACATGATGAAGACAGCTTTCAAACTTAATAATGTCCCTAAAAATTGTTTTGTATTGCATACCAGGTTTACTACCTCCTAATAAATCTGGACATTGCTTTAGCTAACAGTCCTTTCTGTAAGTTACAGTCTATAACTACATACCTACAGTAGCATATATTTCAATTCTTGGACCTTGAGTAGAAATTTCAAAGTGAGTTTTCATGCCCTTTATTAACTACAAAATGCAAAATTCTCCAAATGAGCGAGGTGCGGTCCCTTCCCCAGTCCCTCTGGCAGGCTGGAGCTCCTTGGCAATATCTAACACCCACAGAACTCTCTGGATATTTTGTCTGCCCTACAGCGTCCTTCCCACCCAAAGCACTTTCCCTCTCTCTTTCTTTTGTTTTTTTAACACGGGCAGGAACCAGGAATCGAACCCAGGTCCTCTGGCATAGCAGGCGAACATTCTTGCCTGCTGAGCCACTGTGGCCCACCCTCCTTCTCTCTTTCAATATTCGTGACCTCAGGTGCTTAACAAGACCTCCATACCAGTTTTCATCCACTCTGACTCATAGGCTGAGCCAGGGGGTGGGATGTGTTGACAACATCTGGGTACAAGGGCCACAGAGTGCAGATATGATTGGTGTGGCAGAGTGCTCAGGGGTTGTCTGTTAGCAGCAGCAGTGGTGGTTTGAAATGGTATGGTGCCCAAAAAATCATGTTCTTAAAGCTAATCCATTCCTATGGATGTAAACCTGTGTAAGTAAGGACCTTTTAATGAGGTTATTTCAGTTAAGGTGTGACACACGGAGGTGTTGATCCTATTACCAGAGTACTTTATAAATAGAATGAATACAGAGAGAGAGCGAGGAAACCTTGGAATCAAGGAGCTTAAAGCAATAAAACTTGGAAGAGAAGGCAAAGACCAACAGATGCCACCATGGGCCTTTACAAGTGGCAGAGGAACCAAAGATCTCTGGCGGCTGGTCTTCAGAAAGAAAGCTCACCTTGATTTAGACATTTCATGGGATTCTAACCATGAGTGAATGAATTCACATTGTTTAAACCCAGCCTGTTTCATGGGTATCTGCTTTAAGCAGCCTAAGAAACTAAAACAACGGCGCAGGTTAAGTTTCACCAGAGTTACAACATTCACACCCCTGGTATGAAATCCCTTGCGCATTGAGGACTCATCTCCTCTTGGAGTTTCCTACAGGCTGAACCCCAATAATGTTATAAAGAAAGAAGAGAATGTGCTATCTCGGGAAAGCTGTCATTCAAATTCCTAAAATGTTCTAATTTCCAGGAAAGTCAACCTAGCCAAATCTCATGAAAGACAAGGTGGAATTTGCTGTGTCCACCACTTTCCTTGTTCATGCCACATTTTGAAGGAAGTCAGTTGTAAAGAAGAGACAGAGAGAAAGAACATAGACCCAGTAAGAAGAATTTCTGATTAGCTGTTCCATTTCAGCCATCCATGTCCCTTACTGAGACTCTGTTCTGGGGCTGCCCTGTTGGGAGAAAGGTCTTTGCGCAATGAGCAAGGCTGGAGAATCCCTTCTTCACTCTTATCATCCTTCTCTGACATTATCTTCGTCAACCCTGACTAGTTACTTCCTGCTTCATTTTCTTGCATATGGAAATTCTTAAGGCTTAGGCTTTTTCAGTCCCTGGTATTTCTCCTTTCCATCATCCTTTAAGGAGTTGGACTTCTAGACATTCCTTTTCACCCCTTATCTGTGGCCACTCATTATACAAAAAGTGTCAGGACACCAAAGCAGAGACAGTAATGGCGGGCAGAGTTAGGGGAAGTTTCCACTATGAAGCCCCCACTTTGGATGCAGCTCCACTTGGAGTGTCCACTGTGCCTTATCCAGGGTGTTTTGTGAGAGAAAAAATCTCACCTCTGTCTTGTTGCAAGCCATGATTTTTCAGGTCGCTGTTTCTAGTGGCCAAATTCAATCACTCATACTGATGAGCGTTTAAAGTGCAACACTTCTGCAACAGAAGAACCAAACAGGCATAGATATTTCCTGAAGAGTTCACTTTTCTTTTTATTCCACTTCAATTTTGACAAATATCCCTTGAGCCCATCATAATCTTAAATCTAGTTGATTTAACTTTTAGGGGTAGAAAATGCAAATAGCTCTAATCCTGGCTAACACACTGGGAGAGATCCGTCTGCTTTGAGAATGCTCCCATGCAGTCCCCTAGTGGGGATCACACAAGAGGCTGATGGTGCACAGCTTCAGGAACAGGTTCTGCACCCCTGGGTTTGCCTGGGGACCACCCAGGTGCCCTAGCCTTGCCCTGCTGGGAATCAGTAGGGCAAGCTGGTCCACCCCCTGGGAAGGGTGAGGCCAGATGCATTTCCTGCCTCTGGTTGGGGTGCCCAGACTTCTGCCACCTTTTCTACTCCCTCTTCCTTCTCCTCTGCTCCTGTGGCATCTCTTGGACAGCCAGCCACTGCTGGAAGGACCTGGTGGCAGGGACATAGGGGATGCAGCAGTACGCCAAAGCAGGTCTGGAAACTGTACCTGCATGGATAGGGAGTGTAGGTTTTCTTCAGGGAACATATTTAATGAGCAGTCCCAGAGGCCTCACTCTGTTCACAGACTCTCACAGTTGTCCTTTACTCTTGCACCAGATGCCCACGGGCGCTTGGGGAGAGCTATGGTTAACATGGGCTCGCATTCAAGCAAGATTCCTAATTGAAAACAGACTGAAAGTTCTGATTCCTAACTTGCTGATAGTTAGCTGTCTGCTCACCCTTCTCTCCAGCTGTCCTTGCAGTGCATCTGGGCCCCATATCCACGGGCAACCTGCCCAGTGGAGGCTTCACCCAAGACGGAAGGTTTCGTTCATGCACACCCTCAGCAACAGATCACTGAATTCTGCCTTGTGTAAGATGCCACTGAACAGTGAATAAGAAAAAGTCCCCAGCCTTACTTAAGAAACTGACAGTGCTTGGAAAAAGAGAGAGGTAAATGGGTGGAATGCAAGGGGTTGGGAGAAGAGGGAGGTGGGACTCAGCTCTGGGGTACTCAGGCAAGCAACCAAAAGGTGTTGATGTTCTGGACAAGCTCTTGAGAATTCCCATCTTTTGGGGATTTAAACATGTGCCTCACAAAAAGACATATTCAAACCCTGACCTTGGTCCTGTGGGCATGAACCATTTGTAAGTAGGACCTTTGAAGATGTGATTATTAGTTAAGCTGTGGGCTCATTTGTGAACAGGATCTTCAAAGATTCCATTTAGCTGAGGCCAGGTTGAATCAGGTGGGCCTTCAGCCAAATGCTGGAGTCCTTATAAGGTAGAGGATGCACTGCAGAAAGCCAAAGGATGAGACCAAGGAGAAAGAAATGCAAGTTGGAAATCTTTGGAGCACCAAAGATTACCAACAAGTTAACATCAGACCTCAGAGAAAGCACGAGCCTGCTGACATCTTGATATTAGACTATCAGCTTCCAAAACTGTGTTGTTAAGCCCATTAGTGGGAGGTATTTTCCTGACACACTAAGACACCATCCCAAAGATAGAACCTTGCTTCTAGAGTCCTTCAGTGCCCTCCTTGTTTACAAATCACCCCTTTTCTGGCAGCAAACATCTCCTTGCCTGAGAACACAGTGTGTGGGAGCGTCAGACTACAGTTCCCTGAGTCACCTCACACTTGGAAATCTAGAGGAGGGCTCTCAAAGGGATGTGTATGTCCCACAGGGTATGCAGCTTGAGAGCTGGATGAAAATATTCCAACCTCAACTCATATGCATTTTTAACTTTCTCTAAAAAAGAAAAATAAATTAAGCCATTGTAAACCTCTTGAGGATCTTATTTTTAGTTAAGATGTGGCCACCTGATGCAGGCAGGCTTTAATCTAGTTTTCTGGAGTCCTTTAAAAGAGAACCCAGAAGCCAAAGGAGCCAGAAAAGAGAGGACCTCACCATGTGACAGGAAGCAGAGATGCAGCCAAGGAACCCCAAGGATTGCTGGTAGCCAGCACCAGAATAACCCTGGGAGAAAGCATAGCCTTGCTAATATCTTGATTTTTAGACTTTGTCTCACTCCAAAACCATAAGACAATAAATGCTTGTTAGTTTAGGCCCATGTATTGTGTGGCATTTGTTATAGCAGCTGTGGCAAACTAAGACACTAATATTCACAAAAGAAAGTAGAGAATGAAGAAAATTTTCATGACATGAACTCAAGAGAACAAGAAAGTGGAGGATCTAACACTCCTAAGAGGAGCCACCTTTGCAGGTAAATACAAGATTTATTTATTCATCTCATTTTTATGTTATCCTTTGCAATTCCTATTTCATTAAAATTGCATAATCTGAAAAATATGCCAAAACAACCAAATGCACATAAGTTTATAAGCATATATAAAAATAACCTCAGGGTGTGCTAAAAAATGTATCATTGATAATCATTTTCTGATTAAAAATATTTTTGTACCATTGTTTTAGATTGCAGCCCCTGGCCTCAGAGTAAGAAGGTTAGCTTCACTCTGTCATCATCTAGCTGCCTTTGATGTCACTCTCTTCCAAACCAGAAGTTCTTGGTATGTATCTATTACAACTGGAGTCACACCAGCAATGACAAGAAAACAAAAACAAGATCTTTAGTCAATTGCAAAGTAGAAGTCCAGAGAAATGTTTTCTGCTTTCTGCTGAAAACCCCACACTGGTATGAATGCAACGAGAAACCCCACATGTTTCTGAGTGTGATTGGCCCCTTGGGACAGGCACTCTGCTTACCTTCTCCTAAGACCTGTTGCAAGGCTCCACCATGGTTTCCTGAAATCCTCTCTTTGATGTTTGGCTTTTACAGCTTGAAGTCTTACCTTGTTCTGGATGGAAACCATGTAAAATGATCACACTCTACATTGTTTCCATCCCAGACTATGAACTCATTGGCCTTGATCCCAGGCAAACCTCAGTCCTGATTTCTTCAGTATTTGGCCCACATTTACAAACCTCAGAGAACCTCCCAGCAAACCAGGCTTGAATCTTAATTCTCTGTATCCATGTTTTACACAGCCATGCTTTTAAAACCAGCAAGCCTGCAGTAAACTGCTCAGGTATCCCGCAGTGTCCTCTCTGTTGTGTTATATGGAATTTTTTCAACTGTTTGTTTAAAAAAACAAGCACTATAGAAGTGATTCAACTTGATAGGCATAACAGAACAGTAATAATCTTGGCAATCATTTTGGAAGCTGCAAAACCTAATCATAGAAGATATAACTATGTATTCTCACAGCCACATGGGGAATCTTAACAGAAGACTTTCCAAAGTTTCTTTTAGGACTTCATTCTACAATTTGTTAAGTGTTCTCCCTTACTTTCTGAAGAAAAGACTATGGTCCCTTTTTTATGCATACTCTAATGCTTTCTACACACTGGGTTTGTTAAAAAAATGCATAACTATCTGCAAAATCCAAAAAAGGAGCAAAATTTCTATGTGGCAGCACATCACACAGTTTGTATCACGAATTAACGCTGCCAGTGAAAAATCTTGGCTCTGAAATGAATGCTTATATTGTATATACAGTAGAAGTATACCATGTGAAGTACACCCTATAAAAGTAGTGCAGGAAATTAACATAAAGGCATTTGCGAAATACAAGCTTAACTATCTCTATTCCAGGAAGGGCCACGAGACTTGACTTCATCCCCTAAGCCCTGGGCAAGGATGTTTTTTAAGTCCACATGTTGATTCTTCGTCAGTCCTGGGAGGAAGAACTCCAAACGCATGAAGAGAGAGACTGTTTGTTTTCCTTACCTAATATTTATTATAGCACCTGGTGCCCATGAGCCAGAGATGCTGGTGGTCACAACTCCTGCCAATTTCAGAGCCTCTGGGGCAGGGAAGTGTGAGCAACAGTGAAGAGGAAAGAGCACGTACAGGTTTCCTGTTCTGTGCTGGTAATTAAATTCTTGCTGTTGGGTTTAGCCTGTAGTTTAGATGTTCATGGACAGGAAGAACGGAAAGGAGCACGTGCTGGTCGTCTCTGGGTGGCTGCCGGGGCGCCAGGAAAAAAGGACGTAGGGTCTCAACCACGTGCAGGGGAATGAGAAAGGGGAGGGGTAAGATAGCAACCAACAGGGACAGGCTGAAAACCAACCTCTAAACTGGGGTTTTGCAGCTACCCAGATTGTTTATATAAGTAACACCTTTTCCACTGTGAATTCCCTAACGTTCCTACTTGCTGTAGAAAATAGACACTCGTCTCTTCTTCAGCGTGAACTTCTCTTGAGTTCTTTGTCCTTAGCAATTCACCTTGAATTTCTAATTCACAAATCAGGTGGCAAATGGAAATGCTGCCTCCTAGATTTAATAATATTATTGAAGGGGTTCATCTCCTGGAGGTAGATTTGATGTCTTCCTGGACAGGTCATTAATGTTGGACTTACCTCACCACCTTCATTTGTTTAGAAACTTCCATAATTCATCAAATCTAAGGCAGCAAAGATTACAATATGCACCCTTATTTTATGTACCTCTTTGAAGAAGAAAATACTGTCAGTCACCATTGTAAGAGCCAACAATGGAAAGACATGCCTCAATTATAGAGGTGGTAAATGTGAAAATAGAAATGACTTAGAATTGATGAAATAGTGTTTTTCTTATGTGCCTGCGAGGTGCCGGGGACTGTAGAGATTTTTACCTTTATTCATGGAATATACTCCCAATCAAATATAGTCCAATAGCATGCCTGTGAAGTCTTCAATTCTTCCAAAGGAATTCAGACTTTCTCTCTTCAGTGTTTCACTTTAGAAAAGACTGTCACCAGTGAGTGACTTATAGCTTGCATGTTTAAAAACAAGCAAGCAAATAAATAAAAGAAAATATGAAGGTAACACAAAACTTGAAGATGGCAAGCCCTTGAATCCTTTGATGTTGGAGACCTTAAAGAATCTAATGTCAACCAATTCACATTGATTCCTGTGTCGTTTGCAGATAGGTTTCTGGTATTTATTCCTTGCAAGGATATGGTAACCTGCTACTTCATTCCTAGAAAAATAAACACATGCTGCTTCGCACTTCACAGCTGGCAGTACCCTGTGGGAGGATGCGAGAAGGGAGGGCATGGTGGACAGAACCCAGATGCAATCTCATACATTGAAAAAGGACTTTCAAGTAGACCACAAATCATCCCCTACTTCCTTAACTATTTTGCTTTTATGACAGTGCCTTGAGAGAAATTTTGTTTTCATTAGGTTTGGTTGTCATCTTTGCCCTGAGAGCCACTTCTCAAACTACTCAGGATAGCTCTGGCTCAAGAGGAAGCCAGGGTGGCGGCCTCTGGGCAGAACGGAAGTGTGTGATGGCCACAGCTCCAATCCGGGGGTCCCTGAGGGATCCTTGCTATGTGCAAATGGTCTTTGAAACTCAAACCATTGATTACCCATCCAATGAAAAGGAAAATTACTTTTTTTTAAATCTCAGTTCTCTGCAAAGAATGTGTTTTGTTCACACATGCAGGGTTTAGCCCAATTTCATTCTTTGAGATGAATTTCTTTCTGCATTTTTCCTCATACATGCCACATTTAACTTAAGCTAAAAGTCTAAAATTCCTTTCATTGCTGCAGCTGATAGCTGTCATATTCAGCTTGAAGGATGATAGCTCTTTCAAAAGGTTGTTTGTAGCATTTGAGTTGTAAAATGGTCTGTAAACTTGAAATGTAACGGAAATTCAAACATGTTTTGTCCCCTCCTTTAATGCAAGTAAGGCATTGGTCCAGCAAGTGCTCTATTTTAGTTCAGAATCCTAAATTATTTTACTTTTGTTTATATTTGTTGGTTTGGTTTTTTGAAAAACATATTCAATGGTACTCACATTTGCACAGTCGGGAGTGCCTTCCTTTAAGTGAAGTTTGTTCAGTAGTTTCTTCATTTTCCAGATCCACTCTTACAAAAACTACAAACTGTTTTGTCTTAACAACAGGAATGTCTTGGCTCACAGTTTTGAGGCTAGAAGAAGCTCAAAAAAAATACCGGCAAAGCATGCCACTTCCCATAGTGGGTATGGTCTCTTGCTGGCTGCTGGTGCCCTAGGGTTCCTTGGCTGCATCTGCCTCCGGCCATGGTGATGTCCTCCCTTTCTGGCTTCTGTGACTTCTGTACTCTCTTTCTTTAGATATGGATTAGGCACCCCTGCTTTAGTTGGTCACACTTCAACTAAAAATAAGATCATCAAAAATTCCTGTTTTTAAGTGGATTACATCCACAAGAATACAGATTAAAAGCATGTTCTTGCTGGGGTATATAAATCAATTCTTCCCTTATTTCTGAGAATCAATATTGACTACCTTTATGTTTTCCTTCTCTTCTACTATATATAGGATTCATAATGTCTCCCATTTGTATTATGTTTTGCAGTCCGCAAAATACATCCTCACATATAATAATGTTAGAAATTTACAACTATCCCTGACCCACCAAAGACTTTGAGACATAAAACTTTTTATTTTATATTCATCCTTAGGAAAGAAAATAAGTAAAAAGATTCCTTAGTTGATATTTCAGTTTATAGTCAATTTAGCACTAATAAAGTCTTAAATTATATTCACATATATGCATATATACATATATAAAGACTATTGTCTTGACATCTAATAGAATCAAATCTTGTCACCTCCTAACTATATACATGACTCAAAATTGTTAAAATCCATTCAACTATCTAAAAACAAATTATGAAAGTATAAAATTGTATTTTAGCTTGAATATGGTAGCATGAAGTTGAAATTTACATCCACTTTTCTTGGAAATTACTTAATAGCCACAAGAAGATTAAAAAACAAAACTGCAAACTCCATTTCCAATAAAACTTGGAGGCACCTGAAATCCCAAACTATGAAATAGAGAAAGGGCTTTCCAAGGGTGAATGATAGAGCAGATGTGAGTGGAGAAGGAAGCAGATCTAAGAAGGAGCGAGGCTTCAAAAACAAGGAGTCTTTTGCATCTGGAGCAAAAACGGCAGAGCTCTTCCAGATTTTCCCACATGAAATAACACCTGCAAAATCCTAAAGGAAAGGAAATTTTATCCAAAAAAGTCATTTCTATCCATATTTAATGGAAGTCTGAAGGAACAGGCAAAAGCTTTCTATAACTCGGGTAGTGTTGTTCACAAGGATCCTTACTGAACAATCTAAGAGGAATCATAAAGACACCAACAGATACCTGGAAAAAACAAACATATAAATATGGCTAAAGGGCACCTTTGAACCTTGTTTCTGCTTAACCGGTGGTCTAAGACTAAGGCAAATCTGGAAATTATATTTTCAAAAGAAAACATTGCTGTCATAAACCAGAAAAAGAATTTGAAGACGTCAAAACTAACAGAAGTGAGAAGGGAAATGAAAGAGGGAGAAAGTAACGACTCACTGATTTCCTTACCCTTAGTAAGAAAATATGTTCGTTAAAATATGTCAATAAAAGGCTAAAAGTCAATTAATGAAAGAATAATTACTTTGAGTAGTATTAATATGAACACTGTGACTGATGATATATTAAAAATGTGTAAGGGGGTTGTAGAGAAGAGAAAAGGAAATGAGGATGAAGAGGAAATATGTACGGGGAAACATAGGTTTCTTACACACAAATGTAAATGGGTTAAACTTACCTATTAAAAGTAGAATACCATCATATTGGATTGCTATGCAAAACAAATGGAAAGAATTAATAAATACAAAATTGGATTCAATCATTAGAAAACAAAGCTTACATAAATAGTAAAACATTTAAGAGCTTGTTCTTCAAACAAAAATAGATAACTGTTAGGTTCAAAAAGAAAACAATTCCAAAATGTAAAATAAGAAATGGTGAAACGGAAACAACCATAGATGTATTAAATTAAACTGAATTAAAATAATCACAAGAGACTATTTTTGCTTTATTCTATGTAGATAAATTTGAAACTTGGATGAAATGTATACTTCTACAAGAAAATACAATATACTAAATGAACTCTCATAAATCTAGTCAAGCCTATTAGAAAATAAATTAAATTTTCAAAAATCTATCCTTTATGAAAAAAATCAGGCCCAAATGTCTTCACAGTTAACTCCATTGTACCTAAAAAGAAAAGACAACTGGAATGCTATTACAGAACATAGAAAAGATATTTCTCAAATTATTTTCATTAAGTGAATGTAAGATTGACCCTAAATCCTGAAGAAAGGCTATATACACACACACTCACACACAAAATTGTGATTCCCACCATGAAAAAACTTCTAAATTAAATACTAGCGAAAACAATCCAGCAGCAAATTAAAAATTAAAAATATGGGGATCATTGAGTTCTGTGTGGACAGGGGAATTCCTAAGGCCATGCACTGAAGCCCAGGATAATACACATGTAAGAATAGACAAGGGAGGACCTTACGTTTTGACTTCAGACAACTCCCTAGATGTATTGTTAGGCAGGTTAAGCTCTGAAGAACATTACTTGCAGAGGCTAATCTACACAGTCAGGGAAAGGTGGGGGTTTTTTTGTTTGTTTGCTTCCTGCTTTGATAGATGAGTTTGTAATAGGAAAATAGGTGGACCTGGTCTCAGAACTGTAATAATGCTGTCTCAACCTGTCAAGGACTCTTCAGGACAAACTCATGGTACACCTTCCTCATGGTTGTCAGTGAGCCCTCCATGGCCGAGTGTCTGAGTAGCCACAGAGTGACAGCACTCTCATGGCCACAAAAGGTCATGAGGAGTTCTGCCGGGTTGTTTTGCCTGGGACCCAAGTTAGTGCCTGTTAACAGAGGAAGACATGCAGAGGTGGTTTTAAGAGACAGCTAAGCAGGACTTCTCCACAGTTTCAAATCATGATACACCTAGAAATGGTGATAATTATAAGGTACTTTGGGGACAGAGGATGAAGCGGTTTCTGATTTGGAGTGACTGTCCACCTGACAACCCTTAGGGCTAGCCCATCTATAAGCTCTCCTGGAATTATGAACTGAAGGACTCTGTAGTAGAGACCATGCATATCCTCCTTATGGTCCCAAGCTCCTCAGAAAGAAACCTGTTCCGATTTCCTGAGGTGTAAGTGCATTTGCCAAGTTTATAGGGGTCGCTCACCTCTGCAGTCCCCACCAGTTTATTTATTGTCAGACAGAGCATCCAGGGTGTGTGTGAATGCGTTATGGGTAAGGTGGATCTTGCAAAGGGTTTCGATACTCTCCTAAATTTCTATAACCAGAATTCATGCAGAATCAAGTATATAATTGCGAATTACTGAAATTCAAACATAAACTTGCAAGAGAAGCATGATTTAGCTCATTTCTGTAACATTTAGTTAATTGTCAATTTATCTGCATTTTTGGTTTCAAGCTATTATTTTCTTTACAGATAGCTTTCCTTGACCTCTACTTCAAGGTTTCCCATGTTTTCCTGAAGAGGGCCCTGCATCCAACCCCCTAGCTCCACCCCTAACCACCTTCCATCAGAACTGCTCTGTTCTCCACCACAACAGATGCACATAGCAGACTTTACTCTGAGAGCATCAGGAACAACTCAAGTGAATACAGGGTCTTTCTGTGCTACATCCACTGGTTTATGGAAAATGCCTCTTTCCAGCCAGGTGAGTTCATGTGCTCCTGATCATGCCACTTACTTCCTTCTCCATAGGGAAGACAGGTGGCCCAACCAGACACACTGACTCTTTCATGGGACTGAGATCCTCAGGTGGAGATGGCCGAGGACAGTGTAGCAGTGTCCTAAAGTGACCATAGATGCGGCCCAACCTCTGAAAGCCACATAATCGAAGACAAAATGCATATCTCAAGTACCTAAACTTACTCACATGTACAAAGATCCTCTTACTATAGGAGGTAACATTCACAGATTTCTGAGATTAGAATCTGAATAACTTCAGGGAATGTTAGTCAGTCTAAAATGTTCCATGTATCATTTTTTCCCTTGGAACTTGTTATCCAGGAAAAAAGTGAATACATACACTTATTATATATACACATATTTATTTTTTATTACATATTATTACATATAAATATTATATATATATATATATATATATATATATATATGAATTTCTAAGTTGAGTAGATCAATGTAATCAGACTTGGCCCTAGGCCCAGTTCAGCTGCACATTTAGCATTGGTGCCTGGAGGTAATTACTGAAGATATCTGTGCATTTTATTCTTTGCCTGTAAAGGAGTAAAATGGATGAGATCACTGGTTTTAAGCTTCTTATTTTAAGCAAAATTTGACATCCCATACATAGAACTGGCGTGGACAGTGAGGCTGTGATTGGCGGCAGCATTAAGCACTGGACCCAAGCCACCTTGGCTCCTTCTATTCTGTCTACACTCGGAGAATGTTTTCTGAAACCGAGTTGATGACCTTACTGTGATCATTTTGTCTTTTTCAAACCATGTATTTATTTAATTATGGTGTTTGCAAATAAAATTGGTCAAGGAAAAAAATTAATAATATTCTATGACCAAGGGGAGTTGATTTTAGGAATGGCAGGATCTTTCAATATCAGGAAATCTATTAATGTATTCCACCAAAGAAGAAAAATCATACAATAATTCATAGATTCAGGAAAGGCATTGAACTGCAGTCTACATTTTGATACATAGTATTTACATAATTATTCAGTATTTCACAATGTTCAGTATAATTCCTCCTTTGACCCATAGTTTATTTACAAGGATTTTTCATAATTTCCAACCCTATGGTAAATTTTTTGTTTCCTTTATTTTTTAATTCTGACTTAACTGCATTGAATAGAAAGAACATGATTATCTAATATATTTTTGAAATGTGTTAAGGCTTGCCTTTTGGACTATTAAATGGTCAATTTTTATAAATGTTCCAGGCATATTTTCTAAATGCGTAATTTTTTACATATCATATTTCTATAATCATATTTATTATTTGTATTTTTCAAGTTGTACCTTCCAGTCATACTACTAAAATAACTTCCCCTTGAGCACTGGGTCCCATCATCTCTTAAGAATTTACTTCTGTGTTTCACCCCTCTCTCCTTGTATCCTACTAAATCTTTTCTATAAGTATATAAATACACTGAAATTTTTCTGAATTTATAAACAGCCTTCCTTGATCTGACTTCTTTATACCACAACTGCCTAATATCTCTGCTCCTTTTATTAAAAAGTTTTTTTTAATTTTTCAAATTGAAAATTGAAGTCTTTATACCAAGAGTGAGTCACTTCTGTGACTTTATCAGCAATAATAGTGTTTCAGTTCCCCAGGCTGCTCAAATAAATTACACACAAGGAGATGGCCTCAGCCATGGGAATTTACTTGCTCATGGTTTTGAGGCTAAGACAGAAGTCCAAATCAAGTCATCATCAAAGAGATGCTTTCTCTCCAAAGACTGTGATATTTTGGAGTGGGCTGCTGGAGAACCTTTGTCCTTAGATTGCCACATGGAAAAGCAAATGGCAGCCTCTCCTGGCCTCTCCCTTCTCTTCTGGGTCCCTCTGATGTTCAGCTCTGGCTGCTCCCTCTGTGGCTTTCTCTGTCTGAATTTCATTCTGCTTATAAAGGACTCCAGTAATAGGATTAAGTCCCAGCTTGACTGAGATGGGCTACACCTCCTAAACTGAAGTAACTCTGTCAAAGTTTCTACATACAATGATTTCCCACCCACAGGAATGGATTAAGTTTCTAAACATGTTTTTCTGGAGTATATACAGCTGCAAACCACCATAAACAGTAACATAAAACTCATGCAACTCCCAGCGAATGTGGGAAGTGAGTTCCGATAACTAATCTGAGTTCCTCCAACAACTGAGTTTCTCTAGTTAACCCAAGGCTTCCCAAAATGTGCTATGCATAGGAATCGCCCACAGATCTTATTACAGTGCAGCCTTGGATGCAGGTGTCAGATGGAGCCTGTGACACTGGTGTTCCTGGACTTACCGCCGCATTCAAGTAGCAAAGTGCCCAACACCTGAGGTCTCTGAGACTTTTGAACGTATACAAATATTCTTAAGTTTCATTTCATGTCTTGGAAATCATTTTTCCCTTTTTTCCAGGATCCCGATGATTCTCACACATGCACACTTGTATGCATGTCTGTGCCATTTATACCAGATGTAGACGCCACACACATACAGAGGACACTTCCCATCATTACCCTCCTCTCGGGACAGTGGTCCCCTTCTATCTCAGGACATACAGCTAGACGGTCTGGCCAGGCAGAAATGATATTTTACAGATTGTCATCGTCAATGTCAACACAAAGTTCTCAGAAGTGGCAAGATCTTTGATTCTGAAATAGAACCACGTGAAAACAGCATTCCATTTTTTTTTGCCCAAAGGCAGCACAGTCCACTTTCAAAAAACACAGAGGCAACACAATTTGGAAATGATGTCAGGATGCAGCTAAGATTTGCTTAAAAGGAAGCAAGAGCTTTGACTATGAATGAGCAGGAGCAGCTGAAGAGTTGAGTTTGCTTAGTCGACCAGATGCAGTCCAGGTCGGTTCCTCCTGCATTCTTACTGTGCAGATGCTGCTCCAACATGAGCACCTTCTCCTGCAGTGCTACCTGTTTCTGAAACATGCTCTAGTTGTATCTCTCACAATTCCAGTAGAAGGGCCTTTCTGTTCCTTTTTCTCTTTTTTTTGGCTTACATGGAAATCAATAAGCAAGAAGAAAGAAGTATTTTTCTGGCTAATGTTCTGTGGGTATGAGGTTTTCTGAACTATTTTGACCTGGTAGCCTTTTCAGCTGGCTGACTTTCTGATGGTTCAGTACCACAGATACCGAATGGAAGATGGAGATATATGGTGGCAGAAGCATGGAATGCTGGCATATAGCCAGGAAGAGTTCAAGTGAGTTCAATTAAATTGACGTTCTAATCTTCTCTTCTCGAATATTACTGCTGCTACCAAGGAAAACTCAAAGAGACGGAACAGGTAGTTACTTCCACTGAGTGATATAAGTAGTGTAAGCCCAGCCCAAGCCAATCCAGGTACATGGTACCTGACCGTGGCTCTTTGAATTAGGACATGACTTCAATGCCTGCTAACTTTGAGAAATACATTCATTGCACTAATGATTGTAGCATAAACACAAAGGTAGTCCTTTCAGAGCCCGGAGCACAAGACAGTGTGGTTTTAAAGGTGGTGGGAAGGGGTTGAGAGAATGCTCCAGCTGGACAGAATGTCCCAGCCAGAGGTCAGAATCAAAACAACAGTCTTCAGGGCCAAGCGCAAGTGTGAGATAAAAATTTTCATTTGATCATTAAAATAAGGCTTAATAAATCAATATCCCTGGAGTAGTGATACAGTGACTTAAATTTATACAACATTATAAAAAAATTGTATCTCTACTTTTTCACAACCCACCTTTATAAAATTAAAGGAAAGTGGTTTTAGGTGGCTGTCATAAAACATGCACATTGTAACAAAATTTAAAATACAGCTGGTGACGGAATTATGAAGAAGCAATGAAGAGTCAGCAAGGGATGAAAGCAGCTTAGAGATATGATACAAAACTCATGTCTTGTGGCCCTTTAAATCTGCTTGAAGCATGCCAAAAATATTGCTTCTGTGCTTTTTGGCCAATGACTGAAGAAGTGAAATAATGGTTATATGCTTTGAAATGCCTCAAAGGCATTACAAATAGTGGATTAGAGACTACCTGCTGATAAAGAGAACAAAAAGCAGTTTCTTCTTCATAGAGAAGACACAGTGATAGAGAAAGCAACTCCCAGGTGTCTGTGATGAGAACAGACACCTGGGCACAGGTCACCACCAGGTCTCCGCAGGTGTAGGCAGAGGGACATGCAACTGTCCTTAGAAAATCTCTTCGTTTCAGTTGGCATGAGGCTGGACGGGTCTCAAGTTCTGGGCCATAAAGCAGTGGCCTTTGACGTGGCTATGGCTACTGAGTGCATTATATGATAAAACCCTATGAGAATGTCCAGTAGCAATCCAGGTACTCGAGGCAACTGCTCCCGCCGAGTGGGTGTGGGGCCTGCAGCTACAATCACATCCAAGGGTCTTTGGTGGGCTGGCCATGGCACTCCCTGGGCACCTGAAAGCAGGTCAGGAGAAAGAGCCTTGAAGTCCACTCTGCAAAGCTGCTTCTTCTAGTTAGCAGTTTAAAAACTACCGGAAATCTTTCAAATCAAAAATAATCATATGCCCACCTTGTAATTGAAAAAAAGTCAATAAAACTCTCAGATTATTTACTACTATGCCATGAAACTTCCCGATCACTCACCAAGTTACAATGGTTGCATAGTGTATGTAAAGACAACTGAGTTAAGTTGCCATGTAAATTTGTTCATTCTGGACAATAAATGTTGGCGGATGTCTACACAAAATGATCTAATTTGATAAATTTTACAATTTATCAAATTGACTCTCAAAGTCTGATGACTGACATAAAAATCCTCACCTTCTTATCTTATCCTCTTTGAATGATGAAAGAGAATATGTACATCTGGCTCATCCAAAAGATCTATTCAATCATTGAAAGCAAATTTAAAAATTAAAAAGAAAAAGTAGTCCTGAACACATTCATGTTTGACCCCACTGGAGTGGTTTCCTTAGCCTTGGAAAGAGGCCACCTGCCAAACCTGACCTTCAAGGTAATATGAAGCACAGATTCTGAGTAGGGTCAGAGGCCAGAGATTTAAGTGGAGCTTCTGCAGCCACCTCATTTCAGAGACATGTCCACAGGTTCAAAGACGGAGGGAGAGTGAATAAAGTCGCTATGGTCCATCAATTTCAATGTGTATCTCCATGAAATTAATATGTATGCCCATAGGATTCAAAGTGTGTAATGCCCAAAATGGGAGGAGGCATCCCTGAATCCCAGAAGTTCCTTATTCGTTTGAGAAAAACATGATTAAATGTAAGAAAGATAGAAACCGGCATCATTTGAGAATAAATGACTCCTAAATATCACCTTAAAAGAATAATAGGACATTTTTACAATAGGGTAGGCTATGTTTTGGATCCGCTAGGTATAAACATTCCTACATAATCCACATATTCATAAAGTGCATAAAATAAACAGAAATAGTCAAGATAAAAACTACATTTCCAATTTGGCCTCAAGCTCTTTCAGAAGCAGAAACTCTTTCCCCAGGTGTTGTTTTATTTTTTTTCACCTTGATTTAACCATACAGGACAACATTCATAAAGTAGGTTGAGAACGTGTGAATGATTAAAGGTCAGGTTATTTCTGGGAAGATATTTTGAGGAACAGAAAACATCTATTGGTCTTACAAGTTGGAGAGAGGGCCAGCCTGCAGGCTAGTGCTGCCAGATGCAGAAAGCAGAGGCTGGGGACTGTGTAAGACTATCTGCTTCCATTTGCATCCATCGCCCACTCATCACTGAATTTCCCGTCTGTCTTTGCACTGGGGTCCAGCACTGCATTTTCTTTCCCGCGGTTTGACATGTGATCTGTAGGGACCCAAGCCTGGGAAGCAAAAGGCATTTAAACCATGACTTCCAACCACTGGATTACTTTTGGGGTCAATTAACAAGATAGCCCTGGGGCTGAGAAAGAAAGGTTTGATTTACAAGAGGATAGTTTAGAGTAAACTCAGCCAGGGGCTAAGAGACAGGCCAGGAGCTTTGTGGACAAAGGTTTGGAAATCACAAGAGAGAGGAATTTAAATTCTGCTTCCCAGGAAAACAAAATTCATCTAGAAGAGAGAACACAGTTTAAAAATAAGCATAATTAATATTTTCATAAAAATATGAAAAGTTACTATGCCTATAAAATAATAACAGAAGGCTACTATATATATATATACTTTTTTAAACATTAGAAATTATAGGTTCCAAGTTCTGGGTAGTTATGCTGGAATTTAATAAGAACTACCCATAGAATAGCTAAGTAAGTTGTTTCCTCCTTCTCTTATGTATGAAGACCAACTGCATCTAATATTTGTCCTTGGGCTATACCTTAACAAAAACTTCTTTAAACAAGTTTTGGCTTTGCAGAAGAGGGAGGAGTGTCTCAGGGTGCCAGGGCTGCTACCACAAATACCACACCCTGGTTGGCTTAAGCAGCAGGGATTTATTGTCTCACAGTTTTGGAGGCTAGAAGGCCAAAGTCAAGGTCTCTACAGGCCCCATTTTTCCCCAGAGTCTATGGCCTTTTGGTGCTGGTTTGCTCCAACCCTTGGGGTTCCTTGGCCTGCATCTCTGCTTCCATCACATTATATCACATCTGTGAGCCCTTCACTCTTAGAAGGAACTACAAATACATTCCGAATATGAGGACATGAGAAAGCTACCATGGATCTGGAATGGTAATACCCTTTATTGTTCTTTGGTCGATTGTCCAAGCAGCTCATGTCAAAATGTTTGTGTGCGGGTGCATGGGTGGTTCAGTGGTAGAATGCTCGCCTTCCATGCGGGAGACCCGGGTTCAATTCCCGGACCATGCACCTAAAAAAAAAAAAATGTTTGTGTGCTATAAAAAAATAAATAAATAAACCCAAGAAGATTATGGGCACCCCTACACAAAGACAGGGTCTGAGATTAGTGACACACAACAAGACCTTTGTTCTCCTCTCTTCTACATGTGGATTCTGGGTACTGAGGCAGTCCATAGTGCATCCTCATGTGCCCAGGAGGGAGGCTGGGATGAAGGTGCTTTCCACTGTGTCCCCTGCATGTGTCCCTTATGCTCATGGATGAGCAGCAGATAAAAACATGCCACATGTGAGCCTGAAGGTGCTAAAGCAGAGCACAACATTCTTTGAAAATAAAATAAAATTAGTGTTCGAGCATAAGCGGAAAAAATTGGGGGGTTAATATATAACTTTCTAGGATTAACTTTTTATTTTCACCTGGATGTCTTGGATTTATATGGAGAGACCCTAAGGATCTGCTTGTAAAAAAAAATGCATGACATCTCACCTCTTATGAAGCCTCAGCTTCATGGGCTGGTTTCACTGCCTTGACCCTGTGCAGTTTCCTGCCTCCTGCTTACAGGTGTGTGATTCCCTTGCCACGGACATCCTCTCCCTCCTGCCTCTCAGGGTAGAACCAGTCACTCTCCTTCATTTCCTCCGCATACAGGGAAAGCTTTTTACCACCCCACCCCCACCCCCCCCACCCCCGCCCAGTCTGAAAAAATACAGGTCAACACTCGCAAATCTACATACCTTCATTCTTACCATTTAATTAGTTGCATGCAAAAAGTTAATAAAAGTAAAAAGCAGACCATAGCACAAAAGCATTTTACAAAATCTCAGGAAAATCGGGAAGATTCCAATCTCATGGAACTGGAAGTATGTTAAAACTAAGGCTTGTGATCAATAAAACAGTGGAGAGCTGCCCAGCCAGACTGCCAAGGACGTGAAGTGCTGCACCAAAGGCTGAGGAGGTAGACACTTCTGCTCAAGCCTAATGATTTTTGAGTTGTAGCTGTCTCCCTCTCACCTCCTTGTCTACCTGATGCGTCCCAACAATTAACATCGTTTTTCACCCCCATCTCCAGTCCTTCTCTTATATTTTCTGCCTCTTCTCCAAACAGAGCCTGTTTCCCTCATTCTGCTTCTCCTTCCATTGACTCTTCGGAACCTGCTTTGGGACACCAGCTAATAAATGCATTACAATGGCATGATGACTTCTAAGGTTCAACGCACTAGCCTCCTTGGGGTACAAGGAACCTTATGATAAAAGAATAAATCTCTAACTGTGGCATTTCTGATATTATCAAGCAGGAAGGAGATATGTTTTAAAAGAAAGTCATGCATTCTCAGTGACCCTGCGTGTACCTGATCACCAGCTGCTCTGCTTCGTATTATTATTCCCCAAGTGACCACCTGCAGTGAATCTTCTTTCCTAAGTAATTCCACGAATCAGATGCATTTCTGTCCTTTTCTGACATCTGATGACTAACAAGCTCTGAAAGAAATCTGTCCTCTAGCTCTAAAACACCAAAATGTCTAAAAGCAAATCTTTGCAGTCCCTTGAAATCCACCATGGTCATTTCTCTCTATTTATAAAAATACACATATAAAATTTTGCAGAAGTAAAATAAACAAAGTCATTTTTCCCTGATGGCATTAGTTGTGTTAATCTAATCTCATCTAAAACAATTTACCTGCAAGGCACAAGGAAAGAATTTGAAGGCAGCTGTGACTCAGGATCAGACAATGAGCACAAACATTTGTCTTTGGCATAAAGAAAGAGCCTAGGGGCAGGATGTGGTTGCAAAAGGAATATTTCCCCTTCAAGCCCTTAGGTTCATGAAGGGTTTGGTAGGGAAAGAGTTAGAAGCCATTTTTACTTGAGGGCCTACATGAAAGAATTCATGAACCTAAAGAGTTACCAAATGTAAAATAAAATGGCCACCTACATTGGACGTTGCCAGGGAGAGAGCGGGGGACCCCTTTCCAAGGAAGGCTTTTCCAGAAGATGAAAATTATTGATCTGCAGGGACTTTCCAAGAAAATGGAACATACCCTATAGCACTGCAGATAAGCTTTGTGATAACTAGCCAAAGCTTATCAGAATGGACAACGTACCACACCAATCAATGACTATCTGCTCCTCACTTTGAAGACCACCCCCCCCATGTAAAATAGAAACCTAACATCATTCAATCAGAACATTTCCTCACTTGCTTCAGCACTCCCCCTACATGGGCTTCCCCTTTCCACTCCCTTGGGGGAGCTCTCTTCTACTTACTGTGTGGGATGCTGCCTGATTCCTGAGTCATTCAATAAAACTGTGAGATCCTAAATTGCATGAAAAGATTTTCTTTGATCAAAAAAGCACTACAAGAGTGCATGGGTGGTTCAGTGGTAGAATGCTCGCTTTTCATGAGGGAGACCCAGGTTTGATTCTTGGACCATGCACACATACCCCAAAAAAGGCGCTATAAATTTGGGGGTCCTTAATTTTTGTTCTTAATGCAGTAAGATCAAGATTATGCACAATCCACAATGTAGAAAAGTTATAATTGAATGCTTTTTTGTTAGAAAAGTTGTTTACCATGACTAGTTATAATGAATAAAATATTTATTCCAAGAGGTTTTGTTTCACTAAGTGTCCAAATAGTGAATAAAGGGAGTTCCGGAACAAAAATACACACATGGAATAAATACTAGGTTTATAGTTTGAGCATTTGGGTAGATTGTGGTGTAACTTACTGAAATCTAAAGCAGGGAAGATGGGAAGAGGATGGGTTGGGGAGCAAGATAGAGAGGGGAATGAAGAATTTTGTTTGGGATGTGTTTATCTTGATCTGCCTATAGGAAACTCACAAAGACAGATCCAATGCACATTTTATTATATAAATTTGTAGAAATTTTGGCAAGAAATATAAAATATGAGTCAACGGGACATAAATAGCATTAAAGTCATGGGAGAAAGTATAAATAGAGACGTGGTCAAAGGCCAGGTGGTTCCTAGAGGCATATACACTAGCACAGAGCGAAGCATCAACAAACCCAATTTCGCTTGTCCGGAGCTTCCAGACTCTTTCAGATCAACGGTTCAAGGATTGGCTGGCATCGCCGGAACATTCAGAATGGATGATAAGAAAACATGCAGTGAAACGGTTATTCACCAATGTGGGATCCTGGAACAGCGCACAGGATGGTGCATCCCCACCAGCCCTGAGCCAAAAGGCAGCAATGACCGGACGTGCTTACCATGGCACAGGCACCTGTCACTGCAGAAGGAAGGACGTTGTGCTGGCCTGGACCCCTCAGGAGGCTGCAGGGGGATGCATTCATGGCCCTTGGACCGCCCTTCCCCACATTGTCTCCTACTGACCACACCCAAATGGAAACAGTGCCCAGTGGAAATCGTGTGCAAAGGAGCCTTGTGAGGCAGTCCTAGAAATCAGCCTCTGGGTGTCAAAATAAAATCACCACAGCCACAGGTTTATTGAAGGAGAAACTGCTGGAGCAGGGAGGTCTTAGACCCAGAAGTGTGAGTGAGAGTCGCAGTAGCAAACGGACCATTTCCACCTGGGAAGTTATAATGAGGGGTGGATATTTATGCTTCTTATTACATGGGAGTGTCTTATACAACAGGGAACAGCTGAACATCAACAATATGATATACTTATCCATATCCAATAGCCTATTTCTACTGGACTGAAATGCCCTCATTTCTACGTGTTGCTCAAACTGCAATTTTATAGGGTCTTAGAAAGTCCCGTCCCTGTGATCAATTTTTTTATCTTTTAGAATGCCCCTGTCCTTTCCAGGAAAAGTCTTGCTCACGCAGTGCCCAATGCATCAGCCATTCTAAAGGGCCCAAGGCAGGTGGAACAAGATAGAGGATCCGTCCCAAAGGGGCTGAGAGTGCCCAGTGTGCATTATTAATATAAATATTTACAGCTGACCTGAGTAGGTGGTTACATTCTACTTTCAGTCACCACTTCGCTAACTTTTATTTGTCATTCAAACTTCGCCCTTCTAATGACAACTTGGTGTAAGCCAGTCTGGTTCAGCATTGCCTGTCGTTATCTTTATCTATAAGTCAGTGTTCGAACCGTATGTTTAATACTGCATTAGTTCTCATTCTTTGCTTCGTAAAAAACGATTGGAAAATGGAAATAAAAGGACTAATACTATTGGCATGCAGCATCAATCTTGCAATTTTACAGTTGACACAAATATGGAAATCATTAGATGTGCCAGATTTCAAACAGTCAATGTGAGGGAAAAGAACAAAATTAAAGAACTTGGAATGCAAGAAAATAATGCCAAAATATGTATCTAAAAGGAAAGACGTAATTATGGATTTAGAATTTTGTGTTTTCAGCAAACAGATTTCCTTTCCCATATAATTAGGTTTTAATACATTTTTCAAGAAAATATTCTAGATGAAGTTCAATAGAAGTGTGTCCTTTCATTTTGAAGAAGTTTAATAAGTATGGGCTTGTCAAAGTTCTTTCTAGCTACCCCTTCCTCATGTGGGCAGATTAGTTAGACAGCTTTGTCCACTAAACTTTCTGTAGGGATGGAAAAGTTCCATATCAGTGCTGGCCAGTGTGGAAGCTCCGACCTGCATGTAGCTAGTGAACGCTTGAAATGCGACAACGGCAAATTTTTATTAATTTGAATTTAAATGACTGATGTCGTTGATGGTTACCACATTGGAAAGTGCAAGAATCTACACATTTTCGGAATTTATTCTACACGATTCCATTCTATACATATGAAGCCACACGTTTAGATAGTCAGATGAGACATAAAACTGAGGTCCTAATTACGGACACTGGCGGGTACTGCTCACCTTTACAGTTAAAACCACTCAGCAAATGGCTAAGCCGGGCGGGCCACGTTGGCTCAGTGGCAGAGTTCTCGCCTGCCCTGCCGGAGACCCGGGTTTGGTTCCCGGTGCCTGCCCGTGCAAAAAATAATAACAATAAATAAAAAATAATTATGACGAGCTCCGACTCAGGCCTGGGATGAATAACCAGGTACAGGCGGTCCCCGGGAAGCTGAGCAGCTGTCCCTTGGGGTGGAATCAGAAGTTCTGTAAGCAGTGCTGTGGGGCGGCACAGAGCCCTGACGGGAGGACACAATGGCGGGGCGCCGCTGGTGGGGGCCGAGGCTGATCGAGGGGGCCGGGGCCAGGCGGAGGCGCCCACGCGTGTCCGGGTTTGCAGGGTCCGCAGGTCGGCATCCGTCGGCGCGGCGCCCACCTGCGCGTCGGCGCGCGGGCAGCCCAGGCGCCCACCGGGAGCCTTCCTTCGCCTGGAAAGGACCAGCTTCCCACGGTCTGGATAAACGTGTGCTCTGGACTCCCTGAGGACTGCAGGAGCAGCGCTTGGGGTGGCGAACGCCATAAAATTCACTGCCCTGAGTTCTGCTCTCTGTTCCTGAGCTGGACGCTGGTGCAGTCATCCACACGGGACCTCCTGCGGGCCGGGACCCCACCCCCCCATGCCCCGCAGCTGCCGGCCCGGTCCTTAGAGATGAGTGGCGGGCAAGTGGGGAGCCACCCATGGCCGTGTCAGCCGGGGGCGCCTGTCCAGCTTGGGTTCTGTCACACTTCAGGCCTATCCATTACTCAGCCTGTGGCATTCAGAATCATCCCAGCTTGGCACTAAAGAACGTGAGGTTCTGCAAAATTAAGAAATTTGTTGAGAACACGTCACTAGTTAGTGGTGGAGCTAGGATTTGAACCCAGATATGACCTACTTTAAAGACTAGGCTCTATTTTTTTGCGTTTGAGACCTGAAGTACCCTGTACTGATTCTCATCAAGAGCTTTTGAGTAGGGCAGATCTGGGTTCAAGTTCTGAGTTCTCTGCTTTACTTGCTTGTCACCTTGGGTTAATTATTTAACCTCTGAGAAATGTGCTTTCTTCATTGGCAAAGTGGAGAAAACAATAGTAGCTCATTTATATACATTATATAATAAAATGTGCACATACTATGGTGTGATGCTAGATGCACAGAACTCAATAACAGTTAATATTATCGCTGCACTTGAAAAATTAATTTCACTGAAGTTGCATGTGGCTGTGAGCCCCAAAGGCCTCTACCCAGTCCCACTCTCTCAGATTCCTTGGAAACAATGTTTAAGATGAAAGCATAACTGGACATCTCATTAAAAAAATCTCTGACTGGGAGCAAAAAGCCAGTCTGATTTCAGTCTGGTATTTTTCTCAGTTCTTTTAAATCAGGCGTTTGCAAATTGTTTGGTTTTGCCTGCAAATGATCAAAGGGGATAAGCAGATGCCAACTTCTACCTGACCTTCTCCAGTGTGCCAGCCCCCGGACAGGCCCTCAGGAGACAGTGAACACTTCAGCCTGTCACCCCAAGCAGTCACTGGAGCCTCCGTGGCTGTCAGCGTCCAATTGAGCCATCTGATCTTACAAAGCCCTAGGACTGCTCCCACCTTTCAAATTCTTTCCCAAGAGAAAGCCAGGGGCGGGCGGAAAAGAAATCATGCTTTCAAGATTAGTCTTTTCAGTCCCTCTGCCCTGAGAGCCAACAATGCAGGCACGTAATTTTATTTGAAGTATTTGGCCCTCTGTTACTGTTCTGTCACATATCAGATGTTACCAATATTTTATATTGATTCTATTATTTTTTCCGCAGGAGTGCATCACAGCTAGCCAGGTACATGTGTGTAATGGTGAAAATTAATCTTGTTGACTATTATATTAAATTCTGGGGAATTACTGGCTATTATTCAGAAAGCCAAGATTTTTTTCTCATATGAAGGTTTTCTAAACTCAAGACAGATTTTTCATGGTTCACATGTCAGGCAGTTATGGGAAAGGATCAGATAGTCTGCAACGCTTTCAGACAAGCCTGCAAATGTTATGACTCATTGCAACTGAGGGGTCAGCGGATGTCGAAAGGGGCAGCAAAGGAAGGACACAATTGAAAACTCAAATTTCTCTTTTGCTGATTTCAAAATTACTGACTGGCTTATATAAGAAGTCCTATCAGCTACATAAGAAATATGAAGGTCTCAGATTAGCTTGTTGATCCAGAACAAAATAACGGTCCTCAACCTTCCTGGAGAAGCGGTTTAAATTGTGTGAGTTAAGATGGACAAAGATCTAGTTCACAGTTAACATTAAAAGTAGATTTTTGGGTGATGGTGTGAGGGGGTGGCAAGCGGGAAAGAGCTGTGGGGCCAGGGCCTTGGATGCATGGGATCAGGCGGGTCACCCTTTCCTTCCCCGCCCTGGGCTTCCATCATTTGGAGAGAGTCCCGTCTCTCTATACGTGGTAGGAAAATCTAGGCTTTTGCAGGTTTCAGGTTTGGGTGCCTCCCAGGTCCAACCCTTCCTGTGGAGCTACTATATAGTATTTATTAGTGGAAACTTTGTTATTGTCTACACAAAAATCAACCTCTCCATTTAAAACCAGTGTTTGTGTGGTTCCCATTCAACCGCCATATGATCCCATGAAACTTGAGACATAAAGAACATAGTGTCTCTAACAATGACAATGTGACTAATAGTAAAAAGAGATCATTACTTATAAAACATATAGTGGTCCAGGTAGGGGAGTAGGTTTTGTAGATTTGACATAAATGTAAATACAACTCAATCTGGTAAGTATTAAATTTACTGTTGAGTATGGCTCAACAGTACAAGGAAATATCATAAAGGCAGGCATAAAAAACCAAAGGCATCCGGCCAGATGGATTATCAACAGCTCCAAAACTTCCCTTAGGGCCACCAGGGCTTAAGTTTCAATTGTACTGAGTCAGCTTCTCCCACTCCCTCCCCCCTTCCTCACTGGTCTGGCTCCTGGGTGTCTTGGCTCTCCAATCACATGGCAATTGTCCTCTCCTTTCTCTTTCAGGTTCCTTGACTTTCAGTTCCTCAGTGTCTTTCTCTTTCTGTGTCTGAATTTCTTTTACTTGTAAAGGACTTCTGCAATCCAAATTAAGATCCAACCTCATTCAGTTGACCCATACCTTAATTAAAAATAACATCTTCAAGAGATCCTATTTAAAATGGGTTCACATCTATAGGAAAGTGGACCATGCACAAGGACATGTCTAAATCGGGCTACATAACTGGGGTGCATAATTCCATTTAGAGCTTTTTTTGTTGTTTTAGCAGTAAATAAATCTGTTGAAGTTGGTTTTCTTTTAGTGATTTCTGGACATTTTCTTCCTTTACACTTGACAAAAGGTGCTCCCACATGTTAATCTTCATAGTAATTTACTGATTCCCTGCTGTGTTATAGGTCCGTATCTCACAATGGGCCACTGACTGGATGGTCCATCACTCCTGGAGATAAAAGGGGGCCATGAGCATTTCTCGCTCCCTTATCTAATGGAATTGGTTGACCTACTTTATTAGTCTTAGGTTATCATACCCTATGGCTTATTAGAGACTGAGATGGAGATGTTGGAAACTAATAAATCTACCAGCTCTTTGCAGATGATCAAATGGAAAATGTATGGCTGCATTCCAAAAAATGTAAAGCAGTAGTTTTCATTTTGCCAGGTAATTTTGGGTTCACTCTGATTCAATTAAATTGCCTTCATTTTTATTAAAGGAAATTGCTTGAACTAGAATGAAGAGTATTTGTGCTGCTTTTCATAGAATAAATGATAATCCAACATTAGTATAGGTACGAACAATCTCTGGAATTAAATAAGAAGGAATATAGGATGCTTAAAATGAATAATTTGAATCCACATACTTTATTACTGTTTAACTTGTAATATAATATTAAGAGAAACAGAGTCTAGGTTAGCTTTTCTTGTCCCATGTGTTGTATTGAAAAGCAAACCACAAAATGAAAGAGCCTCGAATAAGAGTTTAGTAGTTTCAACCTTGTCCATGCCGACTGAGGACAAATGTACCAATCTTCCTAAACCAACCTAAAAATGTTCTGCTAAGCATAATATAAACTCATTGTTACCTGCATCTATTAATTACCATGAAAGAGTTCTTGGAAGGTTACCCTTCAAACATAGAATGGCTTTGGGAGATTATCAACGAAAGCAATGAGCCACTTTTGATTAATGATTTGTTAAATGATCTTTTTTTTTTTCAGAAAACTTGTAAGTAGTCAAAAAAGAAGATAACCGGAGCTGAATTAAGGAATAAGATGGTGTGAAAAATGGGGTGTGTGCGTATGCACGTGTGTGTGTAAGAGTTAATGTGCAAAATAAAATGCTTTGCAAGCGTATTTTTATGTATTTACCAACAACTTTAGTCTAGTGCATTACATTTTCCAAAGTGCATTAAAATACGCTATATTATATAATTATTAAATTATGATAATATAATATATATATTATTTAGTCCTCACAACAGTACCTGGGAAATGGTGGAATAGCTATTGCTATATCCATATTACAGAAGAGGAAACTGAAACTCAGAGTGATTACATTTTTAAGGCTGCCCAGCTACAGTGTAGTGACAAAATCCAGGTCTCCTGTTTTGCAGGCCAGTCCTTTTCCATACCACAGCTCTGCCTCCTCCAAAAGGACTATTAGTTGTGAGAAACACAACTGTGGGAACAGATTTTTCTAAATGAGACTGGAGTATGGCTGTACATCTTTTAGATTTCAGACAGGGAAACCTTCATTTAGTATATCTCGATGGATTTGTGTAGCCACCTCTAAACTATTCATGCCCATAGACAAATGAAAACATAAGAATAAAGAACAATACAGGCACTGGGAAAACACCTTATTTTAGAACACCTGAATGCCACCACCTTTCCCAAATCTAGCCATTTCCCAAAAATGACAATAATTAAGATGGACTAATTTGAGTTTTTTCTCCTTTTACTTTTGCTACTCAACCTTCCTTAGAGCAATGACATGTCTAAAAGGCAGGTGATGGGAAAGAGGAGAAAAAAGGGACATGGAGAAAATGATCAAATCCCAGCTCCATGGAACTTCTCCCTTATATTATGAGTCTTCTCCCTTATATTATGCTTTTGCCTTTTCCAGAATTTCATATAAATAGCATGGAATGAAATGTAGTCTTTTGCATTTGACTTCTTTTTGCTTAGCATAATGTTCTTGAAACATATCTATATTTTGGATCCTTTTTATTGCTCTATTTTTTAATTTCATAATGTGTTTTACCACAATTTGTTTATCCATTCACTAGTTGATAGACATTTGAATTATTTCCAATTTTTTGTGCAGTATGAATAATGCTATTATGAATACTTAGATGCAAATCTTTGAATATATGTATGTTTTCATTTTTTTTTTATTAATTAAAAAAAGAATTAACAAAACAATTAGAAATCATTCCAATCTACATGTACAATCAGTAATTCTTAATAACATCACATAGTTGCATATTCATCATTTCTTAGTACATTTGCATCGATTTAGAAAAAGAAATAAAAAGACAACAGAATAAGAATTAAAACAATAATAGAAAGAAAAAAAAAAACAAAAAAAACAAAAACAAAAAACCTATACCTCACATGCAGCTTCATTCAGTGTTTTAACATAATTGCATTACAATTGGGTAGTATTGTGCTGTCCATTTCTGAGTTTTTATATCCAGTCCCGTTGTACAGTCTGTATCCCTTCATCTCCAATTATCCCTTCTCTTTTTTTTTTTTTTTTAATTAACGGAAAAAAAGAAATTAACCCAACATTTAGAGATCATACCATTCTGCATATGCAATCATTAATTCTTAACATCATCACATAGATGCATGATCATCATTTCTTAGTACATTTGCATTGGTTTAGAAGAACTAGCAACATAACCGAAAAAGATATAGAATGTTAATATAGAGAAAAAAATAAAAGTAATAATAGTAAAATCAAAACAAAACAAAACAAAACAAAACAAAAACCTATACCTCAGATGCAGCTTCATTCAGTGTTTTAACATGATTACTTTACAATTAGGTATTATTGTGCTGTCCATTTTTGAGTTTTTGTATCTAGTCCTGTTGCACAGTCTGTATCCCTTCAGCTTCAATTACCCATTGTCTTACCCTGTTTCTAACTCCTGCTGAACTCTGTTACCAATGACATATTTCAAGTTTATTCTCGAATGTCCGTTCACATCAGTGGGACCATACAGTATTTGTCCTTTAGTTTTTGGCTGGATTCACTCAGCATAATATTCTCTAGGTCCATCCATGTTATTACATGGTTCATAAGTTTATCTTGTCTTAAAGCTGCATAATATTCCATCGTATGTATATACCACAGTTTGTTTAGCCACTCTTCTGTTGATGGAGATTTTGGCTGTTTCCATCTCTTTGCAATTGTAAATAATGCTGCTATAAACATTGGTGTGCAAATGTCCGTTTGTGTCTTTGCCCTTAAGTCCTTTGAGTAGATACCTAGCAATGGTATTGCTGGGTCGTATGGCAATTCTATATTCAGCTTTTTGAGGAACCGCCAAACTGCCTTCCACAGTGGTTGCACCCTTTGACATTCCCACCAACAGTGGATAAGTGTGCCTCTTTCTCCGCATCCTCTCCAGCACTTGTCATTTTCTGTTTTGTTGATAATGGCCATTCTGGTGGGTGTGAGATGATATCTCATTGTGGTTTTGATTTGCATTTCTCTAATGGCCAGGGACATTGAGCAACTCTTCATGTGCCTTTTGGCCATTTGTATTTCCTCTTCTGATAGGTGTCTGTTCAAGTCTTTTTCCCATTTTGTAATTGGGTTGGCTGTCTTTTTGTTGTTGTTGAATTGAACAATCTCTTTATAAATTCTGGATACTAGACCTTTATCTGATATATCATTTCCAAATATTGTCTGCCATTGTGAAGGCTGTCTTTCTACTTTCTTGATGAAGTTCTTTGATGCACAAAAGTGTTTAATTTTGAGGAGTTCCCATTTATTTATTTCCTTCTTCAGTGCTCTTGCTTTAGGTTTAAGGTCCATAAAACCGCCTCCAGTTGTAAGATCCATAAGATATCTCCCTACATTTTCCTCTAACTGTTTTATGGTCTTAGACCTAATGTTTAGATCTTTGATCCATTTTGAGTTAACTTTTGTATAGGGTGTGAGAGATGGGTCTTCTTTCATTCTTTTGCATATGGATATCCAGTTCTCTAGGCACCATTTATTGAAGAGACTGCTCTGTCCCAGGTGAGTTGGCTTGACTGCCTTATCAAAGATCAAATGTCCATAGATGAGAGGGTCTATATCTGAGCACTCTATTCGATTCCATTGGTCGATATATCTATCTTTATGCCAATACCATGCTGTTTTGACCACTGTGGCTTCATAATATGCCTTAAAGTCAGGCAGCGCGAGACCTCCAGCTTCGTTTTTTTTCCTCAAGATGTTTTTAGCAATTCGGGGCACCCTGCCCTTCCAGATAAATTTGCTTATTGGTTTTTCTATTTCTGAAAAATAAGTTGTTGGGATTTTGATTGGTATTGCATTGAATCTGTAAATCAATTTAGGTAGGATTGACATCTTAACTATATTTAGTCTTCCAATCCATGAACACGGTATGCCCTTCCATCTATTTAGGTCTTCTGTGATTTCTTTTAGCAGTTTTTTGTAGTTTTCTTTATATAGGTTTTTTGTCTCTTTAGTTAAATTTATTCCTAGGTATTTTATTCTTTTAGTTGCAATTGTAAATGGGATTTGTTTCTTGATTTCCCCCTCAGCTTGTTCATTACTAATGTATAGAAATGCTACAGATTTTTGAATGTTGATCTTGTAACCTGCTACTTTGCTGTACTCATTTATTAGCTCTAGTAGTTTTGTTGTGGATTTTTCCGGGTTTTCGACATATAGTATCATATCGTCTGCAAACAGTGATAGTTTTACTTCTTCCTTTCCAATTTTGATGCCTTGTATTTCTTTTTCTTGTCTAATTGCTCTGGCTAGAACCTCCAACACAATGTTGAATAATAGTGGTGATAGTGGACATCCTTGTCTTGTTCCTGATCTTAGGGGGAAAGTTTTCAATTTTTCCCCATTGAGGATGATATTAGCTGTGGGTTTTTCATATATTCCCTCTATCATTTTAAGGAAGTTCCCTTGTATTCCTATCTTTTGAAGTGTTTTCAACAGGAAAGGATGTTGAATCTTGTCAAATGCCTTCTCTGCATCAATTGAGATGATCATGTGATTTTTCTGCTTTGATTTGTTGATATGGTGTATTACATTAATTGATTTTCTTATGTTGAACCATCCTTGCATACCTGGGATGAATCCTACTTGGTCATGATGTATAATTCTTTTAATGTGTTGTTGGATACGATTTGCTAGAATTTTATTGAGGATTTTTGCATCTGTATTCATTAGAGAGATTGGTCTGTAGTTTTCTTTTTTTGTAATATCTTTGCCTGGTTTTGGTATGAGGGTGATGTTGGCTTCATAGAATGAATTAGGTAGTTTTCCCTCCACTTCGATTTTTTTGAAGAGTTTGAAGAGAATTGGTACTAATTCTTTCTGGAATGTTTGGTAGAATTCACATGTGAAGCCATCTGGTCCTGGACTTTTCTTTTTAGGAAGCTTTTGAATGACTAATTCAATTTCTTTACTTGTAATTGGTTTGTTGAGGTCATCTATGTCTTCTTGAGTCAAAGTTGGTTGTTCATGTCTTTCCAGGAACCCGTCCATTTCCCCTAAATTGTTGTATTTATTAGCGTAAAGTTGTTCATAGTATCCTGTTATTACCTCCTTTATTTCTGTGAGGTCAGTAGTTATGTCTCCTCTTCCATTTCTGATCTTATTTATTTGCATCCTCTCTCTTCTTCTTTTTGTCAATTTGCTAAGGGCCCATCAATCTTATTGATTTTCTCATAGAACCAACTTCTGGCCTTATTGATTTTCTCTATTGTTTTCATGTTTTCAATTTCATTTATTTGTGCTCTAATCTTTGTTATTTCTTTCCTTTTGCTTGCTTTGGGGTTAGCTTGCTGTTCTTTCTCCAGTTCTTCCAAATGGATAGTTAATTCCTGAATTTTTGCCTTTTCTTCTTTTCTGATATAGGCATTTAGAGCAATAAATTTCCCTCTTAGCACTGCCTTTGCTGCGTCCCATAAGTTTTGATATGTTGTGTTTTCATTTTCATTCGCCTCGAGGTATTTGCTAATTTCTCTTGCAATTTCTTCTTTGACCCAGTCATTGTTTAGGAGTGTGTTGTTGAGCCTCCACGTATTTGTGAATTTTCTGGCACTCTGCCTATTATTGATTTCCAACATCATTCCTTTATGGTCCGAGAAAGTGTTGTGTAAGATTTCAATCTTTTTAAATTTGTTAAGACTTGCTTTGTGACCCAGCATATGGTCTATCTTTGAGAATGATCCATGAGCACTTGAAAAAAAGGTGTATCCTGCTGTTGTGGGATGTAATGTCCTATAAATGTCTGTTAAGTCTAGCTCATTTATAGTAATATTCAGATTCTCTATTTCTTTGTTGATCGTCTGTCTAGATGTTCTGTCCCTTGATGAGAGTGGTGAGTTGAAGTCTCCAACTATTATGGTATATGAGTCTATTTCCCTTTTCAGTGTTTGCAGTATATTCCTCACGTATTTTGGGGCATTCTGATTCGGTGCGTAAATATTTATGATTGTTATGTCTTCTTGTTTAATTGTTCCTTTTATTAGTATATAGTGTCCTTCTTTGTCTCTTTTAACTGTTTTACATTTGAAGTCTAATTTGTTGGATATTAGTATAGCCACTCCTGCTCTTTTCTGGTTGTTATTTGCATGAAATATCTTTTCCCAACCTTTCACTTTCAACCTATGTTTATCTTTGGGTCTAAGATGTGTTTCCTGTAGACAGCATATAGAAGGATCCTGTTTTTTAATCCATTCTGCCAATCTATGTCTTTTGATTGGGGAATTCAGTCCATTGACATTTAGTGTTATTATTGTTTGGATAATATTTTCCTCTAACATTTTGCCTTTTGTATTATATATATCATATCTGATTTTCCTTCTTTCTACACTCCATATCTCTCTCTTCTGTCTTTTTGTATCTGACTCTAGTGCTCCCTTTAGTATTTCTTGCAGAGCTGGTCTCTTGGTCACAAATTCTTTCAGTGACTTTTTGTCTGAGAATGTTTTAATTTCTCCCTCATTTTTGAAGGATAATTTTGCTGGATATAGGAGTCTTGGTTGGCAGTTTTTCTCCTTTAGTATTTTAAATATATCATCCCACTGTCTTCTAGCTTCCATGGTTTCTGCTGAGAAATCTACACAAAGTCTTATTGGGTTTCCCTTGTATGTAATGGATTGTTTTTCTCTTGCTGCTTTCAAGATCTTCTCTTTCTCTTTGACCTCTGACATTCTAACTAGTAAGTGTCTTGGGGAACGCCTATTTGGGTCTAATCTCTTTGGGGTGCGCTGCGCTTCTTGGATCTGTAATTTTAGGTCTTTCATAAGAGTTGGGAAATTTTCAGTGAAAATTTCTTCCATTAGTTTTTCTCCTCCTTTTCCCTTCTCTTCTCCTTCTGGGACACCCACAACACGTATATTTGTGCGGTTCATATTGTCCTTGAGTTCCCTGATACCCTGTTCAAATTTTTCCATTCTTTTCCCGATAGTTTCTGTTTCTTTTTGGAATTCAGATGTTCCATCCTCCAAATCACTAATTCTATCTTCTGTCTCTTTAAATCTATCATTGTAGCTATCCATTATTTTTTCTATGTTTGCTACTTTATCCTTCACTTCCATAAGTTCTGCGATTTGTTTTTTCAGTTTTTCTATTTCTTCTTTATGTTCAGCCCATGTCCTCTTCATGTCCTCCCTCAATTTATCGATTTCATTTTTGAAGAGGTTTTCCATTTCTGTTCGTATATTCAGCATTAGTTGTCTCAGCTCTTGTGTCTCATTTGAGCTATTGGTTTGTTCCTTTGACTGAGCCATATTCTCAATCTTTTGAGCGTGGACAGTTGTCTTCTGCTGCTGGCGTCTGGGCATTTATTCAGATTTCTCTTGGTGTTGGACCCAGCAAGGTTGTAATATTTTTCTGTGAAATCTCTGGGTTCTGTTTTTCTTATCCTGCCCAGTAGGTGGCGCTCGTGGCACACGTTTGTCTGCGGGTCCCACCAGTAAAAGGTGCTGTGGGACCTTAAACTTTGGAAAACTCTCGCCATCCTGGGGGTTCGCTAGCCGAAGCGGCTTAAGCTGGCCCTCGGTCCGAATGCAGGGAGGGTTGCTGGTCGCCGCAGCCAGGGAAAGAGCCCGTCCGAATTTCCTAGTCGGCCCTGGGCAACAAGCGTGGCGGGAGGGCGCCAGCGGCAGCGGCCCGCCCGAGAGAGTGCACGTTCCCCGGGAGTCACGGGTTTGGAAGGGGCCTCCCCCACCCGTCACCGTTCTCTGCGGCCTGGGGGTTTCCGATCCAATTCTCTCAGTTGGTCCGGGGGCTGCGCGTGGTGTGGGCGCCAGTCGCCTTGGTTTCAGGGGACCGCCTCTCCAATTCTCCCAGCCGGCCCGGGAAGGGGGATGGGAGTAACTCCGGCTGCTTCCCGCCCCGCCCGGTAAGGCCCGCGCGCCTCGGCGATCTCACCCGAGCTGCTTCTCTCAGCCAGCCAGCCGTTCCAGGATGGGGTACGCTGTCTTTTTTATCTCTGTTGTGGCTTTGGGCACTTTCTGTATCGTTTCTACTCCCCTAGTAGGTGTCCTGGAGAAGAAACTAAGATCCGCGCGTCTTACTAAGCCGCCATCTTCCAGTGTATGTTTTCATTTATCTTGTGTACATACCTAGGAGTGGGACAACTAGATCAAATGGTAATTTTATATTTACTTTGAAAAGATACTGTCATAGTATATTCCAAAGTGGATGTAGCATTTTGCTTTCTTACTAGTGATGTATGAGAGCTCTGGTTCTTTCACATCCTTGCAAACACTTTGTATTTTCAGCCTTTATACTTATATTTAGCCATTCTAGTGGATGTGGTGATATCCACCGAGGTTTTAATTTGCGTTTCCTCCTTTCAAATGATGCTGAGTGTCTTTTCAAATGCTTATCAGTGATTTGTATGTCTTCTTTTGTGAAGTGTCTATTCAAACATTTAAACCATTTTTTCTTGAGTTGTCTTCTTATTACTGAGTTGCAAGAGAATTTTAAAATAAATATTCTGGAATAAGCTCCTTTTCAGATATAGTTTGCAAATGCATTGTCTCATTACATAGTTTTCACTTTTTTTTCTCAACTGTGTCTGTGAAGAGCTTCTAATTTTGCTTTTATATAAGGTTTATTTTGGTGAAAAACACTTTACAATTTTTTTCTTGTATGAGTCGTGCTTCCTTGTTCTGTTAAAGAAATCCTTGCATAACCAAAGCACCAAAATATTCTGTTTTCTTCCAGAAATGGAAGAGATTTTGGCACTTTCATTTAGGCCACTGATCCATTTCAACTTAATTTTTATTTATGGTGGGAAACCAAGACTGAAGACTACTGCATTCCCATGCAGCTACCCAGCTGCTCAGCACTATCTGTGGAAAAGACTAGCTTTCCCCCCATTTAGTTAGCTATGCACCTTTGCAAAGTTAGTTGTTGGTCTGTTTTGGGTTTCTAGTTTGTTCCATTGACTTAGAGTTCTGTGTCTATGCTAATATCATGGTGTTTTGATCATCTGATTCCCTAGTAAGTCCTATAGTCAGGTAATACATGTCCTCTAGCCATGTGTTTCCCACTCTCCCTCTCCCACCCGCAAGATTATTTGGATATTCGAAAACTTTCTTTTTCTAAATAACTTACACAATCACCTTGTCAATTTCTCAAAGAAAGAATTTTAAGGTTCTGCATGGTATTGCACTGAATCTATAACTCAGTTTGGGGAGAATTGCATCCTAGCGGAATTGAGTCTTCAAGTCCATGAACATGGTATATCTCTCCATTAATGTAGGTACTTTTAAGACCCCTTTGCATTGCTTTGCAGTTTTCATTATGTGGGTAGTGCATAATGAATTATTATTAAATTTATTTCCACATTATTTTATTTTAATGTTATTGTAAATGGAATTTTTCAATATTTTCATTTAAATACAATTGGTTTTTATTTACTGATCTGGTTATCCTGCTACCTTGCTAAATTTACTTCTTAGTTTTTGCCATAATCACTAAAATACTATAACTTGATGGTTTATCTGTTTAATTTTTATGTGGATTACACTATACTCTCATCCAGAATAACTTTTATAAACTGATACGTGATTCAAATCTGCTTCACATCTAAGTGACTTAAACATTCCTCATCTTGGTAGTATAATGAATGCAGCCTCTTCACTGGTCTTCAAGAGCAGGATATTTGGCTTTTAAAATCAAAGATTCTTTTACTGCACTATTTCTCACTGCCTGAGACCCCTTACTGTTTGAACCAGTGACACACATTGCTTCAGAGAGAGGCAGGTACTGCCAGACGAACAAGGTTCAAAGTGGGCTTTTTGTATTTTTTAAGGCTATAGTAACAGATGTTCCACACTACAAGTCTGTAGCAAAGTATAAAAGTAAAAAATGCTTTTGTATTGCAAAAGCTAGAGTTTACTGGGACAGAATATTATTTTCGAAGAATTCTAAAATCATAGACTTCAAAGGAAAAGATACAGAAATCGAACCTGGGTCTTCGGCATGGCAGGCGAGAACTCTGCCTGCTGAGCCACGGTGGCCCACGCTATATTTCTTCTGACAGAAGTATTTGGTGCTGAATGGTTGGTTAGCTGGTGTGCTGGTTTGAAGTTATTATGTGCCCTAGAAATGCCATATCCTTTAAACCTCGTGCAACATTACTAGGTGGAAGCTTTTTGATTGTTTCCATGGAGAGGTGACTCACTCAGTTGTGAGTGGTAAACTTTGACTGGATGGTTTCCATGGAGATGCATCTCTACCCAGTCAAGGTGGGGTTGGTTAATGGAGCCTTTAAAGAGGGAATCATTTTGAAAAAAAGCTTTAGAATCACCAAAGCCAATAGAGAGAGAGAGAGAGAGAGAGAGAGAGAGACTTAATCATTAAATGCCAATTCAAAATGATGACCTGATGGGTTAGGGTAGACTGTTAAATGTGCATATTTCTAAAAACAGTAGATATTATTTTAAACTTTATGGTAATGTAGACTGCAGCCAAATCCCTCCTGAAGGGTGAAGCACTGCTTATCCAGCTGCTCAGAACATCACCTGTTGACCCCCTCAATTTCATTGCCCCCTGGGAATTATCCCCAGTCACAGGGAACACCCTGCCCAAGGGTACCCTCCACTCCACCCACCCACCAAGGTGAGACCCTGGACCAGTATGCAAATGGCTGACATTGTTCCTAGTTTGGGACAACTTTCAAGGGTCATTCCAGCTCCAGAACTTCCCATAGGGCCATTGAGGCATTGGTTGCAACTGTACCATGAGGCAGCTTTTTCCCCTGCCTTCCCCCTTCCCTATAGGGACGGCTTCTGGGAACACTCCTTAGAACAGCCTGCACCACCCCCCCTCTTCTCTGAGTCTCTGCCCAAGAGGCCAGGTCTAGGGAGCTGGTTCCAGTCGTGGACCTAGAAAGCAAACTCTAAGCTGGGATTCTGGAGATGGCTCACTTGCAGGCAGGTCAGCAAGGAAGCCACCCACTCTGGTCATTGGTGTAATCTGCAGAGCCCCTGGCAAGCTGCAAGGGCACAGTTGTTAAGGTTTTCCCTGATGTTGAAATGGAAGGAACACCAATGAAGGGGGCTTTCTGCCCTTGAGAGGAGAAAGGGTGGCGGCAACTGAAGAACGAGGGAATCGAATGGATGTGTGTGGGGAGAAAATAATCAGACAGGGGTATTAAGAAGGTATGTCAGGTAAACCAGGAAAAACCCCAGGTCCTCAGTAATATTTAATCAAGTCCTGATCTCTAAAAAGCAGAAGGGGTGAAGCGCCAAGCTCTGGCCGCATCCTAAGGTAGCAGGGCACCAGAGGGGGTGGAACTCTGACCTGGCAGGCCCCCTTCTTCACAGTCAGGGCCTCAGAAACGAAGGGAGGGGTGGTGGAACTAGAAGGGGCTATCCAGTGAATGTAGGTAAGTGTTTTGAATTCCCAGATTCCCTTGAGTCCCTGGGCCCACTGCCTCCCAGTGTGAGGATACGCAGAGGCTTCCAATGGGGCAGGTTCCCCAGGAGATGTACGTGCCCCCTCAGTATTGACCTCTACCTTCTCTTTTGACACCAGACCAATAACACAGTCAAGTCCCAGAAGGACAGTCAGGGATGTGACATTCTGCAAAGGAAAGAGAGGGCTGGAGTGCCAAGGGAGCCATGTGGCTTGCTGGCAAGAGAGAATAAGTGGGACCTGTTGTGGGGGAAGCTTTAAAGGGGGGGATGGCAATGGCCAGACAAACACCTGGTAGGGTTGTCGGACAGAGGCCTGAATTCACATTGATACCCCAAGACCCTGAGCCCATGATGAGCCGCCTAGAGAAAAGGGGTATGAGGGGGTCTCAGGTCTGGCTCACAGTGAGCTTGTGGGGGCCACAGGCCTGCCCATGGCCATTTACCTGGCCACAAATAAGCAGTTAGAGTGCATTCTTCTCAGCAGGGATCAACATGCGCTCTGCGTTCAATCTTCCTCTCCTTCGACCGGGGCTCTCGCTGGCACCACGGAGGATTTATAGTGCCCTGACACACTTCCAATAGTGCCCCATGCTGAGAAGTCAAGCTTACTTATTTCTACACGAGGTTCAGGTTGCTGATGAGAACTGCCTTGCTATTTTCAGTCTAAAAATGGAAAGTAAATCATTTCTTGTATCTAACCCACTCCCTAAAAAAGAACAAACAATACTAAATTTTGTAAGAAAAGTATGACAGATTGGAACAGATGAGAAATTTCCTTAAGATTGCTCAGTTTGGTAACCAGTGAATAAAATTTATCAAGAGGAGTTTTGGAACACCTTGTAACAAACTTCTACAAAATAAAAGTAGAAAAATGTTCCTTTATTTTAAAATGTGATCTTAAATAGCTATGGATACATTTTTTTATCTCTACATAATAAATGAAGCCCTCACCTGGCTCATTCAGAACCAGAAGCTAAAAGCTCATTCAGAACCAGAAGCTAAAAGCTCAATCTTAGTGCACTTGGACATATTTAAAACTCTTCAAAATATTTCGAGCTGAGAGACATACTGATGATGAATAGCATTGAAGCATAGGTCCTAGATTATCTGAGATTGTCTCTAACATCACACATTGTTTAAACCATTTACAACAGAAGAGCTGTGTGAAGCAAACAAAAGGGAAATTTTAAACATTGATTACACAATACTACTTTTGTTCACTCAAAATAAATATGTAAATAATAACAAAACATCACTTTCGCTAAACATTACATTTTTCCTTATTCAAAAATATTTCAAAATTTGGGAGGTCAGGATTGTCATGGTCAGGTTCCTGCATCAACTTGGCCAGGTGGTGGTGCCTGTTTGTCTGTTTGGGCAAGTGCTGGCCTGTCTGTTGCAATGAGGACATTTCATAGAATTAGATCATGATCAGGTCAGCTGCATCCACAGCTGATTCCATTTGTAATCAGCCAAGGGGAGTGTCTTCTGCAATGAATGGTGCTCAATCTAATCACTGGAAGCCTTTTAAGGAGGATTCAGAAGAGACAGGCTCTCTTCCTGCTTCGGCCATCGAGCCTCTCCTGCGGAGTTTGTCCAGACCCTCCATCGGAATCATCGGCTTCACAGCCTTCCCTGCAGATTTTGGACTCTACACTCCCATGGTTATGTGAGATACTTTTATAAATTTTATATTTACAAATATTTCTTGTTGATTCTGTTTCTCTAAAGAACCCTAACTAACTAATACAAGGATTAAAATGATTCTTCTGCTAACAACAAGACAGAAAATGGAAGCAACTTACCATTATGCCTGATAGATTTTATCTATTTGATCATTAATAAATTTGCTTCTCTCTACTTTTAGCAGGTTGCCCATTTCACCACCTTAACCACAATTTTTTTCCAACAGTCATTCTAGGCATATATGTCAATTTTCTTTACATGACCTCTTAACAACACCAAGAAAAGTCAATTCACTGCATAAATATTTTTAAAAATAAAAGAATTTCCAAATTAAGAAAGTCTGAACACTTTATAATTAAAACTAACTAATTAACTGCAGTCATTTTAGGATACTATTTATTATTAAAGCTTTTTTCTAATGTTAACAACCAACTGTGATAACTTGAAAATGCCTTTGTTCAGTCTTAAGAGGAGTTAATTTTCCTTTACTAAAAATCCATACTCAATAAATTACTGATGTTTTCCCCCTTTTATGAGCTTATCACATGAAATGTCATATCGATACATTGTGATTGCAGGATATCAGGAAGGTGGATGATTAAGCAATGCACATCTTTCCCTGCACTTGAATTAATGCACACAATTGTCATTAGAAACTTTTTTCTTTAGAGGAGTTCTGTTTTCAGCTGGGGGCCAGGATTAGCGGAAACAGTCTCTACCTGAAGCAGCTAAAAGACTTGACAACAACATGAAACAATGGATTATATGCATAAACATCAGGAAACATAGGAGAGTAAGCCTTGAGAGAGAGGGAACAAATGAAGTGAGCCTGTAATTGCCACAACTTACTACCCAGAATGGAACCCCTCTCTTCCTTTGGGTCAACTGGGTGTTGTTGGATGTGTTATACCATGAGAATGAGGCAATATTCCAGGGATTACTGAAAAAAACAGCCACATAAGGGGGTAGAATTCTGGACAGCCTCACTGAGCAGAGCTGCCTGAACAGCCTCACCTCCTCCCTCTCGGCTACCACTTCAGAAACAAATAAACTTCTATCTTGTGTAAGCCACTGTTAATTAAATATGGTCCTTATTAAAAGAGCTAACCCTACATTCTAATGACTATACCAATCCAGAGAAAGTTCTTGGCTGCTTTCTATCACTAACTTTTATCATTGGGAAAACTGAAGTGCCAAGATTCCATAGTATAACTGGATAGAATAGCATCCAGATTTAGCTTTTAAAACAAAATCAGGGCCCTCCTCCTTAAAATATTTGGCTATACATAAAGTAAATCTAAAATTCCTACCTTGGCTTAAAGGGAAAGTACAAGACTTGGCCCCCGTTTGCCTCTCCAATAGCATCTCCTGCCCCTCTATCCAGAGACACACCGGTCTTCGTTCACCTCCTCAAGCACACAAAACTTCCTCTAGTCTTCAAACTCTTGCATAGGTTGATTCCTCTATCCAGAACACATTCTTTTAGCATGCTTCAAATTATGTGTCTGGCTCACTTCCATCCTTCAAGCCTCATTGTTGAAGGTCCTCAGAGAGCTTTCCTGACAATACTCTATTTGTTGGCTCCTCCCCACTACCCAAGGAATTTCTTGTACTAGTTGGCCCATAATTTGTACGTATTTGCATATATGTTTATATACCTAATATCTCATTAGACTTAAGCTCCATGAAGACAAAGACAATGTTTTCTTCATTTGTCACTCACCATTGTACACTCAGTACAAACAAAAGCTCCTAAGAAGATATACAAATGACCCAGAAAGCATATGAAAAGTTGCACAACATCATTAGCCATTAGGGAAATGCAAATCAAAACCATAATGAGATACTATTCCACAGCCACTAGAAAGGCTAATATTTAAAAAAAAAATGAGAAATTGCAAGTGTTGGAAAGGATGTGGAGAAATAAGAATACTCATTCATCACTCATTGGAATGCAAAATATTGCAGCTGCTGTGGAAGATTTTTGCAGTTCCTCAGAAAGTTAAATACAGAATTACCTTATGTCTTGGTGTTCTAGTTTGCTAGCTGCTGGAATGCAATATACCAGAAACAGAATGGCTTTTAAAAAGGGGAATTTAGTTAGTTGGCAGTTTGCAGTTCTAAGGCAAGAAAATGTCCAAACTAAAGCAAGTCTATAGAAATGTCCAATTTAAGGCATCCAGGGAAAGATACCTTGGTTCGAGAAAGCTGATGAAGTTCAGGGTTTCTTTCTCAAGTGAGAAGGCACATAGTGAACACAGTCACAGTTTTTCTCTCATCTGGAAAGGCACATGGTGAACATGGTCAGGGTTTCTCTCTCATCTGGAAGGGTACATGGCAAGCACAGCATCATTTGCTAGCTTCTTCTCCTGGCTTCTTGTTTCATGAAGCTCCCCGGGAGGCATTTTCCTTCTTCATTTCCAAAGGTCTTTGGCTGGTAGACTCTGCTTCTCATGACTACGCCATTCTGCTCTGTTCTCTCTGAATCTCTCATTCTCCAAAATGTTTCCTCTTTTATAGGACTTCAGAAACTAATCAAGACCCACCCAAATGGATGGGGACATGCCTCTACCTAATCCAGTTTAACAACCACTCTTGATGAAATCACATCGCCAGGGAGATGATCTAATTACAGTTTCAAACATACAATACTGAATAGGGATTAGAAGAAAGAGCTACCTTTACAAAATGGAATTAGGATTAAAACATGGCTTTTCTAGGGGACATACATCAGTTCAAACCAGGACACTTGGCAATCCCACTTCTAGGTATATACCCTAAAGAATTGGAAGCAGAGACCCAAACATAAATTTACACACCAATGTTCATAGCAATATTATTCACAATTGCCAAAAGATGGAACCAGCTCAAGTGTCCATCACCTGATGAATAGATAGAAAAAATGTGGTATATAGACACACAGTGAAGTATTATTTAGTTGTAAAAAGAAATAAAGTCCTGATACATGTGACAGCATGGACGAGCCTTGAAGATGAACCTTGTGAATGAAATAAGCCAGACACTAAAGGACAGATATTGTATGATTTCACTGGTACTAAATAACTAGAATAACCAAACTCATAGAATTAGAATCTAGACTATCAGCTACCAGTGGCAGGATAGGGGTAGGAAATAGAGAAATAAGGCTAAAATGTGCCAAGTTTATATCGAGACAATGGAAAAGTTTTGGCAATGGATGGTTGTAATGGTAGGAAAATATTGCAAACATAACTAACAGCATTGATTTAGATATTTGAATGTGGTTAAAAGGGAAGATCTTAGGGAGCATATATAGTATTATAATAATTTTTTAAAAATCCATGGAACTGTACATGCAAACAATGACCCCTCAGTTAACCATATGCTATAGTTAATTGCATACTTATAAAAATTTTCTTTCATCAATTGTAACAAATGTACAACACCAATGCAATCTGTTAATAATAGGGTGGTGTGTAGGAATCCTTTATTTTGTGCGTGGTTGTTCTGTAAACTCACCAAAAAGAGAGAGAAAGAGAAGAGATTGGATTGAAATATTTAAAGTATGAAAGAAAATACCTACCACCCTCAATTTCTGTATACAGCAAAATTACCTTTCAAAAGTGAGAGGGGATGACATCAGCATGGCGATGTAAAAAGCTCCTGAAAACCTCTCTCCAGAGATTCAGTGACAAAAGAACAATTCTCACTTGTTCAGAACTTTGGAGGAAGGTATAGACTGGTGAAGGATCACACAAATACTGAATTGATGAAAAAGAAAAATAGCAGGTAGGAAACTTCCATCCCAGACCAGCTGGTCCTCTTCCCGCCCCTTCACCTGGTCCTACCAACTCAGGAAGTGTACGGAGGCAACAATCAGGATCCCTCTCAACTTCTACCAGGGACACGGACCATGACATCTCTCACAGCAGTGAGACGGATCCCCACCTATAAAAGGCAACAAGAAAGAGTTTCCAAAATGGAAGGTTAAGGAGGGAATGGCAGAATCTTCCCCAAAAGCAGCAAGTTGCCAGGCAGAAAATACCTATGTCAACTGTTTGGGGACCTGGAGAACAGGAGAGGACAATTCAAGGCCCAGGTCAGTGAAGGATGAAGAGTCTGAGAAAACGTAGACAGAGACTGTTTCCAGTCCAGGGTCTTGGTGCTTTTTCCCACCCTTGAGGGAGACAGCAGCAGGCAGCCTGATCCTTGCCTTGGGGATGGCTGCAGACTAGGGGAGTTGAGGAATTCACTGTTGCAAATAAAGAGGAGGACACAGACCCACACTGAGCCAGGTTTTGGTTGAGGAAGTGAGGGCACAGGAACCCCTGTTTCAGCCCTGCCAGCTCAGATGCAACCTGGGCTCCAGGAGGTAAACAGCTTCAGAGGACGATTAAGTCACCAAACATTACCATCCACTGGGCAGACCAGAAGGTGCAGGGGAACTGCAGGTCTTTTTAGAGCCTCTCCAGACCCTATCCCAGACCCACTGGAGTTTGTCTATACTCTGTACTTGGGAACCTGGCCCTGTTTGGGCTGAAATATATGGATGAACCAACTGTCAAAGCAGTACCCTAAAACAAAGCTAGGTCTTGGTAGCCAGTGAAAAGCAGAGAAATACTCGATCAGCTGCTGGCTAGAGAAGTTGACCTCTCAGTACCACAGTCTGAGGTCTTTCCAAATGGGATCCTGGGAATCACCAGACACATTATGCCCACAGGTGAAGGCTCAGCCAAGGTACACAGTGTTCACTCCCTACCTCCAGAGTTGGTGGCTTCCCAGGCACATGAAAAACTGTGGCCATGACTGGATTTCCACCTGATCTGGATCCTGCCCAGCAGGCTGTTACAGCTGGGGAGAGGTGAGACTGTGGGGAAGAGGAACCTATGAGCACCATCTGGTGCCAAGACAGTGGACCTATAATCTGGCAAACTGCTTTTCTGCTTAGCCTCTTAACAGACTTCTGAAAAAGGGTTGAACCACCTGTGTGAAGCCCCAGCCCTGGTTTGGCTAGGAATTACTGACAAGCCAAGTTCCAAAGGAGACCTGCAATGCAAACCCAAACAGCTACAAAATCTTAGATGAGCAAAGGAAATCAATTTTCAAAATAATCTTAACAAATGTCAAGAAAACAGCATAAAATCACAATACACATGAAGAAGAAAGAAGAAAGAAGTTATGGCCAATCCAAATGACCAAATTGAAAAGAACAGGAGACACAGAATTTGGAACAACTAATCAAAGATGTTCAAACAAATCTGCTAAACAACCTCAGTGTGTTGGCTAAAGAGATAAACACTTTTTATCTCTTTAGCCATAAGTCACAAGAAGAGCATAAAGAAGAATTTGAAAGAATAGAAAAATAGCCAATCTTATGGAAATAAAAGATACTGTAGATCAAATTGGAAATATGCTAGAGACACACAACAACAGATTTGAACAGGCAGAAGAAAAAATAAGAGAATGAAAGGACAGAGCAACTGAATTTGAATGCATAAAAGAAAAAATGGTGAAATGATTGAAAAATTTGAATTGGATTTCAGGGAAATGATTGCTAACATGAAGCATGCAAATATAGCAATCACTGGTGTCCCAGAAAGAGAAGAAAAGAGGAAAAGGCTAGGAAGACTACTTTAGAAGATAATTGATGGAAATTCTCAACCCTTATAAAAGACATAAGCATGCAAATCAAAGAAACCCAAAGAACACTATATAGAATAAGTCCAAACAGACCCACTCCAAATCACAAACTAATCAGACTGTCAAATGCTGAAAAGGAGAATGTCCTGAAAGCAGCAAGAGAAAAGCTATTCACTACATATAAGGGAAGCCACATAACACTAAATGTTGGCTACTCATTGGGCACCATGGAGGTGAAAAGGCAGTGGCGTGATATATTTAAGATGTGGAAAAAGAAAAATCACCAGCGAAGAATTCTTTATCCAGCAAAACGCTACTTCTAAAGTGAGGGAGCGTTTAAAATTTTCACGACTAGATGCTGAGAGACTTTGTTAACAAGTAACAAACCCAAAAAGAAATACTAAAAGGAGTTCTGTTGGCTGAAGAAAAAAAAGACAAGGGAGAGAGGTCTGGAGGAGGACATCATTGATGAGTATTAGCAGAAGTAAATTAAATGAGAGAGAGAGAGAAAACAGACCTGACAAATAGAAGCCAAAGGATAAGATGGTTGAATGAAGAACTGCCTATATGGCAATAAGTTTGAATATTAATGAATTAAACTCCCCATTAAAAGACACAAGTTGGCAGAATGGATTTAAAAATATGATCCACCTATATGCTGTTTACAAGAGACTTATCTTAGATCCAAAGAAACAAATAGGTTGAAAGTGAAAGGATGGAAAAGATTTTCTACAAGTAGTAATCAAAAGAAAGCTGGGGTAGCTATACTCATATCAGACAAAATAGACTTTAAATGGAAATACATAATGAGGCAAAGAAGTACATTGTATGCTAATAAAAGGGGAAATTCACCAAGAAGAAATAACAATGATTAATACTTTTGCACCCAATCAAGGGGCTCCAAAGTACCCAAAGCAAACACTGGGAAAACTGAAGGGAGCAATAGACATTTCTACAATAATAGTGACAGACTTCAACATACCATTCTCTTCTATAGATAGAACACCAGACAGAGAATCAATAAGGAAATAGAGAACCTAAACAAAAGGATAAATGAGTTAGTCTTAACAGACATATATGGATCCTTGCATCAAAAATATCAGGAGATATGTTCTTCTCAAATGCTCATGGAATATTCTCCAATATAGGATGAGCTGGAACACAAAACAGAACTTAATAATTTGAAAAAGATTGAAATTATTCAGAGCACATTCTCTGATCATAATGGAATGAAAGTGGAAATCCATAATCACCAAAGAACCAGAAATTTCACAAATGTGTGGAGGTTAAACAATGCACTCTTAAACAATCAGTGGGTCACAGAATAAATTGCAAGAGAAATCAGCAGATATCGAGATGAATGAAAATGAGAATACAACATATCAAAACCTATGGGATGCAGTGAAGACAGTGCTGAAAGAGAAATTTATAGCTCTAAACTTACATTAAAGGGGAGAAAGAGCTGAAACCAAAGACCTAAATGAGCAACTGAAGAAAGTAAACCTAAAGCAAATAGAAGAAAAGAAAAAAACACAGATTAAAGTGGAAATAAATGAATTGGGGAACAACAACAACAAATAATAGAGAGCATCAATAAAATCAAAAGTTGGTTCTTTAAGAAGGTCAAAAGGTTTACAAACCCTAAGCTAGACTCAAAAAGTGAAAAAGAGAGAGGATGCAAATAAATAAAATAAAAATGAAAGAGGGGTCATAATCATGGACCACAAAGAAATCCAAAAGTTATGAGAGGACATTATGAACAATCATATGTCAACAGACCAAACAATGTAGAAGAAATGGGCAATTTCCTAGTAACACATGAAGAACTAGACTGATTTTAGAAGAAATAGAGGACCTCAACACAACAATCACAAGTAAAGAGATTCAATTAGTCATCAAAAACCTCTGTACAACTTCTTAGACCTTATACCCAAAGCACTAGCAATGAAAGAAAAATAGATAAATGGAACTCCTAAAAATTCAATGCTTCAGTGCCTCAAAGGACTTCATCAAAATGAGTAGAAGGCAGCCAATGCAATGGGAGAAAATATTTGGAAACTATATATCTGATAAGGGATTGACATCCAGTATATATAAAGAAATTCTATAACTCAACAACAAAAGAAGAAACAACCCAACTATAAAATGGACAGAAGATATATATATATATATACATATATATACACACATATATATACATATATATACACACACATATATTTGCATTGGCAGGCACCGGGAATCGAATGTGGGTCTCCAGCATGGCAGGTGAGAACTCTGCCTGTTGAGCCACCATGGCCCACCCTGGGAAGAAGATATTAATGGACATTTTTCCAAAGAATAAATACAAATAGTTAAAAAGCACATGAAAAAAGGTCATTTTCCTTAGGTATTAGGGAGATGCAAATCAATATCACAATGAGCTATCATCTCACACCTATAAGAATAGCTACCATTAAACAAACAGGGAACTACAAATGTTGGAGAGGATGTGGAGAAATTGGAACACTTATTCACTGTTGGTGGGAATGTGTAATGGTACAGACACTATGGAAGACGGTTTGTCAGTCCCTAGAAAACTAAATATTGAGTTGCCCCATGACCTGGCAACAGATAAGTGGATAAACAAAATGTGGTGTGTATATATATATATATATATGGATATATCTATGTATATTATATACATACATATACAATGTGTACACATACAATGGGACATTGTGTGGCTACAGAAAGGAATGAAGTGGTGAAAATTGCAAAAAGGTGAATGAACCCTGAGGACATTGTGTTGAGTGAAATAAGCTACAAACAAAAGGACAAATATTATATGGTCTCATTTAGAAATACTTACAAGAAAATTAGGGCCTAGACTGTAGGCTTTTACAACAGTCACATGTATTCCTGAATTTTAAATATTATTTCTAAATTCTGAGATGCTGTGCTATATGATAATAACCTGGTATTTCCCTGAAAATTTGGTTATCTGTGTGACACCTGAGACCCAGAGTTACAGTTCGGCAGCTCTGAAAGTCAGTATTACTTCAAACCTCAACTGTTAAAAAAGCTGAAGAAGAGATCAGACTTCAATTAGAGATATGAATGAAGACGATCTTGTTGGGACTAAGGTAAAACAGAACACAAGATAAAGGAGGTTATTGTCTGTATTTTAAAACTTCACCTTCTCTGTGAGACCAAAAGAAGAGATGTATATTTTATCCAAAATTTAAATTTTCTGTAGTACACAATCTGATTTAACCTGTATGGCCAGTTCATTTAAACAACCAAAACACAGGGAGCCTAGAATAGGAAATGAGATCTTGCAATTCTGTACAGCTTAACATAATAACCTGGTACATTCCAGAATATGTTGGGCAAATAATAAAAAAAAAAACATTTGCAAAGTCCCTTAAGGGACTGGATTTTAAAATATGGAACTATTGAATTGCCCCACCTGAGGAATTCCTGATATTCTGTCAAGCATTAAGGTTTCCCTACTTAATAGGTCAAGCCCTCAATCCTGAGGTCTCCTCTTATGAAACTTATTTCTATAACCTGGAAGCTAACCTATAACCTAAAACCTATAGCTGACCTATAACTATGCCTAAGAGTTACATCCAGATAACTATTGTTGTTTTTGTTGTTCAGATGTGGTCTTTCTTTCTAAGTCCAACTCTGCAAATAAAAGCATTACTCTTCTGTCTGTGTGGGACATGACTTCAGTGGTGTACGTCTCCTGTCAGTGTAGGTCATGATTTCCAGGGATAAGCCTAGCCCTGCCATCATGAGATTGACAATTCCTTCTTGAACAAAATCTTAAAAAAGAAATGTAACAAAATGAGGTTTCGGTGACCAAGACATTTCAAATATTGTTGAGAAGCTGTTCAGGAGTTTTTATTCTTATGCAAACTTCAGCTAGATATTGTCAATTGCCATGGTATGCCAAGCCCTAAACAACATATTCCTGAAAACTCTAAAGAGTACCCAGGGCTCTATCTGAGACTCTATAAAAGTTTTACTCACTAAGTTCACTTTTCATAAACTTAAAGCCTCCAGACCCTTCTTATTCCAGATAAGTCCTGAAAAGCAGAGGTACCAGTTTCTCCAAGAACAGCAACCAGTTGTATCCCCCATGCCATAATGTTGATATCCCTTTTCAACATGATGAAGTTAGATTGGTCATTGCCCAAATATCCCTGAATATTAGGAAAAAGATAAAATGAGAGGGGAGGAGTAGTAACAGAGAAGATAGAATTTAACAAATTATTATGATTACTGAATCATTATTTTGATATTTCTTTTTAGTCTCTATGCATTAGAACAGATCAAAGGAAATACCTGAAATTATGGAACTGTAACCCACACCATACTTTAAAATTTTCTCTATAACTACATTTTAAACTATACTTTGAAATTCATCACTTTATGCATATATGTTACAGTTCATAATTTTAAAAAATGTTAAAAATTTTTGGGCGGGCCGCGGTGGCTCAGCGGGCAAGAGTGCTTGCCTGCCATGCCGGAGGACCCCGGTTCGATTCCCGGCCCCAGCCCATGTAAAAAACAAAAAAACAAACAAACAAAATATAATAAAAATAAGAAAATGTTTCCCTTTCTTCCTCCCTTCCTTCCTTCCATCCTTCCTTCCTTCTCTGTCTTTCTTTCCTTCCTTTCCTCCCTCTCTCTAAAAAAAAAAAAAAAAAAAATTTTTATTAATGTTTTTTTAAAAAACCTACAAAGAAAAGCCCAGGACAAGAAGGCTTCAATGTGGGAATTTTATCAAAAAATTCCAAGGAGAAATAATGCCATTCTTGCTCAAACTCTGCTAAAAGAAAACCTGAAGAAAAGGGACCACTGCCTAACTCATTCCATAAGTTAACATCACTCTAATATCAAAACCTGATAAAAATACTACAAGAAAGGAAAACTACAGACCAATCTCTTTAATGAATATAGAAACAAAAATTCTCAACAAAATACTTGCAAATTGATTCTAACAGCACACTGAAGAATTATACTCCGTGACCATGTGGGGTTTATTCCAGGCATGCAAGGGTGGTTCAATAAGAAATTCAGTCAATGTAATACAATACATTAACAAAATGAAAGAGAAAATCAAATGATCATCTTGGTCAATGTGGAAAGGCATTTGACAAAATAACATGCTTTCCTGATAAAAACACTTTAAAAGGTAGGAATTGAAGGAAACTTCCCAGTATGATAAAGGATATATGTGAAAATCGCACATCATAGTCAATGGTGACTGACTAAAAGCTTTCCCCTTAAGATATGGAATGAGACAAGGATGTCCACTGTCAACACTATTATTCAACATTGTACTAGAAGTTCTACCTAGAGTAATTAGGCAAGAGAAAGAAATAAAAGGCATCCAAATTAAAAAAAGGAAGAAGTAAATCCCATTATTTTGCAGATGACATGATCCTATATTTGGAAAACTCTGAGAAATCTACAACAAAACTGCTTGAGCTAATAAATTCAACAAGGTAGCAGGATGCAAGGTTAATGTGTAAAAATAAGTCATATTTCTGTACATTAGTAATGACTCAACTGAGGAGGCAATTAAGAAAAACTCCCATTTACAACAGCAACTGAAAGAATCAAATATTGAGGAATCAACTTAGCCAAGGATGCAAAGGACCTGTACACAGAAAACTACAAAGCATTGCTAACAGAAAGCAAAGAAGACCTAAATAACTGGAAAGATATCTGTGTTCATATATAGGAATGCTAAATATTGCAAAGATTTTTCTACAGATTCAATGCAATTGATCTATAGATTCAGTGCAATACCAAATAAAATTTCAACAATCTACTTAGCAGACTTGGAAAAGTTAGCTATCAAATTTATTTCAAGGGGAAAGGGGCCTCAAATAGCCAAAAAACATCCTAAAAAAGAAGAATGAAGTGGGAGAACTTACACTTCTTGTCTTTAAAACTTATTATAAAGCCACAGTAGTCAAAGCAGCATGCAATGGTTGCTGTTAAACAAGCAGGAAACTAAAAATGTTGGAGAATATGGAACACTTATTCATTGCTGATGGAGAGAAAAATGATACAACCACTGTAGAAGACAGATTGGCAGTTTCTCAGAAAACTAAATATTGAGTTGCCCTATGGCCCAGTAATTCCTCTATTTGGTATATACCCAGAAAATCTGAAAGTAGGGACACAAAGAAGTATTTGTTTGCCAATGTTCATGGCAGCATTATTCATGATTTCCAAAAAAGGGAAGCAATCCAAGTGTCTTTCAACAGGTGAGTAGATAAACCAAATGTGGTATATACATACAATGGAATATTATGCAGCAGTATGAAGGAATGAGATCTTGAAGCATATGACAACATGGAAGAACACAAAAGGACAGATATATTATCTCACTAATATGAACTGTCTAGAATATGTAAGCTCAGAGTTAATGTAGAATATAGGGTACCTAGTGATAGACAGAAGCTAGAGAAAAAGTGGTTATCTAATATATACAGACTTGTTAACAGGATTGACTTAAATGTTTGACAATAGAAAGAGCTCATTACTGGGACTACAAGTTATAGTGCAGTATTATAGGTGAATTTGATTGAAACGGGTTGTTTAGAGTCATGTATGTCACCAATTAACTCTACAAATTTACGTAAGTTCTTGCATAAACTAATACAAATGTATGACATACAAATAATTAATAATAGAGTGGTATATGGGGAAAATTACCAATTGCAAGCTACAAACTGTATTTAACAGTAATGCCTTAATATACTCTCATCAACAGTAACAAGCTTATACACCAATACTAGGGGTCAATTATGGGTAGGGGAATAAGAGATATGGGTTGTTTGGGGTTTTCCTTTTGTGTGTGTCTATCTGTTATTTTTGTCTTTGGAGCAATAAAAATTGTCTAAAATTGAGTGTGATGATGATTGCTCTACAAAGTGTTGATAAATTTGTAGAGTTAATTGGTGACATACATGACTCTAAACAACCCCTTTCAATCAAATTCACCTACAATACCGCACTATAACTTGTAGTCCCACTAATGAGCTCTTTCTTGATTGTATACTTTGGATGGAATATATGGTATATGAACATATCTCAATAAAATTTGCAGATTCAAAAAATACATATGCACATAGAGATCTGCAGAACCACCCCCATAAAGCATGTGATAATTAAAATATTAATTTACAACCAACTGTTTTCAATCAATCTACCTGGAGCTGGAATAAATGAAATGAGCAAGAAGAAAAGAGAATGTCGGACCCTGAACAATTAGGATAAGAGAAAATAACCTATCACATCTTTCCATGCTATAAAATAGGCGCAGAAGTGTTCAATTTACCAGTGTAACATCTGAAGCTGACGTGCATCAGAGAGAAATCAGAACTGAATGGGAGCACCTGGACTTCCTATCTTATTGGCTGGAAAGCCCATCAGTCTTACCCCTATTTTCCTCTTCATGACAACAAGACCTGGGCTGAGAGCAAAGACAACTATACTGGGGTGGGGGCCCACCAGGAGATAATCAGCACAGAAGCTGGGCAGAACTTTATTGCTCAACTTTTGTATAGATGATTTTCATATTTCCTGGGACTTACAGATCAGAACACTGAAGGCCAGTGGCACAAGGATGGACCAGATGCCTTTTAACCCAAACATGGTATTCTGGAATGAGGGTGAACCCAATAACTAACAGCAAGAAAACTGAGCTGTCTTGTTAAAAAACAAGATAGGGTGGGCCACCGTGGCTCAGTGGCAGAGTTCTCGCCTGCCATGCCTGAGACCCAGGTTTGATTCCTGGCGCCTGCCCATGCAAAATAAATAAATAAGTAAATAAATAAATAAACAAGATAAATGGGCCTGGAATGATTTTCCTTGTAACTTTGGACAAGTAGGATTTGTAGGATACCTGGGGCAGAATTCAAGTAGAAACCTCCTAACTGGTCCTCACAATGGGGACATAAAAGAAGGGCCAGTTGGACTGGGGCCCCACTGGGGGGACAGAATGCATGCTGGGTTTCAATGCATCTTCAATCACAATGGCTTTGTTTAACTCTGTTTGATTCAATCTAGACACTGGTTCTGTATAGTGTGTTGATAGAAAGAATAATCTTTTCGGTGAGAACCAGTTTTTCATTATCTTTGCATTCTTGACAGGATTTTGAGTTATTTGCTTTGTTTGCATTGATTACATATCTAAAAAAATGGTTTGAATAATAGTACAATCTCTTTGTCATTTCTCCCCTGTGTATTAGTTTGCTAAAGCTTCCAGAATGTAATACACCAGAAATGGAATGGCCTTTAAAAAGAGAATTTATTAAGTTGCAAATTTACAGTTCTAAGGCCATAAAAATATCCAAACTAAGGCATCCAGGGAACGATACCTTGACTCAAGAAAGATCAGTGGGTCTGAAACAGCTCTGTCAGCTGGGAAGACTCATGGTGGCATCTGCTAGCTTTCTTTCCTGACTTCTCTTTCGAAGGATTCCCTGAGGGCATTTTCTTTCACCTCCAGAAGTCTCTGACTGTGGGCTCTGTCAGCACCGAAACTTTTTCCAATTCCTTCTTAAAGGCTTCAGTAAGCAACCCCTCCTTGAATGGGTGGAGACACATCTCCATGGAAACCAGCTAATCAAAAGTTACCACCCACAATGGGGTGGGTCACATCTCCATGGTAACAGTTGAAAAGTTCCCACTGAACAATATTGAATGAGGATTAAAGAACACGGCTTTTCTGGGGTGCACAATAGTTTCAAACCAGTACACCCTGCTCAGATTCTTAGCTCTTAAAACTCAAAATTAAGTTATTCTGACCTGAAGTGGTACATCATACTTTTAATCCAGCTATCCCAAGCACTTAAAGTTTTTTAAACAAAATTTTTACTGTTAGATGCTGACTTTTAAATAGTACCAACCATTAGTTCAACATTCCATGACCAAAATTTTGCCACAACAGAAGTTTAAATTAGTTCCAAATTGTGGTATTGCATAGGTAGGAAAAAGTCCATTTATCTTTTTAAATATTCACTTTCCCTAGCCTAAATTTCTTCTCAAAGCAGGGAGTCTTGAACTGTCTTAATTTTTAGTTTTTAAGTAGGAAAATCCCTTATAGGCTACCTTAACCAAACTATACCTAGCCCAAATTCTATACCTAATGAAACAAGACCTCAGGGAGGCCAAAGATCTCAACCTCACATTGCTGGCTTTGACAGAACCTGGACGATGGCCCAGATTTACCTTTCGTAGGAGAAATGTACTCCATTTGGTATTGCAGTAAGTCCATCAGGATGACATGGCCTTTTGTCCAAAGGATAGATAAAATTTTTTAATAATTGAAGCATGCAGTATTAGTGTTTTATTTTTTAATTTGAATTGGAAAGAATCATATTTCAAACCAAGGCTTGTAAATTGTTAACATGCTTAACAATATAACATGTAACATGTTTAACATCAAAAAGTCTAACATATGTGAAATTGGAGTACCCCAAGAAAAGATAAATAACAGGGCAGAAGAAATATCTGAGTAAATAATGACCAAACCTACTCCAAGATTAATGCAAGATGGAAAACCATTGATCTAAGAATCTCAGAGAACCCCAGGAAAGAAAACAAACCAAATATTCAACCTACACATGTAGTCAAATTGCTGAAATACGAAGATTAAGAGCTAATCTTGAAGGCAGTTAAATCATGAAGAACAATTAATATGACAGATGTGATTCCTTACTTCATTTTTTTTATATCCTGTCTTTAATCAGGGCTAAGCTGAGTTAATGCATAGCAGTCTTAGTAAGCAAAACTGTGACAGAAGTTTATCTTTTGGCCAGAGTACTAGGGAATAAAGGACAGGAAGACATTAGAAAGTTGGATAAATCCTTGTAGACCTTTGATTTTCTCCTTTTACTCTCCTGGACTTGCCCTGAGAACAACCCTGTTCACAGAGCTATACTGTTCTGGTCTGCCATGGGGCAAGTGCTTACAACTAGAGAAAACCTATTTTCAGGCAAAGGAAACTTAGAAAAGGTGCTCTTGCTATGTGAAGAGTTGGAGGAAGGATAATGATTATTTTTTTCCTCCTCTTTTCTCTCACTACCTTACCCTAAAAGAAAGCTCAATCACGTGGAACTGGATGAGAGTAAAGGAGATAAAGCAAAAAATAATATCTTGCTGGCAAGAGAAGCTAGGTAAAGGGTTCTCTGATAACCAAAGAATGTGAAATAGCCAAGAAGTAAGAGCTGAAGAAGGGAATCTCTCATTCTCCGTATGAGACAGACTAAAGTTTGTACATGCATGGAATATACCCAAAACAGTGTAACAAAGGCTTTGGAAAGTGAAATACTATATAAACTTTCCCATGTCCCAGATTAACCACCAAATCCCAATGCTCAAGTTCCAAACTACCCCTCTGAGTATATGAAAGGGGCCAATACAAAGAGCCCAGTAAAATTTTGAAAAAATTATAAAATCTAGCATTGGAAAATTCCAGAAGGTCAGACAAAACTAGTTGTTTATATCTAATTAGACTGATTGCCTGCTTAAACAAATATACAAAAAAAAAAAAGTCCACATTTTCCAAAGGATTTTAGCAGGACTTAAAACCCCAAAAGATAATGCTCAAAAGGTCCATATATAATCCAAAATTACTCAACACACCAAGAAGCAAAAAAGATTGAACATTTCTCAAGGGAAAAGACGGTCAACAGATGTCATCCCTGAATGACTCAAATGTTGGAATGATCAAATAAAAATGTTAGAGCAGCTACTATAAAAATGCTCTTGAAATAAGAGGAAAGATCAGAGAAACAGAAACTATGAAAAAGAACCATATGGAAATATAAGAACTGAAAAATGCAATATAGTGAATTTTCAAAATTAACTGGAAGAGCATAAAACAGAATGGGAAAAACAGAAGTTGAAGTAGGCAAAAACATTACACCCCAAAACACCATGATATACATTCTTCTCTAGTGATCATGTGTACTGGGGCACAAAATAGGCCTTTATAAATTTAAAAACACTGAAGCCATGCAAAGCATTTTCTCTTAGCACAGTGGAATAAAGCTGCAAATCAATAAATACCAAAGAACCAGAACTTTCATGAATATATAAAGGTTAAATAATGCACTCTTAAACAGTGGGTCAAACATAAAATTGCTAGAGAAACTTGTAAATAACTGGAGACCAATGCAAATGAGACTACAACTGTGCTGGTTTGAAAGGATGTATGTACCCTAGAGAAGCCATGTTTCAATCAAAATCCCATTTCATAAAGGTAGAATAATCCCTCTTCAATACTGTATGTTTGAAACTGTAATCAGATCATCTCCCCAAAGATGCGATTTAATCAAGAGTGGTTGTTAAACTGGATTAAGTGATGACATGTCTCCACCCATTTGGGTGGATCTTGAGAAGTTTCTGGTGTCCTATAAAAGAAGAGACATTTTGGAGAATGAAGGAGTTCAGAGAGAATAGAGCAGAACGACATAGCCATGAGAAACAGAATCCACCAGCCAGCATCTTTTGGAGATGAAGAAGGAAAATGTCTCTCAGGGAGCTTCATGAAACAAGAAGCCAGGAGAAGAAGCTAGCAGATGATGCCATGTCTTTCATGTGCCTTTCCAGATGAGAGAGAAACTGTGACTGTGTTCGACATGTGCCTTCTCACTTGAGAGAGAAACCCTGAACTTCATCGGCCTTGTTGAACCAAGGCATCTTTCCCTGGATGCCTTAGATTGGACATTTTCTTGGCCTTAGAACTATAAACTAGCAACTTATTAAATTCCCCTTTTTAAAAGCCATTCTCCTTCTGGTATATTGCATTCTGGCAGCTTGCAAACTGGAACAACAACATATCAGAACATATGGGATGTGGCAAAGGCAGTGCTGAGAGGGAAATTTATTGTACTAAATACCTATATTTAAAAAGAAGAAAGAGCAAAAATCAAGGACTTAATTCTTCACCTGGAGGATCTACAAAAGAACAGCAAACTAACCCCAAAGCAAACTGAAGAGAAATAACAAAGATTAAAGTAGAATTAAAAGAACTATAGAACAAAAGAATTATAGAAAGAATCAATAAAACCAAAAATTGGTTCTTTGAGAAAATTAATAACATCAATGGTCCACTAGCTAGGCTTTCAAAGATAAAAATAGAGAGGAAGCAAATAAACAAAATAAAAAATAAAAGGGGAATCATTTCCACGGATTCTGAAGAAATAAAAAAAAATCACAAGTGAACACATTGAACAACTATACACCAACAAACTGGACAACTTAGATGCAATGGACAAATTCCTGGAAATATATAAACAAGCTACAATGATTTGAGAAGAAATGGAAAATCTCAACAAACAAATCACAAGTAAAGAGATCCAATCATTCATCAAAAATCTTCCTAAAAAGAAAAGTCCAGGGCCAGATGGCTTCACAGGGGAATTTTATCAAAAATCCCTAAAAGAACTAACACCAATCCTGTTCAAACTCTTCCAAACTTCCAAAAAGTTGAGGTAAAATTAATACTACCTAACTCATTTTATATGAAGCTAGCATCACTCTGATAATGCTATAGGAAAGGCCAATCTCCCTAATGAATATCCATGCAAAAATTCTCAACAAAATACTAGCAAATCGAATCCACTGACACATTTAAAGAATTATACACCACGACTAAGTGGTGTTTATACCAGAATGCAAGGGTGGTTCAACACAAGAAAATCAATCAACAAGTCAAAGGGGAAAAAAATCACATGACCATCTCAATTGATGCTAACAAAGTATTTAGCAAAATTCAGCATCATTTTCTGATAAAACCACTTCAAAAGATAGGAATCAAAGGAAACTTCCTCAGTATGATAAAGAGTATAAATGAAAAACTCATAGCTAGCATCGTACTCAATGGTGAGAGACTGAAAACCTTCCCCCTAAGTTGGAAACAAGACAAGGATGCCCTCTGTGATCACTTTTATTGAGCATTTTACTAGAATCTAGCTAGAGCAATCAAGCAGGAAAAAGACATAAAAGGCATCCAAATCAGAAAGGAAGGAGTAAAACTTGCAGATGACATGATTCTATACTTGGAAAATCCTGAGAAGTCTACAGCAAAGCTTCTTGAGCTAATAAATTCAGCAGAGTGGCAAGATATAAGACCAACGTGCAAAAATCAGTAATCTTTCTATGCAAGCAATGACCTAACTGAGGAGACAATTAAGGAAAAAGTTCCATTCAAAATAGCGCTAAAAGAATCAAGTATCTAGGAATAAACTTAACCAGGGATGTAAAGGACCTGTACACGAAAACTACATAACAATGCAAAAAGAAATCAGAGAAAATCTAAATAGGTGGGAAGACATTTCCTACTCATGAATAGGAAGGTTAGACATAGTTAAGATGTCAATTCCACCCAAATGGATCTACAGAGTCAGTGTAATACCAATAAAAAGTCCAACAACCTTCTTTGAATGTGTGCTATTTAATCTACATAGATTTGAGAAAGTTCAGGTTCTTTGGTGGTTATTGATATGCAACTTCATTCCATTGTGATCAGAGGAAGTACTTTGAATAATTTCAATGTTTTAAAATTTATAAAGGCCTGGTTTTTGCCCCAGCATATGATCTATCCATGGAGAATGTTCCATGAGCACTAGAGAAGAATGTATATCCTGATGTTTTGTGATGTAATGACCTATATATGTGTGTTAGGTCTAATTCATTTATCAAGTTGTTTAACTTCTCTATTTCCTTGTTGATCTTCTGTCTGGTTGTTCTATCTATAGAGGAGACTGATATATTGAAGTCTCCTACTATTATTGTGTAAACATCTATCACTCCCTTCAGTTTTGCCAATGTCTGTCTCATGTACTTTGGAGCTCCTTGATTGGGAGCATAGATATTTATGATTCTTATATCTTCTTGGTGAATTATCCCTTTTATTAATATATAGTGTCCTTCTTTGTCTCTTATGATGTCTTTACATTTAAATTCTATTTTGTCCAATATTTATATAGCTACTCCTGCTCTCCTTTGGTTACAATTTCAGTGGAACATTTGTTCCCATCCTTTCACTTTCAATCTATTTGTAACCTTGTGTCTAAGATGAGTCTCTTGTAAGCAGCATTCAGTTGGATTATATTTCTTAATCCATTTTACCAACCTGTATCTTTTAATTGGTAAGTTTAGTCCATTAACAAAGTTATTACTGAAAAAGTGGTTTTTGAATCCACCATCTTGTCTTTTGGATTTTATTTGTCAGATCTATATATTCTTTTCCCTGTTTCTCTTTTTATCCTTTAAGTTACCCTTACTGATACTCTGTGCCCTTCTCCAGACCTCTCTTTCCTGTCTTTTTGTTTTTCAGCTGGCAGAACTCCTTTTAGCATTTCTTATAGGGCCAGTCTCTTGTTGACAAATTCTTTCAAGATTTGTTTGTCTGTGAAAATCTTAATCTCTCCCTCAGTTTTGAAGGACAATTTGTCTGGGTACAGAATTCTTGTCTGGAAGTCTTTCTCTTTCAGGATCTTAAGATCTCTTTCAGGATCTTAAACATACCACACCACTGCCTTCTCATCTCCATAGTGCCACTTGAGTAGTCTGAACTCAGTCTTATGTGCTTACCCTTGTATAGTAGATTGTTTTTCTCTTGCTGATTTCAGAATATTCTTCTTCTCTTCAACATTTGAGAGACTGATTAGCATGTGCCTTGGGGGAAGCCTATTTGGATTTATTCTATTTGGAGTTCATTGAGCCTCTTTGATTTGCATATTATGCACTTTTTAAGGATTGGGACGTTTTCCCTCCATTATACCCTCTAATCTTCCTAGCCCTTTACTTTTCCCTCCTCCTTCTGGGACAATGATTCTTATATTGGTGTGTTTTGTTTTGTCCATCTATTTCCCTGAGATCCAATTCAAATTTCTCCATATTTTTTGCCATTTGCTGTTTTGAGTGTTCAAATCAATTGTCCTGTCCTCTAGCTTGCTTATTCTTCTTCTCCTCTTCAAATCTGCTGTGTTTTTAGTACACTTTTTATTTAGTCTACAGCATCTTTAATCTCTGTGATATCTGCTAATTTTTAATTTATTCTTTCAAAGTCCTCTTTTTGCTCTTCTATCATCTTCTTGATCTGTTTTATATCATTAACCATCTCACTGATTTTATTTAGTAGAGTTATATGAACATATTTGATTAGTTGTCCAACATCTGTGTCTCCTCAGGTGTTTTAATTTCACAGAATATACACTAAAAAAGTTAATTCTGCTATATGAATTTTTAAAAATTAAAACAGCAACAAGATGATTTGACTATCTAAAACAGCCCTAATACAATTTATATTGGATTTATAATACAGAAAGTAAACACATGACAAAAATAGCATTACAGATAGGACAAAGGAATTGGAAATTTATTGGTGTAAGGTTTTTACATTGTACATTACTCTTGTTTGAAGACAGATTGTATTAAACTAAAAACACATTAAAAGGTGTGCTGGTTTGAAAGTATTATGCACCCCAGAAAAGCCATGTTTTAATCCTGATCCAACCTTGTGGAAGCAGGCATTTCTTTTAATCTCTATTCAGTACCATAGGTTGGAACCGTGATTAAATTATCTCCACAGAGATGTGGCACACCCAATTTTGGGTGTGAACTTTGATTAAATGGAGATGTGACTCCACCTATTCTGAGTGGGTCTTGATTAGATTATTAGGAATCCTTTAAAAGAGAAAATATTTTATAGAGAGTCAGAAATGAGAGAAATGACAGAGGCCTCAGAGCTGACAGAAACTTCACAGCAGAGCTGACACACATGCAAACATATGGAGAACACAGACACCATATTTGGAGATATTGGAGCCCAGAAGACATCACCATAAAATGCTAAGTAAGCCAGAACCTGGAGAGAGCCAAGGGAAGCCAAGAGATGAAAGCCACCCCTGGAGAAGCAAAGTGAGGAACCCCCACACAGATAGAGATTGAAAGCAACAGAGCCCAGGAGGGAGGGACCAGCAGATGCCAGTTGAGTGCCTTCCCACCTGACAGAGGTGCTCCAGACCAACCAGCCTTCCTCAAGTGAAGGTTACCTCTTGTTGTGCCTTAATTTGGACACTTTCACTTCCTTAGAATTGCAAATGTGTAACTTATTAAATGCCTCTTTATAAAAGCCATGGCAGTTCTGATGTATCACATTTCTGCAGCTAGCAAACTAACACAAAATATAAGTAAGCTAATACTGGAGCTAATAAGGAATCATAAAATATTCAATCCAAACTAAAGCAGAAAAGAAGAGGGGAAAGGAAGAAAGAACAGATGGAACAAATGGAAAATAACTAGCAAGATGACAACTAGATGTAAATATTGTAAGCACCTCAATAACAAGTTAGAGCTTCTCAGGTTGGAGGAAAAGAAAAGCCCAATTAAATGGTATCTATAAGAATAACCCTTAAAAAGGCATCACCAGGTGGAAAGTAAATTTAAAATTGTATGCTTATTAAAAGATATCATTATGAAAATTAGCAGGCAAGCATAGTCTGGGAGAAATTACTCACAGTATATTTTGTGAATTTAACTGACAAAGAACTTGTATCAAGTATATGACTATACCCAATGAATGCAGGTGGCTTGAAGGATGCACTGACAGAGAAGTAGATTGGTGAATAATGGTGTATACTTATGAATGAAGGTTGTGCTGCTGCAAAAAAGAACAAAGCTGTGAGGCATGCAACGATGTGAATGAACATGTGGGACATTTGGTGAGACAAAATAAGCCAGAAACAAAAGAACAAGAATGGTATGGTCACCTTTAAAAAATGCTTATAAGAAAACAGGGGCCTAGATTGTAAGCTTTTAGAGCAAACACATTAAGTCTGGAGTGGTGATTATTATTTCTGGATTTGGAGAGGCTATTTTGTATATATAACCTGATATTTAGAGATAAGATAAAGCTGGACAGGTTGGGGTTAAAGTAATTTAGAACATAGGGTTAAGGAAGACAGCCTCTATACTTTGGAACCACACATACTCTTTGAGACCAATGGAAGAAAGGTTTATTTGATCTGGAACTGAAATTTTCTGTAGTGCGTAATCTAATTCAACCTATTTTTATAGCTCATTTGAGCAACTGAAACACAGGGAGCACAGAACAAGAAAGAGGTCTTTTAATTCTGTATAGGTTATTGTAATGCCTGGATACACCTAGAGTATATTAAGCAGATAATCAAAAAGTATTGGCAAAGCCCCCTGAGGGATGGAAGAAAAATATGGAACTATTAAACCTTAGCATTGGGGAATCCCCCGATACTGTGTCAAACTTCAGGGACACCCAAATCAATAGGCCACGTCCTCAATCAGGAGACTTACTCTTGTGAAGCTTATGTAGGTAGCAGAGAAGTTTAGACTACCTATAGGCATGCCTAAGAGTTACTTCTGGAGGACTTATCTTTTGTTGCTCAGATGTGGCCTCAGTCTCTCTAAACCCAACTCTGCAAGTGAAATTATTGCCCTCTCCCCTACATGGGACATGACATCCAGGGATGAAAGTTTCCCTGGCGATGTGGTAGATGACTCCCGGGGATGAATCCACACCTGGCACCATGGGATCAACAATTCCATCCTGACCAAAAGGGGGAAAAGAAGTGTAACTAATAAAGTATCAGTGGCAGAGAGAGTTCAAATAGAGTCGAGAGGATATCTGGAAGTTACTTACAAAAGCTTTAGATAGACCTTGGTACCTGTCATAACCTACCAACCCCCAACCAGGAAATTCCTGCCAACCCTAAAGAACACCTAGGGCAGTATACAAGATTCCACAAGGGTTCCAGGCACTAGAGCAACTTTCCAGAAACCTACAAACCTCCAGATGGGTCCCTGGTCCAGATAAGTCCTGAAACCTAGCCCAGCCTCTCCAGAACACGAGATAGTTCCATCTCCCTACCCCATATTAGTAATAGCCCCTTCCAACATGAAAAATATAGAATAGCCATAGCCCAAACAACCCCCAAAGATAGGTATGGAAGATCAAAGTTGATGGTGGAATCATACATAGAAGATAAGGCTTAACAAATGAATATGAATGCTGAATCATTAAATTGATATCTCTTTTAGTCTCCTGTATTTTAGAGCAGCTAGAGTAAAAACCTAAAATTGTGAAATTGTAACCCACATCAAACTCTGAAATATGTTCTACAACTAATTGTTGTGCTGTGCTTTGAAATTTATTGCTGTTTTGTATATATGTCATTTTTCACAAAAAAGAAAAAAGTTGACTGTGATGATTAAAAAAAAATATTTATTCCTTCTGGCCTCCTATATTCTGAAGCAGCTAGAAGGAAAAATCTGAGAGGATGGTATGGTAGCCCATGACAAACTCTGGGATCTGTCCAGTAACTACTTGCTAAAGAGTGCTTTGAAGACTATTGCTTTTTTCTTTCAAAAAAATTCAAAAACAAAAAAAACACAGTAAGATAACAATACATTCCCATGAGAATGACAAATTTAAAAGACACAAGTGTCAATAAGAGTGTGGGGAAAGTGACATTCTTATAAATACCTGGCAAGAATGTAAAATTGCACAACCTTTTTGGATAGCTATTCAACATTTTTAATAAAGATTCATATACATCAACTCCATGACTCAGCAGTTCCACTCTCAAGTGTTCACCCAAGAGATATAAAAACATATATTCACAAAAAGACTTAAATGTGAATTGTCATAGCATCTTTATTTATAATAACCAAAATCTGGAAACAACCCAAATGTCAAGCAACAAGATGCATAAACAAATTGTGGCACTCATAAAATGAAACCCTCCTTAGCATTATAAAGGAACGAATTACTGATGCATGCAAGAACATGCATGAATCTCAAAAATGTTATACTGAGTGAAAGAAATCAGAGCCAAAGGGTATATGGCATATGTTTCTATTTATATGAAGTTCAAGAACAGGCAAAACTAATCTACAGTGAAAGATATCAGGCATTGATATTTGGGGGTGGAAAAGATGAGACGATTAACTGAAAAGGGAACTAAGGGAAGCACCTGTTATTATGGAAGAGTTTTGTATTTTGTTTTGGGTGGTGGTTACATGTGTGTGTGTTAATCAGGGTTCTCTAGAGAAATAAAACTAACAGAAGAGATCTGTAAATATGAGATTTATGAAGGTGTCTCATGCAACCAAGGAGTGGAAGAGTCCAAAATCCATAGGACAGGCTGTGCAGCTGGTGGCTCCAATGAAGGGTCTGGATGAAGTCCACAGGAGAGGCTCGCAGGCTGAAGAAGCAGTGAAAGCATCTGTTCTTCCTTAAAAGCCTTCAATTTATTGGATTATCTTATCTCATTGTGGGAAACACACCTTAGTTGATTGTAGATATAATCAACCACAGATGCAATCAAGTGACTGATGACTCAACACACCAGCCTTCCGGTATATCAGCCAGCCATGAAATATCCTTGCATCAATGGTCAGGCAAAAAAACTGGGCATCATCACTTGGCCAAGTTGACACCAGAACCTAAACATCACAGCACGTATACAATTGTCAAAATTAGTTGAACGGAGCAGAAATAAATGAAATTGAAAACATGAAAACAATAGAGAAAATCAATAAGACCAGAAGTTGGTTCTATGAGAAAATCAATAAGATTGATGGGCCCTTAGCAAGATTGACAAAAAGAAGAAGAGAGAGGATGCAAATAAAGAAGATCAGAAATGGAAGAGGAGACATAACTACTGACCTCACAGAAATAAAGGAGGTAATAACAGGATACTATGAACAACTTTACGCTAATAAATACAACAATTTAGAGGAAATGGACGGGTTCCTGGAAAGACATGAACAACCAACTTTGACTCAAGAAGAAATAGATGACCTCAACAAACCAATCACAAGTAAAGAAATTGAATCAGTCATTCAAAAGCTTCCTTAAAAGAAAAGTCCAGGACCAGACGGCTTCACATGTGAATTCTATCAAACATTCCAGAAAGAATTAGTACCAACTCTCCTCAAACTCTTCAAACAAAACAAAGTGGAGGGAAAAATACCTGATTCATTCTATGAAGCCAACATCACCCTCATACCAAAACCAGGCAAAGATATTACAAAAAAAGAAAACTACACACCAATCTCTCTAATGAACATAGATGCAAAAATCCTGAATAAAATTCTAGCAAATCGTATCCAACAACACATTAAAAGAATTATACATCATGACCAAGTAGGATTCATCCCAGGTATGCAAGGATGGTTCAACATAAGAAAATCAATTAATGTAATACACCATATCAACAAATCAAAGCAGAAAAATCACATGATCATCTCAATTGATGCAGAGAAGGCATTTGACAAGATTCAACATCCTTTCCTGTTGAAAACACTTCAAAAGATAGGAATACAAGGGAACTTCCTTAAAATGATAGAGGGAATATATGAAAAACCCACAGCTAATATCATCCTCAATGGGGAAAAATTGAAAACATTCCCCCTAAGATCAGGAACAAGACAAGGATGTCCATTATCAACACTATTATTCAACATTGTGTTGGAGGTTCTAGCCAGAGCAATTAGACAAGAAAAAGAAATACAAGGCATCAAAATTGGAAAGGAAGAAGTAAAACTATCACTGTTTGCAGACTATATGATACTATACGTCAAAAACCCGGAAAAATCCACAACAAAACTACTAGAGCTAATAAAGGAGTACAGCAATGTAGCAGGTTACAAGATCAACATTCAAAAATCTGTAGCATTTCTATACACTAGTAATGAACAAGCTGAGGGGGAAATCAAGAAACGAATCCCATTTACAATTGCAACTAAAAGAATAAAATACCTAGGAATAAATTTAACTAAAGAGACAAAAAACCTATACAAAGAAAACTATGAAAAACTGTTGAAAGAAATCACAGAAGACCTAAATAGATGGAAGGGCATACCATGTTCATGGATTGGAAGACTAAATATAGTTAAGATGTCAATCCTACCTAAATTGATCTACAGATTCAATGCAATACCAATCAAAATCCCAACAACTTATTTTTCAGAAATAGAAAAACCAATAAGCAAATTTATCTGGAAGGGCAGGGTGCCCCGAATTGCTAAAAACATCTTGAGGAAAAAAAACGAAACTGGAGGTCTCGCGCTGCCTATCTTTAAGGCATATTATGAAGCCACAGTGGTCAAAACAGCATGGTATTGGCATAAAGATAGATATATCGACCAACGGAATCGAATAGAGAGCTCAGATATAGACCCTCTCATCTATGGACATTTGATCTTTGATAAGGCAGTCAAGTCAACTCACCTGGGACAGAACAGTTTCTTCAATAAATGGTGCCTAGAGAACTGGATATCCATATGCAAAAGAATGAAAGAAGACCTGTATCTCACACCCTATACAAAAGTTAACCCAAAATGGATCAAAGATCTAAACATTAGGTCTAAGACCATAAAACAGTTAGAGGAAAATGTAGGGAGATATCTTATGAAACTTACAATTGGAGGCGGTTTTATGGACCTTAAACCTAAAGCAAGAGCACTGAAGAAGGAAATAAATAAATGGGAGCTCCTCAAAATTGAACACTTTTGTGCATCAAAGAACTTCATCAAGAAAGTAGAAAGACAGCTTACACAATGGGAGACAATATTTGGAAATGACATATCAGATAAAGGTCTAGTATCCAGAATTTATAAAGAGATTGTTCATCTCAACAACAAAAAGACAGCCAACCCAATTACAAAATGGGAAAAAGACTTGAACAAACACCTACCAGAAGAGGAAATACAAATAGCCAAAAGGCACATGAAGAGATGCTCAGTGTCCCTGGCCATTAGAGAAATGCAAATCAAAACCACAATGAGATATCATCTCACACCCACCAGAATGGCCATTATCAACAAAACAGAAAATGACAAGTGCTGGAGAGGATGCGGTGAAAGAGGCACACTTATCCACTGTTGGTGGGAATGTCAAATGGTGCAACCACTGTGGAAGGCAGTTTGGCGGTTCCTCAAAAAACTGAATATAAAATTGCCATACGACCCAGCAATACCATTGCTGGGTATCTACTCAAAGGACTTAAGGGCAAAGACACAAACGGACATTTGCACACCAATGTTTATAGCAGTGTTATTTACAATTGCAAAGAGATGGAAACAGCCGAAATGTCCATCAACAGACGAGTGGCTAAACAAACTGTGGTATATACATACGATGGAATATTATGCAGCTTTAAGACAGGATAAACTTATGAAGCATGTAATAACATGGATGGACCTAGAGAACATTATGCTGAGTGAGTCGAGCCAAAAACTAAAGGACAAATACTGTATGGTCCCACTGATGTGAACCGACATTCGAGAATAAACTTGGAATATGTCATTGGTAACAGAGTCCAGCAGGACTTAGAAACAGGGTAAGATAATGGGTGATTGGAGCTGAAGGGATACAGACTGTGCAACAGGACTAGATACAAAAACTCAAAAATGGACAGCACAATAATACCTAATTGTAAAGTAATCATGTTAAAACACTGAATGAAGCTGCATCTGAGCTATAGGGTTTTTTTTTTTTGTCTGTCTGTTTGTTTGTCTTTTTTTTTTGTACTATTATTATTATTATTATTATTTTCTCTATATTAACATTCTATATCTTTTTCTGTTGTTTTGCTAGTTCTTCTTCTAAATCGATGCAAATGTACTAAGAAATGATGATCATGCATCTATGTGATGATATTAAGAATTACTGATTGCATATGTAGAATGGAATGATTTCTAAATGTTGGGTTAATTTCTTTTTTTTTCTTTAATTAATAAAAAAAATTAGTTGAACGGAACTCTTATTAAACATGCATTTTATTTTACATAAATTATATATTTTTACCTACCTATTTAATTAGTATTTTTGTTATTTTAGTCAAACTAATTCCCCATACTACTATTAATAAGAGTCTTTCCATTTTTTCCCTTTTGCTTCCTAAGATTAATAATTTATGTATTCTATCTTTTACATTTGCTTGGCTTTGCCAGAAGCTTGTCTATGTTTTCATTTCATTAATTTCTGCTTTTAGTATTTCCTTCCTCCCACTATTTTTGGAATTAGTCTCTTGTTCTATTTTTAACTTCCTGCATTTGATTCTTAACTCATTGATTTTGCTATTTTTCTTTTTGAAACATACTGCTGAGTCAGGAACTGTGAAAGGCTGAGATGTTACCCTAAAGCCCTTTACAATCAAGGGACCCATAAACATAAATTTCTTTTCAAATATAAAAGAAAAGAGCATCCACATCTCCTGACTTCTTAACTTTTGGAATGTAAATAAATCTCTCCATGGGAAATTAAAGATGAGCACCTCCAAGTTTACAATCCAGTTTCATTCCTTATGCCATGTCAACACCTAGGAAGGTGATTTAGAATAGCACCTCTTTTTTGGGGGCTATTCGGTCACCCTTTCTAGTTGCCCAGACCCCTGTGTGGGAATATTAGACCTTGGCCCTCACAGGGAGATTAAAGAAAATATCCTTTGATGGGGGTGAATTGCCACCTTTAAGGAGAGAAGTAGTTGCACATATATGTGGAAGGTATGTGGAAGGTACACTGTTTCTGGGAAAACTAGGCAGCCATTCTCTAGCTTCACTGTAAGTCAATTTCAGTGGCTCTATAAGCTAGAAGTTTTCAGAACTAAGGGAAAACCAAGGAAGATTTATTTTCCTAACATGCATTTTTAAGTCTATAGATTTCCCTCAATAGACGGATTTAGATGAATTTCACAAATGTTGCCTTGAAACTTGCATTCTGTTTCTAATTGTCATTATGCTTTCTTTCTTTCTTTCTTTCTTCCTTCCTTCCTTCCTTCCTTCCTTCCTTCCTTCCTTCCTTCCTTCCTTCCTTCCTCCTTCCTTCCTTCCTTCCTTTCCTTCCTTCCTTCCTTCCTTCCTTCCTTCCTTCCTTCCTTCCTTCCTTCCTTCCCTCCCTCCCTCCCTCCCTCCCTCCCTCCCTCCCTCCCTCCCTCCCTCCTTCTTTCTTTCTTTCTTTCTTTCTTTCTTTCTTTCTTTCTTTCTTTCTTTCTTTCTTTCTTTCTTTTATACCTTGAGTTATTTTTAAGTGCACTCTACAGTTTCCAAATATTTTGAGAAGAAGGATAGATTCTTTGCCAACCATTTCCTTATTGAATTCAAACCATTTTGCATTGTGGTCAAATAGCCTAGTCAGAACTTTCATGACAGTTTCTTGGTGGTTGTGGAATGTGGTCTATCTTGTGGCAATCAGGCCGACATACACATTTAGAGGTTTTATATTCTTGAATCATTTCAGTCTTGTTATGGTCTACTATATCAACATCATTAATTGCATTGTTTGAATTTTCTATATCCCTACTCACTTTTTTTGCCTGTTTTCATTATTGAGAGAGGTGCCATTTTTTCTCTTACTGTGATTTAATAACATTTGTCTTATAATATTTAATTTTTGTATCATATACACCACTAAAAGCCACAATTATTTATCTTCCTGGCAAACTGTTAGTCTTACCAATACGTCTATTCTAATAATAATCCTTTATACATTTTGTCCTTTCTTTTTCATGTTATATGATGTTATTGCTGGGTTTGTGTTGAGTGACCTCATGACAATGGTGCATGTAGTAGATGGGACAAGGTAGGATTCACTTTTCTTTAGGTGAATAGCAATTCGAAAATAGTGATAAACCTCATGGGGAAGAGGGTGTTCTATGGAATGAACAACAAAGTTGCATGTGTTTCGACCCTCTGTGGGAATGTGGCTCTCACCCCTCTCTGTGTCCACTTTTCTCTGAAGGATATGCAATAAGCTGCAGGCTAAGTCAGCTGTGAAGTGACCCGGGTGTGTGGCACTTCCTAAGACCTGAGAGTTTTTCTTTTCCCCTTCAGATCTCTTATTTTCAGCCTCAGTAACGTTTTGTACACAATTTGTTCTCTCGGTCATTACTCCCCCAAGATGGCTAAACTTACTTCGTTTGCTGCGTGGCCTAGGAGGTTCGGAGTGGAAACCGTGAAATCTTTGCTGGCATTATCTATTCTAAAGCAGTCAGCATTCTCTAAGATTCACCCACCTGATATTCCCAGAGGGCCTGGAAAGCCCCACTATTCACCTTTGTTTTGTTGAGTTAGAGCTAAAACAAAATTGTATGGTGAGCAAATGGACCTTGAACATGGCAGCAAGGCAAATAAATAAAAATTGCTATGAAACACTGTACACTTCATCTTGATTTTCACTTTTAAAATATAAATTATAAAACTGAACTTGTACCAGCATTGTCCTGTCTCTAGTTTGTCAGGTACCCTTTGTCTATTTTTCATGTCAAGGGAAAAACAGTTATTTCGGTCAAATGAAATGCTAGACACCATCCCCACAGCTGCCCAGGTTAAACCATCCTCTGTCACTCTGCCTGGCATGGAGGCGTCTGCTCACTTTCTTTGTAGCACTTCACGAATGACTTCTACTTCTTTCACCCACTGTCAGCCCTACTGTCCTTTCATGGGCCATTTCAGTGTATCACTCCTTTTATAAAGAATGTTTATGCTCCTGGAATCTCTCCAATTCTATGAGTTATCACCTCCTGGCCCTCACTAACTATCACTACCATTTTCCCTCTGTGGATTTCAATGATTGCCAATGTCTGTTTCTCCAGATGGTTCCTGGATGTTTACTGTTTTGTTAAGAGGTTTCCCATGGGACATGATATTCTAATTTCCCACATCTATGCTACAGTGTCACAGATTTAATTCACAAACTGATGAAAGTTTTCTGCAAAATTTAATGGATTTTCTGTTTAAAAAAATTTCTCTTGGATTAACTGATCTTTGTTAAAAAAAAAATCAGGCAACGCAAAAAGTCAAATGAGGAACATAAAGTCACCCAATTTTCTTGCAAAACAAAGTGAATCAATCTTATTATTTTCCTTTTCTAGAAAACAGTCATGCATAAAATACAGAGTTCCCATATACCACACTTGCCTTAGTGTAGTGCATGTGTTACAATTCACAGAAGAACATTTTTATAATTGCACTATCAGCTATAGTCCATTGCTTAATTTAGGATTCACTGTTTGTTTTGTATAGTCCCATGACTTTTTAAAAATTTTGTTCTAGTAACACAGATACAACTTAAATGTTTCCCTTTGATCACTTTCAAACATGATTCAGTGCTGATAGTTACATTCACGATGCTGTGCTTCTATTGCAACAATCCATTACCAAAACTTTTTCATCACCCCCAGCAGAATCAAGTACTGCTGACTACTTACAATATTAGGTTGTCCAGTCCATGGAAATATATGGGATATCTTTCTGTTCATTCGTGTCTTCTCTCATGTCTTTCAGAAATTCTTGATAGCGTTTTTATTATAAGTGTTTCACAACCTTGGTTACATTTATTTCTAGATTTTTTCCCCCTTATAAATGCAATAGTTATCACAATTTTCTTTGCACATTGTTCATTGCTGGTATATAGAAACAAATTGAGATTTGTGTGTAAATTCTGTACTTATCAAAATTGCTGAATTTGTTTATTAGCTCTGGTAGCTTTTGTACAAATTCTTTGGGATTATTTATATATATATATGTTCATGTCATTTACTAATAGGGATAATTGTACTTCCTTCCCAGTGTGAATGTCATTTATTTCTTTTTCTTCCTTAATTGCTCTGGCCAGGACTGCCAGAACAGCAAAATTGAAAAGCAATGGAGAGAGCAAACATCCTGGTCTAGTTCCTGCCTTGGAGGAAATCTCTCAGACTTTCATCATTACAATGTTAACTACGGGGGTTTCATAATTCCCTTTATGAAGCTGAAGAAGTTCCCATTTATTCCTAGTTTCGTGTGTGTTTTTATCATGAAGGTGTATGGGATTTTGCAAAATGCCTTTTGTACATCATTTGAGATGACCATGGGTGTTTTATTTCTTTGTTCTATTAATGTAGCATATTGTATTGATTGATTTTCTTATGTTGAACCATCCTTGCATTTCTGGGATGACTCCCTCATGCTCACTATATACAAACTTTTAATAAGCTTTTGTATTTGTTTTACTAGCATTTGTTGAATATTTTTACCTGTCTATTCATAAGGGATATTGGTCTATATATTTTTTTTCTTTCTTGTGCTGCCTTTATCTGGCTTTGATATAAGAGTAATGTTGGCCTCAGAGAAGGAATTGGGATGTGTTCTTTCCTCTTTAATTTTTTTTGGGGGGGGCATGGTCCAGTAATCAAACCCGATTCTTCCTCATGAAAGGTAAGCATTCAGCCACTGAACCATCTTCCTCTTTAATTTTTGAAAAAATTTAAAGCTGTTGATTCTTCTTTAAATGTTTGGTAGAATTCACCATTAAAGCCATCTGATCCAAGAGTTTTCTTTATCAGCAGATTTTTTATTAGTAATTCAATCTCTTTGATTGTTATACGCTTGTTGACCTTTTCTAATTTTTCTTAACTTGGTTTAGGTAACTTGTATGTTTCTAGGAATTTGTCTATTTCATCAAGATTATCTAAATTTTTTGATGTACAATTGCTCATAGTATTTTTTCTTTTTAACTTTTTAAATTGTATAGTATAACATATATACAAAGCAAAGAAATATAAAAGCAGTAGGTTTCAAAGCACTCTTCAAAAAGTGGTTACAGGATATATCCCAGAGTTTGCCAGGGGCTACCACACAATCTTCTCCTATTTTTCCTTCTAGCTGCTCCAGAATATAGGAGTCTAGTGGGCTTAGATACATTTTTATCATCACAATTAACTTTTTTTTCCTTTTTTTTGTGAACAATAACATATACACAAAAAAGATATAAATCTCAAAGCACAGCCAACAATTGTAAAACATATTTCAGAGTTTGACATGGGTTACAATTTCACAATTTTAGGTTTTAGCTGATCTAAAACATTGGAGACTAAAAGAGATATCAGTTTAATGATTCAGCATTCATATTCATTTGTTAGGCCCTATCTTCTATGTATAATTCCACCATCACCTTTGATCTTTCCATACCTCTCTTTGGGGGTTGTTTGGGCTATGGCAATTCTAAATTTTTGATATTGGAAGGGTCTGTCACTAATACGGGGTAGGGAGATGGAACTATCTGATGTTCTGGAGAGGCTGGGCTAGGTTTCAGGATTTATCTGGACCAGGGACCCATCTGGAAGTTGCAGGTTTCTGGAAAGTTGTTCTAGTGCCTGGAATCCTTGTGGAATCTTATATACTGCCCTAGGTGTTCTTTAGGGTTGGCAGGAATGGTCTTGGTTGGGGGTTGGCAGGTTATGACAGGTAGCAAGATCTACCTGAAGCTTGTGTAAGTAACGTTCAGATACCCTCTCAACTCTATTTGAACTCTCTCTGCCACTGATACTTCATTACTTACACTTCTTTCCCCCCTTTTGGTCAGGATGGAATTGTTGATCCCACGGTGCCAGGTCTGGATTCATCCCTGGGATTCATCTCCCACATCGCCAGGGAGATTTTCACTCCTGGATGCGACGTCCCACATAGGGGAGAAGGCAATGATTTCACTTGCAAAGTTGGGCTTAGAGAAACTGAGGCCACATCTGAGTGACAAAAGAGGTCCTCCGGAAGTAACTCTTAGGCATGTCTGTAGGTAATCTAAGCTTCTCCACTATCTACATAAGCTTCACAAGAGTAAGCCTCATGATCGAGGCATGGGCTGTTGATTTGGGTGTCCCTAAGGTTTTACACAGTATCAGGGGATTACCTGATGGTAAGTTTTAATGGCTCCATAGTCTTTCTCCCCTCCCTCAGGGGACTTTGCCAAGACTTTTTGAGTATCTGCCTAAAATGTTTCCATGCATTACAGTAATCTATTCGGGATTAAAGGACCTCTTTCTTCTTCTGTGCTTCCTGTGTTTTAGTTGTTCAAATGAGCTATACAGATAGGTTGAACGAGATTATGCACTACAGAAAATTTCAGTTCCAGATCAAATAAACCTTTCTTCCATTGGTCTCAAAGAGTATGTGTGGTTCTAAAATATAGACACTGTCTTCCTTACTCCTGTGTTCTGAGTTACTTTAACCCCAACCTGTTTGGCTTCATTCTTGTCTCTAAATATCAGGTTATATATATAAAACAGCCTCTCAAAATCCAGAAATAATAATCACCATTCCGGACTTAATGTGTTTGTGCTAAAAGCTTACAATCTAGGCCCTTGGTTTCTTATAAGCATTTTGTAAAGCTGACCAAACCATTGTTGGTTTTTTGTTTCTGGCTTATTTTGTCTCATCAAATGTCCCACATGTTCATTCACATCGTTGCATGCCTTGTGACATTGTTCGCTTTTGTACATAGTATTCTTTTTTAATTCTCTTTATTTCTGTAAGGTCAGTATAATGCCCCTACTGTCATTTCAGATTTAGTTATTTGAGTCATATCTCTTTTTTTCTTTGCAGTCTAGCTAAAAGTTTGTCAATTTTATTTATACTTTTAAGCAACCTACTTTTGGTTTCATTGATTCTTTTTATTGTTTCTATATCTCTATTTTTAAAATCTCCATTCTAATATTTATTATTTCCTTCCTACTTCTGAATTGGAGTTTAGTTTGTTCTTCTTTTTCTAGTTCTTGATTGTGAAATTACATTGTTGATTTGAGTTCTTTCTTCTTTTTCAAGTTGCAGCTATAAATTTCTTTCTAAGTACTGCTTTCACTGCATCGTAAATTTTGGTATGTTGTGTTTTCATTGTCATTTGTCTCTAAGTACTTTCAAATTTCCCCTTTGACCCACTGGTTGTTTAAGAGCATGTTATTTACTTTTCACGTATATTTGAAATTTCCATTTTATCTTCAATTGTTGAATTCTAATTTTATTTCATTGTGCTTGGAGAAGATACTTGTTGATATAAATCTTTTTAAAGCCACTGAGTCTTGTTTTGTGAGCTAACATATGGTCTATCCTGGAGAATGATCCATGTGTCCTTGAGAAGAATGTGTATTCTTCTGTTGTTGAATGTTCTATATATATCTAATAGACCCAGCTGATTTATAGTACTGTTCAAAGATTCTATACCCTTTTTGATCTGATAACACATTTATAATAATTTTTAAATCTTATTTCTAGCTGTTTTATCCATTATTCAAAGTCACGTATTTAGGTCTGCAACTATGATTGTAAAATTACTTCTCCTTTCAATTCTGTTTGCTTCGTGTATCCGGGACTCTGTTAGTTTCATAGTCTTTTCTTGATGAATTGACCCTTTCATCAATATGTAATTTCTTTGTTTGTATTTGTGTCTGTATTAGTTAGGGTTCTCTAGAGAAACAGAATCAACAGGGAACACTTGCAAATATAAAATTTATGAAAGTGTCTCACGTGACCGTAGGAACACAGAGTCCAAAATCCACAGGGCAGGCTGCAAAGTCGATGATTCCAATGGATGGCCTGGATGAACTCCACAGGAGAGGCTCACCAGCCAAAGCAGGAATGGAACCTGTCTCCTCTGAGTCCTCCTTAAAAGGCTTCCCATGATTGGATTTAGCATCACTAATTGCAGAAGACACTCCCCTTTGGCTGATTACAAATGGAATCAGCTGTGGATGTAGCTGACGTGATCATGACCTAATCCTATGAAATGTCCTCATTGCAACAGACAGGCCAGCACTTGCCCAATCAGATGAACAGGTCCCACAGCTTGGCCAAGTTGACACCTGTCCCTAACCATGACAGTCCACCCCTTGTCAACTTGGTACCTATATATATAACTCACCTTAGACCATACTTAATTTCCAAATGAAAAAAAATAAGCACACATTTTTTCTTTTACCTGACAATACTCAACTGTCCTGCATATAACTGGAAACACATTAAATCTCTCCAGAATAGGGTGCAAATCCTTGGGCAACATTCATTCTTAAACTTGATATCTTACAACTTAAATAGTATAACACGAACAAAACAGCATTACAGTCCTCGTTTCTGTAACTGATCACATGGTCGAAGTTCATATTTATCATTACCTTCTTCCACTACCCATTCCATGTTCCCTTTCCCCTCAGCAAGCACTTCAGCTGGCCATGGTTCTTTGCCTGGTGGGGTGACCCAAACCTTCATTCCTGAAGTCTCAGAGCCATTAGTGATCCTGCCTGGATTGTGTTGTTGCAGTTTTCCATTGATTTTAATCACAGGGCATGGTAGTACTAATAGACGCCCCAGGGGATCTCCTATATTCCAAGAAAACTCTTCTTTACCTCCATTATGTAGTTGCAGTCCTACTTCCTTCTGATAGTCAGGGTCAATTACCCTAGACAATAATGTAATCCCCTTCTTGGTGTGTTGATCCAGAGGCATAAGTAGCCCAAAGTGACCAGGTGGCAATCTTAACTTCCAGTTCAGTGGTATCACTGTTGTTTCTCCTGGAGAAAGCACACCCTGTTTTGGAACCAAAACCTGTAGACCAGTAGAACTCAGGGTAGCAGGGACAGGAAGCAAAAATTTTCCTAGTGGATCACTAGGAGTAATAGTGAGTGGCACCACACCCATTTCCACCCCTTGGTTCCTGGACCCATGGATCCTGGCTATGGGAGAAACAGCACCATACAGCGGACGCTGATTCAGAGCATACACAGCTTCCTGGAGAACATTACCCCAGCCTTTCAAGTTTTTGCCACCTAGTTGGCACCGTAATTGAGTTTTCAGAAGGCCATTCCACCGTTCTATCAATCCAGCTGCTTCTGGATGATGGGGAACATGGTAATACCAGAGAATTCCATGAGCATGTGCCCATTCCCACACTTCATTTGCTGTGAAGTGTGTTCTTTGATCCAAAGCAATGCTATGTGGAATACCATGATGATGGATAAGGCATTCTGTAAGCCCATGGATAGTAGTTTTGGCAGAAGCATTGCGTGCAGGGAAAGCAAACCCATATCCAGAGTATGTGTCTATTCCAGTTAGAAAAAATCACTGCCCCATCCATGAAGGGAGTGGTTCAATGTAATCAACCTGCCACCATGTAGCTGGCTGGTCACCTCGGGGAATGTTGCCATATCGGGGGCTGAGTGTGGGTCTCTGCTGCTGGCAGATTGAGCACTCAGCAGTGGCTGTAGCCAGGTAAGCCTTGGTGAGTGGAAGTCCATGTTGCTGAGCCCATGCATAACCTCCATCCCTACCACCATGACCACTTTGTTCATGAGCCCATTGGGCAATAACAGGAGTTGCTGGGGAAAGAGGCTGACTGGTATCCATAGAACGGGTCATCTTATCCACTTGATTATTAAAATCTTCCTCTGCTGAAGTCACCCTCTGGTGTGCATTCACATGGGACACAAATATCTTCATGTTTTTAGCCCACTCATAAACGTCTATCCACATACTTCTTCCCCAGGCCTCTTTGTCACCAATTTTCCAATTATGGTCTTTCCAAGTCCCTGACCATCCAACCAAACCATTAGCAACAGCCCATGAGTCAGTATACAAATGCATCTCTGGCCAGTTTTCCTTCCAAGCAAAATGAACAACCAGGTGCACTGCTCGAAGTTCTGCCCACTGGGAGGATTCCCCCTCACCACTGTCCTTCAAGGACACCCCAGAAAGGGGTTGTAATGCTGCAGCTGTCCACTTTCGGGTGGTACCTGCTTATCGTGCTGAACCATCTGTAAACCAGGCCCGAGTTTTCTCTTCCTCAGTCAATTCACTGTAAAGAACTCCCCAAGAGGCCATATCTCTGGTCTGGGAAAGAGAAGGTAATGTGCAGCAGGAGTGGAAACCATGGGCATTTGTGCCACTTTTTCATGTAACTTACTTGTGTCTTCAGGACCTACTCTGGCTCTATCTTGTATATACCATTTCCACTTTACAAGAGAGTGCTGCTGTGCACGCCCAACTTTATGGCTTGGTGGGTCAGACAACACCCAACTCATGATAGGCAACTCAGGTCTCATGGTAACTTGGTGGCCCATGGTTAAGCGTTCAGTCTCTACTAAGGCCCAGTAGCAGGCCAAAAGCTGTTTCTCAAAAGGAGAGTAGTTATCTGCAGCAGATGGTAAGGCTTTGCTCCAAAATCCTAAGGGTCTGCATTGTGATTCTCCTATAGGGGCCTGCCAAAGGCTCCAGACAGCATCTCTATTTGCCACTGACACTTCCAGCACCATTGGATCTGCTGGATCATACAGCCCAAGTGGCAGAGCAGCTTGCACAGCAGCCTGGACCTGTCGCAGAGCCTCCTCTTGTTCAGGTCCCCACTCAAAATTAGCAGCTTTTCTGGTCACTCGATAAATGGGCTGGAGTAGCACACCCAAATGAGGAATATGTTGTCACCAAAATCCAAAAAGACCCACTAGGCGTTGTGCCTCTTTTTTGGTTGTGGGAGGGGCCAGATGCAGCAATTTATCCTTCACCTTAGAAGGGATATCTCAACATGCCCCACACCACTGGACACCTAGAAATTTTACTGAGGTGGAAGGCCCCTGTATTTTTGTTGGATTTATTTCCCATCCTCTGACACGCAAATGCCTTACCAGTAAATCTAGAGTAGTTGCTACTTCTTGCTCACTAGGTCCAATCAACATGATATCATCAATATAATGGACCAGTGTGATGTCTTGTGGGAGGGAGAAATGATCAAGATCTCTGCGAACAAGATTATGACATAGGGCTGGAGAGTTGATATACCCCTGAGGTAGGACAGTGAAAGTATATTGCTGACCTTGCCAGCTGAAAGCAAACTGTTTCTGGTGGTCCTTACTAATAGCTATTGAGAAAAAAGCATTTGCCAGATCAATAGCTGCATACCAGGTACCAGGGGATGTATTGATTTGCTCAAGCAATGATACTACATCTAGAACAGCAGCTGCAATTGGAGCTACCACCTGGTTGAGTTTACGATAATCCACTGTCATTCTCCAAGACCCATCTGTTTTCTGCACAGGCCAAATAGGAGAGTTGAAAGGGGATGTGGTGGGAATCACCACCCCTGCATCTTTCAAGTCCTTAAGAGTGGCAGTAATCTCTGCAATCCCTCCAGGAATACGGTATTGCTTTTGATTTACTATTTTGCTTGGTAGGGGCAGTTCTAGTGGCTTCCACTTGGCCTTTTCCACCATAATAGCCCTCACTGCACGAGTTAGAGAACCAACGTGGGGATTCTGCCAGTTGCTCAGTATGTCTATGCCAATGATACATTCTGGAACTGGGGAAATAACTACAGGATGGGTCCGGGGGCCCACTGGACCCACTGTGAGACGGACCTGAGCTAAAACTCCATTGATCACCTGGCCTCCATAAGCCCCCACTCTGACTGGTGGTCCAGAGTGACGTTTTTGGTCCCCTGGAATTAATGTCACTTCTGAACCAGTGTCTAATAATCCCCGAAATATCTGATCATTTCCTTTTCCTCAATGCACAGTTACCCTGGTAAAAGGTCGTCGGTCTCCTTGGGGAAGACTTAGAGGAAGGTTAACAGTATAAATTTGTGGCAGTGTAACAGGTTTCTCCCCCATAGGGACCTGGCCTCCCCTTCATTGAAGGGGCTCAGGGTCTGTAAACTGTTTCAAGTCTGGAAATTGATTAAGGGGCCATGACTCTGTGTTTTTGTAATTCAGGTTAGACTTCTGTTCCCTTGACCTAGAACTCTTTTGTTTATACAGCTCCAACAAGAATTTTGTAGACTGCCCTTCTATTGTATTTCTAGGCACCCCATGATTTACTAGCCAATGCCACAAATCTCTGCGTGTCATATAATTTTGATGCCTCCTTTGAGTTTGTTGTCTATTATAATACCCACGTCTACCCTGTCTTTGGTGATTAAGTGCTGCCACCTGGCTTCTGTCAACTCGGGATCCTGTCATCCCCATTGTGTTTAAGGATTCCAGCTCAGTGACAGCAGTTCCTACAGTAATATCTGACCTACAGAGAAGTGCAACCACAGAGCTCTTGAGGGATGATGGTGCTAGTCTCACAAACTTATTTCTCACTGTTCTGGTAAAAGGTGCATCCTCTGGACATTCCTGGGGTGTAAGAGCAGGCTTTGCATGATAAATCCACTCTAACATCCCAATCTCTCTAAGCCTCTGGATCCCCTCATCTACATTATACCAGGGAAGTTCTGGCATTTCAACCTCAGGTAATGTTGGCCACCTTTTGATCCATGTTTCAACCAACCACCCAAACAAGCTGTTAACACCTCTTCTAACTGCTCAAGCTATAACATTGAATGCAGAATCTCTGCTTAGTGGGCCCATATCAATAAATTCAGCCTGATCCAGGCTTATATTCCTCTCACCATTATCCCACACTCTTACTAAATCCATTGCCACACATATTCCCCTGATTTCTGTCTATATAAATTGGAAAACTCACACAGTTCTTTTAGAGTATAACGTACCTCCTCATGTGTGATACTTTGTACCTCACCTTTAGGGGCCTGTTGGGACTTTAGTCTAGTTATAGGTCTAGAAGAAATGAGGGGTGGTGGGGGTGAGTCATGAAAAGAATTAGAAATATCTTCCAAGCCATTTGCTTCAGGGCTTTCATTTGCAATTTCATCTGGTGAAACAGGATTAATAACTCTAGGGCTAATCCCTTCAGGAGGAGGTTGGGTGGCCAATTCCTCAAGGCAGGCTGGAGGTGGGATGGCTATGTCCTCAGGGCAGACTATTACAGGGTTATCTAAAGAAGGCTCAGCATGGTCTAGGGTTTCAACCTCATCCCCAACATCATTATCAATCCATATTTCACCATCCCATTTTTCAGGGTCCCACTCCTTTCCAATCAATGCCCTCACTTTAACGGCAGACACCATGCAAGACTGAGATTTCAGTTTACGTTGTAAAGTTGCTACTCTAACAATAAGATTCTGAGTCTGATTTTCAGAGATCTCAAGTCTACGGCTACAGGAAATAAGATTTTCCTTCAGGATACTCATAGAAACCTCTACATCTTTCAGATGGTGCTTAAGCTTCTCGTTTGAAGCCTTAAGCCCATCCCTTTCACCCTTTAATGTAGACAGTGTATCTAACAACAACCAATCAACATCTCTATAATTCTTATTTCTACAAAACTCTGTAAAGGTGTCAAAAACATTATCCCCCAGACTCTGGCTTTGTACAAGCGAAGCATTAGGAGAATCGAATGATGATATTTTGACTATCTCCTTTGCCAACTCAGTCCATGGATTGGGAGTGTCATTCTGATTACGGGAATCAGAGTCCTTAGTGTCTCTGAGCCCAGTCAGAGTAGAAAACCATTCATAAAAACCCATTTTTAAAATTCTGTTCCTTAAGAACCACTCCTGGTACCAAGATGTATTAGTTAGGGTTCTCTAGAGAAACAGAACCAACAGGGAACACTTGCAAATATAAAATTTATGAAAGTGTCTCACGTGACCATAGGAACTCAGAGTCCAAAATTCACAGGGCAGGCTGCAAATCTGATGACTCCAATGGATGGCCTGGATGAACTCCACAGGAGAGGCTCACCAGCCAAAGCAAGAATGGGGCCTGTCTCCTCTGAGTCCTCCTTAAAAGGCTTCCCATGATTGCATTTAGCATCACTAATTGCAGGAGACACTCCCCTTTGGCTGATTACAAATGGAATCAGCTGTGGATGTAGCTGACGTGATCATGACCTAATCCTATGAAATGTCCTCATTGCAACAGACAGGCCAGCGCTTGCCCAATCAGATAAACAGGCACCACAACTTGGCCAAGTTGACACCTGTCCCTAACCATGACAGTGTCCATTGTCACCTAAAATCTGTTTTACCTTAGATTAGTATAGCCACCTTACCTCTCCTTTGGTTACTGTGTGCATGGAATATTTTTCCATCCTATCTCTTCAACTTACTCATGTCTTTGGATCTGAAGTGAGCCTCCTACACATATTATATAGTTGGATCATGCTTTTATTTCTATTGAGGAGTTTAATTTATTTCCATATAAAGTAATTAATGATGAGGCAGGACTTAGTTCTGCCCATTTCCTCTTTTTATTTTATATGCCTGTTGAAGTTTGCCAGCCGCCAGAATGCAACACACCAGAGACAGATTGGTTTTTAATAAAAGGGGATTTATTTCATTAGTTCTTCAGAGAAAAGGCAGCTAACTTTCACCTGAGGTTCTTTCTTACGTGGGAAGGCACAGGATGATCTCTGATGGCCTTCTCTCCATGCCTCTGGGTTCCAACAACTTTCCCCAGGGTGATTTCTTTCTGCATCTCCAAAGGCCTGGGTTGAGCTGCAAGTGCTGAGATGAGGTATGCTGAGTTGCTTGGGCAGTGCTACATTGCGCTCTCTCATTTAAGCACCAGCCAATTAAGTCAAACATCATTCATTACAGCAGGCATGACTCTTGGCCTACTGCAGATGTAATCAGCAACAGATGAGGTTCACATACCATTGGCTCATGTCCACAGCAACAGAACTAAGTGCCTTCACCTGGCTAAGTTTACAACTGAATCTAACTACCACATGTCCACCCTTTGTCAACTTGGTGACTACACACATCACCTTAAACAATATTAAGGTGAAAAAATAATTCTATTCTGGCTGTGGACCTGTGAATCTCAAAACAAGTTGTCTGTTGCCAATATGCAAAGGAGAGACAGTAACAGGATCCATAGGGAGAAATCGGAAGGAAAACCTGCAGGACAAATACCATTGGATTTCAAAGTCTGAAAGTCATTTATCCTTCAGCTTTAGAAAGTGGCATTCCCACCCTTTTCAAGGGCCTATGCTGGCCCGCCTCTTTCCAAATCAACCTTGGGGAACATTGAGGAAGCCACCTTTTTCTCAGCTCCACTCTCTCCAGGCATCAGGGCCACCCCTGGACTCTCTGCCATTTCCGGGACACACGCTCAATCCCTCCATGTTGTGGCAGCCAGGCTCTCCGCATTCCCCAAGGAGCATGCTCTACCTTCTCCAAGGCCTGAGGCTGCACGACTCTTCCACTACAACGAAATGGGAGACTCACGCTCTGCCCTCAGGGCAAACTCACCCTCTCCATGTATATGGGTGGGTCCACTCTCCTGGCCAAGGTTTCTTGGCTTCAGACCCGAACTTCCATGGTTCTCACTCTGCAAACTGCAACTTGTCCCTTTTGTGTCCCCCTTTGTCCAGATTGGCAGTGGTTCTGTTTACACCAACAGTCTCTTCAAGCACTCCAGGAGTATGCCTTAGGCCACTTTGTCCCTTATTTCCTCCTTTATTGACCTCTCTTGTGTTTAGTTGATCTTTGTATGAACGCTTTGACTTTCTTCTTATTTCCTCTTATATATATATTTAGGATATTTTCTTTGTGGTCACCATGGCCTTACATTTAACATCCTAAATCTGTAAGAGTCTTGTTTGAATTGACATCAGCTTAACTCAACAGCATACAAAAACTGTGTTTCTATTTCTTAAACTCTGCTCTGCTCCCACCCCTTTATGCTGTTTTTGCCACAAATTACATCTTTAGACTATGTGTGTCCACAACAGATTTATAATAATTTGTATATATATCTAAATCATGTAAGAAATAAAACATGGAAATACAAAGAAAACAATACTTATTTTTATATTTATCAATGTAGTTACATGGTAAATTAACAGAGATCTTTATTCCTCATATGGCTTCTCATTACTATCTAGTGTCCTTTCATTTCAACCTTAAACATTTCTCACTAGGCAGATCTAGTGGTAACAGACTTACCCAGGTTTTGTTTATAGGAGAATGTCTTAATTTCTCCCCCATTTTTGAATGACGGTATTATTGGATATAGAATTCTAGGTTGACAGTTTTTTCTTTCACTACTTAAATATGCCATCCCACTACTTTCTTACCTCTATGTTTTCTGTTGAGAAATTGATTGATTCATTAAAATCAGAGATTATCTACTCACAGTAGTGAGACTCTTGTGTGTGACAAGTGATTTCTCTTTCTGCTTTCAAGATTCTTTCTTTGTCTTTGCATCGGGCAGTTTGATTATGCTGTGTATTCATGTAGATCTCTTTAAATTTATCTCATTCAAAGTTATTTGAACTTCTTGCATGTGTATATCCTATTTTTATCATATTTGGAATGTTTATGGCCAACATTCATCAGACATTCTTTCTGACCCTTTCTCTCCATCATCTCCTTCAGGGACTTCCGTAATGCATATGCTGGTATGCTGGATGATGACTCTTAGGTTCCCTTCACTTTGCTTTATTTTTTTATTTCATGCATCTCAGACTCAATCATTTTAATTATCCTATGCTTCAATTCTGTCTTCTGCCTGTTCAAATCTTTTGTTGAATTCATCTAGTAAGGTTTTTGTTTCAGTTATTCAGCTTTTCATCTCTAGAATGTCCTTTTGGTTCCATTTGCTAATGTCTGTCTCTTTACTAAAATTCTCATTTTGTTCTTATATCATTTACTTGATTTCCTTTAGCTCTTTGAGCATATTTAAGATAATTATTTTAAAAACTTTTCCTGAAGACATTTAACAAAATCCAGCACTCTTTCTTGATAAAAAAACTTTGTAAAGTTTTTTACAAAAGATAGAAGACCCTTTTACAAATGGATAGAAGAGAATTTTCTTAACATGATAAAAGCATTTATGAAAAACCCATAGCTTAACGTCATGAAATAGAAACCAAATTATAGGTTGCCGGGGATGGAGGCAGGGGAAGTACTTTTTTGTAAAAGTAAAATAATAATAATAATAACAAAACAAAACATTAAAAATGCATTATTTGCCCCAGCATTTCCACTTTAAGAAAAACATGTGCTAAGATATATAAGAAAAACACATGTGCTAAGATAAATGTAAAATATGTTTACTTCAGAATTGTCATGATAAAGTAATTGTAAAACAACATAAAGGTCCACAAATAAGCGATTTGTAACAAAAATAAATTATTCTACATCCATAGTGAAACATTAAGCAACCATCAAAAAAGAAGAGACCCACTGAACCGTATATTTGCAAGTAGTCAAAATGGGAAATGTTTTGCTGTACACGCATTACTACAATAAAAATATTTTTTAAAAAAGACTTTATCTAGTTAATCCAATGACTTACATGTCCATATCATGTATTTGTTCACTGTACTGCTAGATTCCATTTCTTAATATTTTATTTATTCATCATCAATATTTGAGCTATACAAATCTATAATTGTGTGCTACGTTTGTCTGAGTTTGGTATAGCTTTGTGTAAGTGTTGTGAAATGAATCCTAGAGCTCTAGAACTGTTGATAAATAATGCTTCTGATCTTTCTAAGTTTGGATGAATTCTCTTATAAAGTTTTTGAGATTCATGATTTTCGAGTAGTGAATATCCTGGTCTCCTGCCTCTCACTCTTCTTCTCTCATCATTTTTTTAGCTATGTATCCTCATTTCTTCCTGTATTTAATCTTGTTCAGGATAGACTTATATAAAGTACTCTTTTATAATTATTATAGTTTTCTTTGTCATTCTGGTCATTTCCCCCTCTCATCTCTAATTTAGCATTCTTACAGTCTTCTTCTCACTCCATTCCTGAATGGACAATCCACCAAATTATCTGAATTATTGTGGGTTTTTTCTTGAAGGTGTAGCCCTTGGAATATGTGTTAAATTTGCTATTTTTCCTTTTTTCTGATTTATAATATCTTCTCAGCCTTATTCTCTTCCTCCTTATGTTTTCCTAAGCATGTTTTTTGTTACTTTTTAGCAACCAAAGTTTTATTCTTAATTCTTTTTTCCTTTGAGTGTAGGTTTGATGATTAGTCATAAATTTTTATTTGGAGCGTTCCTATTATTGTTATTTTGTAATTGTTCTGCAATTTCTGGTTTGATTTTATCTTTTATCCTAAAGTTGTTTAAAAATATTTTATGATTTCAAAGTGGAGAAAAGGGTGTTAAACTCTGCTACTTCTATTGCATTTAGATTGATTTCTCTCTTTAGAATGGGTAGCACTCCTTATCAATGTAAAACTAACTTCTTTATGCTTCCATGTTAACTTTATATTGCATCCCCTGCTTTATTTTTTATTTAAATCTGCCTGTTAGCTCTCTGTGCAGTTTATTTTAAGTAGACGAAATTTAACCAATGAAATAAAGCCAGTCCCAGACAAAATCTGTAGGCAAAATGAAGTGGGCAAAAATGACTCTTGTCTTAGCATCCCCCTTCCTGGCTTCCAGCAGATTGCCTCCTCTCTGTCCACTCCAGAAAGTGATTCTGAGTAGGTGTTAATGGTCTATAAGAAGTTTTAGCCTCCTAAGGAGCATTTATTTTATGCCTACAGTATGTAAGAAAGAAATTACATGCATTTTTGGAACAGAATATGCCATCGAGTACCTCATGTCATGCTGCCCCTGAAACTTACAACCTTACTCTGTGTTATTACTCGTTCACAGTGGTTCCTGGCCTGAGACCATGTCCATTTTGTTGGAAAAGTCTTATCATATCTTTTATTTAAGCTCTAAGAGAAAATGCGTTTACTGCACACTGTGAAAGTATGCTAACAGAGACTGCATTGTTTCAAGCTCTCTTCTAGTTACTTTCATGGACCTTATCCTCAATTAATAAAACCTAACACCTTCTGGTCCCAATGACAGGCCAGGCATTGAATTAGTCATTTCCATAATTGCTTACGATCAACCCCGCAAAGTTGATATTAAGAAGCTTCCCCCAAACTACACGATTTTCGGAAATAGAGAGAAGATCAGAAACCACTTCCGTGTACCTTGCCAATGTAGCTTCCCACATCCCCCTGTTTCTCAAGCTCTAGGCTGCACACGCACATTCCTGGGGCTAACAACCACAAATTCTGACTCAGGAGGTCTTTGGTAGGACCCAGAAATTTTAAGCTTTATTTAGGTTCTCAGTTAAGTCTAATGCAGATGATTAACAGTACACACTTTGGAAAACTGTATTAACTATGGTGGTTAATGCTATGGGTAAATTGTCTTCTAGCTTACACATGAGGACCTCATCAAAAATTATATTTTTATTTCTGATAAGAAAGTCTGGTAAAAATACTTCCTTATTCTGCTTTCTCTAATATCATTGAGTAAGCGTATTAAAGAAAAATCAAAGTTTTTTTCTGAGGTGTTCCAGCCTTAAGTCATTATAATATCTAGGAAAACTGTCATTCGATTAACATATGTTGTAATTTGCTACTCATATTTATAGATATTTTAGGATCATTCACATTCAGAAATCAAAATTACTTAATATAGTTTGTCCCCTTTGTACTTGTAATGTCAAATATACTCAAAATTGAGAGTGAGAGAGAGAAAACTAATGAAAAACTAAAGAAAAATTTTTCTTCTACCGCAACATAAGTACTGTTGAGTCCAGGCTACTCTCCCCCAATATATCTTTTCCTTGAAGATATTTTAGTTGAATACAGAGAATTCTTTATTCATTTTGGCTGTAACAGGAAGAAAAACTTGGGTGACTGTTTGACCCTTACTAGGGGGATAAATTTATTTAATATGCAAATACAAGTAAAAGAAAAAGAAACACAAAAAGGGTGGGCCATGGTAGCTCAGCAGGCGTAGTTCTCGCCTGTCATGCTGGAGACCCGGGTTTGATTCCCAGTGCCTACCCATGTTAAAAAAATATATATGTCATGTATGTAAAAGTGAGTAGAACAAGTGACTAGTCAATATCATCTTTCAAAGGAAAGATCAGAAAACTCGCCATGGTTGTTGGTCCAGGCACAGACCGTTCATTGATCTGGAAAGTTCAATTTCCCTCAAAAAAGTTCACTCACCATGACCACCCTAGAAAACAATCGAAGAGCCTAGGATTTGATGTGCGAAAAACATGTGAGGGAGACCTAAGTTTATCTCTTAACTGATTGTTTGACTTTGAACAAGTTATTAGGTTCTCTGAGCCTCAATTTCCCCGTATAAAATGGAAATAGTGTTATTAACTACAGGGGATTGCTGTGTGATTTATAAATGTTTTTCTCCTAGTATTCCTGTGTGATTAAATTCTGGTGGGTAATGAAGCAATAGCAATTTCACAGCCAGTCTGTTGGTCACCATTCTTAAGATACAAAACAGCCTTGTAGTTTTACTTATTAATCCCCCATTAGCAATTCCCCATCCACAAATGAATGTGCTGCATATTACATATAATTAAATATGGTTTAGTCCATTAAACTGGATATATATGGTTGATAGAGAACTTCACCAGAAAGTGAGGAGCATCTAGGAAGTTGGGATCCAGAAGTCAGAGAATTACTGGCTGTGGTTCCAACGACCCTCAGATTTCCAGATAAAGTGATAAGAGCAGACGATATACTCCTGATTCACAATTCTGTCAAACTTGCAGTGGATCAAAATTCATCTATCATACAGCTTTCGCTTCTATAAGTGTTTCTTTGAAGAAAAGTTTCTCATTAAAATGTTTTGAGAACTTCCGGAGAAGATGGCGGCTTAGTAAGAAGCGCGGATCTTAGTTTCTCCTCCAGGACAGCTACTAGGGGAGTAGAAATGATACAGAACAGCTCCCAAAGCCACGACAGAGAAAAAAGACAGCGTACCCCATCCTGGAACGGCTGGCTGGCTGAGAGAACCCGCTCTGGTGAGATCGCCGAGGGGCGCGGACTTCACCGGGCGGGGCGGCAAGCGGTCGGAGTCACTCCCTTCCCCCTTCCCGGGCTGGCTGGCAGAATTGGGCAGGCGGTCCCCTCAAACCATGGCGGCTGGCGCCCACACCACGCGTGGCCACTCGGACCAACTGAGAGAATTGGATTGGAAATCCCCAGGCCGCGGAGAACGGTGACGGGGGGGGCCCTTCCAAACCCATGACTCCCCGGGAACGTGCACTCTCCTGAGCGGGCCGCTGCGGCTGGCGCCCTCCCACCACACGTGGCGCCCCGGCTGACTAGGAAATTCGGACGGGCGCTTTCCCGGGCTGCAGCGGCCAGCGACCCTCCCCGCGTTAGGACCCCGGGCCGGCTGGCACCCTTCCAAGCAACTTCGGCTAGCGAACCTCCTGGACGGCGAGAGTTTTCCAGACTTAAAGGACCCACAGCACCTTTTACTGGTGGGACCCGCAGACAAACGTGTACCATGAGCGCCACCTACTGGGCAGGATAAGAAAAACAGAACCCAGAGATTTCACAGAAAAATCTTCCAAACTTTTGGATCCAACACCCAGGGAAATCTGTCTAAATGCGCAGACGCCAGCAGAAGATAATGGATCACGCTCAAAATTGAAAATATGGACCAGTCAAAGGAACAAACCAATAGTTCAAATGAGACACAGGAGCTTAGACAACTAATGCTGAATATACGAACAGAAATGGAAAATCTCTTCAAAACGAAATCGATAAATTGAGGGAGGACATGAAGAAGACATGGGCTGAACATAAAGAAGAAATAGAAAAACTGAAAAAACAAATCACAGAACTTATGGAAGTGAAGGACAAAGTAGAAAAGATGGAAAAAACAATGGAGACCTACAATGATAGATTCAAAGAGACAGAACATAGAATTAGTGATTTGGAGGATGGAACATCTGAATTCCAAAAAGAAACAGAAACTATCGGGAAAAGAATGGAAAAACTTGAACACGGTATCAGGGAACTCAAGGACAATGTGAACCGCACAAATATACGTGTTGTGGGTGTCCCAGAAGGAGAAGAGAAGGGAAAAGGAGGTGAAAAACTAATGGAAGAAATTATCACTGAAAATTTCCCAACTCTTATGAAAGACCTAAAATTACAGATCCAAGAAGTGCAGCGCACCCCAAAGAGATTAGACCCAAATAGGCGTTCTCCAAGACACTTACTAGTTAGAATGTCAGAGGTCAAAGAGAAAGAGAGGATCTTGAAAGCAGCAAGAGAAAAACAACCCATCACACACAAGGGAAACCCAATAAGACTATGTGTAGATTTCTCAGCAGAAACCATGGAGGATAGAAGACACTGGGATGATATATTTAAATTACTAAAAGATAAAAACTGCCAACCAAGACTCCTATATCCAGCAAAATTGTCATTCAAAAATGAGGAAGAAATTAAAACATTCTCAGACAAAAAGTCACTGAGAGAATTTCTGACCAAGAGACCAGCTCTGCAAGAAATACTAAAGGGAGCACTAGAGTCAGAACCGAAAAGACAGAAGAGAGAGGTATGGAGAAGAGTGTAGAAAGAAGGAAAGTCAGATATGATATATATAATGCAAAAGGCAAAATGGTAGAGGAAAATATTATCCAAACAGTAATAACACTAAATGTTAATGGACTGAATTCCCCAATCAAAAGACATAGACTGGCAGAATGGATTAAAAAACAGGATCCTTCTATATGCTGTCTACAGGAAACACATTTTAGACCCAAAGATAAACATAGGTTGAAAGTGAAAGGTTGGGAAAAGATATTTCATGCAAATAACAACCAGAAAAGAGCAGGAGTGGCTATACTAATATCCAACAAGTTAGACTTCAAATGTAAAACAGTTAAAAGAGACAAAGAAGGACACTATATACTAATAAAAGGAACAATTAAACAAGAAGACATAAAAATCATACATATTTACGCACCGAACCAGAATGCCCCAAAATACGTGAGGAATACACTGCAAACACTGAAAAGGGAAATAGACACAAATACCATAATAGTTGGAGACTTCAATTTCCCACTCTCATCAATGGACAGAACATCTAGACAGAGGATCAATAAAGAAATAGAGAATCTGAATATTACTATAAATGAGCTAGACTTCACAGACATTTATAGGACATTACATCCCACAACAGCAGGATACACCTTTTTCTCAAGTACTCATGGATCATTTTCAAAGATAGACCATATGCTGGGTCACAAAGCAAGTCTTAACAAATTTAAAAAGATTGAAATCATACACAACACTTTCTCGGATCATAAAGGAATGAAGTTGGAAATCAATAATAGGCGGAGTGCCAGAAAATTCACAAATACATGGAGGCTCAACAACACACTCTTAAACAACGAGTGGGTCAAAGAAGAAATTGCAAGAGAAATTAGTAAATACCTCGAGGCAAATGAAAATGAAAATACAACATATCAAAACTTATGGGATGCAGCAAAGGCAGTGCTAAGAGGGAAATTTATTGCCCTAAATGCCTATATCAGAAAAGAAGAAAAGGCAAAAATGCAAGAATTAACTGTTCACTTGGAAGAACTGGAGAAAGAATAGCAAACTAATCCCAAAGCAAGCAAAAGGAAAGAAATAACAAAGATCAGAGCAGAAATAAATGAAATTGAAAACATGAAAACAATAGAGAAAATCAATAAGACCAGAAGTTGGTTCTATGAGAAAATCAATAAGATTGATGGGCCCTTAGCAAGATTGACAAAAAGAAGAAGAGAGAGGATGCAAATAAATAAGATCAGAAATGGAAGAGGAGACATAACTACTGACCTCACAGAAATAAAGGAGGTAATAACAGGATGCTATGAACAACTTTACGCTAATAAATACAACAACTTAGATGAAATAGACGGGTTCCTGGAAAGACATGAACAACCAACTTTGACTCAAGAAGAAATAGATGACCTCAACAAACCAATCACAAGTAAAGAAATTGAATTAGTCATTCAAAAGCTTCCTAAGAAGAAAAGTCCAGGACCAGATGGCTTCACATGTGAATTCTACCAAACATTCCAGAAAGAATTAGTACCAACTCTCCTCAAACTCTTCAAAAAAATCGAAGTGGAGGGAAAACTACCTAATTCATTCTATGAAACCAACATCACCCTCATACAAAAACCAGGCAAAGATATCACAAAAAAAGAAAACTACAGACCAATCTCTCTAATGAATATAGATGCAAAAATCCTCAATAAAATTCTAGCAAATCGAATCCAGCAACACATTAAAAGAATTATACATCATGACCAAGTAGGATTCATCTCAGGTATGCAAGGATGGTTCAACATAAGAAAATCAATTAATATAATACACCATATCAACAAATCAAAGCAGAAAAATCACATGATCATCTCAATTGATGCAGAGAAGGCATTTGACAAGATTCAACATCCTTTCCTGTTGAAAACACTTCAAAAGATAGGAATACAAGGGAACTTCCTTAAAATGATAGAGGGAATATATGAAAAACCCACAGCTAATATCATCCTCAATGGGGAAAAATTGAAAACTTTCCCCCTAAGATCAGGAACAAGACAAGGATGTCCACTATCACCACTATTATTCAGCATTGTGTTGGAGGTTCTAGCCAGAGCAATTAGACAAGAAAAAGAAATACAAGGCATCAAAATTGGAAAGGAAGAAGTAAAACTATCACTGTTTGCAGACGATATGATACTATACGCAGAAAACCCGGAAAAATCCACAACAAAACTACTAGAGCTAATAAATGAGTACAGCAAAGTAGCAGGTTACAAGATCAACATTCAAAAATCTGTAGCATTTCTATACACTAGTAATGAACAAGCTGAGGGGGAAATCAAGAAACGAATCTCATTTACAACTGCAACTAAAAGAATAAAATACCTAGGAATAAATTTAACTAAAGAGACAAAAACCCTATATAAAGAAAACTACAAAAAACTGTTAAAAGAAATCACAGAAGACGTAAATAGATGGAAGGGCATACCGTGTTCACAGATTGGAAGACTAAATATAGTTAAGATGTCAATCCTACCTAAATTGATTTACAGATTCAATGCAATACCAATCAAAATCCCTAAAACTTATTTTTCAGAAATAGAAAAACCAATAAGCAAATTTATCTGGAAGGGCAGGGTGCCCCGAATTGCTAAAAACATCTTGAGGAAAAAAAAACGAAGCTGGAGGTCTCGCACTGCCTGACTTTAAGGCATATTATGAAGCCACAGTGGTCAAAACAGCATGGTATTGGCATAAAGATAGATATATCGACCAATGGAATCGAATAGAGTGCTCAGATATAGACCCTCTCATCTACGGACATTTGATCTTTGATAAGGCAGTCAAGCCAACTCACCTGGGACAGAACAGTCTCTTCAATAAATGGTGCCTAGAGAACAGGATATCCATATGCAAAAGAATGAAAGAAGACCCATGTCTCACACCCTATACAAAAGTTAACTCAAAATGGATCAAAGATCTAAACATTAGGTCTAAGACCATAAAACAGTTAGAGGAAAATGTAGGGAGATATCTTATGAATCTTACAACTGGAGGCAGTTTTATGGACCTTAAACCTAAAGCAAGAATACTGAAGAAGGAAATAAATAAATGGGAGCTCCTCAAAATTAAACACTTTTGTGCATCAAAGAACTTCATCAAGAAAGTAGAAAGACAGCTACACAATGGGAGACAATATTTGGAAATGACGTATCAGATAAAGGTCTAGTATCCAGAATTTATAAAGAGATTGTTCAACTCAACAACAAAAAGACAGCCAACCCAATTCCAAAATGGGAAAAAGACTTGAACAGACACCTATCAGAAGAGGAAATACAAATGGCCAAAAGGCACATGAAGAGATGCTCAATGTCCCTGGCCATTAGAGAAATGCAAATCAAAACCACAATGAGATATCATCTCACACCCACCAGAATGGCCATTATCAACAAAACAGAAAATGACAAGTGCTGGAGAGGATGCGGAGAAAGAGGCACACTTATCCACTGTTGGTGGGAATGTCAAACGGTGCAACCACTGTGAAAGGCAGTTTGGCGGTTCCTCAAAAACTGAATATAGAATTGCCATACGACCCAGCAATGCCATTGCTGGGAATCTACTCAAACAACTTAAGGGCAAAGACACAAACGGACTTTTGCACACCAGTGTTTATAGCAGCGTTATTTACAATTGCAAAGAGATGGAAACAGCCAAAATGTCCATCAACAGACGAGTGTCTAAACAAACTGTGGTATATACATACGATGGAATATTATGCAGCTTTAAGACAGGATAAACTTATGAAGTATGTAATAACATGGATGGACCTAGATAACATTATGCTGAGTGAGTCTAGCCAAAAACTAAAGGACAAATACTGTATGGTCCCACTGATGTGAACGGACATTCGAGAATAAATTTAGAATATGTCATTGGTAACCGAGTCCAGCAGGAGTTAGAAACAGGGTAAGATAATGGGCAATTGGAGCTGAAGGGATACAGACTGTGCAACAGGACTAGATACAAAAACTCAAAAATGGACAGCACAATAATACCTAATTGTAAAGTAATCATGTTAAAACACTGAATGAAGCTGCATCTGAGCTATAGGTTTTTGTTTTGTTTTGTTTTGTTTTGTTTTGTTTTGTTTTGTTTTTACTATTCTTACTTTTATTTTTTTCTCTATATTAACATTCTATATCTTTTTCAGTTGTGTTGCTAGTTCTTCTAAACTGATGCAAATGTAATAAGAAAAGATGATCATGCATCTATGTGATGATGTTAAGAATTACTGATTGCATATGTAGAATGGTATGATTTCTAAATGTTGGGTTTATTTCTTTTTTCCGTTAATTAAAAAAAAAAAAGGGAGAAGGGATAATTGGAGCTGAAGGGATACAGACTGTGCAACAGGACTGGATATAAAAACTCAGAAATGGACAGCACAATACTACCTAATTGTAATGCAATTATGTTAAAACATTGAATGAAGCAGCATGTGAGGTATAGGTTTTTTTCTCTTTATTATCATTTTAATTCTTATTCTGTTGTCTTTTTATTTCTTTTTCTAAATCGATGCAAATGTACTAAGAAATGATGAATATGCAGCTATGTGATGATATTAAGGATTACTGATTGTACATGTAGAATGGAATGATTTCTAAATGTTTTGTTAAGTTTTTTTAATTAATAAAAAAAAAATGTTTTGAAAACCACTGATGCTTTAGGGCACTTTCATCCAGAAGAAGAAAGGAGAAATAGTTGTCCAGTTCACATGTGTGCCAGTTTGAAACTGTCGTGTACCCTAAAAAAGCCATGTTCTTCAATCAGCATTCAGTATTGCTGGGTTTCCATGGAAATGTGTCTATGGAGATTGTTCCCATGGAGATGTGACCCACCCAACTGGGGGTGGTAACTTATCATTAGATGATTTCCATGGAGATGTGTCTCCACCCATTCAAGGTGGAGTTGCCTACTGGAGCCCTTTAAGAGGGAACCATTTTGGAAAAAGCTTTAGTGCCAACAGAGCCCACACAGACAGAGACCCTTGGAGATGCAGAAGGAAAATGCCCATGGGGAAGACTTTTGAAATGAGGAGAGAAACCTAGCAGACGTCTCCATGTGCCTTCTCAGCTGACAGGTGTTCCAGACTCATCAGCCTTTCTTTAAGTGAAGGTAACCTCTTATTGATGCCTTAATTTGGACATTTTCACAGACTTAGAATTGTACACTTATAACTTAATAAATCCCCTTTTAAAAAAGCTTCTCCTTTTCTGATATATTGCATTCTGGCAGCTTTAGCAAACTAAAACAACATGCCTATCAAGTATCATGAGGTAGGATTAGAGTCTGGGTTTCCCATGCCTCAGCCAATTTTCTTTGTACTCTAGTATTTAGAAAGATACTAGACCCCAGTTCAAGTCTATGATCCATTTAGTGCTAGCTTTTATGTCACTGTGGGTCTTAAAGAGCATACATGCCTCATAAAAATGCTAGTGTCTTGTGGTGGTTAGATTCAGGTGTCAACTTGGCTAGGTGAAGGTGCTTAGTTCTGTTGCTGTGGACATGAGCCAATAGCATGTGAACCTCATCTGTTGCTGATTACATCTGCAGTCGGCTAGGAGGCGTGCCTGCTGCTATTTGATTTAATCAGCTGGATGCTTTTAAATGAGAGATCTCAACGTAGCACAGCCCAAGCAACTCAACGTGCCTCATCTCAGCACTTGCAGCTCAACCCAGGCCTTTTGAAATGCAGAAAGGAATTACCCTGGCAAAAGGTGTTGGAATCCAGAGGCCTGGAGAGAAGGCCAGTAGAGATCACCCTGTGCCTTCCCAGGTAAGAAAAGACCTCAGTTGAAAGTTATCTGCCTTCCCTCTGAAGAACTAATGAAATAAATTCCCTTTTATTAAAAGCCAGTCCATCTCTGGTGTATTGCATTCCAGCAGCTAGCAAACCAGAACATGCCTATTTGCACAAGTCGTGGGTTGGGCAGTGAGAAGAGAGAAGAGAGAGAGAGTCCCAGGCTCAGGTACTTTCCACATCATCATGGAGGTTCTCAGCAAAGGAAGTGAGAAAGAGGAGCTATCAGATTGGATGAGATAGGTCAGAGCTACTGGGAGGTGGCTGAAAATGCAGTGAACTTGTAATCTTGTATGAGTAGGTTTCAAGACTGATACATGATGTTCTGAATCTGCAAACCAGTGCTCCAGTTATTCAGAGAAACAAACAAAACATCCTTTTACAATACCATTGTTCCAAAACCATTCGAATTAAATAACAATTAAAAACAAGCTCCTTTTAGTAGAGCACAACCCTTTGTGGAAAGAGCACTATTCTTGAGTAGTTTTCTAACACTTATCACTACTCTGGCTCAGCCTAATTTCTAAGTCATTAACTTGTTTCTTTCATTTCGTACAGTTAATTGAGATAAAGAAATGTTGTGGCAAGTCAATAAGAGGAAATTCTTCTCATGACTAAGGAGATTAAGATTTAGTTTTTTCTGTGATTGCTACATTATTGTTAATTCTGGCTCATTAGTGACACTGTAAAACTAATGGGAAATTGGATGCTGTTATCTAGGATATTTAATTTATTTATGAGGTAGTGAGTGTCAAGCATGCTAAAGGGCAAAAAAAACTGAAATGGGTAAGAGTAAGGATTTTATCTCCTGTACAACCAAAACAGAAAGCACTGGCCTGCCATTCACTGTTGATAGATTAAGACTAGTGGGAGACAAAGGAAAAGCCAAGTATACCTGTTACTGTCATAGCTAGCAGCAATAACCATGCCAGACTAAGACCAGTAGAAACAACACCAGAAGAGCTAAGGATGCCAGCAATGGAAGGAGTGTAAGAGAAACCTTATAAGCATCCCAACTTTCCAAGGTTGGCTCAGCTTTACCTGGAGGTGCGTCCTGGACTCACAGGTGTCCTTGCTATACCAAGCAAGGACTGGATAAGTAGAAAGTCCACTCACTTTTGGGGATAGGAAGAGAATTTAGTGAAGGGAACATGCACAGGTATAGGAAGTCAAAAGGACAGTGGCAAAGCCTGAGCTTATCCAGTTGGGACTCCTTACCACCCTAAGGGGCTCAAGGCAGATGACAGACAGACAGACAGACAGCTGACAGGAACTGAAACCTCTGACCAGGGGCAGCCAGAGCAAAGCAACTTGGGAACTCTGAAGGAGCCAGGGGGAAGAACCAGACTATAAAAAAATCTCACAATTCTCTGACACCCCCTCCCCCTATTCACCCACCCTACCCCTCAATCACCCCCTACTCCCCTTCCTATCTGCTTTTGGCAGCCACGGTCTGGGAGCTGTTGATATCCTCCACTCACGTCACCTTGCACAGACCCAGGCTGGAAGGGGAGAGAGCATTCTGGAGAAGAAGGAAGATCCCTGCACTCTCATCAAGCTACAGTTAGATGTGTTTACTAAAGGATGGGAGGGGCTACAGCCGTTATGCGGCCTCTCCTGCCAGAGTGGGACCCACTCTGTAGAGTCAGAGGGGCAGAGGGCTATGCATGCAAAGAGAGCCTGGGGGACCCATTGTTTATGACCGTGGACATTAGGTGGATAGCAAGGAGATCCAAGCCCAATGAACGTGATTGTCCTTCCCAAAATAGACCTGCCGATGGCAGGGGGGAAGCCGAGGGCAGGCTGCAGTCCGGAGATGAGCCTACCAACAGGGGTTGGGGTTAGGCCCCAGGATGGGGCTCAGAAATGGCACGTGATTCTGAGTGACAAAAAGTTGGACCTGGGTTCTGGGCAGGTTCTAGGGCCTCTGCACACCAGACAAATGGGAGTTCATTGATGCGTGAGAGCTTAAGTTTTGGATGTCCAAAGAAGAGCTGCTGGACATGTTTAGATCAGGCCACATTCCATCTGGTTTCAAAACAGCTATTGGTATCCTACTAGAGCAAAATGTTAATAATAGGGAAAACTGAGTGTGTAAGTGGTGATTGTATATGGAAACTCTACACCCGCATGATCTTTCTGTAATCCTACAGAAAAATAAAGTCTATAAGTGAGTAAAAACAGCTGTTGGCAAGACAAGAACAGAGATATGAGGCTCTTTAAAATTAGGTTTATTCCTTCATTAAAAACCAGACTTATCAAATACCCCCTTGGGCTGGGCACCTTTCTAGGTGAGCAGCACTAATACAGTTTGTTATGGAGCCTACTGGTGAAGGCTCTAGAACTACCTGGAAATTCGTATTTTTTATGCACAGCTGGAATTGTAGTTCTTTAAGAGCAGAGATTGTCTTGTTCACAGCTGGATCCCCAGGACCTGGAACTACTTGTTGTTCGACTGAGTCATAAGAGAAATACTCAGCAAGAACGTCTTGGCTCAGGAAGACAGTTTCATCTTGTGCCTACTAAACTGGAATTAGTGCACATCACACCACGGCTCAGTGAGGGGAGATGTGAAACTTGATTTTACCTTGATGATAAATGATGAATTAACCAATAGTTGTGAGACGTGGGACATTTACCACAACTGATCAGACCACAATAGAAAAACAAAAGGACATTGTCATGGCTGTCCCTTTATTGGGGAAGAGAGATAAACATGGCCAAAATATCAGCAAAACTGATGTGCTGACCTGTGTATTCAAAATTCTATATGTGCTAAGTCTCGCCCTGATTGGAAGAAAACATTCCCAAAGGCAATCATAGTGTATACAAATTTTATTTTACGTGTTGATGCCCATATTTATTTCCATTCATTTCACAGGGTTTTTTTCCTTCAAAATCATCACATTTAAAATTTAGAAGTGACAACTGCCAAATTCTTAACATTTGTACTCTCAAGCAATCATTTTAATAATACTAATTGTCTGTTCTTGACCCATTGTTTCACGCACTGACAAGATTTAAGACTGGGAGTTAATGACTCCACAAGACATAGCATTTTTTCTAGGTCTTAATCCATTCATAGAGAAAGAAGAACGGTTTCCGGTGGTTGTTTTGAAAACTCCACCCAGCATGACAACAGGCAATACCTGCGGAATCCAGTGCAGGAAAGGCGAAATTAGTTTTCTCACAAAGACCAAGCTTTGGAACATTTTCTACTTGTTTTTCCTCTCAGAAATAGCAGCAGTTTTGTCTACTTTGGTATAAAATGATTGGAAAGGCCCTGTATTTTATAGAAACACTACTTTTTAAGAACTAGGGTTTTGGGTGTCTCCAGGGAACTTGGAGATGAATGCCAAAAGTGAAGGATGCCTTCAAATTCGGTCGGCCCTGTGCAGAATGACAACCCTTCATAGCTCAGCGTGCTACGAAATAAAATAGGAATTCCAGAGCTGCCATAGCCACTTTTCTGAAAAGAGAGTAAACTTTATTCACTCACCAGATATCTTCATCCCTGATGAAGCAATGGTATGCATAGTGTAGCTACTGGAAAAGGTTATCTATCACGTCACAAAAGAAAAATGAAACTGAACCAACAATAAAACCAGTGTGGAAGAATTGAAGTCTTGCTGAAAATGCATATCAAATATGAGGGAATCCTGAAGATTCTATGAGTTTAGTTTGTTTGGAGAGAAGAGACTATTACACTATGAAAATTGAACTAAATAGCTCTATTTTTATATCTTGGGAAATGCTAAGAGGTGAGACTAGCAAACATGAGAGCATTTTATCTTTGAAACAGGACAAAATAAATATTCAGATTCAAGGACATGTCTTGAAAAATAAAAAGCAAACAATCTTATCCTGGATTGGCAATGTATGATTTCTCTCTTGGGAAATAGTAAGCATATTTATTGTTCACTGGTATTGCTTTCCTCATGGGATCTTCCTGAGTCAACTGGGAAGTTGGGGAAGATAAAATTAACAGTAATTGAGTATAGACGAATATGAACAACACCAAAAATATTTGATAGCATGTCATTGTTTTCAGTAGAGCCATGTAGAACTGTTGAGGGTTGAAATGTTTTTCATTAAAATAAAGATTTTTCAACTGTTTTCCCAGTTGAATGCCTAGTACTTGCTTTTAAAAGAATTTCTGGTGGAATTCTCTTGCTCTATCACATAGTTGGGAAATCCTCTAACATTTTATTAAAATTAGAAAACTTTCAAATATCAGTTGATAGTTTTATCTGAAAAGAGTGGACATTCTGAAAACTTCCACTTCAGAAGAAAAGATGTGAACTAATTTACATTTGATGGAGTTGGAAAGGGGGGGCTAGTAAATGTAAAATTTAGGAAACTCACTTGATTTGTTTTTCTATCAGGATCTTTGATAAGAAATTTAAATTAGGGCTTATTCTCACCTTAAACAAAAATCAAAAGCCCAGAGTTCATGGTTTTAATGGTATATAGCTCCGGGTTAGAGCAAACCAAAATCTTTCATTCTGTAGGAGAATGTTGGTATATCACTTTGGGGATTGAATTAGGTCCACCAAGAAATGTGTTCAAGTCTTAAGCCCTTGTCCTGTGAGTGTGGACTCATTTGTAAGTAGGAGCTTCAAAGCTACTCTTCAGATAAGACCAAAATGTATCAAGGTGAACTTTAATACATTTACTATAATATGATTGGTGTCCTTAGAAGCTAAGGAAATTGGGCATGAAATATAATCCACAGGAGGAGACAGAAAAAGACAAATCTCTATGTGATAGGGGCAGATATTGATGGCCAGCAAGCCACCACCAGAATGCTACAGATTTCAGAGAGGCCATGGCCCGCTGGTACCTTAATTTTGAACGTGTTCTCCATAAACTATCAGCCAAGGAACTGCTGTTGTTTAAATCAACCAGTTTGTGGTTTTTGTCATAATAGCCCTTGCAAACTAAGATGGTTGCCAAGTGAATAAGCAAAACACTACGATTTCATATTGCTAAATATATAAAATAATATAAATTTTTTAACTTGTATAGAACTTGGTAATATGAGCATGTAAGTGATAAATTTATATGTGTCATATGTACATACATGGGTGATATATGTTTATGTCATATATATTTATGTCTCTATCAGTGCGGATGGAGAGAGGGGGAGAGGAAAGCCTGGAGCGGCATACACCAAAATGGTTATTTCTGGCAACATAATCATTTGTCTTTGTGCTATCTGTAATTTTCTAAAATGTCTGTAAGGAGCATATATCAGTTTTAAAAATAAGTATGATAGCCTCTGTTTGCCTCCCAAATTCACTCCTACACTCTGCTTTGTTCCATGGAGAGCTGAAATGCATCAGCTGCATCAGTTGGCTCACATGATTGGTTCAGCCACTTGGGCTTTGGTTTGGTCACTGGGTAGCACTTGCAGAAAACTCAGGGAAAAGTCAGAGTGGAACTGAGCTTCTTTCCTTAGCTGTTCGCTTGTGGTGTCATCAAGATATGGCTGTATCCCTTGACCAAGCGTCGCAGCTTCACTCAGGGTGAAAACATTCTCCCTCTCTTTGGGGTTTCAGTAATAATCCCCTATCTCAGATGCTGTTACTAACCTTGGGGTTCTGTACTCTACTTTATGATTTCCCTACATCAGACCTATGCCTTTTTAATAATTTCTTCCATGGCCCTCTATAAATAACACTGTTGTGTGTGTCATCTTGTTGCTATAAGGAAACCTAACTGAAACATGGGGATAACTTCTACAACTACATAGCCTCACAGCTAATGCTGTTCTTGGAACACCATTGATCATGGAAGGTCAGTGTAGATAGAGTTTGAGATAAAATCACGCAGCATTAGATTCTGCACTGGAACTACAACAAGAAAAGTCAATGCTTGAACTAGGGTATTTGGGATGGAGCTTGTTTTAGTTCCCCAGCTGTTGAAACAAACACAATACAATGGGTTGCTTAAATAATGAGAATCTATGGCTCAAGATTTTGAATCTAGGAGGAGCCCAAAATCCAGGCATCAACAATAAGATGCTTTCTCCCTAAAGACTGTAGCATTCTGGGGCTGGCTGCCAGCAATTCTTGTCATCATATGGCAATGCACATGGCAGTGTCTTCTTCCATCTCTTCTGGGTTTCATAGACTTCCAGCTTCTGATGTGACTTTCCTGTCTGTATCCAAATTCATTTTGTTTATAAGGATTCAGCCACATTGGCTTAAGGCCTACCATCATTCAGTTTTGGCACCGATTACTTGACAACATCTTCAGGAGAACCTACAAATGGGTTCACACCCACGGGACCAGGAGTTGGGACCTGAACATACCTTCCATGGGGGACACTATTCAATCCTAACAGAGGTGAACAATGTTATGGGCTCTTCACTGCTTTGACTGAGATACCAAGTCATTCTGGAAGTTTTCAGGATCCTGGATTGCCTTTAAAAAGCATACTGAAATGATTTAATCTTCTCTTTTACTTCTCAACTTTATTCCAGTTTTACCCCTGGATTTTCCTGATTTCCCCAACTGCTTTCCCATCCAGGTTTGCCATGTGTGTTGGGAGCTGAGAAGAGTTTATGTGATCATCAGAATCAGCTGGCATAGGCAGCATAAAATTTTGAAAGGGAAACAAAAAAAGATTTCTGCCTCTGGCAATGATAGAGTAACAGGGACTGGAATTAACCTCCTGCTTTACATAACTAAAAACAGGAGAAATACATTAGAGAATGTTCTTCAGGTATTGGATAATAGGCATCACAAGATGGTGATCCCATAGATAGAATGAAAATGAAGTGAGCCTTAGGATTTCCCACCTTACTGCTTAGAGAGAGTTCAGAACCCAATACAGGGAGGGAAGCCCATGCCGAGCTCAGCATTCCTCCTGAGTTGAGAGAGATGAGAATTCTAGGAGACCAGGCATCTAGAATGCACAGAGAAGAATAAAAGGAGAGAGCATCACAGAGATTGCTCTGGAAACACACCAAGAGTTCCCCTAGATGTCTCAGCTGAGTTCTGATCAGCATGTTATGTGAGGAACTAAAGAGGCCTGCAAAAGAGCAAAGGAAGAATTGCCTAGAACTCAACATGCCCAGGATACTTTTCGCTCCCAAGAGCCAGACTGGGATAGACCCCTTACTACACAAGGTAAAAGGAAGAGTACTTAGAAGGATGCTGCCTCAGCAGTGGGAGCAAATTAGTCCTACACTATGGGCTGCACTGGTATCACATAAGAAATCGTAAGATCATGCCTCGTAAGAATCAAACTCCATCCAAGGAACTTAGCTTTGTTCCAATATGTGACTCATAAATATTTAAAGGAATAACAAAAATTCCAACAATCAACCACGTAAAATTCACAATATGAAACACTCAATAAGAAATGACCAGCATACAAATAAGCAGGATAATATAATTCATAATGAAGAAAATAATCAATAACAGGAATAGACCCAATAATAGTGTAGATAATAAAATTAGTAGACAAGGACATTTAAGCAGTTACTATAATTATATTTCATATGTTCAAGAAGGTATAGGAAAGCATGAACCTGAGAAATGTACAAGTTGTTTTTCAAACACCTAGGTTGAATATCTAGAGATGAAAAATACATTGGATGGAATTATCATAAGATTAGTCACTGTAGGAGAAAATAAAGTACATTAGAAAACATGGCATTCAAAACTATTAAAAGTGAAACAGAGAGGGTAGGGAAGGCAATTACACATGGAATAATATATCTATAATTGGAGTCTCAGAAATAAGGGATATAGAACACTTGAAGATACAATGTTTGAAAAATTTCCAGATTTAATGAAAGCAGTAAACTTCCAGAACTGATAAGCTTAATGAACTCCAAGGAAAATAACCATGAAGAAAGTTTAGGCATGAATTATAAAAGAAAACAACTGAAACATTAAATTTCATCAGAATTTAAAACTTTTGTTCTTCAAAAGACAGTGTTAGGAAATGGAAAAGACAAGCCATAGATTGGGAGAAAGTATTTGGAAAACATATAAAACAAGGACTTATATCTAAAATATATAAAGAACATTTACAACTGAGCGAGGAAAAAAAAAAGCAGCAAGAAATGGACAAGAGATTTAAGCAGCCACTTCACCAACTGAGATACACATATGGCACCTCAGCACAAAGATGCCCAACATCATTAGTTATCAAAGAAGGCATCGTAAAATCATAATGAAGCACCACCATATGCTTACTAGAATGTCTAAAACGTGTCATGCCAAATGGCAAGAGGTGAGAAGTGGAACATTCATACAGAATTAATGGAAATGTAAAACAGAGCAACTAGTTTGGAAAACAGTTTTTCATTTTCTTAAAAATTAAACATAAACTACCATGTGGTGGCAATTTCACTTCTGGGTATTTTACCCAAGAGAAATGACAGCATATGACCACACAGAGACTTGTAAACAAATAGCCATAACAACTTTTCTTGTAATAGTCAAAAACTGGAAAGAATGTAAATGTCCTTCAGTAGGTGAATGTACAAATTGTTGAACATCCATACAATGGAACATTACCCAGCAATAAAATGGAACAGAAAATTCAAATCTGCTGCAGTATGGATGAATCTCAGTATACTTACGCTGAGTGAAAGTCCGAAAAGGAGTATATTGTTTAACATACATGGTTCTGCATAAAATTCTAGAAAATGTAAGTTTAACTGTAATGACAGAAAGCAGATTAGTATTTGCCAGGGGATGGGAATAGGAGGGAGGAAGTGAGGGATGGATGACAAAAGGGCAAGAGGAGACTGTAGTCAATAATGGTTATATTCAGTATTTGACTGCAGTGGTTTCCTGGGTGCACACTATTCAAAACTCATTGAAGTGTACATTTTAATTAAGTACAATTTACTGTGCATCAAGTATTATCCAACAAAGCTGTAAGACACCTTTACAAGAAAGAACCAGCTGGTATGAATCACCTGATATTTCTCCATCTACAAACCTACAACCCCACTTTTGGTGTACTGTGCAAAAGCCAAAGAAAAGATGATTATAAAAATATTACTCCTAGGGGTGCACAGGTGGTTCAGTGGTAGAATTCTCGCCTGCCATTCAGGAGACTGGATTTGATTCCTGGCCCATGCACTTCCTCACCACTCCAAAAGAAAAAATTCAGCAAATGGTGTTGCAATAAAAGGAGATTCTCATAGAAAAAGAATGAAATATGATCCCTACCATACAAAAATGTAAACAAATGGTGCTGCAATAACGGGATACTCACATGGGAAAAGAATGAAATGTGACTCCGCCATTGTGCTAGTTTTCTAGCTGCTGGAATGCAATATACCAGAAACGGAATGGCTTTTAAAAAGGGGAATTTAGGCGGGCCGCGGTGGCTCAGCGGGCAAGAGTGCTTGCCTGCCATGCCGGAGGACCCCGGTTCGATTCCCGGCCCCAGCCCATGTGAAAAACAAACAAACAAACAAAATATAATAAAACAAGAAAATGTTTAAAGATGTTTCCCTTTCTTCCTCCCTTCCTTCCTTCCTTTTCTCTGTCTTTCCTTCCCTTCCTCCCTCTCTCTTAAAAAAAAAAAAAAAAAAAAAAAAGGGGAATTTAATAAGTTGCTAGTTTACAGTTCTAAGGCCAAGATAATGTCCCAATTAAAGCTAGTCTACAGAAATGTCCAATCAAAGGTATCCTGGGAAAGACACCTTGGTTCAAATAGGCCAACGAAGTTCAGGGTCTCTCTCAAGTGAGAAGGCACATGGCAAACACCGTCAGGGCTTCTCTCTCAGCTGGAAGGGCACATGGTGAACATGGTGTCATCTGCTAGCTTTCTCTCCTGGCTTCCAGTTTCATGAAGCAACCCAGGAGGCATTTCCTTCTTCATCTCCAAAGGTCGCTGGTTCGTGGACTCTGCTTCACGGTGCTACAGCATTCTCTGCCCTCTCCAAATCTCCTTCATTCTCCAAAATGTTTCCTGCTTTATAGGACTCTAGAAACTTATCAAGACCCACCCAAATGGGTGGAGACATGTCCTCACCTTATCCAGTTTAACAACCACTCTTGACTAAATCACATCATCCAGGGAGATGATCTGATTACAGTTTCAAACATATAGTATTGAATAGGGATTATTCTACCTTTACAAAATGGGATTTAGATTAAAATATGGCTTTTCTAGGGGACAGACATATTTTCAAACCAGCACAGCCATACTGCATACTATATATATATATATGTATATCACTCCTTCCTTCAAGCTGTCTTTCCTGTTTTATTAAATGGCTTTACTGGCCTCAAAAGATACAACTTCCAAAGTGATTATCCTAGAGAAAGACCTGGAAAATGAGAAAAAAATTATGGGGTAAAATTTTTGTTTCCTTTCTCGGGGTGTTTTTCCTACTAATTTTGAATGTAATTTCAATTTTACAATCACCATTTTTCATTAAGTTTCTCAACTCAAAGCAATGGCCTCTTGCATCAAAGTAGTAACCTGCACAGTGTGACGCAATGAACATCAGTATGTGCCTCTACTTCCCCTAACCCTCACTTATCTTTGAAACATTATTTTCCACCTTTTCTCCTCTTTGAATCTGAGACTCTAAAGGCTAGAATACAAAGGCCATTTCTGAAAGCAATGTATTAGGTCAGCTGCAGCCACAAACACTTTGGTTTGAATTTAGGTTTAAACTATCTTCAAAGAAAGGCCCATAAAGAAGATACCCAAGAAGGGGGAGCTTTAACAAGCTAAAGAGGCCAGAGCATAGGATGGTTCCCACGAGGTGATGCTAAAGTAGAGAGTCCTGGGCCACCTGTGCAGTGTGCCAATGAGGGGATAGGAGAGGACCCAGTGTGGTACCCAGAAGAAGGTAGAAAGGGACTGATGACCCATCCTGGCCACCACACAATTTAGTCGAGGAATTACAGCTGTACTGCTACAACTATTTGGATGTACTCTACATAGAATCATTGTATTTCAGCATCCTCACTAAGTTTTCAGAACTGCAAGACTCAGTTTCACCTTGATGTTTTCCACACCAAGGCTCACAGAGATGAGATGAGTGTCCAAAGAAACCCATCTAGTTTCTGGTGGGGCTGGAGCAGGACCCATGTTCCCTCTTCCAGAACCTGTGTTCTTTCCACTGCACCAACATGTCTGGCTTAAGCCCTTTGATTATAACCAAGATTTTGCCAATTGTCATCAGCCAAGACTTGATCTACTTAATAATTACAGCAGCCACAACTATATGGCATTTAGGTACTTCAGTGATGGTACTATTAGTGATGTAGTTCGTAAGAGTGGCCCCAGTATTGTTGTGTATTTCCTTACTATAATTGTCTTTATGGATTTGTGTACTCTCAAGAATGTATAACAACGTGTTTTCTGAAAGAGGTAGTGAAACAGAACATCTGGTGCATCTGCCAGGCATGCCCAGGCCCTCCTACATTCCAGAAAAACGAAATCAGCTACGAGTCAGAGCTTATAGCACCATCCGTGTCCATTCCCATAGTAAGTCCCACCCTGCTTGCTTTCCTATATAATCTAGAGACCAAAATTATTGCCAATCTTTGCCTCTATATTTGAGAGCTCAGACTTTGGACAGAAGTCCTCTGAGCCTGCCAGCAATAAAAAGCTTGTCCACTTCTCAGAGGCTCCAGTGCTTTCTTGTATGGAGTTCAGAGTTTTTTTCTACTTCATTTCAAGTCAGTGTTAATTAGCTTCATGTCAAAGCTGAAGAGCTATAGCATTCCTAAGTCAGCAGACTTTTTACTTTTTCTCAAAAATACTAAAAAGTCTGTCCAACTTCATAATTGGAACCAAAATAAGTGGAAGTGAAATAAATCCTTGGTGGCAAATTATGATCACTTTTTCAAGCCCTAAATTTGCATCCCTGCCCCCATGGCTTCCCTTTTCTTCACCCTCTCACACCCCAACTACATGTACACACAGGCATGTCTGTGCTGGTGGCCACATAGTCAAGGAGTTGATGATAAGTGTGGAGGGTGGTTTTGAAACAGGAGAATTGATGGCTTACTCTTTCGGATGCTTTCACATCACACAGACTTTGCAAGTACTTTGACTCATTTGATCCCCACCAATTGCCGGTGAAGCAGAGAGCACAGACCATTATCCCAGTATGACTGATGAATGAGGACCGTAAACCATAGAGGCACTAAATACTTATAATGCAGAGGGGAACTCTGAACCAGCCCAGGTGTGCGTACCCTGATTTATTATCTGTTTACTTGGACCTTGAGCCAGGGGGCTGCAGCCCTTACCTTCGAGGCTTGTGGAAGTCCCGTGGAGAAAACCCTTTTATGGTCAGAGACTGTTTCGGGGTTCAGTGCTGAATACTTACCTGTTAAATGAGAAGATAAAAATTAAAGGACACTATCAATGAGAAAATAAGGGCAAAGACCCAGGAATGAAGACATGCGCGAATGAACCATCTTCCCACTGTTTATTTACACCGCATTAGCAGAAACCATCGATGAAGTCAACATACTTTCAGCTGCAAAGACAACCACATTAAATGGCTTCTGTGAACTACTTTGATGTGCATGAATAATGTTTTCAGTTAACAACACAAGAATTGAGCTCTCCATTATCATGAGTGTTTTTTTTTTCTTTCAGCATTAGTCAAAGCATCTCCAAGCTGCAAAGAACCAGAGACCTCTGCTTGGACAATAAAAACATAAATAATTAAGAGGACTTCGTTTGCCCCTTCCTTTAACATTTCCTATACAAAAGGGCCATAAATCACTTCAGTAATAGAGCCTTGGATCCCTATTTAGGTTTATGTGCTTCTATTTGACTTATCCATCTGGAGCAGTAAGAATTCAATTGACTGTTCGTCAATGTCATGGATATGTGGCCACTGCCCACAGCATCCTGTGAGAGGAGGTCACACAAAGCCCATTTCACAGGAGACACGTACAGCTTTCTCCTTCCTCCGGATATCTCAGTGTCCACACCCTGACTTTGGTTATTCTATATAGGCTTCCCTTCAAGATTAGACTGTGTGGAAATAACTGCAACAATAGCTATAGCCTACTGAGTGCTTGGTGTTTAAGACCTTTCTTTCTTTATTAAGTACTCAGGTGTAGGCATGCATTGCTTTTCTATTTTCCTCCATTGTAAAGCCTTAAGACTGACTCAAAGTGATAATGGCTTTGCCCAAATTTCCATAAATAATAGGAAAGCCCAGATTTGGGCCCAGTTCTCTCCAACCTGAGGTTTTCATCATATAAAACCTTGGTATATTAGAAAAAAAAAAAAAAAAGGGGTGACTCTGGCCGGATGTGAGAAGTCAATCACTTCAACTGTTATCTTCAAAGCGAGATTATAATGATCCATTAAAGGTAGATGGGAAAGCATCCTGTTGTCTAACTTCTTTAGGGAAAGCAATGTCCCAGGTTCTTTAGGTGTCCAACCTTGGGCTATGCTATACGTGTCAGTTCAGTCCTGGAACACTGCTTCTATCCAAGCAGGCTCTTCTGGTTCTGCTGAATCTCATCTATACAGTATCTAGTGATAACAGCAAGTGGCAAATGCCAGGCATAAGAGCATGACACAGCGGATCCTTCAGGCAACTCCTCAGCCTTAAGCACTGTAACAAGATTGATTCTGAAGTCGTAATTAATATGAATTTATTATGTCACAGCCAGCATGACATAGCAGTAAGGAATAGATTTTGGTTCAGACACGATTAGGTTCAATTCCAGCTTCATTACCCAACAGCTGATTGACTCTAAGAAAATCATTTAACCTCTCTGAGCATCTAATTCATCATCTACACAATGTTTTAATACCACTTTCCTTGTACAAATTGATAGGAGTTTTAAAATGCATAGTGATAAGTTAATGATTATAATTATTACTGGTGTTATTATCGATTTGACTCTCCCTTTGTGAATACATATAGACTTATGGAGGAAATGCTTGTCAACATGCTCCTCCATAGAACTTCCATTTGGGGGACAATAAAATGATCTAATACAAATTGAAGAATTTGTGAAAACTGTTAATATCCCCAAATTTGGAAGGACAAGGATAAGAACCAGGAATAAAACAGTTGACCATTTTTTATTGTATAATAAATTAGAAACTCTAACCTGAGTTTCTAATATCATCAGGCACATTTTTTGACCTGTGCACTCTCCTGATCCAAAATGTGAATGTTGAAGACAAGAGCTAAAATATGAGAAAGGCAGATTAATAAAATTTTAAAAACTCTCCTTAGATTCATTTTATTGCAGCTGAGTTTCAACATGAGCAAATTAAGGTAGAAAAATATACATGCAGACATCACAAACTAAATCTCATGATCTGAAGTGAAAAGGGGTTTCACTTCAAAGTAATTAATTCACCCCCAGAGTGGGACAAACACATCAGACTTGGAAGGGAATATTACAGTTGGTTAGGGTATAATCCCAATTTAGAAGGCGTGGCTGTTAGGGAATGGACTTTAATAAATGCAAAGATAAAGTGCTGAGAGACAAAGCTCCATAACCTCCAGAAGCCCAGTCCCAGCTCTCTGTCTACTTCCTTAAAGAGCTTGATGAAAGAAAATAATATTTATCAATCAGGCATCTTTGTATTGCAGAAAACTCAATTTATACTGGATTAAATAATAATAGGCATTGATTGGCTCATATAACTGAAAGTCCAGTTGCGGGGTGTGGTGATTTACTGACGCCATCTCTTCACCATCTTCTGCAGTTCTAATGGCCATAGTGTGGCTGCTGGAACAATCCAGACTCAGGTCACAGCTGGGCCATGAATGTTCTCTCTGGTGAGAGCAATGGAATGTGTTGATTGACATAAGTGAGGAGGGGACACTCTGGGGCTGGGGATCATCTTCCTTCCGTGCGCATGAGCTGACTGGGGAGGAGCGGATTCATGAGTAATTACGGGCACTACCTGAAAGGGGTAACGGAGGAGTGGGTGCTGGAGTAGCAACAAAAAGTACACTGAGGATACTGTAAGCCATTGCTACCTAGAAACTTCTCTTGTTTAAATGGAGACATTCAAACTGTCCCCCAATAACCAGGAATGAACTCAAGATGAACAGAGAAGAATCCCACAGTACATTGGAAATAGGCTAAAATAAAATTGCCTTTTTTCAACATTGAGTGAGCAGAAAACAAAAAACAAAACTAAACACATGCTCACGCACAATGTAGAACCTGTGTCAGTTAGGAATAGGTTTGGCTGCATGTATACAACACAAAATACCAGTAAATTAAGCAAGATAGAAGTTTATTTTTCTCTCATAGAAAAGGATACAGACAAGATTCTGGTTTGGTGACTCCATAGACAAAAATAAGTAAATAAATAAACGAAACCACAAAATAACTAAAAAATTTCCAATTTCTATTTTTCTGATCTTCATTGCTGCTTCAACCTTCAAAGTCATCTCATGGCTAAAAGTATCTGTTAGAACTCAAGCTATTACTTCTACACTGCAAAGTGGTAGGAGGGGAAAAAAGGAAAGAAAAGCCAAAGGATTCTTTCTTCCCCCATGCTTTAAAAAAGCTTTCTTCCGAGTCTTATACAATACTTATCTTTGCATTTGATTTGCCAGATCATCGCATGTTCATATCTATCTGCAAAGAAAGCTTTGGATTTCAATAGAGATTTCACAGTTACTAAAATAATAATAAGGGGATATTATTAAGAGCTTTAATTATGAACTCAGTAATTTGACCAATTAGAAAACTTCCTTGAAAGACAATATAAAACATGTGTGGGATGCTACTAAATCAGTTCTTAGAGAGAATTTTATAGTACTAAATATCTATATTAAGAAAAAAAGAAAGATCTCAAATCAATGATCTAAGCTTCCCCTTTAAGAAACTAGAAAAAGAGGTGCAAAATAAGTCCAAAGAAAGCATAAGAAAGGGATTAATAAAAGTAAGGGCAAAATCAATGAATTTAAAAAAACAGAAACTTTCTTTGAGATGAATAAAACAGAAAACCTCTAGAAAAAGTGACCAGTGACAAAAGAGAGACACAAATTACCATTATCAGGAATAACAGAAGGGAAATCAATACAGATTCCACAATTATTAAAAGAACAACAAGGGAATACTAAGAGCTTTATGCCAATATATTTGACAATTAGACCAATTAGAAAAATTCCTTGAAAGACACAAACCACCAGAGCTCACTCAAGAACTAGACTGTATGAACAGTCTAATTTCTATTACAGAAATTTAAATTCTGTTTTTTTAAAGCTTCCCACAGATAAAACCCTATGACAAGATGATTTCACTTTTGAATTCAAGCAAACATGTTCATGAACAGGCTTACAGAGTCATAACATAAAGAAAAAGCAACTAATCAAAAGATTATTAGAATGATACTGGTTTAAAAAACAATATGCAGGGCAGTGTGACAGTGGCTCAGTGCCAGAATTCTCACCTGCCATGCTGGAGACCCAGTGTCTGCCCATGCAAAATAAAAACAATGTGCCATGTGCATACATGCATGTAGAGCAAGCTGCTATACAGTTCATTATGGCAACACAGGCTCATGAAGAACAGAGATCTTCAGTAAGTGAACATGTTATTACTTACATAACACAAAAGCTCCAAAAGAGTGAGAGAAGAGATGTAATTATGACAGGACTGTTGGAAAGGCCAACTGCTCAGGTCAGAGTTGGTGGATTGCAGTTTGCACACACCACTTCATGTTGGAGATGAGGGACACCTGTGTCACCCAAGTGTTGGATATTTATACACCCCGGCAAAGAGAGCCCTCCCACAGAGCAAAAGCATGTATCAAGCAAATGTTGTGCAGAGTTTCTGCCCTGGCAGACATCTGGGACTGCTTGTTCCCAGTTTGGCTTTTAAGGTAGAGTTAAGCCAGTCCATTTCTGGGTAGCCTGTTCTTACGCATTTGAGATCTAACATCTCCCTAGGGGCTGCCTGTGGTTGCTTGCGAAATGGAAACATACTGAACACCTGCATACAAACCAGCAAGAGGAGAAGAGGTGTGTGTCAGGGGGGAGAGCTTTAGGTGAGTGTTGGGAGGTCACCACTAAGTGTGTCCATGACTCCCCTGCAATGTATGTGCATAGAAAAAAGTCTGCAATCATGTACTTCAGACTGACTGTCAGTAATCGTCCCTGTGTAACAAAAAGAATGTGACTGCAAGGTTTGGGTGGTAACAAGGCATGGGAAAGGGGCAGCTACTTTGTCCTCAACCTTCATTCTCATCACATCTCCAGTTATCACCTGAGAAGTTTGCTGCTGCAGCCCCTTGATTTCAGGTGTCTTTAAGAGGCATGAAGAGAGCTGTGGCAGATCGGAGAAGCCTGTGAAATTATCAGGCTCAGCTCACCATTGGCCCATACCACCATCTTTACTCTATAACCCATGCGCTAGGCTGTGCACAGGGGATCCTAAACTGGTAAATAAGAGACTACATGAATTGTATAGGAGTATTAACTTTTTAAGCCCCCAACCCCATATCTTTTAAAAATGACTTGTCAACCCATTATGATTAGAGCATTTTTTTCAATAGAAACTTCAAAATGCCTAGAGGAAATAAAGATTTTTCCGAGACAGAGTGACTTGAGCTAAGCATTTTGTCCCTTAGTCACTTTTGATCCCTTCTTTCACCCTCCCTTCCCCTCATCTCACTGAGCTCCCCACTTATCTTTGCCTTCTATGTCTTCCCCTCACATCCTGTCTCCACCCCCACCCCAATTCTCTTCCTCGATCTCATATTTCACCTCCATCCACCCCCTTCTGCTTCCCATCAGTTTTCACTCCCCCTCCTCATTCCTTCCACCTCTTCATCTTCCCCTTTTATGGTCCCCCCCACTTCCTCTCCCTCTCATGCCGCTTCCCTTCCCCATCCCTTTCCCTCCTTCTCACATTTTCTCCCCATTGTATATTAGCTTCTATTATATTTTGCCTCCCTTCATCTGTCTCCTAAAATTTCTCCCAAATTTCTTGTCAATTAGAAAAAAAATTTTCTTATAAGTGTTTTTTAATGCATAAAAAATAATGTTGATAGAAATAGCTAACGAATATATAACTGACACTGGCTAAAACCTCACATATTAACATTTTCTACTGCCTAAAAACTGGCAAATAAATCATGATATCTGGAAATAATTCAGAACTGCACATTTTGACCTAAGAAAATTTGTACCCAATAGAAATAATGACCCAAATGAAAATTCACAATAAGAAAAGTGAAGAGCAGTAAAATTTGATTGGAGAAAATATGCATTAAATGAATCATAACTGTGCTGTAAAATTTAACAATTAAGTAATTAATTTTATAGAAAAAATTAAACGATAAGGAAAAATGGAAATTGTTTAACTGTGCCTAGAGAAAATTGATCCATGGCTTTGTTTGGCATAATGGAACCTGTTTCAGAAACCATGATCCTGATGAAAATGTACCAATGTTGACATAATTATGATCTTTTTTTAAAAAATCTGTACTTGAAAATCACCCATGTCAAAATGTCAAAGGTCAAAACACCCCAAGACAGTGATTTTCTCATTATTATATCAGTCTGAGCCAACAGTTGCCTTCCTTTTTGCAAGAAAAAGGAAGTATGAGTCTCCAGGTGCATTTGTGACAGTACTACTGGAAGAACTGCAATCATTGAAGAAAGCCGAAGAAAATGTATATATCAGAAGACCAGAAGAACTCTTCCAAACGACATGGCTCCTCAAACAATATATTTTCCCTAATGAATTGAAATGCATACTGCAGAACCAAGCTGTGCATGTTAATATCCTGTTTCCACTACCGTACTTTACCTGTCAAGCACCAGGCACTTGCCAGAATTTGGGCAGTGCAGTAATACCAAGGGAGAGAAAAATTTCAGAAATCATTAAAGAGACCAATAAAGGGAAAGGAAATTGTACAAAGATTGCATTATTTATAAAGTTAAACCATTTCTTGGGATACATCCAAAATAGCTGTTATTGAGCAGGGAGGCCTTGACTACTGTGAAAAAGGCACCCAGCTCTGCCCGTGAAATTACGCTAGCAGCTGGCTCTTGCCATTCTTATAATAATGAATTGCAAAAAGGTACAGTTATACACACACTGGAATTCATAATCTTTTAATCACTCTCTTTGAAGCAGACATCAATGGTTACTTGCAAAAACTCAAAACGTTTCTAACGATAGTGTTGTCTAAGTTTTATTGTGCAATTGCTCAGTTTCCTCTTTGTATTTTGTATTAGAGCTCTCCAAAGAAACAGAACCAACAGGATATATATATATGTAAATATTATGATATTTATTATAAGAATTGGTTCACAGGGCTGTGGGGAATAGCAAGTCTGGATTCCATTAGGCAGGCTGCAAGTTGGGAATTCTGAAGAAGATTTCAATGAATTCCCCAGGAGAAGTCAGCTAGCTGAAGTAGAGATAGAAATTCTTCTTTCTGACTGCTAAAATCCTCTGTTCTGCCATAAGTACATGGAATCTTGAATAGGGCATGAGATTTTGTTGGTTTGTCCAGGTTAATGTGATGCCCCCATAAATCCCAGAAGGATTTGGACAGTGAATAAAGAAATATTTGCAAAGTTCCCTTGGGGGACTGGGTAGAAAGGAGGAAATATTCAACGTCCACATTTGGAAAATGTCTGATATTCTTGCAAGCAATGGGGGCAACCAAATCAATAGGCCGAGCCCTCAACCTAGGGGTTCACCCCTATGAAACTTATTCCTACAAAGGATAGACTAAGCTTACCTAAAATTAGGTCTAAGAATCACCCCCAGAGAACCTTTTTTGTTGCTCAGATGTGGCCTCTCTCTTTAAATTGACATGGCAAGTGAACTCACTGCCCCCCCCACACACATGGCATGTGAATCCCAGGGGTGTAAACCTCCCTGGCAATGTGGGACAGAAATCCCAGAATGTGATGGGACCCAGCATCAAGGGATTGAGAAAACCTTTTTGACTGAAAGGGGGAAGACAGAAATGAGACAAAATAAAGAGTCAGTGGCTGAGAGATTCCAAACAAAGTCGAGAGGTTCTCCTGGAGGTTATTCTTATGCATCTATAGATATCTCCTTTTTAGTTTATGGTGTACTGGAGTAGCTAGAGGGAAGTACTCGAAACTGTAGAGCTGTGTTCCAGAGGCCATGTTTCTTGAAGATGATTGTATAATGATATAGCATTTACAATGTGACTGTGTGATTGTGAAAACCTTATGGTGATGCTCTTTTTATCTAGGGTATGGACAGATGAGTAAAAAATATGGATAAAATAAACAAATGATAGGGAAACAAAGGTTAAAATAAATTGAGTAGATTGACATAAATAGTGGTCAATGAGAGAGGGGGTGAGAGGTATGGTATGTATGAGTTTTTTCTTTTTTATTTCTTTTGCTGGAGAGATGCAAATGTTCAAAAACATGATCATGGTGATGAATACACATTTATGTGATGATATTGTGAGCCATTGATTGTATACCATGTATGGGATGTTTGTTTGTTAAGAATGTTTTTATGTTAAGTTTTTTCAATAAAAATATTAAAAAGAAAAAATCCTCCATTCTGTTTAACATTTTTAATTGATTGGATGAGACTTTTCTCTTTGCTGAAGGGAGTCTCCTTTGTTGATTATAATCAGCCATAGATGCAATCAACTGACTAATGATTTAAATCCACAAAACACACTCACAGTAATGATCCAGCTAGAGCTTGCTTAACCAAACAACTAGATACCATATTCTAGAAGTTGACACATGAACTTAACTATCACTCATACTGATACTCAGTAATTTAAGAAGGAATGTAATGTGTATATCTGAACTTGATGAGCTTTCATCCCTGTCTCATAAGTAAACCTCTGATTTTTCATATAAACTTTGCTAAAATTTTTTTAAAAATTATACAACCAGCAGTCTTAAAGCAGAAAATCAAAGTATTCTCTTTTCCTCACTAAAAACTCTCCCTTCAAGAAATTCGGCCAATTATTGTCTTCTAAGAATCTTCTCCAAACATGAGTTTCAAGAAAATTTTCATTTCTTAGCCTGAATCAACGTACTCAAATAGTTTTCACAAGTTTACTTCATGAACAAAGGACTGTACAAGTCAAACTATCTTGTTTGGATCTTTCTTATCACTCATTTGCTAGACCAACCCAGCTTCCAAGAAAACTATCTAAAAAGAGACAGCAATGAATAAGGGAGGTGGCTTTTGTACAAAGAAACAGGAAAAAGAAGCTATTTAGAAATAATATATTGTATAGGGAATCATCTAAAATTATATTATCGATACATGAAACCAAGAAACACTGGTGCATTGTTTTTTGTTTTTTAGTTTTTTGCTCAATGACACTAAAAAGAGTTGGAGATCAAAATGAATAAATCTACAAATACTAGTTATTATCAATATTAAAAGAAAAAAAAAGCTTCCTGGAGAAAGATCTGCCCCTTTGAATACTTGCTTAGCCAAGACGTGATCCAAAGAATCCACTATGTTGAAAAAAAAAAAATAACAGCTGCTTAACAACTATTGAGTCAAAAAGGATATTTTAAAAATACAATGATGGAGTAATTAGAAATTAATGATGGTGCTATTCACAAAGTGTGGTATTTATCATTTCTGATTTGGGGAAAATATTGCTTTTGTGGTCTAATATATGATTAATTTAAAAATTATACTTGATGAACAACGGAAAAGAGACATTCACTGTATGCAAATAAAAAGGTCATTTACTAGAAAAGCTCAAATAATTTACCAAATAAATTAATAAATGTTTAGTAATTTTATAAAAATTTGGTAAATTTTCAAATCCTCTATTTTCTTTACTACTAGATGTCTTAGATGCTGAAAGAGCTTAAAGTCTCCTAGCGCTATCGTTTTTTTCAATTTCTCATTGAATACCTAAGATTTTTGCTTTAATAAAACTTGTTTTATCACAGTTTCATAGAACTCATACTGACAAAACAAAAATACCACCAGCTGTTTTAGCCTTAATGTTATTAGTTATACAATATTTAAGAAATAAATAGTTATAAAAATATTGCAGCAGGAATTGTGGAAAAATGATGGGGTAGGAAGCATTCAGAATCAGTCTCTCCACCAGAACAACTATTGAACTGGCAGGATCTGTCTGAATTAACTATTTCAAAACTCTGAAGTCCAGTGGAAAACTGTGTAACATCCTGGTGAGAGCGGAAGGAAGAAGATGGTAAAATATGGTAAAGACCAATGAATTCTCTCTGTGTGGTGGTTATTGGTGCCCTTCCTCGACTTTCACAGCAGATAGCAGTGGGGTCCAACCTCTGTCATGTCTTGCTGGTGGACATAAAAACTAGTTCCCCAAGGACATAAAAACTAGTTCCCCAAGATCAGGGGAGGAGGGTAGAGGTTCAACCACTAATCACAGCTTTTTAATTAGCTACTTCAGCTCACCAGTGACCCAGTTTTGAGGGTGGTCATTGCTCCACCCCACCATGGATGAAGAAGACAGAGGAAACTTAAAGACACTACAGTTCCTCAAAGCTGCGGAGGTCAGTTGAAGGGCTGCATCTGCTGCACAGGTGCTGAGCCAACAAAGAAGAGGTTTGGGGAACCATGGGAGAAGCTCTTGCTATCCTTTCTGAACCCTTCCTCCTTCCTCCCCCAGGGCAGTTTGGAGCTCACTGACTCCCTCTCTGTGGGTCCCAACCCTTGTTCTGGCTGGGAAACACTGACTTGGGAAATCTCTCTCCAGTGTGCTCTCCCTCCCAGAATCTGTTTTCCAGGCAAAAATTGATTGAGGCAAGGAAAGCAATGTAAAAAAATAATTGAGGCAGATAGCCTGATGTAAAGGCTTCCTTGTTTAAGTCCTGCAATGAAATACTGCGGAGAGGGAGAAGTTCAGTTTCCTGGGAAATAGAGGGGTCATTCAAATTCCTGTTCAAACTCAAATTCAAATTCCAGGAAACTCTTGAGGCACTAACAAGCACAAGCCCAGGGTAAGACACAAGCCCAGAAAAGACAGAAAGAACTCTGAAATTTGCAGTTACTTTGAACTGACCTTCCAGATAGGAAGGCTGAACTCTGAAGGAGAGTGTGAACCAACTCAAAAACAATTTGCAAGGACAGTGAAGGTGTTTGGGGCACAAAAAGAGATGAACAAACTAATCCCAAAGGGAGAAGAAGAAAAGAAATAATAAAGATTAATGCCAAGATAAAGGAAATAGAGAATAAATAAACAACAAAAAGAATCAACAAAACTGAAGTTAGTTCTTTGAAAGGTCAATGAAGCTGGTAAATCTTATTTATCAAAGAAAGAAGAGAGAGGGCACAAATAACTAAAATCAGAAATTAAAATGGAGATATTACTACTGAGCCCACTGAAATAAAAAGGACTATAAGTCAATACTCTGAAAAATTGTATGCCAAAAAATGAGATAACACACAAATTACCACTACTGATTTAGGAAAAAATGGAGGTCTCAACAGCCAGTGCCTAGTAAAGTGATTGAATCAGATGGCTTCACAGGAGGGTATTTTACCAAACTTTCAAAGAAGAATTGACACCAATCTTGCTCAAACTCTTCCAGAAAATTGAGAAAGGAACACTCCTTAATTCATCCTATGGGGCCAACATCACCTTAATACCAAAGCCAAATAAAGATACCACAAAAAAGAAAATTATAGACTAATATCTTATGAACATTGATGCAAAAATCTTCAAATGAAATAGCAACCCAAATCTAACAGCACATCAAATTAATTGTATACCAGGATCATGTCAGATTTGTCCCAGGTATGCAAGGGTGGTTCAACATAAGAAAATCAATTAATGTAATATACCACATTAGCAGAATGAAGGGAGAAATCACATGATCATCTCAATTAATACAGAAAAAAGTATTTGACAAAATTCAGAATCACTTCTTTGATAAAAACACTTAGAAAATTAGAAATAGCAGGAAAATTCCTCAACATGATAAAGGGCATATATGAAAACCACACAGCTAACATTTACTTAATGGTGAAAGGCAAAAATATTTCCCTCTAAGATCCAGAACAAAACAAGGATACCAGTCTCACCACTGCTCACAATGTACTGAAAATTCTAACCAGAGCAATTAAGTAAGAAAAAGAAATAAGAAGGTTCCAAAGTGGAAAGAAAGAAGTAAATCTTTCCCTATTTATAGATGACATGATACACAGAAAATTCGGAAAAAGTCCACAAGAAACCTATTAAAGCTAGCAAATGAATTCAGCAAAGTGGCAGGGTACAAGAGCAACAGTATTTTCTATATAGTATTAATGGACAATCGGCAAAAGTAAAAAAAAAAAAATCCACTTACAATAGCATCTAAAAGAATAAAATACCTAGGAATAGATTTAACCAAGAATGTAGAGGACTAGTACACAGAAAAATTGCAAAACATTGCCAAAAGAAAATTTAAAACCTTAATAAATGAAAGGACATTCCATTATCATGGATTGGAAAACTATATATTGTAAAGATATCAATTCTATCCAAAGCAACTCACAGATTCAATGCAATCCCAATCAAAATTCCAGCAGCCTTCTTTCCAGAAATGGTAAAACCAATCATCAAATGCATATGGAAGAGTAAGGGGTCCCTAGTAGTCAAAGTCACTTTGGAAAAGAAGAATAAAGTTGGAAGACTCACCCTTCCCAATCTTAAAACTTATTACAAAACCATAGCAATCAAGACAGCATGGTGCTGGCACAAGGGCAGACACATAGACCAACAGAATCAAATTGATAGTTCATATATCAACCCATACATTTATGACCACCTGATTTTTGGGAATGGGGTGATTTCAATTGGAAAAGAATAGTCTCTGCAACAAATGGTACTGGTAAAACTGAATCTCCATATACAAAAGAATGAAGGTAGACTCCTACCTCAGACCATATACAAAATGAATCAAAGACCTAAATATAAGACCAAGAACTATAAAACTCAAAGAAGAAAATGTAGGGAAACATCTTCAGGATCTTGTTAGGCATGATTTCTTAAGTTTTACACCCAAAGCATGAGATACAAAAGAAAAAAATAAATAATATTCTTGGAAGGTTATTAAGTTAGAAGTGAATTAGTGTATATCATCTTTGAGGAAATATCTATTAAAATACTTTGACCATTATTGACTTCCGGAGAAGATGGCGGCTTAGTAAGATGTGCGGGTCTTAGTTCCTCCTCCAGAACAGCAACTAAAGAAACAGAAACAATACGAAACAGCTCCCGGAGCCACGACAGAGACCAAAAAGACAGCGTACCCCATTCTGGAATGGCTGAACGGGCAGGGAGAATCCGCTGCGGTGAGATACCCAAGGGGCGCGCGTTTTCCCGGCCGGGGCGGCTGGTGACTGGGGTCCCCTCCACGCACGTGGCTTCCCGGTCTGACTGGGAACGTTGGATAGCGGGGCCCTCCCGCCACGCTTGGCGTCTCGGGCCAGCTGGGCAATTTGGACCGGCACTCCCCCAAGCCGCGGCGGCCAGCGACCCTCCCTCCATGCGCGGTTTCCCGGGCCAACTGCGAGATTTGAATTGGCAAGTTAAAGGAGCCACAGCATCTTTTAATGGTGGGACCCGCAGAGAGACGAGCGCCACGAGCACCACCTACTGGGCAGGAAAAGAAAAACAGAGCCCAGAGATTTCACAGAAAAACCTTTCAACCAGCCGGGTCCCACACCCAGGGAAATCTGATCAAATGCCCAGACACCAGCAGAAAATAATGGATGACGCTCGGAAAATTGAAGATATGGCCCAGTCAAAGGAACAAACCAATAATTCAAATGAGATACAGGAGCTGAGACAACTAATGCTGAATATACGAACAGAAATGGAAAAACTCTTCAAAAACCAAATCAATAAATTGAGGGAGGACATGAAGAAGACATGGGCTGAACAAAAAGAAGAAATAGAAAATCTGAAAAAACAAATCACAGAACTTATGGGAGTGAAGGACAAAGAAGAAAAAATGGAAAAAGCAATGGATACCTACAATGGTAGCTCTAAAGAGACAGAAGCTACAATTAGTGAACTGGAGGATGGAACATCTGAATTCCAAAAAGAAACAGAAACTATAGGGAAAAGAATGGAAAAACTTGAGCAGGGGATCAGGGAACTGAATGACAATATGAAGCGCACAAATATACGTGTTGTGGGTGTCCCAGAAGGAGAAGAGAAAGGAAAAGGAGGAGAAAAACTAATGGAAGAAATTATCACTGAAAATTTCCCAACTCTTATGAAAGACCTAAATTTGCAGATCCAAGAAGTGCAGCGCACCCCAAAGAGAATAGACCCAAATAGGCGTTCTCCAAGACACTTACTAGTTAGAATGTCAGAGGCCAAAGAGAAAGAGAGGATCTTGAAAGCAGCAAGAGAAAAACAATCTGTCACATACAAGGGAAACCCAATAAGACTATGTGTAGATTTTTCAGCAGAAACCATGGAAGCTAGAAGACAGTGGGATAATATATTTAAATTACTAAAAGAGAAAAACTGCCAACCAAGACTTCTATATCCAGCAAAATTGTCCTTCAAAAATGAAGGAGAAATTAAAACATTTATAGACAAAAAGTCACTGAGAGAATTTGTGAACAAGAGACCAGCTCTGCAAGAAATACTAAAGGGAGCACTAGAGTCAGATACGAAAAGACAGAAGAGAGAGGTATGGAGTAAAGTGTAGAAAGAAGGAAAATCAGATATGATATATATAATACAAAAGCCAAAATGGTAGAGGAAAATATTATCCAAACAATAATAACACTAAAAGTTAATGGACTGAATTTCCCAATCAAAAGACATAGACTGGCAGAATGGATTATGACCCAGCAATACCACTGCTAGGTATCTACTCAAAGGACTTAAAGGCAAAGACACAGACGGACATTTGCACACCAGTGTTTATAGCAGCATTATCTACAATTGCAAAGAGATGGAAACAGCCAAAATGTCCATCAACAGACGAGTGGCTAAACAAACTGTGGCGTATACCTACGATGGAATATTATGCAGCTTTAAGACAGACTAAACTTATGAAGCATGTAATAACATGGATGGACCTAGAGAACATTATGCTGAGTGAGTCTAGCCAAAAACTAAAAGACAAATACTGTATGGTCCCACTGATGTGAACCGACATTCGAGAATCAGCTTGGAATATATCATTGGTAACAGAGACCAGCAGGAGTTAGAAACAGGGTAAGATAATGGGTAATTGGAGCTGAAGGGATACAGACTGTGCAACAAGACTAGATACAAAAACTCAAAAATGGACAGCACAATAATACCTAAGTGTAATGTAACTATGTTGGAACACTGAATGAAGCTGCACCTGAAATATAGTTTTTTGTTTGTTTGTTTGTTTGTTTGTATCTTTTGTTTTTGTTTTTTTTTCCTTTTTATATACATATATTTTTTATTAGTATTATTATTTTAATTCTCTTCTCTATATTAACATTCTATATCTTTTTCTGCTGTTTTGCTAGTTCTTTTCCTAAATCGATGCAAATGTACTAAGAAATGATGATCATACATCTATGTGATGATACTAAGAATTACTGAGTGCATGTGTAGAATGGAATGATTTCTAAATATTGTGTTAATTTCTTTTCTTTTTTTTGATTAATAAAAAAAATTTTTTTAAAAAATACTTTGACCATTATTAATTGGGTCATTTGTCCTTTTTGTTGTTGTATTGAAGGATTATACATTTTGATATTAGACCCTTCCTGGATTTCCAAATATGTTCTCCCATTGTATAGGTTGTCAGTTTATTTTATGATAAAATCCTTTGGGGCCATAAAAATGTCCAAACTAAGGCATCCAGGAAAAGATACCTAGACCCAAGAAAGGCTAATGTATCTGGGACATCTCTGTCAGCTGGGAAGTCATATGGCTGAAATCTGCTGGTTCTTTGGCTTCTAGTTTCAAACAGCTTCCAGCTTCTGATGCTTGTGGTCTCCTTTCTAAGTGTCTGTGGGCCTTCACTTATCTCCTCTGGGACATAACTCTGGGTTCTGGTTTGCTTAGCATCTCATGGGAAAGCACATCCTTCCTATGGGCTCTGCATCTCCAAACACCTTTGTTTAGGCATCTGCTCTCTCTGTTGGCATTCCGGACATCTCCAGATGTCTGTATCTCTGTTGGCTCTGAAGCAACTGTATCTCCTGGAGCTTCTACCTTTCCAAACATCTGTGTCTGCATCTGCATCGGAGGTTTCCCCAAAATGTTTTCCCTTTAAAGGACTCCAGTAAACTAATTAAGACCCGCTTGGAATGGGTGGAGTCACATTCCCATCTGATCAAAAGATCCCACCCACAACTGGGCATGTCACACCTCCATGGAAATAATCCAAACTTTCAACCCTAAACAATAGGTCTGGCCCACAAGATTGGATCAAGAAAAAAGGACAACAATTCAAACCAGCACAGTGAAAAAGTCAAAGATCCATTGCTTTTCTATTTTTTTAAAACATATTGTGGGCTTCCAAGTTGTTTGTATATTTTAGAAGGTGTTGGGGATTGAATCATTTACCCCCCACACACACACACACAAACACACAAATGTTCAAGTGTGAATCAATATTCCTGTGGGTATAGATGCATTTGTGAACAGGACCTTTGAAGATGTTGTTAGTTAAAATATGTTTTCACTTGTGAGAGGGATCTGCAAGGATCTCATCTAGTTGAGGCCAAATTGAACCAGGGTGGACCTTAATCCTTATGGCTGAAGTCTTTATAAGCAAAGGAAATTGGACACAGATGTAAGAGCCAGAAGTCGGCAGAAATCAAAAGAGCTGACACAAAGAGAGAGAACACCATATGACAGAAGATTGCTGAAACTCAACAACCCTGACAATATCTTGATCTTGGACTTTCAGCCTCCAAAACTGTGGGACATTAAATTCCTGTGGCCTCAGTCAACCCCTTGCATGGCATTTCTCACAACATCCCTGGCAAACCAAAATAGAAGGCTTACCCTATACAGTACCCAGAAGGCAATGCATATCAGTGAACATGTGTGGCTGAGAAGTAAGACAGTTTTTATGAATTTTTTTTTTAATTCTTCTGGCTGTTGTAAATGGTTAAAACAGCACACTCATCAAATTGGGGTAGACTAAATTCATGAAGAAAGAAATGTGCACTGTTTAATTTCTGAACTAAGAAGCATTTTTCAGGATGGATGCATTGTTTTCAGTCACGCTGTATTCTACTCATCTACTGAGCTCCAAATATAGATAAATAATGAGATACTTAGACTCTCCCAAGTTGGGCTTGGGTAAGTCAGGGCACTTTTCCCAGTACAGCCTCATATTGTACCTGTGTATCTCAAGTTTGGCCAAAGCCAGACCTGCTTATCTCATCTGAACTCCAGTTGTCTACAGATGTGGGAGACAGTCTCCTCTTTCTTTTAGCCTCCTTCTTTCCTTCACCTCGCTTCAGAAGTTGACTTAAATTCTACACATAGCAAAGGTGTGACTATTTCTAATGCTGCAATCAATTAAAAACATAACTGATTCATTAAACAGATTACAGATTGTGTATTACCCTTCCTTCTAGGAAAAAAAAAAAGCCAAAGATGGGGAAAAGGAAGTAATTCAACAAATAATTAGACTCTCTAGTACATAGTTGAATCCCCATGTGCTGGATGCGATTTATTATGCAATTTCCCTGACCTTGGTGGCTAACTTCTCAAGATTCACTCTGCGAAATGTTTACTTGTTCAGAGTTCCTTGACATAAACAGGAAGGCAAAGCTTGGCAGCGCTTTTCTCTGTGCTTCATTTCCTTCATGAGTAATTAATTAGAAGTTTCAGAGATTACCAGAAAGATTTTAGAATGATGACACAGATGGCATTTGTTAGGATTTAGGCTTAAAGTTTTGGTCATTTAAAGCTGAGAAAGAGGGAACTGGGCCATTGTTCAGCCATCCACAGCATTCACAAGTGAACAAGGCAAAACTGTTTTCCTGACAAATCCGAACAGTATAGAAACCCCTAAAACATTAAATGTAGCTCTCAGAAAAGATCTCAGATCTCAGAAGAAATCCAAAAGAGAAGGTGGAGGTAAGCAGAGAGAGTTTATACATGTGGTATTCATGGTTGAGCTGATTTTCAGCCAAACAAGGAGAATTTATCAACAGGGATTAAAAATTAAACTTTCTGTTTAATTATAGGTGGGTTTTTTTTTTTTTTTTTGAGAATGTCAGTCTTTTTGAGTAAAAGAGTTCTCAGAGCACTCTCCTCTTGTGGTCCCTTGAGAGTAACACGAACTTTCCAGAAGCCAAATGGCTTTCCTTCAAGCCAAGCTTTAGAACCATTATTAGGGAAAGGATCATTTTGATGCTGTTTTTCTTGCTCAAATTTCTCCTCAACCTGTTGGTAGCCACCTAAAAATGTTCATACTCCAGAAGTATCCTCCTGGGCATTCTTGGTCATAAAATTAAAGCAAGGTAAAAATAGTAAAGAGAACATTCGCGTACCTCTTCTCTAAAGACTTAAGGTATGATTTGGTAGCAGTGCAGATTTCCCTTTTTATAACTCTTTTCTGAGCTGAGCCCTTGACACAATTGAGGGGCTGTCATTTAGAATGCGTGGATGGCAAGGCCAAAAGGCCACCTCCGGTCAGATATGTTGTCCTTGAGTATGTCCTCTTGGCCTGGGGGCACTTACCATCAGTCAGCAATACCCTAAGGTCTGAGACCTTCTCTGGGACCTTTTCCCACTCCACAGGACAGCCTGGTGCAGAAAGGCCAGGGAGCCCAGCCTCTATGACACCAGAGCTGGGAAGAGCGGGAGCTGGAGAGTATCCACTCTCAGCTGCTGTAACAAATCACCACAACCTGGGTGACTTAAAGAAACAGAGGTTTATTTCCTTGCCCTTCTGTGGGCCAGAAATGCAAAACCAGTTTCTCTGAGCTGAAATCAGTGTGTCCAGCAGGTAGTGATTCCCCTGGAGGCTCTAGGGGAGAAGCAGATGCTTGTGTCTTCTGACTTCTTTGACTGCCATTGCTGCCTCCTGGCCACATGGCCTCCTTCCATTCCCTGTCTCATGTCCCTCAGCCTCGCTCTTGCAAGGAAACACATGACTGCATTTGGAGTCCCCCCGGAAAAGCCGCAATAATCTCCCTATGTCAAGATCCTAATATAGACACTTTATAGACCCTTTTTCCTTTTAAGGAAACGTTTACATGTTCCAAGAGAATCTGACATCTTTGAGTTGACATTTCTCAGCTCATTACAGAGGGTAAGCAGAGTCTCATTCAGTTAATCCAGTCTCCCTTATTATACCCAATTGGCTGTATGTGCAAACATGAGCTAAAAATGCATGGTTACAAGCCTGTAGAGGAAGACTAATCCAGTCCCCAACTCGGCTGAGTCCCGGCTCCATCGACAAGGGAACAAGCTGAGCACAGTACAGCATTCCAGCTCTGGGGAACAGAAAGCTTTTCCCTTTCCAAGGTCAGGAGGGTGTTCCGGGCTTCCTGGTGCTCGGGCAGGGATAGGAGACACAGTTTAGAGAACAGAAGGCCGCATCACTAAGTTATTTACTCCCCAACCTGCCAGTACCTCATTCTCTTTAGCTAATGACACAATTGCAATAAAAGGTAGAAATATCTGTAGGCAATCTTGTTTTCTAACACCTAGATCAGAGTAATACTTGAGACTCAGAGGTTCCATAGCTTTCACAGGCATTTCAGATCATATATTATACATTTTTCTCTGCAATTTTGCATTCTGGATATACATCTGGGTCTAATGTGAAAGCATCATGTAATCATTCTGCAGCACAATAAATTCTATGACCAACGAAAGAATGTAAATCCATACTCTGACATTAAGGTATATATTTTTCGCATCTACATAGATAGCTACTTATCTTCATAGATCTGTAACGCAGCCCTGAATGCAGCTTTTCTCCAGGTTTACTGAACCAAGAGATTCATGAACAGTAATCCTTTTTACATTGTCCCATGGTCTGTGAAAAGAAGGGGAAATCATCTCAAAGGTTTATATTAAGCAGTGTTTGTGAACGTCACTGGATCCCATATTAAAACATCCTAAATAAGAGTGTATGCATGTGTGTGTGTGCGTGAGAAAGGGAGAGGGGGAGGAGGAGGGTGTGCTGGTTTGAAAGGAAGTATGCCCCCTAAGAAAAGCCATGTTTTGATATAAATACCATTTCATAAAGGTAGAATCATCCCTATTCAATACTGTATATTTGAAACTGTAATGAGATCATCTCCCTGGTTGATGTGATTTAGTCAAGAATGGTTGTTAAACTGGATTAGGGGATGACATGTCTCCACCCATTTGAGTGGGTCATGATTGGTTTACTGGAGTCCTATAAAAGAGGAAACATTTTGGAGAGAGGGATTCAGAGAGAGCAACACTACAAAGCAGAGTGTCCACCAGTCAGCGACCTTTGGAGATGAAGAAGGAAAACGCCTTCCGGGGAGCTTCATGAAGCTGGAAGCCAGGAGAGAAAGCTAGCAGATGACGCCGTATTCACCACGTGCCCTTCCAGATGAGAGAAAAGCCCTATGTGTTCGCCATGTGCCGTCTCACTTGAGAGAGAAACCCGGAAGTTCATCGGCCTTCTTGAACCAAGGTATCTTTCCCTGGATGACTTTGATTGGACATTTCTATAGACTTGTTTTAATTGGGACATTTTCTCGGCCTTAGAACTGTAAACTAGCAACTCATTAAATTCCCCATTTTAAAAGCCATTCCATTTCTGGTGTATTGCATTCTGGCAGCTAGCAAACTAGAACAGAGGGAGAGGGGAAACTATGAGTGTATTTGAAGGATTTGGACCAAATCAGAAATGGCCCTCTCTAGAACCAGCTGGCCCAGCAATTGAACCTTCAAACTGTTTGCAAAATATGTTTTATTTATGGAGAAATTTCCCCAGCAATATTGCCCAATTCTCTGTGATCATTTAGACCATCTTCTGTTTTTAAGGCATAAAAGCCATGCATAACAAAAATAAGAATTAAACAACAGAGAGTAAAATCTCTAGAGCTCTTTGTTTTCTCTGAGAAATAAAGCCATACTCCAAAATATATTACATTTCACTTGAGATAAACATGCCATCAACCATTGTCCTACACTTTTATATGCGTAGGGTCTTTTTCTTTGTTTCTGAATTAGTTGCTGATTTCGGAGTGTGATGAAGATGGAATTTTCTTCTATAATGTGTTTTTTTTTTTCCATCCTGGAAAGCATTTAGAAAAATATGACGAGCATGAGGGGAAAATCTTTGTAAGTCTGACATGTGTAGTGCTGCAACTATTAGACAAATAGCTGAAGTATTAGGAAACACAGAAAGAAATGGCTGTTGCTTTTTGAAGAGATGCACTTGGGAACTCCTCCTGGACTTCCTATATCACAATTGTATAATTGTGATTTTAAGGGATATTGTTGAGGAAATATTCCGATATGCCATGTTTATAATATACAATTGGCTTGATTGGCTGAAATTTATTTGCATTGAAGGCAATAGCTACCAACCTAAGAATGGATTACATATCAACACCCTTTTCAAAATCGATTATTTACAATTTATACTCTCTTCCCCCACATAACTACATGGGGGTTAGACTATCTGGCCAACCTAAGGAAACCGATTTTATCCAAGCTGTAACTGAAATGGTGCTAACAATATTTTAAGCCCCGTGACTCTCAATGGAGGGCAGCCACTCCTATAGTTGTGGCTTCAGCTGTAAGGACCTTTGCAGGGCAGAAAGGTCTCCTTATGCTTTCTAATGGCTCATAAATCAAGGATGTACAAGCTGGGGCTGGCCGGTTCATATTCATATTCTTCAGTTGCTGAAAGGCTGGAAGTTGTCATAAACTCTGAGTTCTCTGCAAACAATGAAATGAACAAGAAAACATTGCTTCAACAAGGACCAGTACCTTTCTGTTATTAGAGATACGAAACAACAAGGAAAAAGTACGGTTTCAATTCACTGTATTTTTAATTACTTAAAAAAATGTGTTATCAAAATAATGATCATGAAGTAAATTGATATGCCAAATTATATCTGAAGAATAAATTGGCCTTTCTGGCTCATGGAAATTCAGAGATGTTTACTTGAACAGAGCTTTGTGAAGTGACAAGAGCATTTGCTAATACCTAAGGCAGAAACGTTTCAAAGGCAAACATTTACCATTGAATTATCTGCAAATTGGCAGCAGACCTCTGTTGTCAGCCTGCCTGTGCTGTGGTTTTATGATTACTATTACCTGCATCATCAATTTGTATTTACTACATTCCACTTGAGTGAAAACACAGTTTACTGCATAAACCACAAAAGCCTCTTGCTGTTGTTCTCGGTCAGATATGAATAATGCATCCTGATATCCTGATCATAAAAGCAAATGCATTTACAAACTCCACGTTAACCATGAGGCCTCCTGGAGCTGCTGCTTTTCTGTGTCCCTGGATGGTGCGAGAGAGGGTCCCCCGCCTGGGGAACTGCCCCTGAGCTCCAGGGACCTCCTCTGCACAGAGGAAATTCAGGCCTTGGACCTGGTCAGCCTCCCTCTCTCAAGGAAGGGAAAATTCCTTTAATAACTATTTTTCGGACTGATTGATTACACTACAACCATGAAAAACCAAGGCTGACATTAAAAACACTTGAGGCACTTATTAAAAACTAAAATATTCATAGCAAATAAAAGGAAAGCTTTATTTCCTAGACCATCCTTTTTACCATTTCAAAACAATCCTAATTATCCCATCACGTTCCCCACAATAGCTGACTTTAAATAACATTTGCTTTTGTTTGTTTAGTCTCAATTTAAGAAATTTTAGGGAATGAGAGGTGGTCTCAGTGGAACCCTCACTTCCTTATTCCATAAGTAAGATATCCACGCACCCCCATTTCTTGTTGCATTGCCCTTGTAAGCCCCTGCTTGTTTTATTTCTCCCCTGTCTTTGCATCCTTCTAAATTCTCGTGGGCTTTTATCCCTTATTATCTTGCATCCACTTTTGTAGTCACACCCACCTGAACTTGACACCAACTCTCTGCTTTACATCTTATGTGACCCCAAACAGGTTCTTCCTGATTTTTAGCAACCTCATCAGGAGAGCTGGAAATAACAGCCCCCTTGCAAAATGTTTGCGAAGATGAAATGAAATTGCATGTGCAAAAGCACCTAGCTTAGCCTGGAACAGAAAATCCATTCCTCACTTTCCAGTTTCTGCTTATCTTTCTCTCTTCCTCTTTGTCTGATTTGGCCCCTACATTTGACTGTGTAAGTTGACTTGATCTGAGATTCTGATTAACATTTAACAGCATCACCCTTTAAAAGTCTTGTGACTCACATTCCTGTGATCAATCCAGCCACCCAAGTGTGAAACGAGCTGTATAGAAAAATATACGTAATACAAATAATGTACACTTTATATTCCCAAGATCCACTTAAGGAATTGCCCTTTCCTCACCGATGCCCAGACTAGGTATATTTAATTTAACCCCACAGATCCTTGTAAAAAGCCAGATGAATAAGAAATCCATGAGGTCCTGCACACTCAGTTAACAGTATTCATAAACTAAAGGTGCAATAGATAATCCATTTAGCTGTGAATTTTCATCAGATTTCATGGAAGTTGAAGAGTTAAACTCTGTGCTGGCAATGAGATCAGGTTTTTAGTGGTGTTGCTGGATGCATTTGTCATATGGAAATGTTTTTTATGACCACTAAGATAACATAAGCATAATGGGATACTACTTAGTAGCAAAGGAAGAACCTTCTCTCTCAGTGGCCATGCTTAGCTATCAATAATGATGTGATTCAATTCCCCTACTAATTAATTTATAGAATCTTAACATTGTAAGGAAACCTAGAGGTCATCTGCCCAGGTACCAATTCCGAGCAAAAATCTGATGTGGGCCCTCCCCCAACATACCAGAAGTAAAGTCTCTAAGAAGAAAGATGATAGAAAGTTATTTTGTTGTGTCATGTTCCTTGAGATAATGAAATGCCTAAATAATGAAAAGTAAATCCTAAATGATCTCAATAAACTGTAGGTAGATATGAAAGCAGCAAGTAAATTTCATCATGAGCAAGTTTAGGTTTGGGGAGGAAAAATATCTGAAATAACCAAGTGAGGAATATTTATTTGCCTTCTATATAATAGAGAGTATACTTTAAACAGTGTGGGAGAAATAAAGTTAAATGCTCAATGTTTTGTTCCTCAAGCAGTTTCTATTCTAGTAGAGGCTATCGACAAAAGATATTTACCAAAAGGAAAGCACTGAAAGCTAAAACATAAGTGCCATCAGAAAGGTACAAGTGAAGTGCCTTGGGTGTTTGGAAGAGATAAAATATATTTCCTATCGAGGAGATGTGTTTTAATTGTGAATAAAATTTTTAAAGTATTGGAGTCATGTCTCTTCCATAAGTACATGAATTGTAATACAACAAAATTTCAAAAAGATCATTGGCACCTATTACTGACTTCTGATAAATACCTTTCCCTGAATCAGTGAGGAAAATAGTAGAAATAGAATAGAAGACTAAAATGTGGATTTTTACTTGAAATGTAGTAAGATCTTGAGATCCTGAAAAGGGCAACCTAACCAATTATGGAGATAGTCAAATGATCCTATAAATGTAGAACTTAAATGATCAGGATCCTTTAGAGCTGACCCTAAAACTTTCTTATTCTTCTAAGCACAAATTTAGTTCATATAGAAGAGTGAATATTTCAACTTCATGTCACTGAAACTTCTCAAATACTGAAAGAAATAAACAGAGAGAGTGAATAGAGTAAATCGTCCAATTGGATAGAGGAAGATCTATCTGATTTACCTACTACTGTTTCACTGTAGTTGCATTGAGAAGCTGAAAACGTTGATAGCATCAGGTAGTGGGTACAACTAAATTTTTCTAATTTCCACTCCATAGTACATGGAGTACCTATTACTTTCAATTGCTCAGCCCAGGTCAAGATTTTCACTCAATGTAATTTGATATTCATAATACCTGAGTTTGGTTTCTCGAGTCAAGGATTTGAACACACATGGTTTCTTGTGGTTTCTTGTGGAGATAAAGAGAACATCACCATGGGAGTAGGAAATGAGACAAAGCAAGGATGGTAGCCAAAAAATGGTGCATTATCAAGCCCCCGTCTGAGGGCAACTGGAGCTCATTCCACTGGGCAATCTTGGGAGTCTGTGTAGATGGGTGCCCCAGTGTCTGTGTAGACGAGGTGCTCATTGGTTGAGGACAGCACCCAGTGAGTGTTAATCCTACTATGTAATTCTTTGCTGGTCTGCTGCATGGACTGAGCAACCCCACCCCACCCCCCAAACCCCACCTTTGGTCATACCGTCCTTTGCTACGAAATGTAAGTACTGTGTTGACTCTTTTCCACTCCCTATTTTCCTGTCCCTCTAGAAAAAAGGAGACACAAGCCAATCCCAGAATCAAAACTAAAACCAACTCAATCTCACTGGAAGCCATTGTAGAAATAATCTCCAACATGCAACGGTTCTCTGGTAGAAATTTTCCCTAATAAGCTACAGACAGGACGAAAACTGTATGCTGCGGTGTTACCACTGCCAAGAGAATGAAGGTGGCCAAATCAGTTCACATTTGATTTAAGTAATATTCTTGAAACAGTTATGCCAACAAAGCTGAAAACACTGGTGGCAGAATTGGAAAGTAGTTCTAAAATAAATTAATATAGCTGAAGCCCGTAATGGCTTTCTGCTGACTGTGTGGAGATTTGCAGAGAAAACTTTCCGACTAATAGTAAGCAGCTGCGGCGCAGCCCCTGTCTGGCCATAATGCACCCAGCCTGCAATCGGAAGCAGCAAGTTCATGGCAAATACCTCTGTAAAACCAGCAACCGCGTTCCTAAAAAGTCAGCAGAAGATGGTTCTTCCATTCACAGTTAACCTACCTAAAAAAGGTACTCTTCGACATTCACACAAAAACAGTGGAGCTTGATTGAGCTGGTCTAAAGGAATAGTCATTTCCATCTAGACTTGGGATTCCTGGAAAACATTTCCTTTTTAAGAGCTGCAACTTTTGAAATTCTGAATGAAAATATATTCTCTATACCATCCCTACCTCTACATCAGGACTGCTGTACATACCTGGTATGTAGCCAAGGCTCAGCCTGCAGCAACACACACAGCTGGGAACTCAATGAAGATGCTGAAATAAGTCAGATTGGTTTGTTCTCATGACGTCGATTTTTAATGTATATATTTTGATTTTTTATTCACTGATTCTTTCAAAAACTATTTATTAACAACCTACTTCTGAGCACTAAACAGAGTGCTAAATGTTAGGTGAACAATGGTGAGCAGCCCAATCATAGTTCCTGCCCTCTTTATTACTTATTGCACAAACAGCAACAGTGCTACCTGTTTGGAAATCAAAGTTCAGACAATTGCATAGCATGCCACCACCCCTACAGGCTGGATTCTTACCCGCACCCCTCAGTGGCCGCCCATTGTCCTTCTGATAAAGACCAGTCCTTAACTGGCCTGGAAAGCCTGAGAGGGTCTTCCTTTGGAATTGCTGTTATTAAGATCACCCCCACCCCACTAAGAAGCATGACTGGGAGTTCAGTTTACACATCAAAAGAAGATATTCCATTGAAGAAGAGATGTATACACTGGGAACCTTTACGTCTTTTCATCCCACGGTTCTTTTGCACATACAGTAAGGGGAGGACCCCATGTGGTCTTTATAGAAGAATATGCACAGATTCTATTCCGACATGCAAATGGATTCCATTAAGACACTCCAAAATGGTGGGGCATGCAGTCCTTGAAAAGCATGCAGATATGACGCAGAAACGAATTCAACAAGATGAAAAACTTCCTGATGTTTACAACTAATGCAAATGTACATTTTGGATTTGGGTTTGAGTTTTTTTTAATTGGAAGATTCTAACACTATTTCAGGCAAAAGTCATAACCTTTTGCCAGGGGTGGGTCTGAGACACGTTGTTGTTACTAACTGTCATCTGACAATCACAGGTAGAATATATTTCCCTAGTCACCGGCAGAAATATTAGTAGTTAGATATTTTTCCAGTTATTATGTTTTTTGGAGAGATTTGCACCTAAACTTATTTAACTTGAAAGCCTAAACCAGACACCAGCAGATAAAACAAAAATCCCCGGTTGATTTCAGTCAATGAGGGAAAATTAATTCACGGAGGACTCAGAAAAAAGCATCCGTATATTCGTCCATGCAACAGTGTTTATCACATTTGCCACGTGCCAAGCATTGTTCCCAGCACTGAGAACTGAAAGTCCTGATGCTCTGGAAGTGCTGCTGGGGAGTCAGAAGAGCTCAATTCTGGCCTTAAGTCATCTGCAAACTGCTGTATGAACCAGGAGAAGATGTTCCACACCTGTGGACCTGCATTCCTCGCGATGAACGAAGGCGCTTTCAGCTCGAAGCTTCTATGATTTCATACTCCAACTAGTCTAAAGACAAAGTGCCCCACCTAAGTGAGTAAGGAGCATTTTCCACTTTGAAGGGATGAATTTCCACAGGCCCAGCGACTTCCTCCCTAAAGCCCCTTCAGAGTTTATGATCTTAAATGAATAAATGATCTTATTGCCTTGAGGATACAACATGGGTGGAGGCCAATCTGAAGGCTTCATCAATGCTTCTGTGCTCAACACAAGTAAATTTTCCTCCATAATTTGTAAAATTTCCTCAATTACCTTGTGCATAGAAAGAAAGCAAGGACTCTGGAATTAATCCAGAAGTTTAAATCTCAGTGTGAAGCTTAATTCAGAAACTTTTCTTGGTATCCGTATAAACATCTGGAAAAAGCTGTATTTAGGAACAATTTAGACGAACAATCAAATTTTACTGCTTGGGTCACCTTTTGCTTTCTACATATATTAACAGTGTCTACTAAAATTAAATATAGGCCTGGAGTTACCCAATCCTACATCCTGTTACTTCTTTTAGATGTTTACACAGTGCTTCCTACTTTAACCTTGTTTGTCTAGCCATAAATTTTGTTATTTATGTTGATACATCAAAAAAGTAGAGTATTAATACTTCCTCTTATTTTATCAGGCAGGATCTGAAAAAGAAAATATATTGTGTAACTTATTCAGTAGCTGCACAGAAAAATAACAGAGTAAGATTAAGGCAATGCACCAAGCCTTCCTATCTAATAAATCTAGCAATCCATTTGTTTCTCACACTATTCAACCAGATATACTAGGCATAAGACAAAGATTTTCACTTCTAAATCTTACATTTGTTTTGTTAAAGAACACAAAACATCGTTCAAGGGTCAACTGTTATGTAGAATCCTTTGGGAGTCCCCCCCCATTCCTTTTTTTTTTTTGTATGGTGGGGGTCACATTCCATTCTTTTTCCATGTGACTGTCCTATTATTGCAGGACCATTTAGTGAAATTTTGGGGGGTGGGAGGGGGGAGTTACATGGGCCAGGAATCAAACCTAGATCACCCACCTGGCAGGCAAGAATTCTACCGCTGAACTACCCTTGCACCCCCTTCCCCACTTCTTCTTATAGATTTTGAGAAAAAGTTATGCGGGAACTCCGAAGAGCAATTGCATTTTGCCTGGGTAATAGGATTAGAACAAGAAGAAAAGTCTAGAATCTTCTCCTTCAAGCCATTTCAAGGCATTTATTGAGCACCAAAGAGTATGAATAGCACACTTGGGTTCACAGACCCTTTCAAGCTGTTGAGATGCTGTCTATACTCTTTGAGGTAACATAATTGCTTTGCATGTCAATCATCATAGTTTAATCCGAGAAAAAGTTGGGGATGATTATGTTATCACTGACAGATTAGCTATAATCACAGAACATTAGAAAAGTGAGATGGTCTAGACAAAAAAAAAAGAATCATCTTTATACCTCTCCTCATTTTCTACTGGGTAGTTTGCTGGAAGCAACTGCAAGTTTGTGACATGAACTGATTTCAACAGCTTGCCCGGGAGGTGTGAGGGGAACCCAGAAATCAGTCAGCTAAAAGCTGAGCGCATTTTTCACTTTATATTTGAAGCTGAGCTTTCCTAAAAGCTACGGGCATCAGACCCTAGAAGTGCTCTTAGCTTTCTGTATAATCGTTTCTCCTTTCTTTGCGCTCTTAGCTTTCTGTATAATCGTTTCTCCTTTCTTTGCTCCGCTCTGCAGGTATGTGTAGCTCTGTGGTGCCAACCTTCCCCACAGTATCTTGAGATCCCCACTCAAATGCCTCAGTGCATTTAATTAACTGTCCGGTTTGCTTCTCCATTTTTTTATGCCACTCCCTTGAGACAAACCACATCAGTCGAAGTGATGCTGTGCTATAAGGTGTTTGCAGGTTTACACACATCCTGTCACATTTCTCACAGAGATACCACCAAGTGTGTTTAAACTGTTCCTTTGTTAATAAAGAATCATATTTCGATGACAGAATTTTAATACTGTTAAATCTAACCCAAAACCATCAAGATGAGAAAACCTGAGGTGAAGAGGAGTGAAGTAACTTGCTGAACTTCAGTACAACTGACATGTATCCCCACTTCCATGCTACTCCTTTGGCTGAGCAGAGCTCCTGCCTCCTCATTGTCTGCTGAATTTCCTCCTCCTTACCTTCTCCTTTGTGGATTCATCTTCTGTTTCCAGCTGCCACTTCTCTAAATATTAGTGTCCCCATAGTTCCATCCTTTGCCCTCTTCTCACGTGGACACGCTCCTTAAGAAATCTTCATGCGATGACTTTAGTTATTTTATCCCCATGGGTAAAATCTCAAGCATTCCAGGCCAGGCTTTGATCACCTTCCCAGACCTGTACTGCCAATGGCATCCTGGATGCCTCTTTCTGGACCACCTTCTCACTCACTGTGCCCAGTGGGCCCACCCAAAGGTGTTCCTCTCCCATGGGTCCTACCTCAGCCAGTTACTCCAGTACCCCAGCCTTTCTCCCAAAGCAAAAACTGGGAAATAGTTCTTAAATCCTCTCCTACACACACACACACACACACACACACACTCATCAGTTGATGGCACACATCTCAATGATACCTATTTTCCTTGAGTCCCTCTGGAATCTACCTTCTCTTCTTCTCCACCACTGCTTCCTTGGGTCAGGCTTTTCTACACTCTAACTTGCTATTAAAACTGCATCTCATTGATAGGCTAATCCTTAGCCAGAGGACCCCAGTGAGGCTCTCATTTCCCACTTCCACTGGCTATAATAATAAGCAGATTCACAAGATTAACTTAGCAACTCAGAAGAGTTCATCAAAAGGAGTGAGAATTCTCTTAGGATCATCACTGTGGTAGGTGGAATTTTGTACCTACCACAGAAAAATACATTTTCTTATTCTTAATCCATCCCTGTGGGTGTGAGCCCATTGTAAGAAGGAAGTTTTGAAAATATTATTGTTAGTTAAGGTGTGGCCAGCTGAATCAGGGTGGACCTTAATCCTGCTACTGGAGAAGTCCACAGAGGGAGAAAGCCATGGTAGAAGCAAGAAGCCGGAAGTCAGTGGGGCCCAAAAGAGAAAAGAGAAGATGCCTCCATGTGCATCACTCTGATGGAAAAGTCAAGGACCAAAGATCACCAGCAACTAAACCCAGAACACCCAGTCTTCAGGGAGAAAGCTTCTCCTTGCTGATGCCTCGATTTTGTAATTTCCTTAGCCTCAAAACTATGAGCCAATGAATTCTTTTGTTTTGTCAACCCATTTTATGGGGTTTGTTTTAGCAGCTGGGAAACTAAGACAATTACCTCCAAAGATCACAAGTTTTAGGGGGAGAAAATGTCCCAAGGCCACCATACCACAGAACCAAATATTCAGAGCTACAGCAGGAACTAGGGGCCACCTGTTTCCATGTGGATAGCTCCATCACAACTTATATTGTATGACTGTCATTTGTGATGACAGCTCATAATTTACAATCATTCTTTTGTGGATGGTATAAAAATGTTAATGTATAAAAATCTGGAAATGGTACTTTTATTGCAACTCACAAGTATTAATACTTAGTTTCCTTATCAGAAACTTTTGAAACCATTCTTATTTCAACATCTTTCTGGAGTCCAAATCTAAGCTTATAGTTTGAGGCAACCACTGATCTGTTTTCAGACACTGTAGTTTTGCTTTTTCTAAAATTTTATACACATGGGTTTCATACAGTATATTGTTAAGTTTGATGTTTTTGAGGTTGATCCTTGTGTGCACCTGTAGTTTATTAGTTTTTATTGCTGAGTATTATTCCATTTTATGAATGGATCACATTTTATTTATCCATCCATTAGTTGGTAGACATTTGGATTGTTTCTAATTTGAATTAAAATAATGCTGGTGTTATGTAAGTCATATGTAAGTTTTTTGTGGAAATATGCATTATCATGGGTAAAAACTAGAATTGCTGAGTTGTGTGGTGAGGGTCTGTTTATCTTTATAAGAATCTGCTGAACTGCTTTCCGAACTGTCCATACCATTTTTCCACAAACAACATATGAGAATTTCAGTTGCTCAGTTGACAATACTCATCAACAGTTGGTATTGTTAGCTATTTTTTAAGAATTTAGCTATTCTAGAGTGTTTCTAATGCTTTTAATATTCATTCTCCTGTAATTAGCAATGTGAAGCAATTTTTCTTATGTAACTTGTGAAATGTTTGCTTAAATCTTTCAATCATTTTAAAAATAAACTTGTGTCTTCTTGAGTTGTAGAAATTTTACATATATTCTGGATAAAAATCATTCTTCAGATATATGTTTGATAAGCATTTACTCCAATGTGAAAATTGCCTTTTTTTCTCTTTAAAGAAAAACAATTTTAAATTTAGGTGAAGTCCAGCTTATCTTTTTATTGCTTTCATGGTTCATGTTTTCTTGGGTATTATTTACAAAATCATTGCCAACCTCAACATCACAAAGATTTTCTATGTTTCATTTTGAATGCTTGTGGGCTTTTGTGTTTAGGTCTGTGATCCATATAGTGTCAAGAGTTGTGAAAGATGTGAGGGAAGGGTGTAGGTGAGCTGGACTTTTTTTCTTTTTATACACATACACAATTTCCTTAGCACTTTTTTTTTTTGCATGGGCAGGCACCGAGAATAGAACCCGGGTCTCTGGTAAGGCAGGCGAGAATCTGCCTGCTGAGCCACCGTTCCACGGCGCAGCACCATTTTTTTTTTTTTTTTAATGAAAGTGCTTTCACCCTCAAATTTACTTGGAATTCTTGTCAAATATCAATTGGGCATTTAAGTGTGTGTCAATTCCATGTTTTGTCACATGACCTTTACATTTATCCTTAACCAATACCACATTGTTTTGGTTACCTAAGCTTTATAAAGAGTCTTGAAATCAGGTGATGTTAATTCTCCAACTTGTTCTTTTTAAAAATGTTTTTGTCATCTAGTCTTTGTTTCCATATGAATTTTTAGTAGCTTCCCATTACAATTTCTATACAAAGGCTGCTGTGGGTTTGATTGGGATTGCAGTGAATCTATTGACCCATTTGAAGATAATTTTCATCCCAACTCTCATGTGTTTCATGCATAAACTGACATATTCTCCCTTTCTTTTGGCTCTTAATTAATCTCAGCAATGTTTCCGTAAAATGTGTAGTTTTCATTTACCGTTTGTTAAATTTACCCCAACTAATTTTATTTATGCATTTATGAAGAAAGTAGTTTCATAACTGATGCCCTTCGTTTCAATGTCCAGGAGTCTTTCTTGTTCATACTTAGAAATGCAATCAAATTTTTACAAAGAAATGCAACCTTGTATGCTGTAACCTTCCTAAAATCACTCCTTTTCTGTAGCTTTTTTGTAGATATCTTAGGATCTTCTGCCTGCATGACCATGTTGAATACAACTAAGGTTAATTTTACTCATTTCCAATCTGCATCCCTTTTACTTCTTTTCTTTTTTCCTTTTTTTCCTCGTGGGACCCCAAGTCCCATGCTGAATGGACATCCTGTTTTGTTCCTGATCTAAATTTGAAAGCATACATCTTTCACTTATTGTTAAGTTTTTCATATTTTTTTCTTTTAGCATGTTAAGAAAGTTACCTTTTATTCCTAATTTTATGCAATTTTTATTATTTGAGTTTGAATCTCTATTGAAATAATCATCTGTTTTTCTCTCTTTTATTCTATGTATATTTATATCATGAAATATATGATATTTGGAGATGAGTCTGCATTCCTGATACAAAACTCAATTGTTCATAATTTATTATTATTTTTAAGTGTTGTAAAATTCAATTTAAAAATGTCTTGTTTAAGGATTTTTATGTCTATATTATTGCTGGATATTTGTCTCTATTTTTTTTTCTTGTTATTCTTTGTTTAGCTTTTGGCATGAGAGTAATGCTAGTCATATAAATGATTTGAGAAGGGTTATTTTTGCCTTGATTTTATTATAGAAATTTTGTAGAACTAGTATTCTTTCTTCCTTAAATGTTTGATAGAATTTAGCAATGAAACTATCTGATTGAGATTTCTATTTAGGAAGCTTTTAAATTATGAGTTCAATTTCTTTCATTGATATAGGACAGTTGAGGAGTCTATTTCCTTTTTAGTTAGTCTCTGTAAATGTGATTTTCAGTAAATTTGGCAATGCCATTGAAGTTGTCATAATATTCCCTTATATTTCTTTTCACATCAATGAAAATTTAATTGCTGCCTATTTCTTTTTTCCAGATATTAGTGATTTTCTTTAGTTTAATTTGCTCTCCTTTTTCTAGTTTGTTAAAACGGAAGCTGGGATCATTATTTATGGGCCTTTCTTCTTTTTTCAATATAAGTACTAAGGCAGTGGAATGAGCTTTCAAAATACTGTTTTAGCCACATCTCACAACTTTTGATATGTGTAATTTCATTGTTATTCAATTTGAAAATTTTTCTAGTTTATCCTTTTATGTTTTTCTTTTGCCAGTGAGTTTTTTACAATTCTGTTCTCTAATTTCCAAATATTAGGATTTTACAAATGCCTTTCTTTTACTGATTTGTAATTTAATGTTTTTGTGATCACAGACCACACTCTGCATGATTTCAATCCTTTTAAATTGATTGTCTCCGCTTATGGTGTATCTTGATAAGTATTCATTTGCACTGAGAAATACTAAGTGTTCTTCCCTTTGGGGGAGAATGTTCTACAGGGGCCATTTAAATCAAGTTGTTTGTTATGTTATTCAAATCCTCATCCTGACTGAATTTCTATCTTCCAGCAATTACAGGAAAGGAGTGTTGAAGTTTCCAGTAATAAGTTGCCTTTTACATTACTCCCTTCAGTTCTGACAATATTGTTTGACATATTTTGGAACCCTCTTATAAGACATGACTGTCTTTTTCTTTCTGTTTCATTGATTACTTTATTGTTATAAAATATCCCTCTCTGTCTCTAATAATATTCCTTGTCTTAAAGTTTATTTTTTTCTGATATTGATATAGCCAATTCATCTTCATTATTCTTACTGTTTTAATTATATATTTTTTTCCCTTTTTTCCCTGCAACTTCTTTGCGTCTTTGTACTCGAAGTGTATTTCTTAGAAACAACATATGGCTGGGTATTGCATTTTATCCAGTCTAGTAATTCTGCTTTTTGATTAGAGTTGATCTGAGAATGTAACTGAGACAGTATCATTTTAATGTCTTGAGTTCCTCATTGACACTATAGCAATGTTGTATTATACATTTGTTAATTCCCTTTACTTCAGTAATCACTTCCTTTCCATTTAGCTTTAATTTTTAGCTATATCCTCCAAAAAGTAGTAAAACTATTGGGTTAAGCAAAAGGATTGACCCATAAATCTGGTAGCAGCAAAAGTCAAATTTAAGCTTTCCCCTTCATCCCTTCCCAACCATTTCTGGTAGGACTGGATGTCTTGATGTGTAGGATTGCCTCACATGCTGGGTAGGAAGGAGGCAAAAGACGTAAACTGCAATTTATACAAGGAAGGAAAGTTGACAACCATCATGTCCTTATGAATTTAGACAATTCTATTCAAACGCATTGTTATTCTGTCCTGTTTGGCAAAAGAAATTGTAAGTGCTCTATGGGTCCCATTCTACAAGATCAAGCAAAGTGAAAGAAAATTGGGGTAAGTAGGGAGATATTTATGTAAATCTCCTCTTTCATTCTTCTTGTCTGTCTTTCATAATACAAGTCAACAATTGATCTGACAATATCTACCGTGATGTCTCATATATGGAGTTTTTACACACATTTGTTTGGTAATGAAAGCCGTCCATTTAATCCACCCTCACCAGCTTAGTCAGTAGGTGTTTTATTTGTCCATTCTAGTTTTCTAATAATCTACTTCCCTTTGGATGGTGTAAAATATGATATCTATTGTATATGATAACTTTTAGCCCATTGTTGCACTCCACCCTCAATAAAATGTGTTCCTTGATATGAAAACATATAATATTTTCCATTCTAAACATCTGGTGTTATTAGAAGCATTTGCTTTCATTGCCACATATGCAAATCCAAATAAAAAATAAGTGTCAATCGCATTCTAAGCCATCCTTATCTACCTAGGGCCATGAACAGTGAGCAATGCAGACCCCTTGGCCTTCCTGATCTCTCAATATTTAGCCTATAGTAGTCTCTGTCTAAAAGTTAACCTGTTGACAAACTGAACAAACTTTAGTTCTGTTTTGAGCCTGAGAAGCCGTCAACGAGATTTGCCTTTCTTTTGCCCATTAAAAACCCCATGAACACTCATCTCTTGTACTCAGCAGCCACCTCTACTACAGCCACCTCAGTAGGAGAAAGAACTACATCCATCTGTTGACTCCAGTGTTGAAGATGAAAAGAGGTTTTACTGTTGAGCATCCACATGCCTGACTTTGATTTGTCCCTTTTCATATCTGTATTAATTTATTGTTGTACAACAAATTGCCACCAGTTTGAAGCAGATATTTATTATCTCACATAGTTCCTGAGGATAAGAAATTCAGGAGCAACTTAGGTGGGTAGTTCCGACTTAGCATCTCTCACAAAGTTGCTGGCAAGCTGTCGACCACTGCTGGAGTCATCTGAGGTCTTTAATGGGGCTGGCGGACCTGCTTCCAAACTCCGTTTTATGGCTGTTGGCAAAAGGCTTCAGTTTCTCACTATCTCTAAATAAAGGTGCCTACAACATTAAAACTGGCTTTCCCCAAGGTGAGCTATCCAAGAGAGAGCAAAGGAGTGAGAGAGATACCTAGACAGAGTCAATGTCTTTTGTAATCTAATCTTGGGAGTGATGCGCCTTCATGTCTGACAAGTTCTATTGGTCACACAAACCATCCCTGAACAACATGGGAGGGGGCTACACAAGGTTGTAAATACCAGGAGCTGGAGGTTATTTGGGGCCATGTTTGTGGTTGGCTAATGCAGTGTCTGTCGTAATTTTCCATATCATTGATCCCCATATCCAGATTTCTTTTATTTTCCGATTATCTAAGGCCCATTTCCCCGACCATATCACCAACTTATTTTCAGTGGCCCAAGAGTTGATATAAATCCATAGCACATTACTGTTAATGTCATTTAGTTTCTCTGATACCTTGAGAAGCATGACTCTTAATTCTGTCCATTGGATGAATTGATCTTTCCATTCGTAGTAATTATCTGGCCATGAACCAGTCATAATTCAGCTGCCTTCCCGATGAGCACCGGTCCCCACAATTTGAGCTACTTTCTGTAAACCATGCTGCCCTTTTAGCAACCTCCAATACTAACAAAACAGGGATGCCCATTCAGCCATGGGGTTAGATAACTTGCCAGGGAGATTTATATCAGATCCAAAGTCATGATGGTCACTTGCTCATGTATCCAATGGATTCCTTCAGTAGATTCCCCTGCTGCACTTTCCTGGATATACCATTGCTTTCTCATAAGGGAACTCCTCTTTACATTTCCTTCTCTAATAGAGTATTTTTCTTACATAATCCATTGTGTGAAGAGCAATTCTGTTCTCAAAATAGTTTTATGTCATTTAGTAATGATATAGTTTCAATCAGTGCTCAATAACAGGCTAATAACTGTCTCTCAAAAAGAGTGTATCTGGCAGCCACCTCAGGCTATTTCCTAATCTAAAATATTGATTAACCATCACAGATTGGCATTCAAGGGCTTTTGTCAATGTCTAATCAGCCTTTGTCTAAGTTTGCACTGCTGATGCCTTCAATATCATTTCTTTGAATTACTTTTAGGGGTTGCTCTAGGAATTACAATACATTCTAGAGTGTTCTTTCCTCCTCTCTTTTCTGAAAAAGTTTGTGTGAAAAATTGGTATTACTTTTTCCATAAAAACTTCATAGAACTCATCTGTGAAACACTTTCTGGGGTTTTCTTTGTAGAGTGATTAATATACATACCTTTATTCTAGTACATATAAAACTATTCTGATTATTTTATTTATTTTTATTGAGTCAGTGATGGTATATGATCTGCCAGGGAGTTATACATTTCATCTAAGTAATTTTCTGAAACAAACGAGTTCACAATATTCCCTTCTATTCTATTCTGTGTCTGTAGAATCTGTAGTGGTATTTCCTCTTTTATTCCTACTATCAGGAATTCGTATCTCTTTGTTCTTAATTATTCTCGCAACAGGTTTATCAATTTTATTAATCTTTACAAAGAACTGAGTTTTACCTGTATTCTGTTGTTTGTCTGCTTTCTATCTCATTGATTTCTCTTATCTTTATTATTTCCTTATTTTTAGTTACTTTACCTTTGCTTTGTTCATCTTTTTCAACCTTCTTAAAGAAGAAAACTAGATCATTGATTTTCAAATTTTCTTTTTTTAATACTAGCATTTAAAGCTATGCATTTCTCTCTAAGCTCTTCTTTAGTTCCAACCTACTGACTTTTATTTGTTGCATTCTTAATTGTATTCACTGTGAAATGTGTCTTAATTTTTCTTATGCTTTCATATTTAAACCAGAGGTTATTTAGAAATATGCTATTTAGTTACAAATATTGGAAGATTTTTCTAGAGAAATTATTTTACTATCTAATTAAATTCCATTGATATCATAGAATTATTACATGACATTTAAGGTTTTCGAAATTTGTTGACGCTCATTTTCTGATATAGAACATGTTCAATCTTACTGAGTGGTTTTTTTACATTTAAAAAAAAAATGTGTGTTCTGTAGTTGTTGGGCATACGCTTCCATTAATGTCAATTAGGCCCAACTGGTTGATGGTATGACTGATATTTTGTATAATTGCTTCAATTACTGAGAGAGTTAAAATATCTGACTATTGTTCAGATTTGTACACTTCTCCTTTTAATTCTGTCAATATTTGCTTAATGTATTTCTAAGCTTTATTATTAAGCACTTACACAGTTAGGATTGTTGTCTTCTTTATGTAATTTCCCCTTTAGTACTATAAAATTTCACTCATTACATAGGTAATAATCTTTCATTTGAAATACACCTGTATAATATAAATATACCTGCACCAGCTTTCTTGTGTTTATAGTTTGTAAGATAAGTGTTTTTCCTTTCTTTTATTTTCTCCCTATGTCTTTAGAATTAAAGAAAGTTTCTTATAAACAGCATATGGTTTGGCTTGGCTTTTTTTTTCCAGTATAATAATCTGTCTTTTCATCCAAGTATTAAATTCAGTAACCTATCAAGTTAATATTCACAATATTGATATAAAATTAGGGCTACTAGCTTGTTATTTGTTCTTTTTTCATCTGTTTTTGCTCTTCAGTTCTTCCTTCCATGAATTGTTCTGGTATAATTGAATATTTTTAATTACTCCACTTTAATTCAAATGATGGGTTTTAGCTATACCTTTTTATTATTTTAATGGTACGTAAAGGACTACAATATGCATCTGTAACTTATTACAGGCTACTTAATATTGTATTTCTTTAAATAAAACATGAAAATCTTGTACCCATTCACCTACCCTGTCCTTACTGCCATTGTTTCATTTATTTTATATTTGCACCTGTTATATGATGCATATACGATACTACATCTTTTCACTAAGTTGTCAATTATCTACTAAAGAAATTAAGAGAAAAAAACAAGAATTCTTTCATTTTTCCCACAGGTTTACCATGCAGTTGCTGTTCATTCTCTCTCGTATATCCAGGTTGCCATCTGGTATAGTTTTCCTTCAGCCCACAGAAGTTCCTTTAGCATTTCTGGTGGTGTAAGTCTGGTGGTAATGAATTCTCTTAACTTTCATTTTTCTAGAAATTTCTTATTTCACCCTCTTATTGAAGGATTTGTTTGATATAGATTTCTGGTTTGACCAAGTTTTATTTGTTGCTTCCAAGAAATCAACCAGCTCCCTGTATATAATGTTTCATTTTACTCTTCTTTTTTTCTTTATCTTTGGTATTCAGGAGTTTGGTATTCAGTGCTGTGTAGAAATGTGGTTTCTTTTCATGTATTATGTTTGGAGTTCTCTGTGATTCCTGCATCCGTAAGATTTTTGTTACCAAATATTTGAAATTTGGGGTAATTTCTTCGGTTTGTTAGTTTCACATTCTCTGTCTCTGTCTCTCCTCTTCTCTTGGAAAGTCAATTACGTATATGTTAGGACTCTTGATATTGCTCTGCAGGTCATGAGGTTGTTTTTTTCTCATCAAATTAGATCATTTCTGTAGATTATTATTCAAGTTGATTGATTTTCTTTTCTTTTGGCATCTCTAATTTGATGTTAAGCTCCATGTATTGAGTTTTAAATAGTGTACTTTTCCATTCTATTTCAACTTGACTTTTTATATATTTCCATTTCTTTCCTGGGATACCACATCTATTCACTAATTAGGACTATATGCTGCTATAAGCTCTTGTGTATATTTGAATTGTTTTTAAAGTCTTGTTCTGTAGAATTCCAATATCTGGGGGCATTTCATAGTTTGTTTCTATTAGCTCCTTTTTCTCTTGACTAAGTTAACATTATTCCTAATTTCCATGTCTAGTAATTTTATATTGTATACTGGACATTGTGGGTGATAAATTATACAGATTCTTATTTCTGCTATTTTACTCGGAATTGTGTTATTTTTGTTCTGGCATGTCATTTAATTATTAGCTCATCAGTTTGTACATGTGGAGGTCAAATTTTGTATTTCATTAGTGTGTATAATTTTCAGATTTTCCTTTAATCTTAGAGCTCATTCTTAATGTTGGAATACAATATTTATATCCCAATTATGGCCCCTCCAGAATTTCAATGGAAATTCTAAGATGTTTACCAAATCTTTCTGGCTTGATATGATTCAACTTCAAACTCTGCTTCCTATGGGTTGGGAAGCATCTAAAAGCTCTGTTCAGGTTTCTCAACCTTGCTTTTTCTGCTTTCTTCTCGGCTTCTGAGATTCTCCCCCTACCAGTTCAACCAAGTACATGAGGGGAGTGTATATGAAGTTTGCGAGTTTCTGGCTGTGTGGCTCTCTGCTTTTCAGCATTTCTTCCTCCATTTCCAGTACCTTTAGTAGGCCTGAACTCCATATTTTGACACCTCATGCTAATAAGACATGGAAGTTTTGTCGAATTATAGCCATCTCTACAATCTGAGGACTGGAGATTATTTTCAGGAGTAAAGCCGTATAAATGTAGCTCACAGCCAGTGCATTTTTCTTCTTTCAAAGTTTCAGAAATAAGCCTTACCTCACATGACATGTGTGAATTCTTGTCCCTTTGGTTCCTAAAAGCAGTAACTCTTCTAAGATAGTATCAGCTTACAATGTTTAATTTCCCGTGATTTCTTGGAACACTTTCAGGTCAAGCTATCTACTTGATATACCACTTTGGTGTTGAATGGGACCTTCAAACATTATATGCCTAAAATGAAGCCCCTGGTTTGTTTGTCTGTTTGTTTTGTTTTTATCTATCAACTCCTTTTTTCCCCTCCGGACTTCTACATCCCAGTAAAGAACTTCATTATTCATCCAACTTTTCAAACCCTTCCAATTCTATTGTCAGATATATCTAATATATCCACACTGGACTTCAAACAAGAAAGATCATCTCAGTTTCTTCATTTACTCTTCCATCTGTCTGGGATGTTCTTTAACAGCACTCCACCTGACTCAATCTATCCAGGACATCTTAGCTGAAATGTCAATGTTCCAAAATCCTTTAACTTATCTTCCATCCTGTCACTCAACCTTGACCATAAAATAGTATTTATTCCCTTCATAATATGCATTACTTCCTGAAATGATCTGTTTAATAACTACTTACTGTTTATTGTTTGTTCATTCACTAAAATATCAACTTTTTAAGAGGCCAAGACCTTCTAGACTTTGCTGCTAAATTCCAAGCTGTTAACATGATGCTTGCCACATAGAAGTTATTCAACAATGTATCTCGAAGGAAGAAAGGCAGGAGAAGAAAAATAAGAATATTGGGGACACATGTTCCAATCAAGGCCGAGTGATCCTACAAAATAAAGAAAAACAAATATGAGTGGAGGGAAATTGATGGAGGTATAGACTGGTGTTGGCTGAAGGAAAAGACTGCCTTTCTGCAAAAGTTGAATGCAGGTCACTGTTCAGGACAGATAAAGCCTCTGTGTGGCTTTAAGAAAGCTATTTCCTCTAACAAGGTAAGGGCTGCAGAGCAGACTTTATTGTTGCTCCAAGAAACTTCAGCAACAGCATAATAGCAAAGAACGCACCTCATTACAGCCTCCATAGAGGATAGAGGCAGGAAATTCAAACAGAGAAATCTCTAGTCAGAAGGTGCAAGAATAATAGCAACTAAAGCAGCTAAAATGATTAATCATGTCTAAATTATCAGGAGAGAGAATAGGTATTTATCATAAGAGAAACAAAGAAAGACACAAAGGCAAAAACTTTGGCTGATGGTACCGGTGGTTGTGTTAAATTAAATTACTAGGAAAGACTTCCATAAAATTGGGAGAGGGCAGGAAGAGAGTAAAGGAGTATATTCCAAATGTGGAAAAAGATTGCCAATGATAAACAATGGCCACTCAACTTTTACATAGGTTGGTTCTGCCAAGAGCTCAATAAATTATGTTTTTGATTGCAGCTGTTTATTCATGTGCTCTGCCACCAGGCAGCTATTAGGCACACAAATACACACCCATACACAATGAGACCACATTACCTCTGTAATACCATTTATTCTGTTCCTCTCACTCTTTTCCTACTATAACTGCCTTTTAAGATCTTCATTACTTCTCACTTGGGTTCTTGTAACAGCTTTTTAACTGGTTTCTCATCCTACAGTCTAGTTCCTATTCTGCTTTATCTTGCACTCCGCTGCCAGAATAATCTCTAAAGCACCCACCTGATTATGTCACTTCTCTATTTGAAATCCTTTGTGGTTTCTCTCAGTTGATTAAAAGTGTTCAAAAGTGTTCAGCACAGAAAACCGTTCTTCATCTGATCCCAGTCTCACTCCCTTAAATTCTCTATATAGACTCCACACTACAACAAATCATTTCAAGTTCCACGAGTGAGTCAAGCTTTTCACCTCTCTGCTTTTGTATACATTTTTCTCTGTACGTGAACTTTCACTTCCCCAACCCCTTTTTAACTAAATTAGACCCTATTCATTCTCCAAAACTCAGTGCAAGCAAGATTTCCTCCTAAACACCCTAATATGAATTAATGTCCCTATTCTTTACATTCTTTATACACCATAATCATTTACTTAATTGTCTCTATTTCCCATAAGATTATTGCTGGTAAAGACAATGTTTTATCTGACTTCCTCGCCTCAGTCCCTGGGCACATAATTATTGGTTTATAAGTGTTTGTTGAATGGATGAATGAATAAATAAATGGTTGAATGACAAAAGAATATAACTCATGAAAAGACACCCATTGATTTCTTTGGTCTCTCAGGGATGCTTGGTCATTGGTCTCCCAGTAATATTTGCTATGGCCATAAAAAATGATTAGAATTCTTAAAACATTTCTATAGGGAAATCTGCAGTTCAACGTGAAAATGTTGTTGAGTAAAGGTAAGAGCAATTGCCTCCAGATAAGAAAATTGGATCCATGTCCTTGATTCCCCAGAAATCCACAACAAGTGAGTCATCTCACTGTAATTGTTTATACCACTATTGTGTCATCCACAATGTGTTGGGGCAACCAATACCTGTTTCTGTGGCTGACCATGTTGCAAGAGGAATGCATCATTTTTAAGCCATCCATCACTCTAGAAGTTCTAGGTACCAAGGGAATTCGTTGAAGTTTGCCCTTTATTTAAAATCATGACTGAAATTTGTGCTGGAAGTAGCGTAGTTCCACCCTTCACATGCATTTTTTTAGTGATAAGAACTATTATAAACAAGTCACTGCCTTTCTTCCACAGTTTGGTAAAGGTATGCTGGAGATATAGGTCATAAACTATTTCAAAGTCCTAACACACAGGCAGTGATAGAAACATCCCTAACAAGGAAACTGGAGACCTGTGCTCTAGTGCACAAATGACCCTGGTCTTGAAGGTTGGAGGGCTGCAGATGGCTGTCCTTATTGTGTTGCTATTATTAGAGGAGGTAAAACTGTGTAAGTGCTTACTAATAAAGCTTAGAAATGCATTAAGCAAATATTGACAGAATTAAAAGGAGAAGTGTACAAATCTGAACAATAGTCAGATATTTTAACTCTCTCAGTAATTGAAACAATTATACAAAATATCAGTCATACCATCAACCAGTTGGCATTAATGGAAGTGTATACCCAACAACTGCAGAACACACATTTTTTTTAAATGTAAAAAAAAAAAAACCACTCAGTAAGATTGAACATGTTCTATATCAGAAAATGAGTGTCAACAAATTTCAAAAAATTTTCAGCAGTTTGATATTTTTAGATTGAAAGGCTGCTGGAAGACAGCACCTTGCCATCTCACTGAATTTCTTCTTTATGATGTTCAAGTAGAGCAGAGGTTGGCATACTTTTTCTGTAAAGGATCTGACACTAGAAATTTTTGACTTTGCAGGAAAGACAGCTTCTGTTGCAACTACTCAACCCTGGTGTTTCATGCAAAACCAACCACAGTCAAGAGGTAAATAAATGGATATGGTTGTGTTCCAATAAAACTGTATTTATGGACACTGAAATTTGAATTTCATATCATTTTCATGTGTGCTGAAATATGATTCTTCCTTTCATTTTTCCCCTAAACATTGAAAAATGCAAAAACCGTTCTCAGCTAACAGACCACTTAATACACACAGTTGGCTGATGTGCCAGCCCCTGAGCTAGAGCTTTTATGAGTTATGTAGCAGATGCTTCTGTTAGGTCAGCTGTGTGTCCACAAGGCTCTGAGACAGGCTGCAGCATGCTTGCTCTTCTCCTTGGACTCTGAATCCCTGGCACGTGCTGGGATATTGTGGATGTTGGCAATCTGTGCTCCTAGTGCTTCCTACGGTGTGTCAGAGTGAGGCCATTAGCTTTTCATCCAGGCTGTAAAATTGTCACCCCAGGCCAGCTCCAAGCAAACTTTCCTCAGTTCCTCAGTATGCTGGTTTGAAACTCCTATGTACCCCAGAAAGGCCATGTTCTTCTAAGCCATTCTTGTGGGTGCAGATCTATTGTTGGGTGGGAGATTTTGATTAGGTTGTTTCCATGGAAATGTGACGCATCCAATTCAAGGTGAGTCTTAATCCTTTCCTGGAGCTTTTTATGAGAGAGAGCCCGTAGACGTTTAGAGAGAAAAAAGAAAACACCCGGAGACATTTTGGAGAAAACTAATACAGAGAACAGAGATATGAAACCAAGTAAAGGACACAGACGGAGAGAGATGCCCCAGAGACACTGAGAAGAGACCCACAGGACACAGAAAGCTCAGAGAGATGTCCCTGGAGAAGCAAGCAAGGGCCCACAGATGCTCAGAGAGAAAGCCACTGGAAACAGAGGCTGAGAGCAACGGAGCCCAGGAACAAGGGACCGGCAGATGTCACCACGTGCCTTTCCATGTAACGGGCCAGTGGCCTTTCTTCAGGGTTCAGGTATCTTCTTCTTGGTGCCTTAATTTGGACATTTTCATGGCCTTGGAATGGTAAATTTGTAACTAATAAATCCCTTATGTAAAAGCCGATACATTTCTGGTATATTGCATTCTGGCAGCATTAGCAAACCAAAACACTTAGTTGCCCCCAACCCTCCTCTTCTCTATCCCAAAAGATTTGAGGCAGCCAGGGAAGGATAGCGCTGCCTACAGTCCAGCATGAGTTTACCTGAGCATGATGCAAACACGACTCCCCTGGGAAGTCCTTGCAATCATGGAGGGGACAGCCAGGGTGCTGCCACTGCCTGCCTCCCAAGACTGGGAGTCGCTAGAGCTTGAGGAAATGTGAGAGGAAGCTTTTTACAGTGGACGTAGCACGGGATTTGACAACATGAAGTGTTGGGTTTGAAACGACCAGGATTTACCTCTTGCCGTAAGCAGAGCAAACTGTGTCCACTCTCAGACCTCCATTTCTTCCCCATGAAATGAAAAGAATGAACCCACCCAGGATCCAAGGACATCAAAGAGCCAGATTAACAGCATTCACTCAGTTCTTCCACACTATCCTTATTGAATGTCTTACCCTGAATAATGCGGAAGACTGGAACACGAAACAGACACGTAAGGTTTACAGTGTAGCACAGAAGACAGTAAACTAAGCAAATTTTAGCAATAAAGTGAGAATAATGTTACAATAGAGGAAAAATAAGCATCTCTGAGGCTATATACCAGCAGTTCCGACTGGCCTAGGGTGGGTGAAGCCCTCCCTGAGGAAGAGATGGTTGCATGCAGAGGTCCATGTAAATAATTAGAAAACCTCCATGTCCCACAGGGGCCTCTCACAAGGCCAAACCCAGTTCGTATTTTTTAAAAGAGGTGGAGAGGGTGGGCCAAAATACTAAAGCTGAGGCTACCCGGTCATGGGCTCCTAGGAGGTTACCCCTTCTTTGTACCAAAACAGAGCAAAATTAAGTTGTAGGGAAGAAATAGTTTTGCTCTCTTGCAGCTGGGAAAGGGTTAACATTTAGCCTGTCAGGGATCCATTTCCTTTAGGATTCTAAAAAGTTTGCAATTCAGGAATATCGATCTCTGTAAAGTAGAATGTTGGCCTTTAGTAAGCAATAAAGGAAAAGCATAAACAATCTCTTCTCTGCCAAGGCATTTTGTTTTATTATCTAAGCATCCCAAGCCTAGGCTGGTAGACCCAGCCATCAATCAGTGCCCCCAGCAGGAAGAGTGAAATACTCAGGAAAAAAAAAAGAACAATTAAAGGTGCCCTACTAATGAGGCATCAGGTAATTTTTGGTTTTCATATTATGACTTCTAGTATTAATATTGATTCTAATTTTCCTGGTTACCTAAATTAGAAATTTTCAAGAATACAGTGTCTTTAAAAAGAATTCATGATAATCTACTCTAAAAAATTCACATTTTTTACTTTCTTTGTCATTCCTCAATTCCATCTCCTCACCCTAAAGAGAAATGTGTATGCACCCATGTGCTTGTTTGTGTACATATTTGTGTGTGTACACATGTGTGTATGTGTATGCAAGTTTGCATTACATGCTTGTGCATATGTGCATGTGTGTGAGCGCGTGCAACTACATGCTTGTGTATACTTGTATATATGCATTGTGTGTATGCACATGAGTGCATGCACATGCATGCTTGTGTGTTTGTGCATATGGGCATTGTGTGCATGTGTGTGTGAGTGTGTCCTCTTTTTAGTCAGTCAGTAATGGTTTCCTTTGGCTCAATGTATCAAATAGGTTTCTAACATTTATAATCGCATTCATCTTAGATGTTTAACCACCTAGCTTAACCTAATTAGTCATCAATCCCGATTCATAGAATTTTAAGAAATATTGATCCTGAACAATGACAAAATCATTTGAATGTTCCTTTCACAGGATGTAGGAACATTTTTATAAAGCATACTAATGCATTAAGGCCATTTGATAAAATGAACATAAAACTGATGGAACGTTCTAATGTAGTACCGGATTTCTTGCTCTGAAGTCCTATTACAAACCAAGCTCTCATTAATCAACTTGTGGAAAACATACGTTGAGGAAAGATTAAAAAATGCAACAAAAGAGAATCTGGCTATTTACTTCTATTTTTTAAATACCGAAAGATTGATAAATCCACTTTTTATAATCCTACCTTTTCCCTACACAAGAGGAACCTAGTAGAAGTGAAGTAAGTAAATTTACTCACACAAACATGAATGTATGCACTCACGCACACGCACATATGCACACACACACAAGCATGTCCGTGCATGCGTTCACACGCACAATTACTTAGTCTAGTATTCAAAATCCAAGCTCTATGATGAATAGGTAGTCTTAAGGTTTTTTGCCAAATGAAAAGAACATTGAGCATAAAATGGGGCCATAGTTTTCTTAGTGCATTTAGGACCTAAAATGTTCTACCTCTAAAATTAACTACATAAAGATTTTCAATGCTTGAGCATCTAAATAAGTGAAAAATTTTCAGCAAAATTATCATAATTTAATTGGCCAATGAGATGAAGGCTAAGTCAGAGGCCAGTAAAAAGGGCCTCCCATGCAAACATTTTCCTCATCCTGGTCCCACGTCCTACAGCTGAAACCTCGACATGATCTCAAGACACTTACCTGTTTACCCAGGGATTCCTCCCCCACTCCCCTACCACACCCAGCATCCTTTCTGACCCACCTGCATCAGATTGAAGGGTTTCACCTACATTTGCAGACCACTTTACAATTTATGAGGCTTTTCCACGTGAAGCATTCCTCCCAACAATAAAATAACTATATAAATAAAATGATAATGAATAATAAAATATAATAAATAATAATAAATTAAAACATAAAATAAAAATAATAAAATATAGTAACTATAATCTATAATAATATATAATATAATAATAAAATAGCAATAACAAAACTATTATAACCCCAATTTCAAGAAATAGCCTCTGAGGGGTTCATCTATTTACTCAGTTAGTAAATAAACAAGGACTCAATTCAAGTGACATTTCTCTTGAATGAAGCACTTTCCATTGGTTGTCATAGCTTATGCAGCCCCATGTTCGTTCTGCTCTTTTATAACAGATGATTTTTCCTCCCAAATGAATATATGTAAAGTAAAACTGTACTTATTATCTAAAACAATATATATAGATATAGATAGATAGATAGATAGCAGATAGATAGATAACAAATGTTAGTTACTGAAATCCATATCATTTTGGGTATAAAAATCTAAAATTCTAAGTGTAAACAATCATCAGAGACTTGCGGTTTGAATTTACACACTGTTGATTAAGATATATAATTATTATGTTACTGATTAAAATTTTTCTACCTAATTAATCAAAACAACTATGAAGTGGAGATTCTTAAAGAAATGGATGAATTAATTATCCATAAAATAAATAATCAACTTTTAAATGCAAATTCACCTTATCCACAAATAGGAGTAAGGTGAGCAGGCTATGAATAGTAGAAAGTGAACCGTTCATATTCTTCACCAATAATAGGCTTTTTTTAAATTCAACTTTTTATTTTGAGATCATTCTAGATATACATGCAGTTGAATAAGTTCTATAGACAGGCGCCTTGCACTCTTTACCTGATTTCTCCCAATAGTAATTTCTTTACATGCTACAGTACAGGGCGGGCCACGGGGGCTCAGCAGGCAGGGTTCTCGCCTGCCATGCTGGAGTCCTGGGTTCGATTCCCGATGCCTGCCCACGCAAAAAAAAAAGAAAGAAAGAAAAGATAAACTACTGTACAATTTCGGTTTCACAACCATGACATTGTCAAATGATAGCAGTCCAGACGCAGTAATTCTCTCCCCACAATGATCCCTCAAGTTGCCCTTTTATAACACACACCCACTCCCAGCGACCACCCCATCTTTAGCCCTGGCTTCAATAATCTGTTCTTCATTTCTATCACTTCGTCATTTCACTAATGCTATATAAATAGAATTATGCAGTATGTAACCTTTCAGAATTGGCATATTTTCACCTCTGACATATTTGTTCCCTTTTATTACTGAGTTATTATTCCATGTTATGAATGCTCCACAATTAGTTGAGTCATTCACCTATTAAAAGACATCTGGGCTGATTCCAGTTTAGAGTAAATAAGTCTACTACGAACATTTGGTACATGTTTTTGTGTGAGCATAAGTTTTCATGTTTTGGGCATAAATGCCCAGGAATGCAATTGCTGGGTCATATGGTAGCTGTATATTTAAATTTTATAAAGAAACTGCTATGCTATTTTCCAGTGTGTTTGTACCATTCTACATTAGCACCAGAAATATATGAATGCCCCAGTTTCTTAATATCCTCACCATATTTGGTGACATCGTTATTTTTACTTCAGTTATTCTGATAAGTGTATAGTGATTTCTCATTGTGCTTTTAACTTGCATTTCCTTAATGAGCAATGATACTATCACTTTATGTGCTTATTTTCCATCTATATATCCTCTTTGGTGTGATTTCTGTCCTTGCCTTTACACATTTTCTAATTGAATAGTTTATTTCTTTGTGGTTGAATTTTGAGAATTCCTTATGTGGTCTGGATATAAGTATTTTGATAGATACGTGGTTAATAAATAATTTTCCCAGTCTAAAGTTGTATTTCCATCCCCTTAATTGTCTTTTGCAAAGTGAAAGTTTTAAATTTTGCCAAAGTAAAATTAATCACTTCTTCCTTTCATGAATAACTCTTTTGATGTCATCGAAGAACTCTGTCTAGCCCTGGAATCAAGGATTTTATCGTATGTTTCTTCCCCCAGTTTTTTTTGTTTGTTTGTTTTAAATTCTTTATTTAAGTCCATGATCCATTTTGAGTTTTTTTTTGTAAAGGTTCTAATTGTTCTGGTTAAAGCTCATTTTTTTTACCTATGAAAATCCAGTTACTCTAGTTGAAAAAGACTATCAGTCCTCCATTGAATTGCCTTTGCACCTTTCTCAGATTCAGTTGAACCACAATGAGATACTATTTCATGCCCATTAGGATGGCCATTATTTTTTTAATGGAAATAACAAGCGTTGGTGAGGATGTGGAGAAATTGGGAAACTTCTGCATTGTTGATGGGACCATAAAATGGTCTAGCCACTGTGGAAACAGTTTGTCAGTGTCTTAAAAAGTCAAACACAAAATTACCATGTGACCTGACAATTCCACTTCTAGATATATACACAAAAGAATTGGAAACAGAGACTCAAGCAGATATGTACTTATACACTGTTCATAGAAGAACTGTTTACAGTAGCCAAAAGGTGAAAACAGCACAGTGTCCTTCAAACTGAAGTTGACTAGGTAAGCGAAATGTAGTGTGCACCTACAATGGACTATCATTCAGCCATAAAAATGCGTGAAGTTCTGATACATGCGACAACATGCGTGAATTTTGAAATCATTAGGTTGAGTGAAATAAGTCAGGCACAAAAGGATAAATACTGTATGATTCCACTTATATGAAATATCTAGAATAAAAAAATCATAGATATAGAAAATGCATTATGAGTTACAAGAGGTAATGACCAAATGTTTTGGTAATGGATGGTGGTGATGACAGCATAGCATTGTGAATATGATTAAGATTACTGAGGTTTACATATAAATATGGATAATGGCAAAAATGGGAAATTTTGTGATTATATTTATGTAGAGAGATATAGATATAGTGTTTCGTTTCCTAGGCTGCTTAAAGCAAATTCCAGGAAATGGTTCAATTGGAACAATGGGAGTTCATTAGCTTACCGTTAGAGTCCAGGAAAATGTCCAAATCAAAGCATCATCAAGGCAATGCTTCCTTCCCCGAGAGCAGCTGCCAGCAATCCTTGGCTCCTCTGCCACATGGGAAGGCACATAGTGACATCTGTTGATCTCCACCTTCTCTTCTGGGTTTCACTGATCTTAAGCTTCTTGCTTCTATGGTTTCTTTCCCTCTCTGTATTCATTCCATTTATAAAGGAATGAATAAAGGACTCCCATAATAAGATAAGTCCCATCCTGAATGAGAAGTGTCATGCTTTAACTGAAATGGCCTCATCAAGAGATTCTACTTACCATGGGTTTACATCCACAAGAATGGATAATATTTAAGAGTATGTTTTACTGGGGTACATATAGCTTCACTACTCTATGCTCTCTGGACCCAAAAAGACATGTTCTTCCCATATACAAAATACATTCATTCCATCGCAACATCCCTAAAGCCTTAAGTCCTTTCAGAAAGAAAACTAAGTACTAAGTCTCATCAAAATGGATTATGGGTGTGGTCTATCCTGAGGCACAACTCCCCTTTATCTGTGTACCTGTGAAACCTAGAGAACAAGTTATCTGCTATACAATGGAGGGGAGGCATAAGATAAACACTTCCATTCCAGAAAGGAGAAATTGGAAGGAAGACAGGAGTCACCAGTCCTAAACAAATCCAAAACCCTGCAGGGCATACTCCATTAGATTTCAGGGTCTGAGAGTCATCTATGGAATGATGCTTTGTCTACTGAGCCTGATGGAGTGGCATATCCAACCTTTTAAAATGTGTGTACAATGGCTATGCTCTCCCCAAAATTGTAGTGAAGCTTCCAACCTCTTCAAGCATTGGATGGGGAAGGCTCTCTTCAATCTTCGGGGCATCTGAGAAAACTGGGGTAGCAACTCTCTTCTGAACAAGGGGATGGAAAGCCCATCCTCTCCATATACTGGGGTAGAGTCACCCTTTCCACACACATGAGTAGACTCACTCTATTGGCCTGAAAAGATGCCTTCAGTCCTGACATCAGCTTCCACAATCCTGCCCTTGAGGTGATTTTTCCTCCAATCTGTCAGTGATTCTGATCACACAGATCTTAAAAAAAAACTTATTGGTTTTGTACATAGTATGCAGGGTTCCAAACCATGTGACTGTAGAACTTTTTACAGATCCTTCTTAGATAACTGCACCTCCAATCCTGACTTGCACTAAAATGACTGACAGTTTCCATGTTCAGTTAAATCCTCACATGGAGTACTATTCTCTGGGGACTCACTTTATGAAAGCTCAGAATTTTCCAAACCATCAATTTCTGATTTCTTGTGCCCAAGAATTCAGTTCTCACCTTATCCCTTTCCTCTCACACTTTACTATAAGCTGTAAAGAGAAACCAGGCTTCACTTTCTACATTTAGATTGAAAATCTCTTCAACTTAATATCCAGGTGCATCACTTTCAAATTCTGCCTTCCATTCAATATCATAACCCAGTTTTGCTAAGTTGCATGCCAATTTAAAACAAAGATCAGCTTTCCTCCAGTTTCCAAAACCACAGTAAGCATTTTCTTCTAAGTCCTCATCAGAAGTGACTTTAGCATCTATATTTCTACCAACAGTCTCTTCAAAGCAATCTAGGTCTTTTCTATCAAACACTGAACAATTCTTCCAAAGCCATTTACAAATTTTTAGTATTTGCAATAACAGCACCCACTCTCCTGGTACCAAAATTTGTATTAGTTTCCTAGGCTGCTTAAAGCAAATGCCAGGAAATGAGTGGCTTGAACAATAGGAATTTATTAGCTTACAGTTTTGCAGGTGAAAAAAAATGTCTGAATCAAGGCATTATCAAGGTGATGCTTTCTTCCAGCAGACTGGCTACTGGTGATCCTGGGCTCCTCTGTTACATGTCAAGCTCATTTCTCCCTTCTCTTCAGGGTTTCATCACTTCCAGTTTCTTGCTTCTATGGCTTTCCCTGTCTGTGTATTCATTCATTACATTTATAAAGGACTCCAGTAACAGGATTAAATCTCATCCTGAATGAGATGGGTCACACCTTAATGGAAGTAGCATCATCAAAAGATCCTTCCCTTCATTTCCCAGTGCATACACACACACACACACACACACATTAAAAGAAAAAAAAAGATCTTTCTTACATTGAGTTTACACCCACAGGAATGGATTAAATTTAAAGACATGTTTTACTGGGATGCATACAGCTTCAAACCACCACATATAGACTACAGCTAAAGCTATAGATAGCCACAATAAAAAAATTATTAAAAATCAGTTGGCCATATCTGTCTGTGTCTATTTCTGGATTCTCAATTTTGTTTCATTAATCTATGTGTCTATTCCTCCACAAATACCCCCAGAGTCTTGAATATTGTAGCAATTTAATAAAACTTCAAATCAAGTAAAATGACTCTTCCAACTTTATTCTTCTTTTTCACAATTATTTCAGCTATTCTACTTCCTATATAAATGTTGGAATACTCTTATCTACATCTACAAAAAGTCTTGCTGGAACTTTTATAGGAATCGCATTAAACCTATATATCAATTTGGAGCAACTTGACATCTTTTGTAAGTTGAGTCTTCATATCCATGAATATGGTATGTCTCCTCATTTATCTGTTTTAAAATTTTTCTTTCACCAGTGATTTGTACTTTTCAGTATATAAATCTTGTTATATTTACACCTATATTTCCATTTTGTGAGAAGTTGTAAATGGTATTGTATTTTTTCTTTTGGTATCCAGATATTCATTGCTAATATATAGAAATGCAGTTAATTTTTGTATACTTATCTTGTATCCTACAACCTTGCTTAACTCACTTATTCACTCTAGGAGTTTTTGTACCTTCCCTGGGATTTCATATGTCAGTTATCATATTATCTGCAAAAAGGGACAATTTTCTTTCTTTATAACCCATTTGCTCTTATTTCCTTTTCTTGTCTGTTTCACTGGCAAGAACTTTCAGTACTGTGTAGAATAATAATGGTGAAGTGGGCATGCTTGCCTGTTTCTGGTCTTAGGGGAAAACATTCAGTCTCTCACCATTTAAGTATACCATTAACTATAGGTTTCATGCAGATGATATTTACCGGGTTGATGAAGTTCCCTTAGATTCCCAGTTTCTGAAAGTTTTTATCATGAATAGGTGTTAAATTTTGTCAAATGCTTTTTCTGCATCAATTGATAGGATCATGTGGTTTTACCCTGTTAATACAGTGGTTTACACTAACTGATTTTTAACATAGAGCCAGCCTTGCCATCTTTGGGGGGAAAAACAATTCATAATACAGTATAATTACCCCAATTCTATTTGCTAATATTATGTTAGGGATGTTTGATTCTGTATTTATGAAATATATGGTCTATAGGTTTGTTTGGTTTTTTTTTTTTATTGTCATTTTCTCATTATGATATCAGTGTAATACAAGCTTTCTAAAATGAATTGGGGAGTGTTCCCTCCACTTTTATTTTCTGGAAAAGATGTGCCATGTTCATGTTAATCCTTCCTTAAACATTTAGTAGTACTATCCAGTAAAATCATCTTGTCCTGAAGGCTTTTAAATTATGAATTCAATTCACTTGATGATTATAAGGCTTTGCAAATGATCTCTTTCATATTTGGTAAGTTGTTGAAGTTTGTGCTTTTCAAGGAATTGGTCATCCATTTAATCTAAGTTGTTAAAGTGTATGTGTAAAGTTGTTTGTACCATTTATCCTTATTATCATTTTGATGTCCACAGGATGTGTAATATTGTCTTTTTGTTCATTGCTTATATTGGTAGATTGTGTGTTCTCTTTCTCTTTGGTTTGTCCATTTTATGAAAATTTCTCATTGAGTGAATTATTTAGAAGTATACTGTTTTGGTGTTCAAATGTTTGGATATTTTTCCATTATCTTTCTGTTGTTGATTTCTAGTTTGATTCCACTGTGGTCAGAAAACATACACTGTTATGATTACAATTTTTTTAAAAATTTTTGAAGTTTGTTCATGGCCCAAGTAGGGTGTATGTTGTCATGTGTTCTATGGTTGCTTGTAAAAAATATGTATTCTACTGTTGTTGGGTGGGGTGTTTTATAAATTTCAATTTCTATCTAGAAAACTTTCTCTTGCCACTCACTTAGGGTAGGTCTGCTGGTGACAAATTTCCTTAGTTTTTATTCATCCAAGAAGTTTCTCTTCATCTTGATTGCTGCTTCATTCCTGAAGGATGGAGAATTCTGTGTTGATTGTTGTTTTCTTTTTATTGTCACAAATATTGTGCAACTTCTTTCTGGCTTCCGTGGTTTCTGATGAGAAACTTGCTGTCATCTGTATACTTTTGACCCTGTTGGTAAGGTGCCTTCTGTCCCACAGCTTTTAGTTTGCATAGGTTTGACTACAATGAATCTGTATTTCTTTGGATTTCTTTGTATGTGTCCTGTTTGGAGCTCACTCAGTTCAAGAATCTGGATGTTTATGTATTTTGTCAAGCTTAGGGGGTTTTCAGCCATTATTTCTTGAGTACCTTTTCAGCCCTGTCCTCTCTCTTCTCTTCAATTTGGACTACAGTAAAACAAATAAGAGATTTTATTTTCTTGTACTCCCACAGGTGCTTAAGGCTCTGCTAAATTTTTTCAGGCTATTTAGATTGGGTCACTTCTATCATTCAGATTGAGAGCACTTCTATCTCTAAATTTACTGAATCTTTCCCCCTCCATCATCAACTAAGCTCATCAACTAAGTTTTATTTTGGTTATTGTAATTTCCAGTTCTAATTTTCCATTTGGTTCATCTTTGTATCACCTATTTCTTTGCTGAGACTTTCTATTTTTTCATTTGTTTCAACCATGTTTATTATTACTCATTTAAACATTTTATAATGGCTGCTTCGAAATCTTTCTCATGTCATTCTAACATCCCTGTCATCTCAGTGTTGTCATGTTTATTACCTTTTTCATTCAAGTTGAGATTTTTCTGGTTCTTGGTTTGTTGAATGATGTATCTATAAAAACCTGGACATTTTGGATATTATGTTATGAGGCTCTGGATCTTATTAAAACCTAGCTATTATCCTCTGACACCATCCAACAGGGGAAAGGAGGGGGCACTATCTTGTCACTATCAGGTGGGGGTACAAGTCCAGGTTTCCTGCTCAGTCTTTGTTGAAAGCCAAGAAGGAGGGGGTTTTCATTAATGTCAGATGCAATGGGGGTTTCCGCTTCCTATCAGGGCTTCCCCCCCGCTAGGCAGTAGCAGAAGCACTTTATTACTGCTCCAAGCATAGCATCCACTGTCATCATGGGTGACGAAGGGTGCCCTTGTCATTCCTGGATAGTAATAAAAGTCCTGACTCTCCTCTAGGCCTCCACTGACACCATCCCAATGGAGAGAGAGAAGAGGGCATCCTCACTGCTGGTGGAGAGGAAGAGCAGGCTCCCATGGCCTCCACTGGCACCATCCCAATGGGGAGAGAGAAGAGGGCATCCTCACTGCTGGTGGAGAGGAAGAGCAGGCTCCCATGGCCTCCAGGGGCACCATCCCAATGGGGAGAGAGAAGAGGGCATCCTCACTGCTGGTGGAGAGGAAGAGCAGGCTCCCATGGCCTCCACTGGCACCATCCCAATGGGGAGAGAGAAGAGGGCATCCTCACTGCTGGTGGAGAGGAAGAGCAGGCTCCCATGGCCTCCAGGGGCACCATCCCAATGGGGAGAGAGAAGAGGGCATCCTCACTGCTGGTGGAGAGGAAGAGCAGGCTCCCATGGCCTCCACTGGCACCATCCCAATGGGGAGAGAGAAGAGGGCATCCTCACTGCTGGTGGAGAGGAAGAGCAGGCTTCCATGGCCTCTGCTGGCACCATGGAGAGGAGGACTCATTGCTGGCTGGCTGGGATTGAAGTCCAAGCTCCCTACTCCACCTTCTCTGAGGCCACCCCAATGTAGGGGGTGGGAGTAGGCAGGATTGGGGCTCCTCCTTACAACCTGACAAGAGTGGAAGTCTAGATTCCCATTGCACCTTTTTTGATGGAGGAAGGATCACAGCTTTTTTCTTTGGTTTTTAGCTAGAGTTGAGCAGTTATTTTCTAAAAGTTTTTTTTTCTTTCTAGGCTATATACTTTGGTTAAAAAGAGCAGGTTTATTTTGGGCCTTTATTTTTTTCTGTGTCTGTTGGTATTTACAGGTTGCTGACTTCTTCAGCTCCAAGTCTGGCATATGTAAGGCAAATAAAAAGTAAAGAAAAGAAAAACAGGGAATTTACCTGCATGTCATCCCTTAAGCCCCAAGGTTCCTAGGCAGCCTTCACCTTTCGGTCTTCATTTCAGAGCCTTCTTATATTTAGTTTATATATAACGCTCAGGGTTTAAGGTTTTTAGCAGTCTTTAGTGAGAGGAATAGGGAAAATATATTTAATCCATATTCTCAGAAGCAGAAGTCCAAACAATAAACTATTTAGGAAATTATCTGCCATTTATTTTTCTGAAATATTTAAGAACCTTTTAGATTTGTCAATTCTTCTAATTGAAGCAAATGTTTCAGTGAGGCAATCAGTAAAGACAATGAAGCATCCATTCAATATCATCCCATTGGGAGGAAAGAATGAAGTCCAAAGATGATAAACAAAGCACAACAAAAATTCTGAGGGACAAAACTAAGATAGAGTTGAAGGGTAAGAGGAATGCATCTTCTCCTACTATCTGAAATCAACCTAGAGGAAAGATGAGCCCTCAACAGAGAGAAAGGACATAAGATGCAAACAATAGTAGGTATACATGGGATGTTTCAGGTACAGAATGCAAATTGTTATTGTCTGTATTTTAAGCAATGCTATATGGAAGTCCTTAAGTCTTAAATCAGTGGAAGGAGAGGAGGAAAGGTTGGAGGGAGGAAGGAACTGTCATTGGTAGTATGGAGCCTAATCATAGATAGGGTGGTCCCTCAGCCAGATAGAATGCCAAAAGCTATGTGCAAATGAATGGATTGGTGTCTTCGGCTGGTACACACTTTCCTATTGCTTAGGTTTTTCGTGTGCTTCTTTCTGGCATTTTCATCTCTTGCACATTTCAAAAATGAGGTATTTTTCTCCCTCAATTTCCCAGGAACTTAGAAACTGGGTAATCTCTGAGAATTAAACCATAAACCATAAAGAAGAATGAGTTATGATGATCCATTTGAAAGAATGGCTTTTAGGCAGCAATACCTGCTTGGAACCAGAAAGACAGTAGACTATCTAAGGACTACTGTGCCAAGGAGAAGGGAAATGACTAGTAATGGAGACAGGGGAAAAGGCAGGTAAGAGGCAAATTCTGACATATGTCTCCTGCCCAGTACAAGGGAGAAGACGCCCTACTCCCTGGAAGCAGAATTTGTTGGTAAGAATACTTCTCTAATGGGGCTGAGTGCACAGGGCTTAGGCATCAGGCATCTCCTCTTGCTAAGATCCCAGGCCCCCCAAGCAGCCTGAGATTATTATTTGGCTCCCACATTGATTAGTTTACAAAGAGAAAATAAGATGGGCAAGAGATGTAATCCTTTCTCTCCTAAGAATTCCTATTGCAAAGTAATAAACCGGTATTAATCATCAGTCCCTGGTGAATTTGGTGTAAGTCCGTCCTCCAGCTCAATTTCTTCTGAGAACACCCACAATCGTGTTCTGAGCCTACAGAGTCAAGGGCAAGGATGAGGCTAAATGGCATCCTGCAGCCCTGTGGAGCCCTGACTGGTGGGCACAGTCTTCCCCAAGGAATGCATCTTTGTCTCACTGCTGGCTTCCTTCAAACTGCAACATGCACTCCCTCCCTTCCTCCAGGGCACAGACCAGATGCCTTATCTCTACATGAGCACCGTCCCTTCAAGGTACCACACCCAATGGCTGCACTAGACTCTCACCCCAATGTGATGGCTGAGTCTGAGCCATACGCCTGCTCTGGCCAAGGCTGCAACTTAAGTTCCAGGCACTAGCCCCTGAATGTTTTTCCATCATGCTACAGTTAGCTGGACCATGCTTGGCCATGTCCCAAGACACAGTCTCGGCCAGGAAGCAGAAAAAAAGTTAAAAATATTAAATATTTTAATAAAAATATTAAATGGGTTTAATATTTTTAACTACATTATGAATCGTTACTCTTGTAGACTGTTTTAGTTTTCCAAAGCTGCCAGAATACAGTACACCAGAGATGGGTCAATTTTTAATAAGGGGATTTATTCAGCTACAAATTTACAGTTCTTTGGAGGAAAGATTTCTCTATCACATGGGCAGGCACACGACTAGACATCTACTGGCCTTCTCTCTCAGCTTCTGGGTCCAAATGACTTTCCCCAGGGCTATTCCTTTCCGCATCTCCAAACGTCTGGGCTGAGCTACAAGTGCTGAGATGAGCCTGCTGAGCTGCTGAGTTCTCTTCTGATCTCTCTTGTTTAAGCCTCCAGCTAATTAAATTAAACATCACTCACTGCCGAAGGCACTCCCCTTAGCTGACTGCAGATGTAATCAGCCATAGATGAATTATACATGCTGGTGGTTTAAACCCACAGCCACAGAAGAGCAGGGCTCCATCATCTGGCCAAGTTGACACCTGAGCCTAACTACCATCTACACTTTGGACCTGAGGCTCACAGAGAAAAACTTGAAAGCATTCAATACTGTCTTAATATTTAAGCACATAATGGACATGCCATGGTAATGTAAGATGATAACACCAGGGGAGACGAAGCTGGTTGAGGAGTACATAGGACTGCTAGGATCTCTGCGATACACATTTATGATCTCACTGTCTCTGAAGGTCAGGAGAAGAGTGACCTTAGATGGGTGCTCTGCTCACGGGTCTCGGAAAGCAGAGGTCACGGGGTCAGTATGGCTGTGTCCATTCTGGAGCTTGGGGTTTTCTTCCAAGCTCATGGGAATGTTGGAAGAACTCAATCCCTTGCAACTGCCTGACTAAGATCCCCATTTTCTTTCTGGCTATCTCCTGGAGGCCACTCTCAGCCCCAAGACACTGCCCACAGCCTCGTCACAGGGGCTCCTCCCAGGCCTCTCTCCACATGGCTGGCTGTCCTTAAAGGGCAGCAAGAGACCCCCCTCCCACAGTCTGCTGAGACAGAGCCTTACAGAGCACATGCAACCAAGGGGTGGCACCCCAACATGTTCGGAATATAATCTAACCTAATCCAGGGAATAGCATCCCCTCAGCTGCACTTTATCGATTAGAAGTCACAGGCCCCGCTCAGTCAGAGGAAGAGAGTTGTACAGGGTGTGTCGAGCAGAGATCCAGCAGCTGTCTTGGAATTCTGCTCATTGTATTAACCATCTGTATTTGTCTTCTTCCCTAGCTAACAAGTCCTTGAGGTCTTCAACTTTCCAAACTCGTTCCCAAAGAGGAATTCCATTACCAATTGTTAAGATACTAATTTTCCCCTCCAGTCCTATACAAGTACCACAAATAAATCAAGCTAGCCTACTAAATTTGTCTCTGCCTGTAGTTTATATGGGTTCTGTTCTAGTTTGCATTGCAAGCTACCAGAATGTGATATACCAGAAACAGAACAGCTCTTCTAAGAGGGAATTTATTAAATTACAAATTTACAGTTCTAAGGCTGTGAAAATGCCCCAATTAAAGCAAGTCTGTAAAAATGTCCAAATTAGGGTAGGCAACAGTGGCTCAACACTGAGGTTCGCTTCCTGCTGCCTGCCCATGTAAAAAAAAAATGTCCAAATTAAGGCACCAACAAGAGGTTACTTTCACTCGAGAGAGGCTGATGAATTTCAGGGTTTCTCTCTCAACTGAAAAGTCACATGGAGAATATGGTGTCATCTGTTAGCTTTCTCTCCAGGCTTCTTATTTCATGAAGCGTATTTCTTCTTCATCTCCAAGGGTCTCTGGCTGGGTGGACTCTGTGTCTCTTTCCAAAATGGTTCCCTCTTAAAAGGATACAATAAGCAACCCCACCTTGAATGGGTGGAGACACATCTAATCAAAGTTACCACCCACAATTGGGTGGCTCACATTCCCGTGGATAGTTAAAAGGCTCTCACCCAGCATACTGAATGAGGATTAAAGGACATGGCTTTTCTGGGGTCCACCACAGATTCAGACTGGTACAGATTTCACCTTCCATTTTAAGACAGAATTTCAGAGGCAAAAGAGGCCCCAAAATGCATCTAGTTCCAAACCTTTGTTTTACAGAAAAGAAAGTAAGACCCAATGAGGTGAGATAAACATTTCAAGAGCAAGGAACATAGTGACAAAGCAAGGGCTAGACCCCAGTTTCTCTAAAAAAAGAAAGTTTCTGAGACTTTACAATCTTTCTTGTTTAGCTTTTAAAAGCTACAGTCCATGTTAAGATAAATTCTTAGCTTGTTTAGACTTGACATATTTTCAGTTAATGAACTTTACTGAATGGCCAATATTAAGCTCCACTTACATTGAGCACAAATTAGAAACCTTAAGAAACGAACATGTTATTCACAATTCAACAAATGTAATAAAACAAAGTTTGGCAATAAAACCCTAGCAAATATGAAAAGGCTTAAAAGAGCTTTTGCAAGAAGCCATCTTACATCCTGTGATACACATGTTCTCATCACTGCACAACCAAATTCACTACCCTTTCAGCTTCTATTCTTTTGCTCAGATTATTTCATTACAAAAACAATGTTTTTAAATCACAAGAGAATAATTTCATCTGGACAACTTCATGTGACGCCATCTCACATTTAGGTCAATGAAAAAGTTTTATTGCTTAGGATTTCTATGATGGTTAAGTTCATGTTTCAACCTGGCCAGGTTATGGCGTCCAGTTTTTCAGTCAAGCAAACACTGGCTTGATTATTACTGTGGGGATAGTTCATGGGTTTAAATCATCAGTAAGGTGAGTTCATCTTATGGCTGCTTATATTTACCATCAGTGCAGGAGACTACCTTCAGCAACTCACTCAGTTGGAGGTCTTGAAGACAGGACTGAGGATTCCAGCAGGCAGAAAGAATTTGTATCTCTACTCGGCCAGCAAGCTTCTCCTGGGGAATTCAACATCACCTCCATTGAATTTCCAACTTGCAGACTGCCCTATGGAATTTAGATTTGCCAAATCCCCATGGACACATGAGCTAATTCCTATAAAACAACTCAACATTTATATATATACATATATAAACTGTTGGCTCTGCTTTTCTAGAAGACTCTAAGTACAGTTTGCATGTAATGCAGTTTATATATAACATGACAAAATTATGGTTGTATTGTTCCCTAACTTGGGAAAAAAATAGTTATTTTATTTTTAGTTGACTATCACAGATATTGATGAGATATCCTTTCTTGGATACTCATATTTAGCCTCTGTCTAAATTAATTTTAAGAGCAGTTAGTTTTCTGCAATGTAAAACTCAAATAATAGCAGCATGGTAAAACAGGTAAGAATTTCTAAGTGACAACTGAAATAACTGGTTGATATGAAAACTAACGTTTTAACTTGTTTTTACTGATCAGTCCAAAATAAGCATTACAGGAGAATTCTGAGAATTAGGAAACTAGAAAACTGGGTTTTAAAAGCATTCTTCCTTATTTCCCAGAAAGCATAAAATTGAAAAAACAAAACGTATCATTGTGGAAGCATTTTTCCATATCAGTATAGGAAAGAATAAACTGGCAATTGCTCAAATTAGTCCATTAAGCATGAACACAGCTGAATACTGGAAGCAACTAAGTAGGGTTTTTTGGGGTCCATGATGATGGCTGTAAATGTGCAGCTTGGTACAACATGGCTAAATATGAACACTGAGGGAAGTGATTTTGATGCTTAACCCTATAGTACCACAGACTCAAAATCAGACAAACACCACACACAAAGAAAAAGCTCCATGTTCCATCATTGTCTTAAAACATCTACAAACTATCATTAGAATCAAAGAAGCCTCAGAATTTTTGAGCTATAATGAATCTTGGAGATTATCTAATGAATGCAATTACACTTTGTCATGAAAAAGTTAACCATGTTTGAAAATGGTATATCCATTCTGAGTTAACCGTTTTGAAAATGGTGTATCTATTTAAGATACATTTTTTGTGAATATATGTTTTATTCAAGAATAACTTTAAATTATATTCCAATGTTAATCTCATATTTCTAGGACACAGATTGTATCTTAACTTTGGGCACTATTTCAGCGTTTTCACAAAGGTTTTTCTTTAAAAGGACCTAAAATTGCTTGCATGTCTGAAACCAAACAGATAGATAACTAAGAAGATAAAGAAATGCTGCTTTTAAAGCATTAATCTTTTCTGTATCAAATTATTTGCAAGTACTCCTAGGCTCCCAAAGGAAAGGATAGAAAATGCTGACATCCTGGAGAAGAAAGAGGTTAAGTACATCATCAAAGACTCAGGTTGCCTTACTGTTCTCCTTTGTGTATAAATAATTTTAACAAAATCTAAGTGAGTGAAGCACAAACAAGTTCCTTTTTATGTCTTCCCAAAACTTATTGAGAGAAATAGCAGAATTCCGTGACAAACCATATGCACACACAAACACCTGCTTTAAGCTCTCCCAAGCCAAAGGAATCTTTAAAATGCGCCCCCTCCAACCCCTTTAAGAAGTTGCCATTATGGGTACAACCAACTCCATCTAATTCGCTGTCCTCTCAAACATATCACAAAGAAAGCAAAATTTCAGTGCCAACAGTAGAAATGTGGTCATTCTTGGTCTTAACAGAAGGAAATTTACTTACTATGAATCCTGAAGTATGAATTGTCTTTTTTGCTACAAGTCAGTGTTGACAGTATGTGGGCCTAAGCTGGTTTCTTGGGGTCTGACCACCCTTCAATGAGCTGACAAATCAATTATCAGAGCAAGGACCAGTTGACATTAAGCCATCTATACCCCAATAGGCAGCAAGACGCTCTGACAGCATGCTGTGACCTAACACATTTCCACTGAGATAATACTAGGATGAAATGAAAGGGATACTTATGGACCCTGAGGTTAAATTCAAATGGTTATATCCTTTCACTCCTAATTCTTATTCTGTGCTCCCCTCAGAGAAATCTAAACCAACTGCCAAGCACCCTGAGACAGGATCCAGAATCATCAGCAGGCTTCGGCCTTTTGTGTGCTGCATGAGGACAGGGTAAATCAGGAATGGGTTTCAAGGACTCATTCACACACATTGAGCTACACCCAATGTATGCATAGCTCATGGAACCCTACAGAGGTTCTAAAGTGTGGTCAGATTCCTCAATACATTTGGAGAAGGTCCATGATGTCAAAATTATTTTTATAATAATGCTAAGATAGTATTTGATTTACGTTCACCATGTAGACATTTGCACTGATGGTGAAAAAGCAATGAAGGGTAAAACTGCTGGCATCTTAGCACAAATCAAAGCAGTGGCACCAAACTATACTTGTAGCTGTATTTCTCACTGTCAAACACTCAAAGATTAAAAAAATCAAATTTCATTTAAGAATGTTTTTGATAAAGCAGTAAAAAATCCCAACCCTTGAATATATACTTTTTTGATACTATGTATGGTGAAATGGGAAGTATTTACAAAATGCTTCTGCTGTATATGGACTAACAACAATTGTCTCAAGAAAAAGTGCATGTACAGTTGTTTGAGTTGTGTGCTGAACTAGCTAGCATTTTCATGGAACGCCATTTTTAAAGAACTTTGAAGACTGACTGAGCATAAACTGTAACTATTCAGATGGGTATCTGTCAAACCATTTTCTTGAAAATGAATAAAGTGAGCACGTAACTTCAAGGAAAACAACTGCCAATGTTTGTTGCCAATGAAAACATTAGAGCCTTCAGACAAAACTTGGAGAATTAGAAAACTGAAAATCTCTTGTGAACTTACCATTTTTCCAATAATTAAAGGTGTGTTGATGATCAGTGGTAATATTAACAGTACATTTTTCTGTGCTATCATATAACAAAATGTGTGAACATCTGAAAAATCTGTGAAACTCACCAGATCCATGCAGGATGTTACCAAGTCATTCAAGATAAGGGATCTATTCAAAGTGCAAGATACAACAATGGATTTTACTGTAATAGCATATGAAAAGCTTGCTGGTATGACTTCAGATTCCACACTGAAACTCATCTTTAATCCCTTGTTGACTTTTGGTGTACTATCAAAGAAAAATACTCACACATATCTGAAAAGGCTATGGAAATACTCCTCCATTTTCCAACTATATACCTACGTGAGATCAGATTATATTCCCGTAGTCCAACCAAAACAACATAGCACAAGATTGAGCAGATGGGACTCCATTTGCCTCTTATTATTAAAAACACATTGAAGACACAAAAGAGATCTGAAAAACATAAAACGATGCTACTCTATTCACTAATGTTTCTCTGTTTTGGAAAAAAAACTTATTTTACATTAAAAAATATTATTTGTGATAGCTTTGAGTTTATTTAGAGCTATTTTAAAGTTTCTCACTTTTAATTTCTGATGCAGTCAAATAATATGGACTTTTTGGAGTCCTCAATAAATTTTAAGAGTGTAAGTATGTCCTGAATCCAAAAATGTTGAGAACTGCTACCTTAGAGGTAAGTACTATGACAGACACCCAGCTGTCTGCTGAAATCCAGAAGTATAGTAGGACTGTGGAATGAAAAGAGATGAATAAATTGGAGAATTGTAAAATGGTGATATAGTCATGCTTTAACCATTTTACTCTATGTGCTAGTTTGAAACTGTTATGTACCCCCAGAAATAGCCATGTTCTTCTAATCTGATCTTGTGGGAGCAGACCCATTGTTGGGTGGGTCCTTTTGATTAGGTTGTTTACATGGAGATTTGACCTATCCAATTGTAGGTGGGACCTCTTGATTAGTTTATTTCCATGGAGATGTGACCCCACCTATTTAAGGTGGCTCTTAATCTGCTTACTGGAGACCTTTAAGAGAGGAACATTTTGGAGAGGGCACAGATATTTGGAGATGCAGAAGGAAGATTCCAGAAGGACCCACAGGATCTGAGGGAGCCATTTAAAACCAGAAGCCAGAAGAGAAGGACAGCAGACATCACCATGTACCTTCCCATGAGACGGAGGAAGCCGGCTACCAGCTGTCTTTCCTCAAGGAAAGTATCCTCTAGTTGGTGCCTTAATTTGGACATTTTCACAGCCTTACAATTGTAACTTGTAACTTAATAAACACCCTTTATAAAAGCCAATCCATTTCTGGTATATTGTATTCTGTCAGCTTTAACAAACCAAAACAGATGTTGGTACCAGAGAAGTGAGATGCAGCGATTTGAAAATGCCAAAAATGCTGATACACCTTTATAAATGGATAAGGGGAAGAAGATAAAGAAGGCACAGATTGTTCTGAAGAGACTGTTGGTAGAAATATGGACCCTAAAGATACTTCTAGTGTGGCATTAGACAGAAATAATGAATGTGTCATTGTAAACTGGAAGAAAGGTGAACCTTGTTTTAAAGTGGCAGAGAATTCGGAAAAATTGAGTCCTGGTATTGAATGGAAGGTAGAATTTGAAAGTGACAAGCTGAGATACTTAGCTGAAGAAATTTCCAAATTGAATTTGGAAAATGCAGCCTGGTTTCTCCTTGTGACTTATAATAAAATGTGACAGGAAAGTGATAAGCTGAAAAATTGAATACTTGGGTACAAAGAAACCAGAAATTGATGATCTGGAAAATTCTGAGCTTCCAGAAATCAGAAAGTGATACCCCTGAGAATAGTGTCCTATGTGAGGATTTAACTAAACATGGAATCAGTCAGCCCTTTCAGAAAAAGCTAGGATTGGAAATGCAGTTATCCAGAAATGATTTGTGGAAAGTCCTATTGTCTGATCATTGCAATCCCTGTATACTTCATGGAAAACCATCAAGAGTGCTGCAGGACCTGTATAAATGGAACCACTGCCAGTCTGGACTAAAAGGGACAAAACACTACAAATTGAAGGAAAAATTACTTCAGAGGCAAAACCATGGACACTAAGGTCTAGAGTCAGGAAATCTCGAATTAGGAGAGTAGATCCACCCACACATTCAGAGAGGGTGAGTTTGCCCCAGAGGCAGAGGGTAGGTGGAAAAGTGTTGCTGCCTCAGGCCTCAGAGAGGGTGGAACACATTCCCTGGGGCTTGGGGAGAGACTGGTTGCCACCTCACTGCTCTGAAGGGGTTGAGCATGTGCCCCAGAGATGACAGAGGGTCTGGGTGCCACCTAGATTCTTGATGAGAGTAGGGCCGAGACAAGGTGGTCTTCCCATTACTTTCCAATGTTGCAACCCTCATCCCAGTGTTTAGAAAGAACAAGGTTGCTGCATAAGCCCTTGGAGAGGGGGAGACAGCCACTCTCTCAAGCCCTGAGGCTAAAACATCATTTTATAAATTATTCTCAGAACTTAAAATCTAATGGTGTTTGCCCTGCTGGTATTTGGAACTGTTTGGGTCAGATGACCACTCTTTCTTCCAATTTCTTCCTATGACAATGAGAACCTTTATCCTACAGCTGTCTATTCTTTGTATATTGGAAGCAGATAATTTGTTCTATATTTCAGAGGTCCAAAGCCAGAGGAGAACTTTCCCTTAGGATAGACAAAGCATGTAACTGATTTTGATTAACTTTATTGTATTTGTATTGTTACTGAAATGGCTTAAGGCTTCTGTGCTATTGTGATTGAATGAATACATTTTGTATATGAAAAGAACATGTCTTTTGGGGGTCCGGAGGGTGGAATGTGCTTGTTTGAAACTGTTACGTACCCGAGAAATGTCATGTTCTTCTTGTCCAATCTTGTGAGGGCAGACCTATTGTTGGGTGGGAGCTTTTGATTAAATTGCTTCCGTGAAGTTGTGACCCACCCAATTGTAAGTGGGACCTTTTGATTAAGTCGTTTCCTTGGAGATGTGACTCCAACTATTCAAAGTGGCACTTAATTCACCTACTGGAGTCCTTTAAGAGATGTACATTTTGGAGAGGGCAAAGACATTTGGAGATGCAGAAGAAAAATGCCAGAAGGACCCACAGGATCTGAGAGAGTAGTTGTCTAAAACTAGAAGCCAGGAGAGAAAGATAGAAGACATGCCTTCCCATGTGTTCTAGTTTGCTAGCTGCTGGAATGCAATATATAGACCAGAAACAGAATGGCTTTTAAAAAGGGGAATTTAATAAGTTGCAAGTTTACAGTTCTAAGGCCATGAAATTGTCCAGATTAAAGCAAGTCTATAGAAATGTCTAAATTAAGGCACCAACAAGAGGTTACTTTTACTCAGGAAAGGCCAATGAAGTTCAGGGTTTCTCTCTCAACTGGAAAAGCACATGGCGAACATGGTGACATCTACTAGCTTTCTCTCCAGGCTTCCTGTTTCATGAAACTCTCCTGGGGGTATTTTTCTTCTTCATCTCCAAATGTCTTTGGTTGTGCAGGCTCTGTCATGACTCTATAAAAGAAGTTCTCTTTTAAAGAATTCCAGTCATGACCCAACCTGGAATGGGTGGAGTCACATTTCCCTCTAATCAAAAGTTAATACCCACAATCAGGTGAGTCACATCTCCAGGGGAACAATTTTAAAAAGTTCCACCCAGCAATACTGAATGAGGATTAAAGGACATGACTTTCCTAGGGTCCACAAATTTAAACCAGCACACCATGTGACAGAGGAACCTGGCTGTCAGCTGCCTTTCCTCCAAGATAATACCCTCTTCTTGGTGCCTTAAGTTGGACACTTTCAAGCCTTTAGAACTGTAGCTTGTAACTTAATAACTTCCCTTTATAAAAGTCAATCCAGGGTGGGCAACAGTGGCTCAGTGGCGGAGTTCTTGCCTACCATGCCAGAGACCTGGGTTCGATTCTTGATGCCTACCCATACCAAAAAAAACCCCATTCCGTTTCTAGTATATGGCATTCCTACCGCTTTAGCAAACTGAAACACTTTAAATTAAAATTTATAAATATACATCCTTGCCAGTCTTTTGATCTCAGAATAAGACATTTTCTTTGAGTATGGGTCTGCATTTTGGAGTTTTGAAATGTCTTTCTTGCATAAATCACACCCATATTGCAGTATCTAAGATTTCCATTTATTTTTAGTGGATAAAAATGTTAACTCTAGGCTTTTTAATATTTACTCCAGCTTTTTAATTATAATCTTGTTCACACCTAATTCAACATAAAAAGTTTAGCGTGTCACTTTTTTACAGTCTTTCCCAAAAACCTAACTTGATTTAAAAAAAAAAAAAATCGCAACTCTGCTCACAGATATTTTGTGGTACTGAATATGTAAACTATTTTACTTACAACAATAATTAAGACTGGCACACGCAGGTTTGGGAACAAGTGCAATAACACTGGAAAGTATGCACTCTTTGGGAGGGATTGTTATGTTTGACTTGAAACACATGATGGTAAAGTATGAGATGTTTATGAATTTGTAAGAAAGGGACTGTTTTTTCAGTGAGGACATTTGGGCATGTTTACAGGCTGGGGAAACCTGTAAAGTGTCATTCCAAAATTCTATATGATCTCTTTCAGGCACGCTTTTTATTTTTTAATTTTTTTTTTTATTTTAACTTTGACTCAGCCCAAGACCAATGTAGAAATGACTTAAGATCATAGGGCACTAATAGGGTTTAGAAATAGTGATTTAGTTACTTAAAATGTAGCTGGTCTTAAAAACAAAAAGTCTTTTAAAAAAAAAAAGGCAGTTGGTCTTTTAAAAGTAGAGACTGAACAGGCAAAAAAAGTCTAGTCACTGGGAAATAAAACATTTCTATTTCGTTCCACTCTTCTAAAGTAGGAAGCAAACATCCTTTTCAATTTGAGATTACCATCTGTTATCCGTCTGTCCTATCAACAAATACCTAAAAGATTTACACAAGTTTGTGTTTCAGGAATGAACAGAAGGTAACATGCTTCAAGTAATTTTCCTATAGCCAACTTAAAAAAAATTATCTACAGGCGACTTAAAAAATGAGTTGCCACTTTTGATTCTACTCACAGCATGAAATGGAATGACTTCAAGGTCCACGGTGAGAAGGCATCCCCATTTCCTGAAATCATAATTCTGCACCAGAAAAGGTAGAAGGGGAGTGTTCAATTTCTTCAGGAAAAAGGCATGGCTTCTTGTGGTCACCCTTAACCTCCTTCTCACCCTCTAAGAAAAAAAGTAGCTGAACTAATGTGAGAAATTCCTGTTGGCCAAGCTACTTCCAACATGAATACTTAGAAAAAACATACATTCCCTGCTAAAGAATCATTTTCTAAAGCAGATCTTATGAGTAGATAGTAATATGAAGACTTCAAAGAATAGTTCAAAAGTTAATCAAAATAAAAGACAAGTTCATAGCTGAGAATTTCCTTAAACTTCTGAGCGTCTTCCATGATTGCAGTGCCTCACCTCTTCATTTTATACTCTAAGATTAAAATCTGTGATATGCTTAATTCAGGATTTAGATTGCTTGAAGTTGGGGAAAATAGGCAGTAACCAAACATTCATTTTAAAATTAAATGGATTTTTTTAAGGAAATTTTTGGCTTTAGTTCTTACTTCTCTATTTTTTGTTTTTACTGAATTTGAGTATCTTTGAGGCATCTGAGAGGTTAGAGAATTATTCGACATTTTGTTAACTTCATAAACACTGGGCAAAGCATCTTAAATTTCTTTAATGATGTAATTTTGCAAGTATTTCTCAACCTCAGCATCTTTGTCGATGAACTAATTTGGCGACAATACTTCACCCTGAACGTGAAGAGCATGTCCTATGAGTACATCCCACAGACTGACCGACTGACCACCAGCTGCTTTTGAGCCTCACCATCACACCTACATGATAATTATAATTGCAAGTCATAGTGACATTTTCAGAAAAGAAGGAAATCTCCCTCACTGATCATCAAAATCCTAGTGTCATAATGTTTTATAATCAATGAGACATGCTAAACATCACCCAGATGAGCTCCCAAAGAAATCAGGTCCTAATTTTTTCAATTAAAAAGAAAACTGAACGGCATAATACACAGTTGCTCTAAAAAGACCCTAATGACTTTTCTTCCTAAAACAGATAGCAAATTGTTTTGAAAGTAAATGAATGGAGTGTTTCACACTTAGGTTGGTAAAATATAGTTGCTTGAGTTGGAATTTCGGACATATTGGCATCTAGAAAACTGAGATGAAGCTGTTAATTGCCTCAGGTATCCAACTTTTGGTCTTAGTGCAGGATTTAAAGGAATAACTTTCCCAAAGTTGTCAGTAGGAACTACCAGGTTGATGTCCACTGTCTTCAGATGGCTAGAAAGGCAGGCTTTTGAGCTAGAGTAAGGAGTAAGGAGAAGTAGGGTAGGAAATAGCCAAAAGAGAACTAAAGAGACAATTTTGTCAGATTTACTACTCAGCAAATTCACAGAAAGAGGCATTTGCTAGCTCTTCTCCTTTTCCGAGCCAACATTACCCACTCTTATACTTACATCAACAACTGAACACATGACCTTTTATGCCCAGTTTGTAATCCATTATTTAAGGAGCCCATGCATAATCCATTCCTAGTATTGCTTTCCTGTTACATTACTACTGCACATGCAAGCAGTACTAAATGAGACTACATGAAAGGACAGTGAGAAGAAAATTCCTCATCCTAAAGAGAAGGAAGGACTATGTGAGGCTGTTTGCTGGCTGTCTGAGAATGACCCTCGGTTGTAAAATGACATTACTTGAAAAACAATATCACATAGTCGGAAGCATGCACAGGCAGACAGACTTGAGTTCATTTAGACTTTGGGTAAATTATAAAACCTTCATGATCTTCACCAGTTTTCTCATTGCTGAAAGAGGCATTTTCACATCTTCCTGGCTAGGATGCTGTGGGGATTCAGGATAATCTATGTAAAAACCTGGCCCAGTTCCTGACCTACAGTAGGGACTCATCAAAAGGTCACAGCAGGGTGGTGCAACAGTGGCTCAGCAGGCAGAGTTCTCACCTGCCATGCAAGAGACCTGGGTTCAATTCCTGGTGCTTGCCCATGCAAAAAAAAAAAATTAGAAAAAAATGTCACAGCACTAGCAGCTGTGGTTGTAGGAAAAGCAGCGCTTCCTTGGAAAGGGCTTCCAGCCACAATACCAGAGGTACAGGTCTCGCTTTTAAAGTAGACAAACTATGGATTATTCAAGGAAAAGGTTTTCCCAGAAGTGTTCTGAGCCAATCAGTTCCTCCAATATTAGCAGTTTCTTCAGAGGAAAAACACATAGTTTGGTCATGCAGGTTTCAGATATTGCAGGTTAACAAAGAATAATATTTCCTTACTAAAAGATGCTCCCCCAAATCTTATTCAGCTGCAGAATTGCTTTTAAGGAAGTAAAAAATAGGATTAGTCATTTATGGAAACAATCTTGGAAATTGTTTGGACATGCTCTAAGGATACAAGTGGTCATTAAGAAGTTAATTGGATAACACAAATGAAAGATAAAATAAATAAAATCAATGTTATTATAAAACTCAGGACAATCCTTCTTTGATAATGGTATTAATATTATCCACTCTGCTAAGCCCCTTCTGACCTTTAATTTGTATAATCTAAACTTACATCTAGAAATGCAAATACCCGTCATCCTAAGGGAGCCATGGGTTTCTTAAGTTAGGACCTGTGCCAGAGCACTTCCAGAACTTGGTTATGTCAAGAGCCTGACCTCCGGAAGAGGCTGAGATGGACCAGATGTGATCGGAATTCCCTTCTCCCAACTCCGTACAGAATTTTGTCACCTAGGCCCCAAATCAACATGTTGTATGTCCAAAGTCTTATGAAAACATACCCTTTACTTTCTGCTTCTGACCCCTCTCTCCACTCGAGGGAAGAAAATGCAAAGGACCAAGAAATTGAATGTGGAATAAGTGGTAGGCATACTCAACTGCAAAATCCCTCCCATCTCATAGTTCAGAACAAACTCAAGAATTTAGAGTCATGTAAGTAAGTGCCCTGAGGGATTACTGGTCCACCAATTGCACAATTGCCAAATTCTGAATCCCACTTAGTCTTGGATATTATACAAGAACATGAATGGGAGAAAGTGGGTTTGAGATGCGCAAAAGAAGAGATTAAGAAATTAAAGCAACTCCCTGTTACTTAAAAGATACTGAGTGGGACAGCTACCCAGAAATATCTTTACTTTAAAGTTTATGATTAGCAATTGGCTCTATTATTCTTTAAGTTTTTAGCACTGAACACAAAAAGACCAATATTCCTTGGAGGACTAACACATTGTACCACCTACGCATCTGACATTTGGCATATCCTCAGTGGGTGTCTACAATATGCTAGCCACTGTCTAGGTGCTGGAGATATAGCAATAAATGAACAAACAAAAATCTCTGCCCTCAAAGGGTTTGTATTCTATCATGATTAATAGCAACCAAAAAGTTTCTGATGTTACCTTTGACGTTATGTTAGTCTGGATTAACTTGCAGCTGGGTTGGAATAGAGTTTATTTGAGTGAGTTTAGAAGACGATGAGCATTCTCAAGTAGAGCAAGCTAAAAGACAGAGTCTTTATGACTGCCAGGAAAGCATGAAGTGTGACAATCCTGGGCACCAAATCCTGTGGGGGGTATGTGTGTACATCTGTATGCATGCACTTGCGTGTGTCTGTGTGTTGTTTGCGATGGATGTTGAAAGAAGTCATGCAAGAAAACTCAAGGCAAAATTGTCAACCTCAAGATCCTAGGCCTGGCTCAAATAAAAATGGCATGAGAAACAAGACTAAATTGATATCTACAAAGTACTTTGCTAAAGTAATGTTGCCAACTCTGTAGTAAGTCTGATGAGTTTTTCATTAACTATTTACATTGGCTTTTCTAATTGCAAAGGGCACTTGGGAATTCTAAGAGGATGCAGACTTTTAATGGGTGATTAGAAATTCTGAGGCAGACAATACAATTTTAAAATAAATCAGGGAAGGTAAAATAGTGTAATATATGTAGTAAACCCCTTAGAGTGGCCGCCTACTGGAATTTAAGTTTGTGCTTCTCACCCCATCCCAGCCACAGGTGATTGAATCAGGGACAGCACCTGATCCACATTTGGAAAATGTGACTATCATTCTTGGCAATTTCTAATAGGAGCTATAACAATTCTAGTGCTGGTCTCTTTTATCTGGAGTATCTCATTAATCCTCAAAAAAATATGAGATTATTATCCCCATTTTAAGGAATAAGCTTGAGGACCAGGGAAGGGCCTTCTCCCCTGTCCCACATGTAGACCAAAAAGTAGAGTCAGAATGAAAAAACAGAGGAAGAAATTGATTTAAAGGAGAAACTGCTTGGGTGCCTGATGGTTTTGGAATTACTGATTTTAGTACCATGCAGAGACTACAGAAGATTGTGTTTTCCAAAGACATGTTTCCAGAGTAACATCTCCCATTCCACAGTTTCTTCTAGAACCTTGCCATTCAGATTCCCATCAAGATGTATAGTTCTCATCCCCTCCCTGTGAATCTGGTTGGCTTGTGACTCGTTTGTAATCAGCAGAATGCAACAGAATTAATGCCATGTGACTTTTGTGGCTAGGTCATAAAAAGCGAGTTAACTTCTGCTTTTTAAGCTAGGGCATTGACTTGGAGTCCTGAACCACAAGGAAGAAGTCTGACTGACCCAAAGCTACCCTGGGCTGAGGAAGCACAGACCACACGGATGGCCATGTCAATAGGGGTTCTAGCTGTAGCCTTAAACGAGCCTCCACATGACAACCAGCATCAGTCACCAGACCTGGTAGTAAAGGCACCTCCAGATGGTCTGGTCCACAAAGCTCATGTCCTCCCCAACCTTTGAACCTTCATAGTGAGGCCCTGGGCATGATGGAGCAAAGGAAAACCACCCCTGCTGCGTCCTGTCTGAATTCATCACCCCCAGAATCCATGAGCATGTGAACTGGTCGTTCTATACCACCAAGCTTCCCAGCAATAGTAAGTGGAACAGAGGCTTAGCTTTATTCCTACACCAGATGTAGGAGATGCTATTGATTCTCTTTCAGCCTTCCCTAGGTTGCAAGGATTTCTATTACTTACTAACAACCATTTTAATTAATAGGAAATTTTAATTAATAGGGAATGGGGTTGCAGAGAAAATGTGGAACTGGCTGAATTGAGGTTGATCAGGTACAGCTGCAGGTCTAGTCTTGGGATGGAGAACTGGTAATTCACACTGAAGGGGTAACAATATGTCTCATTTCTTGGTATTCAGACTCTTTATTTCATTGGACAATGAGGCTTTAGAAGAATTCATTTTTTTAATGTCATAATGTCTGATTGCATTATGCATCTTTATGGCCTTCAGTAAGGAAGGGGAAGGACAAGTTCCAGTCTAGAGCTTCTCAGTAGAAGTCAATGGAGAATACAGAATAGAGAACAAAGAGATTGCAGCAGTCCAGACAATAAAATTCATTGCAAACTTGACCAGTTGTGGTGGCCAGATTCCCCGATTTGTGTGTATGTGTGGTTTATACATTTATTTTATATATGTGCATTTGTATATACATTTGCATGTACATATGTGCGTGTGTACATACACATATGTGTGTATGTATATGAATGTGTGCTGATTGAGAAAGTGAATATTATTAGCAAATCAAATGAGAATATATAGAAGAAGCTGGAGATTTTAGAAAGCCCTTCACAATGTGCTTACTCATTCACCAAGCAAAAATGATAATATCTTCCTTTGTAATACCCATTTGGCTGCAGTGCAACATTTTGGCAATATTCCGAAGCAGGTTTAAGAAGAAACACTCCCTGCAGCCATACTGAAACTGCAGTCCTTCACTTCCCACTTATACGCTGATGTCATTAAGAGAAAACATGAAAATAGATGGGGCCCCAGAATTTCTAGTACAAACCAAAAGCCTCACTGGCATGCCTAGCCCTGGAAGTTTATCATACTAGGAGATTCCCAAAGCATGTTTTAACCATATTCCTGTCATTAGCAAATATAGTTCCCCGACATGAAACTGGTGAACAGTTGACTAAGGTTTTACAAGAATGGTACTGCAAGAAAAATGCCCCAAACTACCATCCTCCTAAAATCTTCAAGCTCATGTACAAATAATGTTGACAAAGCTGGAAATGGCCTGAGATGATAAGGCTTCCCATTTTCAGAGAAAAATCCTCTGGAAAGATATAGAACATGCAACATTCTCCCAGAAGACAAAATCTATGGCAGTCATATTGGTTGACCAAAAAATTCACTTTGTTACCAAATCAGTTACTCAACAAATCAATATTTATGAGAGTTGTTGGTCCCTTGATCTGCTTTATCTTCCCTATATAAGCCTCTGGCTCATAGACAATGTACAGCTTTGTCTTGGTGGTTTGTTCACCTCTCCTCCTTTATGAACGGAAAGTTGTTCAGGACAGAAATAGAGGAGGAGCAGATATAGCCCAGGGACAATGGACCCTGAAAACAGTAGCTCAGGATGGGTAGTGAGACATGGGTTTGGTTTGTTTTCTCATGGAAGGCATCTTGTTGTATGGGTTCCTTTGGAGGAAGTGGATGAAGTGGGAATTCAAGGAATGGATTATGGAGGAGACTTAGGTCACCTTCCTTAGAAACAGAACACTCCACTGACTTTCTTGACCACAGTGAATCTGTTTAATTTTGATGGAAGGAAATACCTAAGTGGAGCTGAAGTTATTGAACAGTATGTGTGATCATAGGCAGTTGTAAATTAGGAAGGAAATACAAGGAGTCCTAAAGAAGGAGAAATTAGCATTTATGTATGCTCACTTTAGGCTGATACCAGACTAGGCACTTCCACTGCTTCATCTCACCTAATTCACACAGGGACATTTTAAGGGTAAATATTATTGTACTCATTTTATGCAGAGCAATCGGATGCTCAGAAACATACAGTAAGTACAGACTTACTCAAGGCAAAAATAAATACATTGACTTACAGACGGCAACGTAACTGCACTGGAATTCCAACAGGAGACTTCCTGGATCCCAGAGAGCTCTCTTCTTGCTCCGGGGTGCTGTATCCACATTCAAGGTGCAGGGTGAGAGGGCAGCAAGTGGAAGCATTTTTATATCCTGAACTAGCTGTGGGCATTATGGTGATTGCTGAAAACAACACAGTATCCAATCCATAAGACTGAAAAATTCACCTGAGGACTCAGAGGAATCAAATCCTAAGATAAAAAAGATCTTCCAACCCCCATTGACTTAGAAAGACCCTCTTCAGAGTGCCGGGCAGACGTTTACCCAAGCTCTGCTTGAGCGAGTCCAGTTGGAGGGCACTTCCCCAAGCCTCCCTCACACCGAGCTTAATGCCAGAAGCTTCTTGGTTCGGTTGAATCATAATCTGTCTCCCTCGGTCTTCTCACTGGTTTCTGTTCTTCTCTCTGAAGCGACACACCATAAGTTTATTTCCTTTACTATAAGGTCAGAATTTCATGTTCCAAGGCCATCATCAGCTCTCATCAGGAATGTTCCAGACTGAACGGTCTCTGTCCTTCAATTACTCCATGACAGACAGACTGACAGTTTCTAATTCTCAATACTCTGGTGGCCCCAGATGACTATTCTATACATTATAAATATTTTGTGTTGTTGTTGTTTACATGGGCTGGCACCAGGAACTGAGCCCAAGTCACTGGCATGGCAGGCGAGAACTCTGCCACTGAACAACTGTTGCCTGCCACAAATACATTTATAAATATTTTTAATCATACTTTATACTATCATCTTAATAGAGAATAAACAACACTATCTCCATAGAAATGGACCTTAAAGGTTCAATTTTGTCATTGTTTATATTCTGAATTAGTTACCTCCCTAAATCTGAAAATACTCTCTTTAAAACTCCTACTTTCTTTCTTAAATTCTCCTCCTACACTCATGTTGGCTCAACTTCCCTAAAGCATTTCTCATTAGGCATTTAGGAAATGCCTAAATTTAAAGAAACAGTAGCCATTCTCCCTGATACATCTCATTTCCTTGGCCCTTCGGTTTATGTCGTTGCTTTTAAACCTCATCTTCCAGGCATTTGGTAAGAGGAGTAAAGAACTGGGCCAGTTTCCAAAATCCTACCTGAAATGTTCATCTCCAATAAAAAGTTTTCAATGCAAAAATTGATCTGCCTTCATTGCCTGTGCTGGGCTTCCCAGCACCACTACAATCAGAGGGAAGGAGGGCAGATGTTTTAGGCCAGGTACAATCTCCCTTCTGGTGAAAGACTCCTAGATTACCTTGTGATGAAACTGAAAACACAAAAAGACATATCCAATATAATTCATCCCTCCACCTTCATCTTCATCAACTTAAATATAACAACAAGCAACAATAATTCACCAATTGGCCAACTCTCATTTTCTCAATGTGATTTTGGTCACTCATCTTCCAAAGTTTATATTAGAAAGCAACTACGAATAGACTCCAAACCAATCCATTCCTTTTAGTGGCTGCCCACGGCACCCATTAGGAGAGAAGCTTTCAATCTTCAGGTTCCTAGAAGTATTGGCAGCTGAGTCCTTCTCTGAGAATTTCCCTTATCTAACAAGGGTCACCTCACCCAAAGTCATATCCCCTTCTCAGGGGCAGCCCATATCCATTGGCTAGTCAGGAAAGAGGGTATATGGAGGCCTGGCTCCTTGTCTCAAGGCGGGACAACTCTGAGGCATCAACCCAGCTCCAGAAGTCACCAAAGGATTGGTTGTGGCCTCGGCTGTAATTATATTATGGCTCAATCTCTTCCTGGCCAATCAATCCTGCTTCCCTCATCTCTGATACGTGTTTCTCCCCAAGAGCCCTCCCCAATAAACCAGCTACATGAAAATCTCAGCACCTCAGAGTCTATTTCCTACGGAAACCAACCGTGATAGAGGATTGATACATGTAGCATGATGATTAATAGATGATAGGTAGACAGATAGACAGAGGGAGAGGGAGAGATGTCAACTCTTGTTGGCCTTTACCTTTGGAAGTCTTCTTTTATATTCATAGAAACAGAATAATTACTTGTCACTTCAAAAAGCCTCAAAAACACATGAAACTTTTTCATCAGTTGGGGCCATTTATTATCATCATAAACATTTTTAAGAATTAGAATAACCATCAATTATTCTACATTTTCATCAAAGAGAAACCCAAAGCAGATATTAGATTAAGCTGTGTAGTTAGTTTTATTTGACATCTTAATGAGATGTTCAGTTTAGAATGAAGAATTCCTTGAAAGGTTTTGAGCTTCAAAGGAGACGTTAATAGTTTATCACATATCTCCTTGAAGATAGAGACACTTGGCTTCTGCAGTAATGCAGCGATGAGGTGGAAATGAGGAGGCTGCTTTCTGCTCCTGCCTCTTCCTAACTAGTCCTGCAGTCCTATCCAGTTCACTTAACCGCTGGACTCAGTCTTCTTATCTGCAGAATAAAGAAGGCATCTGCGATGCACTTCCACATCTAACACTCTATAACCATAAGATGACACCCTCAGTTCTTTGATGTGATTGTTTCTAGCTTTCACTATAATAAAAGAAAAATAGGAAAAGAATGGGAAATTTCTAAAATCACTGCTCATTAGAGGCACTGTGGAAATGACTCATCAAATACAGTTTTTAAAACCTGCCTAGGAAAATACTATTCTGTTCTACCTATAGCCACACAACCAACACGAGTCTGGCACATAGCAGGAGCTCAATAAATTCCTGATTGTTACACGAATGAATGCTTCTATTCCTGGTCATTATCTCACAAGAACTCTGCTTCTCCGAAGGAAACACAATAAATTTTATCCAATGACTAAACCGTCATGGCAGATATTTTACTACTATCTGTTTACTTATCTACTTGGAAAAAAATTAAACCCTTTTGGAAAAATATTTCAATGAAGAAACGTCTGACTGCAATCTAAATAATTTCATTAAGCTGTCATATAATTAAAATTGCCAAGTTGTTGTTCAGTGCAGTCTTTTAAAGTTACTATTGGGAGGAAGTGCTTTAAAAATATTTCCGTAAAAATGGGAGGGTGCAGCTGTTCGGACTGTGTGCTGAAATCCAGTTATTGTTTTAAAGTTAAGCTCCCTACAGCCCTCAAATGGATACTGATGCTTGACATTTCGATAGGGTGCAGCATAAACAGAAGGTCGGGCCCTGCTATTTTATGGTCGAAGAGTGTTACCTGCATACTTGCTCATGCTTCCATTCCCAGGTGCACTTACCTGCTCTTCTCACCTTGGGAGGTGGCATGGTGTACTTGTTGTGAGAAGGGGGTTGGCAGTCACCCACTCTTAGCTTCAAGGATCAGCTGCATGATTGATTAGATATGTTTTTTCATCAATAAATTGCATATAGTAATAGGCAATTATTATAAAAGGTCATTCAAATAAAATGCCTAACATAGGCCAGCACATCTTTTTACAATCATGGTAAAGCACATTTTTTTTTTATCTCTGGAATCATTTTTTAATCTATCAGATAAATTCAGATCATTATTAATATCTCTGGCTTTGAAAAGGTATAATCCTCAGTTCTCTATTTTATAGAGACATAACATCAAACCGCTTTTTGAGTCTAAGATTTAAAAATTTCCCCTATACTTCCAAATATCGAATGGGAGAAACCTTGCAGAAATTTCACCCAAATAAGTTTGATACCTCAAAAGCTGCAAGCCAGCTCCATGGAGTTGGATATCATGGAGACAAATAGTCTTGTGGTTGAATACTGACTAAGGGCATTATGACATAACAGCATAACTAAATACTATAGAGAAGCTAAACATATCTGTCCTCGAAATAAATGACATTGCTATGTAAAAATGCATCTATGAAAGGGAAATGAACAAAGCAAATTGTCAAGGAAAATGAACTTGACACTGTACACTTGGGGTTATCAGGTCTGGTTTTATTTTTACACCTTTGGCTTCTGTGCTGTGTGGATGTGGGTAGAAGCCTCTTAAAGTGCTCCCATGCTATAATCTGCAATTATAGAATTGCTAAACATTGCAATTTCTGCAACCACACTCTAATAACAGCAAAGGCAATTAAGAGAACATACCCCTCAGGGTTAAAGGTCTGGGTATGCACCCTCTCCCTCCGTCCCCCCACAAGCCAGACCAAGTATAGTGTCAGCTACTGGTAAGAAAATCCCAAATGAATGGTAGAGATGGTGAGTATTAATTATAATTCAAGGACCAGCTGCAGCAGTGGAGACTGGACCTTGGCCCCAGAGCTCCTTTAAATCTTTGCAAGAGATTATAACTGACCATCTCCACTTTCTGGGAAAATGGGAAGTCCTCTTGTTCCCCCACTATTTGGTTTTTAAAGAACGGGAATATTCCAGGTTGCTTAAATCAATTCTTTCAATATGACATATAAACAGTGGTGTATTTTCTTACTGGATCAGTTCTCTGGATGACAAGAGTCTTCCTATACTAAAACAAAGATATTACAGATTAAAATATGGAAATCAGGTGCATTTTTGAGATAATGAGAATATCTAAGAGAAACCACTTCCTTGGTGCTTGGAGCTTTGGCCAGACCTCCAGACCCCAGGACCGTGTCCCTGCTGTCAGACTCTCAGGGGAGACTTGAGTGACAAAGTTGAGATACACTAACTTAGATGGTGGAGGTTTATGATCGCAACTAAAGGGAGGTGAGGAAACGTCACAGAAGCTACACAGCTGGGCCTCATGGAGTACAGATGATGCTCCCACATAACCGAGTGCCCTTGGACACCTAAGCAGGTGCCCTGGCTTCTCATAACCAACTCCAGCATTCCCAGACGCAGGCTCTCTGTTTCTGCTCCATTCTCCATTCAAGTCTTTCACTGTTGCCTCTTATTTGTGCGACTCTGTCTCTCTGTTTCACATGGAAAAGAATATGCAGTTGTGTTCCTGGTCACCAGTCCATGAAGCAAGCATCACTATGGGCACCATTCTCACACTGAAGCACGATGACATCGTACACTTGGCTGCTGTTGGTTAACACCTGGCCTTTGTCTTGAGAGAAGACACTCAACTTTCATCAAATACTTAATGCAACCCATAAGCATTGCTCTATTATAGCATTGCTGTAAATATTATAGTTTTCCTGTGTATAAGATATATAGTAGATAGATAGAAAGATAGATAGATAGATAGATAGATAGATAGATAGATAGATAGATAGATAGATAGATATTCCGGTGGACAGAGTTTTAGCAGAGGCTATAATATCTGAAGATTTCACAATAATTTTTTTTTAATGTAAATACTCCATTCAGACAAAATGTTTCTTCCATCATACCCACAGGCAACCTGAATCACCATAATTTTGAGTTGACCTACTGGCACTATAGAATACAAAGACTTTTAGAACAGAAAGACTAAAATTGCCTTTCTAATTACTTTCCCTCATTGAAGCATAATTCTCAAAGTTCCTATTCTTCCAGAATTCAGCAAAATTTCTATACTAAAGAATATCTGCTTCTTTACTTCTGCCAATACTTAAAGAGTATCTGCTCCTCCCAACACTTAAAAAAAATTGGATCCAATATGCAACAATAGTAGGGTTAAGTGGTTTGGATACAGCCACGGAAAGACATAAACGGACACTTAATGACTTTCTGTTGAAGGCAATTCCATCAATGTATCATTTCCAAACATCTTTGGAAGACACAGTGATCCCGCCAGGAGAATCTCCTGTGAGATATGAAAACTACTGGCACAGAGGATAATTGAGTTTTACTCCTATCAATGAGCATTATCTTAGAGGTTTTATGAAACCAGGGAATCATCCACTCCTAACTGCGTTTATTCCTGAAACTTTGGGCCTCAGTGTTACAGAGAGAACATTATTGCACAAAGAAAGCCTCAAGGGGGTAAATCTGATCTTACCCACTGCCCACAGCTCACTTGCACATGCACAAAGAATGAAAGGGTAAACAAGAAGACAAAATATTATGATTTTAGAAAAATGTACAGATAGCTAATCTAGTGACAAAGAGATCAGGGTGAATGTCTAATTAGCTTAATTGAACAGACACAATTAGATGTTCTCCTTGATGAATGTAATTACTGCGATTTCAAAACTGAAAATGGCCTTAGGGAAAAACCTGAAACAGCCTCATTTTTGATTGAAAAAAGCTGAAACCTCCAGTAGAAGTTAAGTAAATCACCCCCAATGTAATGTAGAACTGTTCTGTCTCCACTGGAGAGAATCCGCAGTGCTGGTCCTTTAAGTGGGAATTACATCCTAGCCTGCAACCTGAGAGCTGGAAGAACTGCAACTCACACAAAGAGGTGGGCTTGCTAAAGGCTAGTTGGTGACAACTAGTTAACGGAGGACCAAAGCTTAACATTCAGGGCTTCTGGTTACTTTTCTTTCTCCATACCTGGACTTGCTACCTTTCTTCCCAACACCACTGTTTGTCCAGAAAGCTATCAACTTTTCCAAAACTTTCCACACACCATGGCTCCTGGTGAAATCAGCCAGGCAGAGACCTGTATTTCTTTATTTCTGATTTATAGTTAACACTCGAAAAATACTGACATATACTGTCTGGAGTAAAAAGTTCCCACTTGGATTATGCATTAGTTTTTACAGTTAATTGCCCTGAGGATAACCAAGAATTTCCATATTGCTAAACGATACAGGGAACTTTCTCAGTCCTTGCCTTATTTGACCATCTGTAGCATTTGGCACCATTGAGTGTTATCTCTCCTTCTTGAAATATCACCCTCCTTCGGTTTCCAAGAAACTATATTCTCTGATTTTCTTCCTCCATTTCCTCCTTGATCTTCTTTACTGACTCATCCTCCTCCACCCAGTCATTAAATGTTGTAATTTCTCAAAGTTCATTTATAGTTCACTCATTTCACACTCTTTTTAAATACCCATGGCTATTAATGACTCCTGAATTCCTAAGTTGAACCTAGATGGCTCTATTTAGCTCTGTGACTATGTATAGTCAACTGCCTTCTAGATGTCCCCATTAGGATATCAGAAAGATATACTTCAAATTAACATACCCGAAGTCATAATCTTTCCCACCAAAGATCCATCTTCCAGGGGCCCTTACATGAAGGAATAAAGCCCCAACCAAACAACCAGAGAAGCCCCAAACTGCAAGGCACCTTAAAGCCTTCCTCTTCCTCCTTGCTCATAAATGATCCTTCTCCAAGCCAAGGAAGGTTTTCCTTCCTATGTGTCTCTAAACCTCTGTTCTTATCACCACCCTTACCCTGCAAACACCAACTCTGCCCACTGCCACAATCTCTCCACTTCTCTCCAGACTCCATCTTGCCCCATTACATTTGTTCTTTATATGGTGGACAGAAAGGTCTTTACAAAACACAGATCTGATTATATCATCCTTCTGCCTGAAACCCTTCAGTGGCTCCCCATAGCTCCCTCTACAAATCCCACTTGGCTGTTCGTGTTCTGTCCTACCTGAGTGTTTAGCTCCCTCCCCCACACCACACCTCCCCAAGTCATCCCAGCACCAGCCATACCAGTGTGCTTTTAGCTCCCCAAACACATCTTCCTTCTCCCCAACTTTCACCACCACCACAGAGCCCCTGGAAAAACGTTCCCTTTCCCTAGAAGATTGCCCATCCTTTGCCAATTAAACCCTTCTTCCCCCTTCAGATTTCAGCTGAAGCATGACTCCCCAAGAGTCTTCCCTGAGCGTTCTTTCCTGCTCAGGTCTGCTGACCAGGAGCTGCCCCAGCTCCGTTTACCTTTCCTTTGTGTCTCTCGTGAAAGTTGTGCCTCTGTGCTCTTTTCTGTGATTATTTGAATGTATGAAATAATAAGCTCCACAGGAATAGGAAAAATGTCTGGTTTTGTTGGTTTCTGCACTGAATCCAGTTACTAGCAAAGGACCCTATGCATAGTAGGTGCACAATAGATATTTATTGGAAAACTCTCAGTCCATGTTTTCACCATTTTCATGCAAACCTCCATGATGTGAATTGGATTATTCAGGAGCAGAGAGTTTGCTTTTGAGTAATCAGTCTTGCAGATTCTCTCCTCTTCCTTCTCCTCCTCAACCAGCCTGACGTCACCACTTTCACTCACTATTTCCATCTCTCTTGGGAGAGACAATTTGTCTTCTGGAGAAAGACAAGAGGGGCAGCTTACTCTGCCTACCTGCTGGTCGTGCTAGAAACATCGTCCTAAGGAAGATATTGAACCCCCTACAAAAACCAGCTTCCCATCATCCCAGTGTCTTATGAGAAGGAATCAGTCTTTATATGCTACAAAGACAACAAACTAAAATATAGGTCACAGCTGTGCCTGGGACAGACAGACCCAATGCTACCCAGTTTCAAACTCACATGAGTCACCCTGGGTGCTGCAAAGAGCAGTTCTGACATGGATTCAAATCCTTTGGCCAATAAGTAATTAAAAAAAAAAAACAGTCATGTTTAGCTTCAGCATCAGGCAGTAACTTTGTAAGTGCCTTGTGAATCAAGTTCCTGCTCTTAAATTTAAAAGGATACATTAGATACCTTGAAAAACTTCAATTTTAAAAGCAAGTTATTTTTTCTATGCTCTGAAAAGTGAAGAAATTCAGGACGCCAGACTCCTAATAAGTTATCTTTACCAACGTAGATAAATAGAAGCCTCTCAGAGTTCATGTCTTTTCCAAAGAGTAGGTCACTAGTCAAAAATTTCTTGCTATTGACAAAGGAATAATTTAATTAGTACTGGTTATACAGATGCTTGTGTTTAAACTGGATAGCCTGTAAATATTTGAAGTCAAGAAGAGAATACTTCTTCTTTTTCAGACTAATTGAAAAAAATAAAAAAGATATGGGGAAGGAAGAGAAAAGTAGAAATTTTCAAAGATTGAAAGGGGTCTTGATCTGGCCCAGGAGCTATCGCAGAAAATGTGTTCTACAGAATCTAAAATAAAGTTACCTCCATTATCATTGCCATCCCCATATTTGAAGTTTGTACATAAATACAAACTAAATGTAGCATGTTCCATGACTACAGATGTTCTTCAGAGCCTCTGAAAGCAGGGTTGCTGGACTTCTCATCAGGACATAATAGATGTCACACTTCAGATATGTGCACACCCATTTTACGGATGAGGGGTTAGTTTGCTTAGTGGTTCTCAAAGCATCAAGGACATAACCAGCTGAGTGGGGCATCGCAGTGCTTAGGGATAAGGATTCTAAAGACAGATTGTCTGTGCTCGTATCCCATGGGCAAGTTCAATGACCACTCAGCCCCAGCTTCCTCATCTGTATAGTCACAAGATTACAGAGCTCGAGAGGCATTGTACATCCTCAGAGAGATAATGCATGGAAAGCACTTAGAATAGCATCTGGCACACGAGAAGCTTTCCAAAGATTTACCTGTGTTTAAAAATCATCTGGTAAGCTTGCCAAAAATTAAGTTACCGGGACTCTCCTCCAGAGATCCTGCTTCACCAGGTCTGGAGTAGAGCCTCAGAATCTGCATTGCATAAGCACTGCAGGCAAGTCACTATTAGCACAGCTAGAGATACTTAACTCCAAACGTTGTGAAATTTCTACTGCACTTATTGCCTCACTGGGAAGCAAGTTCTTCTGTGCCTCCCTGTCCTTGAATGGTTTTCCTATAAGTTTCCAAAGTGCTGAGTGTTCAGTCTAACCCCTTCAACTACATCAACTTTGAAAAGAAATTCACTCTTTTTCTCTTAGATGCTCTCCTAAGTCAATATGCTAAGTCACAACGCTGACCTTAATTTTCAGGATCCCCGTAGAGCCCTTGTGGCTGAGCTATCGTAGCCTCCACCACATGGTTACAGGAACTGGACTTTGTCCACTCTTGACTGTGGCACCGTCTGCAAATGAAGCCCAGGTGACCAGAGAAAGCTGGGGCAGCTGTGCTTCAAGGCAGACACCAGTTTGTTTTCCTTGTTTCTGGCCCCAAACTAGACCTGTAAGACCCACACACCAAACAAATGGTTTGTGAGATAGGTTGATGTTATTACAATGTGATAACTGAGCTACCTCCTGAAACAAAAGGATCTTAAACCAAGGACTGTACTTTATATAATATATACCCAGTGCTTTCTACAAAAGCAAAATGCACAACTTCAGTTTCACCATATTGTTTTTGGAAAAATGGACCTCAGAAACCCAAGGAAACATTCAACCTTCCACTACAGCATTAACTTCTGTGATACAAGCAGTGAGATCACACATTTAGATGTGCATTAGTTGCTCTCCTGGAAGGATAAATTCAGCATAATATAGAGGTACTAAGAAGCAAACAAAAGGTCCCAAGCAGATTTTTTTTTCTGGTATTTTTGTATTTGGGTTTTTAAAAATAATCAGGTGCTCTGACAATATCAGAAAACAAATATTACTACTGTAAGTCCACTTTGAGTGAGACTCTTTGAAGCTGTCAGCAGCTCAAAGACCAGTCTTCTTCCACATTTCTGATGGAATTAGGAAACGAAGAAACACCATAGAAGAGGTCAGTAAGGGAAAACAGCTCCCTGTTGTGCTTGCCCACATGATAATTGGAAACTCAAAATCCATGACTCCTTTCTCTAATTTTTAATAAATGCAGTTTTGCTTGCATGTTTGAAGACATGCACTTTTTTCTATCAATAAGACATACCCCAGCTTTTCACAATCTCATGCTCAAAAATACTGAAAGATGCTTAATGCTTCCTATTTTTCCCCCTCACCAAGGGCTAGAATCTGTCTTAGCATGAGGACACAAGAGGGAAAAAAGAAACTTTGAGGTAGGGTGATTTGACCTTAGCCTGAAGCATGAGAAAGGAGAAAAACAGGACCTGCAGAGCCAAACCAGATCCCGGGAAGTAGATTTCTCTGGGAGGAACAAGTCAGATTAGCAGACAGTCTCCTGAGATAAGGCTCAAGATCAATTTCCTCTCTTCCTCGTCCGAAATTCTTTTCTCCCACAATGGACTCCTTCCAATTAGTGGAAGTGTGACCAGCAGGCTCTTGTAGGCAGAGAAGACCACAAACTAAGAGCGCACTGCTGGCTGGAAGAAAAGCCCAGAAAGGCAAGGAGGTCTGTCCTACTGGACCAAGACTGATGGACAACTAGCTGGATGAATCTGGTGGCAGGGCGACCTGGAAAGGCCATGTGAGGACAGATATAGAGAGCTTTGAGTACCAAAACAGGAGCGAGCTTTCCAATCACGCAAAGCAGCTCAATATTGTTTAGCCATTGTTACTGACCCAACTCTAACTTGCTAATAAAGATGGTGGCAAACTTGTAGAAAAATAGCTTCCTGATGAAGCTATTCTCTCACAGTAATGAGCAGTTCTGCAATGCATCCCATCAGGCCAGGGTAAATGCTAGCACCGCCACTCACCACGGCTGGGGCATGGGCAGGAGCCAGGCTTACGAAGATGCAGAGTTTTCATCCTGCCCCTGATTGCAGGCCTGCTGTCTGCCCAGGGTAGACACCCCGCTACCCACAGAGAGCCTGCACTCAGATCCTTTCTCTGCAGATGTGCCTTTTAAAAGTTTCACTGGCATTATAGCTTCTTTTACTTCTGGTAATTGCTTTATAAGAACAAAGCTCTTTGTTTAAGGGGAGCCCTGGGACCTCGTAATTGCCAGGAGGTACATGATAGGTTCTTAGACTTTCTAAACAGTTTCTCTTTTAACATTAAATATTAAATTCCTAATGTTTGGCCAAAATGTAGAGGCCCCCTAGGGAGGTGGTGATATCAGGAAAATCATGTCAACCTGGTAAATTGTACCTCTCAGTGAAGCAGGATAAAATAGGACAACTGTAAGTGTCCCTGGTTTCCTATTCAGCTCTGAAAGAGTTAACCGTCACCTGCAAGTCCTTTGTTTCTTATCCAGCTCCACAGGAACTAATGCAGAGCCCCAAACTTCAGCTGCAGACTTCCTGGGGCAAAAATTTCCCTAAAACTCTGAAGCCTCCCCAAACCATAAAAGCTGTAGAATTCTGGGCCCAAAGCAAACTCTTAGCTAATGACAAGGTCATAAAGATTGCTAAGCATTTGCCCAAAGACAAATTTTAAGTAATGTAACAACAAACCACAAACTCTACTACCTATCTCCTCCTAAAACAAAGCAGACACCTAGTAGTCCAAGGTTACTGTGGAAACCAGCTACCAACAAAACTTTCCTATCAGACAAGCTGTTGTGTCTCTCCGCTTGTGTCCCTCCCTCGGGCACCCCTGTGTTAACCTCTCTAAGCTGTTCTCTCTCTTTTTTACAAACTCTTCTTTCTAATAAAGTTTACTACTTATTCCCACTGGTCCTTTCTGTCCCTAAATTCTCTTAATTTCGAGACTGTCAAACCTGGATTTGGGCTCAGCTGGCACCGTTGCCTGCTGGGCACCGATCACAATGGATCACATGCTTGAACAAACTGACCATGGTACCCACAGCCCAAAAAGCACCTCTGAGAGGACAAGGGCCAGCCTGGTCCCCAAGGACACCCAGCTGTGAAGCACAGCAGCACTTGCCTCCCAACCTTGTCCTGGGCCCCAGGGCCAGTGCCCACTGCCTCTACAAGCAGTCATGAAGCGCTCACTGAAGCAAATCATGAGGCATCTAGCCACTTCATGAATCGTGTCAAGCCATTGCCTGAAGGAATATTTTCAGAATCTTCGGGGCCGTCCATTCCCTACGGGCATTGACCTCTGTAGCCTTTCTCTTCTCTAAACAGTTGGCATCTATTTTTTTTCCCAAAATTTTCAGACTGCAACTCAGAGTAGTTTCCATGGGATCAAGTACTATAACTGAGACTTCAGAAATCCACAGGAAACCTGAGAAAGCCCGTTAGCACCAGCTTGCTGGACTCTCAGCCAACTTCCAGGCCTATCATTTGGTATCAGGAACTTTTAGGTGAACCAGTCTGTTTGGACACCTGAACCAGGCAAGTAAAACAGGAAACCTGGAAGAGCTTCAACATGCACTTTGGGAAACACCAATTTTTTTTAAGTAATAGTGTCTTATTTTTCAGAACATTTTTATGCTGTAATAAAAGATCATCTGCTTACGATTATTATTATGCAGACCTAAAATCTACAAACATTAGGAATTTCTGCCTCTAGGTTAAATGGTTGCCCTAATCCACAGGAAACCAATAGACAAGGAAGCCAAGCTTTTGTGTTCCAAAGAAATAGAGATGCAAAACAAAAAACGAAAATGAAAACCCAGCTTCTCAACCTGACTCTTACTGTATACTGCTAGTTTTGCACTAGTTAGTATAGTTAGATCTTATATTTGCAAAATGGTTTACAATAGAGCATCTAATCTTCACTTATGAATTAAGCATAATCAGCACCATTAGAAAGATAGGAAAACTAAACCTCAGAGAGGTAAACTAACTTTTCTTTATTTGCATGTGATGATTAATATCATATGTCAACTTAGCTGGGTAATGGCGTCCAGTTGTTTGTTCAAGCAAGCACTGGCCTGATTTTTATTGTAAGGGTATTTCCTAGATGGATTTAAATCATTAGTTAGTTGCATCTAGAAGGACTGCATCTACAGTCAACAAAGGAGATTGCCTTCAGCACTGAGGAAAGTCTCCTCATCTAGTCAACTGGCAGCCTTGAAGCCAGAATTGAGGATTTCCGCAGGCAAAGAAGAATCTCTATCTCTACTTTAGCCAGTCAGTTGAATTCCAGGCTAATCCAATGTCACCTTCATCGAGCTTCCAATTTGCAGTCTGCCCTATGGACTTGCCAATCTCCATGGTCACCTGAGCCAATTCCTATAATAAATCCCTTACTATTTGCAAATATATCTCCTGGCAAATCTGCTTCTCTGAGGAACCCCAGCTAACATACATGTAACCAATGCCTTGCTGGCAATGGTGCCAGCTGAGATCGATCCAGTTTTGATAGTCTTGAAACTAAAAGAATTTAGAGATTGAGAGGGCCAGTAGGATAAGTAGTAAAATTTATTAAAAGAGAAGTTTAACAAAAACAGAGGGTCCACGTTAGAGAGGTTAATGTGGAGATGCCCAAAGAAGACACACGCACTGAGCGGAGTGGGTCAGTTTGTTTTATAAGAAAGTTTTACCAGTGGCAGGTTTCCATAGCAACCTTTGAGTACCAGGTGTCTTCTTTGTTCTAGGAGGAGACAGCTAGCAGAGTTGATGGTTTGTAGTCACATGCCTAAAATTTGTGTTTGGGCAAATGGTTAACAATCTTTATGACCCTATGCTCCCTATTATAAACTAAGAGTTTGCTTTGGGCCAAAAATTTTATAAGCTTTTATGGTTATAGGAGGTTTCAATGGTTTGGGGAGGTTTGGAGGCTTTAGGGAAATTTTGTCCCAGGAAATCTGCAGCTCTGTATTAGTTCCTTTGGAGCTAGATAAGAAATAAGGGACTTATGGTTGTCTGTTAACTCTTTCAGAGCTGAATAGGAAACTAGGGACTGACAGTTGTCCGGTTTTAAACAGATACAGTAGTCAGATTGGAAGATCAAATCTCCTAAATCTAGGTTTCCACACTCTCTCCAGTACAGAGAAGCGGCTGCCCTGCTCAGCCTTAGTTTCTTTTCATTTCTAAATGGTCAGTCTGGGATAAGTATCCTTGAGGTCCCTTTCATTCTAAAATATTGTGGCAGGAGCAGCAGACTCTCCCCTTTCGTGCCCTGTGACCCACTGGGAGCTGCAGGTGGCGGGAGCACTTGTGAGCAATGGTGCTGAAGGAAGGACCCAGCACCTCTCTTAGCAGGAAGCCCTTCTCAACCGCCTTCTCAGCCCAGGGCTCGCGACTTCCTGAGAGGTAAGGAGGACCATCAGCCCCAGGTCTGGACTCCAGCAACCAGGAGCCAACCTCACCTCTGACTGAGCACCAGACCAGTCCTCCAGAGAGCTCTGGCCAGCCACAGTGAAGGTCTAGAGCCACAGTGAAGGTCTTAAAGATGTGGAATTAATTTGGCGACTTATAATTTTAGTTTAAAGTCCATATTTCAGAGGCATTCCTTAGTTCAGCCAGCATCTAGTAAACCAGGTCAGTGCACAGTGAAAACAAATTAAAAAAAAAAAAAATAGATACATCCCACAGCATATAGTACACGACTGCAGCTTTCGTCACAGGGTTACTCTCTAATAAGCAGCCAAACCCAATTCTAACTGTCACATGAGAGAAAATCTGCTTGATAATTAAAGCGATTATTTGCCCGATTTTTCTAATTCACTGGGCTCCTTTTGCTGGGAGCCTCTGAAAGCCAGTGAACGAGGCATCAGGTTCATGCCAGGCTGTTTGAGAGCATCCCTGAGCCAGAGGAGCTCTTCCTGCTGAGGCTGTCAGCCACCTGCAGAGAATCTCCTCTGCACCACGTCTCCTTGCTCGTCCCCGAGCCTCCTGCCACACGTGTCTCTCCACTGGCTTTTTGCAGCTCCAGACTCCCAAGCCCTTGGCGCCAGCCCTGCTGCCCACTGGCTCTGGCCAACCACTCCGGCCTCTTCGTCCCCACACGCCTTATTCCATTTTCACACATCCCTCCCCACACCAGCGAAGCCACTCTCCATCTCCAACACTGAGAAGAGAAAGATACAGATCCCAACCTAAAGACCTTGTCCCCACCCCCACGTCTACCTAACTTCCAGTGGTAAAAAGGCACTGGGAGTCCGTGTGGCACGTGGGTGTGAGGGATGGCTGGCCCTGGGGCTGCTCGGGTTTGTGCCCTGGATCCCTCACATGTCAGATACATGTCCAGGAGCAAATCACTGAGCCCTGCTGGGCTTCAGCTTCTCCATCGCATGGAGCCTGTCCCATAGTGTCGTGAGGATTAAGTGAAGTGATGAGTGTTGAAGCCACCGGAGCAGCGTAGACCTCATATCAGGTCAGCTGTGATCAACAACTGCCACGTCTTCACCTTGAAATGTCAGCTGCACCTTCATATAGCAAGTCCCGATGGTTAGAGCCCGGTCCTTACGCATTAGCAAACTGCCTATGGGACTAAAGGACTAACAGGTACGAATGTGGAGACACGCCTTGCATTAGAGGCACGGACTGCACCAGCTATTTTTTTACCAAATTAGCTGCAGTGTCTCCAGTTCCTTGCTAGGTCTTCCTCCCTCCGTGACTGATGAGTCCTAGCAATCCTGGTCTGAGCTTCAGGCGTCAAACCTCCTTGGTGGAAATGCCTGGTCTCCCGGCTCCAAGCCATTCCCTGCAAACCCCATGTTTACAGACCCACATCCCCAGTGCTGACTCAGCGGCTCCACTGGGGTATTTTGTTTGTTTGTTTGTTTGTTTGTTTTGCATGGGCAGGCACTGGGAAGCCAACCCCAGCCTCCGGCTGGGCAGGCAAGAACTCTGCCTGCTGAACCACCGTGAACTACCCTCCACTGGTTTTTAACCTTTTATTTTAACATAGTTTCAAACTTATAGGGAGTTGCAAGATTAGCTCCCAAATTCCCATCACCCAGATTCTCCAGATGTTAACATTTAACCAAATTACTTTGTACTTCTCTATCAGTCTCTCTCTGTCTCATTCCCTCTCTCTCATGCTCTCTAAACAGGACGCCCTTTTATCCTTTCATACTTCAGTGAGTATTTCCTCAAAACGGAGACGTAATGCATTTCAGTGTGTGTTCCTTATAAACAAAAAAAAGCATCCCCTTACATTCCGGTCCTGCAAGTGCTGACACCCGAAACCAAGCCATGTTCACCTCCTCTTTCTCACCTCCTTCCACCAGTAAACCCGGCCTAGACTCTGCAGGCTGCCAGCTCTCCCACCTGCATTGGCCCAGGCCCTGGATGACTGTTGTGGCTTCCTCACTCCTCGCTGCTACTCCCTCAGCTGCTCTCAGCCCAGCAGCTGGACGGGCCTCCTACGGTGTGTTGAGAAGTCCTCGCGTCCCGTTCGCGTCCCGTTCAGAGCCCTGGAGAGCTCACCCTCCTAACTTTGGGGTCATCTCCTGGTACTCCGTGCAGAAGGGACAGGCCAGCTTCACTGGCTGTCATGCTGTTCCTTGAGATGCCCAAAACGCTCCACCACAGGGCTTCTGCGGTGACTTTCCCCTCCTCCAACAAGTATCTGTGCGACTCACTCTCTCACTTCCTCCAGGTCTCTGATCAAATGAGACAGGCCCTGACCATTCTCCTTATCACCCAGCAGTCTCTCCCTCTCTCGCCTGACATACGTTTTCTCTGTAATATTTACCCCTATCTGACATACCGGATAGTTACTTGTTTCTTATTTCTCTACCTGTTAAAATGTGAATTCCATGAGGTCAGAGCTTGTTTTCTCCACAACTGTGCACCCAGCACCTAGAGCAATGCCTGACGCATGCTTGGACACTTATAATAATTTGTTGAATGAATGGATGAATTAGTTAATTGGTTAGTTTAATGAAATAATGTATATCAGCACTTTGGCCTACTGCCTAACACTTAAAAGAGCTAAACAGATGGGAGTTATTTTTATTATTATTACAAATGACATCAGAAGATTCTATGGAATTAATTTCTCACTCTTGTTAGTTTTAAAAGAATGCTGCTGTGCATAAATATTTTCTGTGAATATATTAGGTTTTGTTATTGCACCATTAGAAGGATGAGAAAACTAAACTTCAGAGAAGTAAATGAACCTTTCTGTGTTTACAGACCCTAGCAGGTGACTGCCTGGAATTAAATTTTGTATCAAATTAGGTTTGGTTCCATATTATAATGAATAATCATAATAATGATTATGAAAGAAAGAGAAAACATTCTCTAAGACAGAAGTTGATTTTCTCTCACATAACAGAGAAGTCCTGGGATAGTTTGGCAGCTCCATGGTAATCAGGGACTCGAGGCTCTTTCTGTCTTTACTGTTCCATCACCCTCCTAACTGCCACTGTGGTAGCCACCATGGATGATCCAGGATGGCTGCTTGAGCTCCAGCCATCACATCTGTAACCCAGACAAGAGTAAAGAGAAAGGGACAAAAAAGAATGCAGCCCCCTTTGTAAGAATATTCTTAGAATTTGCATAAAATGTTTCCCCTTTTATTTCCTTGACCAGAATTTAGTCACATGGTGACATTTAGCTTCATAGGAGGCAAGCAAATGGACTCTTTTTACTGTCATCATATACCCAAGTGAAAATTGACATTATGTTCCTAAAGCAAAAGGTAAGAATGGATAGAGAGAAGCATGTCTGTGGTAGTTAGACTCAGTTGTCAAGTTGGCCAGGTGAAGGTGCCTAGTTCTGTTGCTGTGGACATGAGCCAATGCTACGTGAACCTCATCTGTTTCTGTTTTACATCTGCAGTCGGCTAGGAGACATGCCTGCTGCAATGAATGACGTTTGACTTAATTGGCTGGTGCTTAAATGAGAGAGCTCAACGTAGCACAGCCCAAGCAGCTCAGCATTCTTCGTCTCAGCACTTGCAGCTCAGCCCAGGCCTTTGGAGATGCAGAAAGGAATCTCCCCAGGGAAAGTTGTTGGAACCCAGAGGCCTGGAGAGAAGGCCAGCAGAGACTATCCTGTGCCTTCCCATGTAAGAAAGAACCTCAGATGAAAGTTAACTGCCTTTCCTCTGGAGAACCAATGAAATAAATCCCCTTTTATTAAAAGCCAATCTGTCTCTGGTGTGTTGCATTCTGGCAGCTAGTAAATTAGAACAACTTCATTCCCTGACACAGAAGAAAACCATTTGTGGTCATCAGTAAGAAGCTTTCTGACACTTTGATAGACACATGAAAAAGTACAAAAGCTAGCCAACCATTTTTTTGTATAACTTAGTACAAAGGATTTTGAACAAAAAATCTACTGGCGGTCCTAAAGTTGATTGTATTCTCTAAACTAACTTTGTGCTCCAAATCTACAAAGAGATCTAAAAACAAATGGTAGATCCTTTTCTTCTTAAATTCTGTCTACTTGTCTTTTTAAAACAGCTTTCCCTGGTAAATGAAGATGGACGAAAATAAGAAACAAATAGAGAACTTCTTCAGAGTTCAGGATTATCCCATCAGTCCTAAGACACCAATCCTGAGAGAAGCACCTGGTTTATGTTCTTCTACTTGCTAACTGTCTCCCGTGGACGAGCTGTCAGCTGCCATGGGCTCCCTGAAGATGCCACCATCTTTCATTCATTTTGAAGGCCCTTCTGTCATTACAAAAACAAATTATCTGGGCGGTGCGATGGTGGCTCAGTGACAGAATTCTCGCCTGCCATGCCGAAGACCTGGGTTCAATTCCCGGTGCCTGCCCAAGCAAAAAAAATATCTGATCCCAGAATAAGTCAAATTGACCAAGTCTTGGTGAACTAAAGACAGCTGAAAATATGCAGTGAAAGAAAATACAAAACCTTTGTATGTGATTGTTTTCTACAAATATCACCAATTAAATACACACTGCGGCAAGGAGGCAAACGTCCTCACCATTTCTTCTGATGCTGGGCAGGCATAACTGATAGTCTTCGCGTACGCCATCAGAACCCAACCTCCTATTTTTTAATTCAAAATGGATTTGATTGGATGCACATTTATTGACATGCGTGATCAATGCTTTGATGCCACCATAGCAAGAGACCCTCAAAAGAAGGATTCCGTTTGGTGTGAATTCATGCTCTACGGAGGTGGCTCCATGCTGGTGCTGCCGCGTTCACTGGAAGAAGATTCCATTCATCTCCCCCAGCTCTCACTTGGTGGCAGGAGGAGGAGAAGATAACCCCGATATGTATCCACCAGGCTCTGTGCAGTTGCTTGACATACGTCCCTTTATTTAATCTACACAACGGCCTTGATACAGGTGCCAGCATAACCTTCTCCCCAAGAATGAGGAAATGGCAGGTACTTGTGGCATGAAGACCTCTCCATGGCCTTGCATACTGTGACTTCACTATTATCTGTGCATGCATTTACAATAACTACTAGTGAGGCACTGCAGGCTGCAAGATACAAAAGTCTTAATATGAAAACTATTTATTTCTGCTTCACCTGTGATGCATTAAATGAACTCTTTGCACCTGATGTGTAGTTTCAGTTTTGTCTTACTATTTCTACCTTAAAATTTTAAGTTTGCATTCCCTGAGCATATGCCCAGAGCCAACTTTATGATGACCTGTGTGAAACTCCGCCTTGCCAACACCCTGAAGACGCCATCTTTCCCTACGGCTGCTCTGCCTGACTTTTCATTCTCTGGGTAGCTCTCTCTACCCAGAGACAGAGATAGTATTTGTTGAGACTTTTTTTCTCCTGAATGGGGAAGCCAGAGTTACATGAGACGAATGGGAAACACACGGGGAAGAAAAGGGAAGATTGGCGTGGAAAACCACTTCCTGAACTTTCCTGGAACCTGGGCACGGTGGGTGAAGGAGAGGAGGAGGGTGGGTGAAGGAGAGGAGGACATTGGAATTAATTGTACACCATGGAGAGGACTCGGCATGAACACTCTGCACACAAATAATGGAAAGTTGGTAAAATCAAACCGCAATAAAATTTGTAATTTATGTTGTGGTTTCTCTTGAAAAACACAAATGGTGAAGTGGGTGTCATCTGTTCTCATGACTCTTGAAAAACGCTGAGGCCAGTGAGACTCTGGACACAGAGGGGTGAGACAGATGGTGTGGTGGACACCAGGTGATGTGGTCCCAGCAGTTCTTTCCATGTCTGTACTGTGGTGGGCAAATAAGTTGATCTCTCAGAATCTCAACTTCCTCAAACATACAAGGGTAAGGATAAGAGGTGCCTGACCTCACGTTCGGGTTGTCATGAAAACTCTAAAGCCCTATATCAACAACAGATACTATTTCTCTGGAGAAAGTCCCAGATACCAGTGGCAAAGCACATATTACCGTCTGTGACTAACACAGAAACAGCGCTAATTGCTCACCAAAAGAATGAAGAGTCCCTCTGCCACGTCTCCAGCTGGTTTCTCACCCTGCCAACCAGCACCTGCGTCACCTTCTCCAGAAAACCTTCTCTGGGTCCCAGACCGCGTGGCACACTTTCCCTCCATGCCTCCTTCACACACAGAGCATAATGCCAGTGCAAAGTCGACCGCTTCGCAGAGAAATTGCTGACATGTTGCCTGTTTCCTTGACCAGATGGTAAGCTCCATTAGGCCAGTGGCTTCACTTTCTTCAGCCACTTCCACTAGAATGACGCTGGTCCAAAGTGTCATTGTCTCTCTTGAATGGGGCTGATGTTTCCTAAAGAAATCTCCCTCTTGCTTTCCTGCTTCCTCTATCCACTGTTCACACTGTCACCAAAGAGCTTTATTCAGAGGAAAACCTGATCACAGCTGCTCTATCTAAGAATCCTTCAGGGACTTCCCGATTCTCTTATCATAACGTTCAGAGGCAGAAATCTGTAGTGGAGCCAACTGCCTGGGAACATGTAGCCTGGAGGCAAAATGTTCATCTTCCTCCTAGAATCCTCAGTTCTTTGCTCTTAAAGCCTCCAACTGATTGGACAAGGCCCCTCCACGTTAATGAGAGCAAACTCCTTAATTTAAAGTCAAATAACTGTCATTGTTAATCTCATCTGTAAAATACCTCTGCAGCCACACCTAGGCCAATGTTTGATCAAGCAGCTGGACACTAAAACACAACCAAGTCAACACATGAATTAACCATCACAGTCCACCCCTTGTCAACTTAGCTTCTATACACCCTCCTTAAACCACACTCAACTCCAAATAAAGGCCATAACAAAGCCATAATTCCACCTGACATGGTGTTCTAGTTTGCTAGCTGCTGGAATGCAATATACCAGAAACGGAATGGCTTTTTAAAAGGAGAATTTAATAAGTTGCAAGTTTACAGTTCTAAGGCCAAGAACATGTCCCAGTTACAACAAGTCTATAGAAATGTCCAACCAAAGGCATCCAGGGAAAGATAACTTAGTTTAAGAAGGCCGATGAAGTTCAGGGTTTCTCTCTCAAGTGGAAGGACACATGGTGAACATGACGTCATCTGCTAGCTTCTTCTCTCCTGGCTTCTGGTTTCATGAAGCTCCCCAGGAGGCGTTTTCTTTCTTCATCTCTAAAGGTTGCTGGCTGATGGACTCTGCTTCGTGGTGCTGCAGCATTCTCTGCTCTCTCCGAATCTCCCGTTCTCCAAAATGTTTCCTCTTTTATAGGACTCCAGTAAATCAATCAAGACCCACTTAAATGGGTGGAGACATGTCATCACTTAATCCAGCTTAACAACCACTCTTGATTAAATCACATCATCCAGGGAGATGATCTGATTACAGTTTCAAACATACAGTATTGAATAGGGATTATTCTATCTTTATGAAATGGGATTTTGATTAAAACATGGCTTTTCTAGGGGACGTACAACCTTTCAAACCAGCACACCTGGTAAGACTATCCTTTGTACAACCAAAAATACACTGAGCCTTTCCCCAGAAAAGGCTGCAAATTCTTGGGTGTTGTTCACTGTGCTCCTTTGTATCCTGAAACTTAAACACTAAGATTTAAGGTTCATACAACTTACTCTGAACAAGGGGTTAAGAGAGGAAAGAAAACAAAGGTATTTGCCTAATATATGTAAGACAGAACACACATATATTCACAGCAAAATTGCAGTCCTCATTTCTGCAACTGGTCACCTGGTGTAGCTGTTTGAAATGTTCTCTCATGCCTCCTTCCAGGATACAACTCACCCCCTAACTGGAAGTGAGGTGCCGCCCCTCTAGGGAGACTTCCCTAACCCTGAAACCCAGCCTCCACCAGCTGGATCATCTCCCCCGTTTTATGCTCTCAGAACTCAGAACACCTCTCACCTCCTCTGTGGCACTTTTCACAACCGTTGGTAAGTAACTAATTGTGAAACTGTTTATTATCTATACCCCCATTAGAATGAAAGTTCTCTGAGACTGGAGCTATACACGTCTTTCACTGTAGGGATCCCAGCAGCCAGTAGGTGCTTAAATTGTATTTAATTAATGAGTAAATCAATTTTAAAATGTCTAGAAAACTGTGGGAATTCTATAACAATGTAATGGGTGATGGAAGATTGAAATGATCTCACCACTTGTCAACTTGCTTCCACACTTGCCCGACTCCAGTTCAGTTCCTCACATAACAGAGCAATCATTATTTCATCTTTATGTCTGACAATATGCTCCGATGTCAGTCCCCTGCTCAAGCCCTTTAAATCTTCTGTTATGGGTTGAATTGTGTCCTCCAAAAATATATATTCAAACCCTAACCCCAGTACCTGTGACTGTGACTTCATTTGGAAATAGGGTCTTTGCAGATGTGACCAAGTTAAAATGAGGTCACACTGTATTAGGGTGGTCCCTAAGTCAATGGCTTGTGTCCTCGAAGGAGAGAAAAATGTGGATTCAGAGACACGCAGGGAGAAGACCATATGATGACAAAGGCAGAGACTGGAGCTGGGCAACTGCAAGCCGAAATAAACACAGGATCGCCAGCAACCACCAGAAGCTGGAGGATGCAAGGAAGATTTTCCTCAACAAGCTTCAGAGGGCGTGCAGTCCTGTTGACACCTTGACTTCAGACTGCTGGCCTCCAGAATTGTGAGAGAATAAATTTCTACTGTTTCACTACTGTCATGCAAGCTTCAGCTAGATATTATTCATTGTGACAGTTTGCCAAACCCCAACCAACATCATTCCTGTTAACCCTAAAAAACAACCTAGGGCTCTAACTGAGATCCTACCAAAGTTTAATGCATTAAGTTCACTTTCCAGAAATCTATAACCTCCACATGGTTCCTAGGCCAGATAAGTCCTGAAACCCACAGAGGCTAGCCTCTCCAAGAATATCAACTAATTCCTTCCCCCATCCTATATTGTTGACACCCCTTTCAACATGAAAAACTTATAATGGGCATAGCCCAAAGATTTTCTAAATTTCCTGAAAAGATAAATAACTGCTTAAAAGTGGGAGAAGGCTCAAAAGAGAAGGAAGGGTTATAACAGAGAAGATAGGATTCAACAAATGAGTATAACTGCTGAATCATTATATTGATATTTGTAGTCTCCTGTATCTGGAGCAGTGGAAGGAAACACCTGAAATTGTGGACCTGTAACCCATACCAAACTTTGAAATATGTTCTTTAACTACTCATTAATATGTGCTTGGAAATTTATTGCTGTCTTTTTCATATGCACGTTATATTTCACAATAAAAAATGTTAGAAATATTTCCTGCTATTTCAAGTCACTCTGTTTGTGGTCATTTGTTATGGCAGCCCAAGGAAATTAATACGCATTCACTCAAAAATCCCCAAAGTCCTTTCAAAGGCATTCCAAGTTCTGCACTCCTCTGAACCCATCTTCTGTTTCTCTCCTCTGGAATGGTATTCAAACTTACTGAACACACTCCTGCCAGGAGCCTTTTCCCTGCTGTGCTCCCCACCCTGCTCAAAGGGAACCTTACATGTGTCCCCAAGCACTGGCAGCAAAGATGGAAGATCACGTCTGAAGAAGCAGGACCAGCAGTCTGTTGTTGTTACTCTCCTTCTGGAAACGATAACAAACGTATATGAAACAACGGTTTTTCATCAGATAACAGACACTGAAACAGTCATTACAATGGTGTTCCCTACGACCAAGACGTCAGAGGAAAGACTAAACAGGTTAGGCAGAGAAACAGAAGATATAAGAAAGACCCAAATCAAAGAGACATAAAGAAAACCACCCCAAGGCACATCATAACGAAGTTGCCTAAAACAACGATGAGGGTAATATTAAAAACAGCCAGAGAAAAGAAAGACACATAATAGAGGAACAAAAATAGAAATGAAAGCAGACTCCTTGGAAACAATGCAATCAGAAGGGAGCAGAGAAGCAGCTGTAAAATACTGAAGAAAAAACTTTGAATGTAGAATTCTAAAAGCAGTGAAAATATCTTTCAGAAATAAAGACAAAATAAAGGCATTTTTAGACATACACAGACTTAGAGAATTCATCAGTAGCAGATTTGTACTACATGAAATGCTTTTTAAAAAATTCTTTCCTTCTCTCTCTCTTGAGTTTTCTGCTTCTCCACAGAAGGCTAATACAAAAGTTTAGGACATTTTAAAACTAAAAAAGAAATAAGCACATTGAATATAGTTGGCCTAAGCACCCAATTTAAAGATAGAAAATTGCCAGATTCAATTTAAAATAATAAAAAATAAAGCCCATATATATGATGGCTTCAAGAAACCTACTAAAAATATAAAGAAAATGTAGGTTAAATGTAAAAGGATGCAAAAAGATGTACCATGCTAACACTAATTAAAAGAAAGTAGACTTCAGAAGAAAGAATTTTACCAAAGGTAAAGATGGTCATAGCAATTTTTAATGTTTATGCACCCAGCAACAGAGTTTTAAAATGCAAGATGTAAGATGGAGAGAAATTATAGCAGAACAAATTCAAATTATAGTCTCTCTCAATAACTGATTTAAAAACTAAGTTAAAGATCCATCAGAATGTAGAAGGCCTAAATAATGCTATCAAACAAGTTGTCCTGACTGGCATTGACAGAACATTCTACTAAATAGCAGCAGAGTGCACATTCTTTTCAGGTAAACACTGAACATTTATCATGATAGTCCATATTCTGGGCCATAAAAAAAGAGCCTAAATAAATGTGACAAGTTTCAAATTTTACAAAACATTTCATTTGAACACAATGGAATTAAACTAGAAATTCTAGTTTATTTCTGGAAATATTTAGATTTTAATTAACACACTTCTAAACAAGCATGGGGCAAAAAGAAAATTTGAAAGTAATAATACAAGAAAATAAAAGAAAAGAAAATTAAACTATAAGAAAATAAAAGCAAAACAAAAAGTTGAGAGACAGTTAAAACAGTATGTGGCGGGAAACTTATAGCACTAAATACATATATTAGGAAAAGAAGAAAAGTCTAAGATTAATAAGCTCACCTTCCACTGTAAGAAATTTTAGAAGTAAAACTTAAATGCAAAGTAATCTGTAACCAGAAAATAATAAAGTTCAGAGCAACAACCAATGAAGTAATAAACAATGAAATAACAGACACAATCAATGCAACCAACATTCTCTAAGAAGATCAATAAAATTGTAATACTGATCAGGGGCAAAAAGAGAGAGGAAACAAATTTCCAATATCAAGAATGAGGTGTCACTTCAAATTCCACGGATACCAAAAGGATAAAAACAATAAATTATAAGCAATTCAGTACTGATGAACTTGATAGCTTACATGTAATAGATGAATTTGCTGGGAAACCAGACAAATTCCTTTTAGAATAGATAACTGAATGGCCCTGTATCTATTTGAAAAAGTAAATCGTAGTTCAGACCTTCCAATAAAGTCTTCAATGGGGAATTTTACCAAACATTTAAGTAAGAAATAATATCAATTTTGTACAAACTCTTCCAGAAAAATGAAGAGGAAGGGATACTTCCCTACTCATCCTATGAGATCAGCATGAGTCTATTATCACAGTCAGGCAAAGACATTACCAGAAAAGAATTACAGACTAATATTCCTTATTAATATGCTGCAGAAATTAAAAACAAAATTTTAGCACACTGAATCTAACAAAACCTAAAAAGGAATAATAGTCATGAACCAGTAAGGTTTATCAAAGGAATGCAAGGTTGTTTTAACATTGAAAACTCAATCATTATAATTCACCAAACTAAGAGACTAAAAGTGAAAAAAAAAAAAAAACGATTATCTTAGTAGATCCAGATCCATTTTACAACCCCCAAATCTATTCTTTATAAAAGCTCCCATCAAATTAAGGATAGAGGGGGATTTTCTTAATCTGATAAATGGTGTTTTAGTTTGTGACAGCTGCTGGAATGCCATATATCAGAAGTGGGTTGGCTTTTATAAAGGAGATTTATTAAATTATAAGTTTAAAGTCCTAAGGTCTTAAAAATGTTCAAACTAAAGCATCCAGAGAAAGATACCTTGACTCTGAAGAAAGGCCAATGTCTATCACATGGGAGGCACGTGGCTGGCATCTGAGGTCCTGACCCCATTTCCATTGCTTCCAGTTCTTGATTCCAGTGGCCTCCTCTTTAAGTGTCTGTGGGCCTTCCCTTAGCTAGTCCAGGGCAGAACTCTGGGTTCTGGCTTGCTTAGCATCTCATGGGAAGGCACATGACGACATCTGCTGGGCTCTGCATCTCCAAACGTCCATGTCTAGGCACCCACACTCTCTGTCAGTGTTCCAAGCATCTCCAAATGTCTGCATCTGTGTCAGCTTGGTAGCAACTGTCTAGCTTCTGTCAGCTCTCTCAGCTCCTGGTGAGCATCTGTGTCTGCGTCTGCATCTGGGAAACCAAAACGTTTCCCCTTTTAAAGGACTCTGGGAAACTAATCAAGACTCACCTTAAATGGGCAGGGTCACATCTCCATTTAATCAGAAGGTCACGCCCACAATTGGATGTGTCACATCTCCATGGAAACAACCTAATCAAAAGGTTCCACCCTACGATATTGAATCAAGATTATAGAACATAGTTGCCCCACAAGATTGGATCAGGATTGAAAGAACATGGCTTTTCTGGGGTACACAACAATTTCAAACAAGAACTAATGGTATTTATAAAAAGCCTGCAGCAAACATTATCCTTCAACATTACAAGTAATGGTGAAAGACTATGATTTCCCACTAAGATAAAAAATAAGACAAGTATACCCTCTTACTGCTATGCCAATGTTGACAAGCATTTCTAGTCAATGCTGTACTGGAATTTCTAATCAGTGCAACAGGGCAAGACAAGAAAGCAAAATGCATTCAGATTGGAAAGGAACACACTATTTGCTGATAACATGCAGAAATTTTATGGAATATCAAAAAAAAAAGAACCATAAGAACTAATAGGTGAGTTTAGCAAGGTTAAGGCTACAATACACACAAAATCAATGGTGTTTCTGTAGGTTAGCAACAAATAGGAGGAAATTCAAATTTAAAAACCACCACTATTTGTAATAGCATCAAAAAAAGTAAAGACCTAAATACATGGAGACACATACCATGTTCACAGAGAAAATTACTCAATACTGTGAATGCATTAATTCTCCGCAAATTGATCTATAGATTCACACAAACCCAATCAAAATGCCATCAGGTATTTTTATAGAAATTGACAAGCCAGTTCAGAAAATTCTATGGCAATACAAAGAATGTAGAATCGCCAAGACAACTTGGAAAAGAACAAAGATGGACGATTTATACTCTCTGATGTCAAGACTTATCATAAAGCTACAATAACCAAGAGAGTGTGGTATTTGGCATTTTGATGGACATATAGGCAAATGGAACAGAATAGAGAACATCAAAATTAACCTGTACATGCATGATCAATTTATTTGCACAAAGAATGACATTTTCAACAAATGGTCCTGGAACAATTGAATATTATTCTGATTAAAAAAAAGAACTTCAATCGACAACACATACCCTCTGCAAAAAATGAACAAAAAAATCATAAACTTAAATTTAGATATATAAAATTGTAAGAGAAAATCTGTGTGATTTGGGGTTAGATGATTGCTTAGATACAACACCAAAAGCATATGAAAATAAATGATTAATTAGACATAATCAAACTTAAGAATGTAGGCTTTTCAAAAGAAAAGCATATAAGAAAGAAGAACTAAGCCATAAACTAAGAGAAAATAAATGCAAATTACATATATGATAGAGGAATTGCATTTAGAATATTTAAAGAACTCTCAAAACTCGGTAAGAAAAAAATCAAACAAACCCTTTCTTGAAAATGGCAAAATATTCTGACAGTTCACCAAAGATATTCAGAAAGCAAATAAGTACATGAAAGATGATCAAGATCAATATTTATTAAGGAAACACAAATTAAAACCTCAATGAGATACCAGAGCACACCTATTAGACTGTGTAAAATTAAGAAGACTCACCATATGAAGCATTTATAAGGATTTAAAACAACTGAGACCCTCCTGAACTCTAAACTGTCACAAGTACTTTAGGAAAGGGTTTGGAAGTTTCTTAAAAAGCTAAACCGGTACCTACTGTATCACACAGCCATTTATTTCCTAGGTGTTTCTCTAAGAGACAGGAAGCAAATGTTCACACAAAGACTTGTCCGTGACTATTCATGGAATCTTAATTTACAATAATCCAAAACTGGAAAAACCCATGTGCCCATCAAAAGGTTAATGGATAAAAAAAATAAGAGGAATTAAGCATTGATACTGTCAACAATATGGATGAGTCTCAAAATAATTATGATGTTCGAATGAATCCAAGGATGAAAAAAAAGGACAAGCCATATAACCCCATTTGTAACAATTTCTAGAAAATTCCAACTAATATACAGTTGCCAGAAGCAGATCAATGGTTCCCAGGGAATGGGAGGCAGAGAGGGGAGGGAGGGAGGGGTGGCAAAGGGCACAAGGGGAGTTTTGAGAGGGACAATATGTCCATCAGCTTCACCGTGGTGTTCCTTGGATACATACATTGTTGAACTTCCCAAATTTTCCACTTTAAATACATGTGTTTATTATATGTCAATTACATCTCAATAAAGCCATTAAAAAATTTAAAAGTCGCATGATTGGCGAGTCCTTCTCTGACCATGATCCTCTCACTTACAATTGAAATATGGCCCTGGTACCCCACCCCCTCCCCATTCACTTTTCTCCACATGTTTTAGCACTTTTCAATGTAATGTATCATTTATATGTGTATACTCTGTCTTCTCTCTCCCATCTCACTAAACCATGAACTCCCTGGAGACAGGGATTGTTTCTGTTTTCTTTACTAATGTGCTCTGAGCACCCAGAAAACACCTGGAATGAATGCGTGAATGAATGAGTGAATGAACGAATGCTTCTTTAGTTCTGCTCCTCCCGTGAGCCCTCTCAGGTCTTCCGTGGCATCGACTGAGTCTTCATACCTCAGACATGAAGTGGCAGAAAGAAGTTAGGAGACATGCACTCTATTTTCTGTTAGTTATGCTGATCATTTAGCCTTCTTGGTTTCAATTTCTTCATTTATAAAAAAAGAAATTGCACTTAGATGGGCTCTAAGCTATGCTTATTATCTGTAATGCACCCCTCTCAAAAACAGCCTATAGATCCTTCAAAATAGAGAGGTCAGTAAATTTTCATACAGCTATGTACTATAGTACTGCGTAGCAATTTTTAAATTGAGGTGCATTTGTATGAACTGATTTGAAAAATATCTGTGTCAAAAACTGTTAGGCAAAAAGAAATGCTATCTACCAATATGTATGGCATGATCCAACATATTAAAAGTACCACAAAACTGTGTGTGTGTGTGGGGGGGGGGGGGGGGGGAACAGTCTGGTATGGTGGATGTTAAACTGTTAACTTATTACTTGAGGCTCAAAGGGAGGTAAAAGTGAATGTTTCATTTTTTACTTCATATACTCCAAGACAAGTAGATCAAAGTCATTATGGAAAAATGTATTTTTTTATATTTTTGTTTTTTCCAGATTTTCTATTCACATAAAATTGTTTTTTGAATTATTTTTAATTGCAATCGTTTCTGCTGATTTCACATCTCCACTTCTGTTAGAAAGCCATCTCTAACTTAGATGAAGGCAAGGCTTTCAGCATTATTTTCATGGGGCTGCACATCACATTGAAATTAATAGAGCAGTGGAAGAGGTAATGGAATGATCCAAAGCCTGAAGCAACCCTATTTTTTCCTTAGCTGGGTTATGGAAGCAGAAACCTTTTCAAAAGCATATTGTGGCAAGTCCATGGCAAAATATTTTCCCTTTATCGACTTTCCCTTACCAGGAAAGGAACCAAGCTCACAAAACTCAGTATATCACATAACCTTGCAGGACTGGCATAGAAACACTTTCTCCTAATATGCTGTTAAAAGCAGAACACCCTCCTAATCTTTATCACATTCTAGACAGAAGTTTGGGCTGATTTCATTCCACAAAGGGAAAGCAGATTTTGGAAATAACCAAGTCCAAGTGTTTTTCTCCATTGCATTTGGTTTCACTTAGATAATTCTTGGCATAGCTTATCTCCCTTTCTCACTGGCCATTTTGTCTAAAGGAAATGAGAAGGTCATATATTCCACATCCATAACTCCAGTTAAATCCACCATGACAAATTTAGTGTAACAAATCCCCCTTTCATCACAACAGGATTGTTCTAGACTGATGCACATGACTATTTTATCAAGCTCCTCACTTCTGATGTCACCTATGTCCTTTCCCGTTAACCAGTATTTTGCTTTCATGTGTTGCCACTGGGCAGGTGTCCACAGGTGGGAGCAGGGTGTGGAGGTATGAAAGGCACTGGACCAGAACATTTGCCTGATATGAATCTGTGCCAAGTTCACTGCAGAACTGTATCAAGCTGGTAAAAATCCCTAAAATTTCCCTACTCTGTAAGAAGGATATTTCCTCATATTGTAGAAAAGATCCTCTGCTCTGCAGTGGATAAGATAGGAAAAAAAGAAAGAGTCACAGGAGAAGAGAAGAATGATCCCGACGGACCTGTGATCTTGAAGGCAAGGATTTCCTCATTGTCTATGACCAGTGGTGACAATCAGCGTTCATCAGAGATCTACAGGGGATGAGTCACAGCCATGACACTATAGCAAAGTAATCCAGATTTCTGCAATTACACTTTCAATGGTATCCCCAAGATACAGCTGTAATTCTAGCTGTACTCATCCTCTGAAAGCAAATGCACAAGGACATTTAGAATATTAGACTTTTGTTGTATACATACAGCTTATTAAGAAGTAAAATTGGACTTCCGGAGAAGATGGCGGCTTAGTAAGACACACGGGTCTTAGTTCCTCCTCCAGAAAAGCAACTAAAGAAACAGAAACAATACGAAACAGCTCCCGGAGCCATGACAGAGACCAAAAAGACAGCGTACCCCATTCTGGAATGGCTGAACGGGCAGGGAGAATCCGCTGCGGTGAGATACCCGAGGGGCGCATGTTTTCCCGGCCGGGGCAGCTGGCGACTGGGGTCCCCTCCACGCACGTGGCTCCCCGGTCTGACTGGGAACGTTGGATAGCAGGGCCCTCCCGCCACGCTTGGCGTCTCAAGCCAGCTGGGCAATTTGGACCGGCACTCCCCCAAGCCATGGCGGCCGGTGGCCCCCCCTCCATGTGCGGTTTCCTGGGCGGACTGCGAGATTCAGATTGGCAAGTTAAAGGAGCCACAGCATCTTTTACTGGTGGGCCCCACAGACGGACGAGCACCACGAGCACCACCTACTGGGCAGGAAAAGAAAAACAGAGCCCAGAGACTTCACAGAAAAACCTTTCAACCAGCTGGGTCCCACACCCAGGGAGATCTGATCAAATGCCCAGACACCAGCAGAAAATAATGGATGACGCTCGGAAAATTGAAGATATGGCCCAGTCAAAGGAACAAACCAATAGTTCAAATGAGATACAGGAGCTGAGACAACTAATGCTGAATATACAAACAGAAATGGAAAAACTCTTCAAAAACCAGATCAATAAACTGAGGGAGGACATGAAGAAGACATGGGCTGAACAAAAAGAAGAAATAGAAAATCTGAAAAAACAAATCACGGAACTTATGGGAGTGAAGGACAAAGAAGAAAAAATGGAAAAAACAATGGATACCTACAGTGGTAGATCTAAAGAGACAGAAGCTACAATTAGTGAACTGGAGGATGGAACATCTGAATTCCAAAAAGAAACAGAAATCATAGGGAAAAGAATGGAAAAACTTGAGCAGGGGATCAGGGAACTGAATGACAATATGAAGCGCACAAATATACGTGTTGTGGGTGTCCCAGAAGGAGAAGAGAAGGGAAAAGCAGGAGAAAAACTAATGGAAGAAATTATCACTGAAAATTTCCCAACTCTTATGAAAGACCTAAATTTATGGATCCTAGAAGTGCAGCGTACCCCAAAGAGAATAGACCCAAATAGGCGTTCTCCAAGACACTTACTAGTTAGAATGTCAGAGGTCAAAGAGAAAGAGAGGATCTTGAAAGCAGCAAGAGAAAAACAATCTGTCACATACAAGGGAAACCCAATAAGACTATGTTTAGATTTCTCAGCAGAAACCATGGAAGCTAGAAGACAGTGGGATGATATATTTAAATTACTAAAAGAGAAAAACTGCCAACCAAGACTTCTATATCCAGCAAAATTGTCCTTCAAAAATGAAGGAGAAATTAAAACATTTATAGACAAAAAGTCACTGACAGAATTTGTGACCAAGAGACCAGCTCTGCAAGAAATACTAAAGGGAGCACTAGAGTCAGATACGAAAAGACAGAAGAGAGAGGTATGGAGTAAAGTGTAGAAAGAAGGAAAATCAGGTATGATATATATAATACAAAAGCCAAAATGGTAGAGGAAAATATTATCCAAACAGTAATAACACTAAAAGTTAATGGACTGAATTTCCCAATCAAAAGACATAGAATGGCAGAATGGATTACGACCCAGCAATACCACTGCTAGGTATCTACTCAAAGGACTTAAGGGCAAAGACACAGACGGACATTTGCACACCAGTGTTTATAGCAGCATTATCTACAATTGCTAAGAGATGGAAACAGCCAAAATGTCCATCAACAGACGAGTGGCTAAACAAACTGTGGTGTATACCTACGATGGAATATTATGCAGCTTTAAGACAGACTAAACTTATGAAGCATGTAATAACATGGATGGACCTAGAGAACATTATGCTGAGTGAGTCTAGCCAAAAACTAAAGGACAAATACTGTATGGTCCCACTGATGTGAACCGACATTCAAGAATCAGCTTGGAGTATATCATTGGTAACAGAGACCAGCAGGAGTTAGAAACAGGGTAAGATAATGGGTAATTGGAGCTGAAGGGATACAGATTGTGCAGCAGGACTAGATACAAAAACTCAAAAATGGACAGCACAATAATACCTAAGTGTAATGTAACTATGTTGGAACACTGAATGAAGCTGCACCTGAAATATGGTTTTTTGTTTGTTTGTTTGTTTGTATCTTTTGTTTTTGTTTTTTCTTTTTCCTTTTTATATATATATTTTTATTAGTATTATTATTTTAATTCTCTTTTCTATATTAACATTCTATATCCTTTTCTGCTGTTTTGCTAGTTCTTTTCCTAAATCGATGCAAATGTACTAAGAAATGATGATCATACATCTATGTGATGATACTAAGAATTACTGAGTGCATGTGTAGAATGGAATGATTTCTAAATGTTGTGTTAATTTCTTTTCTTTTTTTGATTAATAAAAAAAATTAAAAAAAAAAAGAAGTAAAATTTCAAGGGACGGACACATATGACTTTATTAGTTCAATCAGCATCTTCTCTAGTTGTATAGATTCCCCAAAACTTGATATCATTAACACTGATTTGAGGCACCTTAAATATCAACATAGAATTTGGATGCAAATTATTGGCCATCTACATTCTAAACATGAATATAAATTAGCATTCTTTCTCCAATCTCCTATAAACTATACTTACCTTGAGAGTTCAAGATGGCTCTATTTTCCAGATCCTTTAAAGGAAAATTAGAATGATCTTTCAATCTGTTAAAAACAACTGATATTACAATATCTATTATTTGCATTTGAATTTATGTGTAGTTATGTATATTTATATGTCTAGTTTATGGTCCATAAAAGATCATATAAAATGTGATAGCTCTAGAAAAAGAGTAAAGACACAGGAATTCCGATAATGAGAGACCTGGCATTTTATATCTAGGGCAAATTTGTTGCACCTCTTCTATAACTCCATCAGCAACCTGAGCTCCTGCTATGTAAGTAGCAAATTAGGTACCTAAATAGAGGGGGCAAATTGGCTGTCCTTAAGGAACACTTTTAAAGTCCTTTAATGACATGCTGTTCTACACTTCATTTCCTCTAAAAATTTTCAACACAAATTTTTGATTAGTTTATTACCTTTGCCTATGCTGAAAGATTTTTCATTTCCTTTCATCTTTATTCCCTCAACTCATCTGCCAAGCATTTTCTACCTGCTTGATCACTTAATTTATATCCTTGATCTTTTCTTGATATTAACATTCCAATTTCAAACTCAATGGAGCCTTATCTGCCAAAGAATATCACATCACTGTTTTTTTCCAAAGACATTTTTTGCTTACAAAAACTGGGTCTAAACTGGCATAGAGAAAAGTTCTTTTTCCATTTGAGAATAATTATAAGTCTACAGCACCCACTGAGTGGAAAGGAGGTGGAGGAGACCTGTATCTTAAATGAAAATAACAAACCAATTTCTTTGTAAAGTGACCAGCTCTTTCTCACTCAGTTAGTGACAGACTCTTGGGAGTTGTCTTCCAGGGATTAAAAGACACTGTAAGAAAAGATGGCACCAAGAAAATTATCTCAAGAGACAGAACTTTCAAAATTCGACTAAAGGATTTCCGTGTGATGTTTTGAGCCTTGGCTCTGCAGCAGCATTTCCAGACAGCATGGTTCCCTGTTACTGAAGAAGTCCCCCGTGATCCAGGCAATGAATTTAGTTAGTTGATTGTATTGGGTTGAATTATGTGCCCTAGAAATAAGGACATGGTCTTAATTTCAATCTCATTCTCATGGGTGAGACCCCACTGTAAATGGGACCTTTGGAAGACGTTATTTTTAGTTAAGATGTGGCCAACTGCATCAGGATGGGTCTTAATCCTATTACTAGAGACTTTATAAAAGGGAAAGCTAGAAATCAATAGAACCCAAAAGACATTGCCATGAGTTGGAAAAGCCAAGGAACCCAACGATTGCTAGCCAGCCCTGGGAGGAAGCCAGTCTTCCAGCCTCTGAAGCCATGAGACAACCACTCCTGTTGTTAAGCCGACCCCTTATATGATATCTGTCATAGCAGCCTGAAAACTAAAACACTCATCAAAGTGTAGGCCATGGACTATGAGATGGATTTTTAAAGCTTCTGCCTCTTGAGAAAGGAGACATGAGAAAAGCTAAAACTACATGATAGAATTTAAAGAATCTTCATACATGGTGATGGGAGGATAAAGGATAAAGACTGAGCAGTAAAGAGGCAGCGTAGAGTTCCATGGCTGGAGGCCTGAGTTCTAATCTCAGCTGAGTCTGTATCCCTTTGAGTGACTCACTGGGCTTTGTGTACAAAGTGAGAAGTCTGCATGGAACAAGGCCAAGGTCTCTTATTTCTCAAAATGGTACAACTCAAATGACACCAAATTCTGATCTAGTATATCTTTTACTGAACTTGAAAATCTGTAGCTGATATAATGCTTTCCGAATCAAACATTATACAAATGTTAGAATTTTTTAAGCAACCCAGGAAAATCCTAACTCAGAGAGTAAAATAAAATCAATGCTTCAGGCTTAAAATACTTAAAATAGCAATAAATAGAAGCTTAAATTAAGGAAGAGAGCAATAAAACTTAGATCTGGCATTTGCCATCTGGATTAAGCATCAGGATTATTCACTGAGGGATCTGGGAAATCTCAAAAACAGGTTTTAGTCCCTGCCCAAAACACTTCCAACCTAAAAGGGAAAAGTTCACAAGACAGTGACTGTGCACCACATTTGCCTCTTTAAAAGCAACCTCGATTTTGATGATGACAGTTTGTGACTTGCAGAGGGAAGAGAAGAAGGACTTAAGAGATCATGGAGGGATGGATGATAGGTGTGCAGAGCCAGGCGGGGATGAGTGTTGGGTGCTGAGATAATCTGAGACTTCTCATAGCGACCGAGATAAGCAGGGGTATAAGGCCTGGCACAAAGTGCCCTAATGGTTTCCTAGGGTGAGATGGGCCATCACCTTTCAGTAATGGGTGAATTTCCTGGAATTGGTCCTTAAACAATTTGTAGTGGGGCATGATATCACTAACTGTATGAACGTGTGGAACATATGATCCCCTTTATTGGTCTTATTAAAAATCCAAACAGCTAAAAAAAATAGCATCCCGGACCTAACTGTGCTGGCGCATGGAGGCACCTCTCTGAAAGACACGAAACAAACTATTCACTGTGGCTGCCTTGGAAGACGGGAGTATGGGCTGGAGGCAGGAGATTTATGGTTGGCTGTAACATTTTTAACTAGTTGATGGAACAGATGGAGAAAGAAAGGGAAGGGAGAGGGAGAAAAGACACAGGAGGAAAGAGAACTGGGCACAGAAGTCTAGACTCAATACAATAGGCTGCTGACTCCAGTTTCAATGGAAAAGTGGGAGATTGGTAAATCAAGCTGGTTTGATCAGACAGCTTTAGCAATGGACTAAAGAAATCTGAAAGGGACAAAAGAAAGCAAATTTTGAGTTAAATGAGTAGAGGGGTTGAAAAGAGACAAGTTCTATTATTTTAATGTGGGAAAAGTGACCACTCAACCTGATGTTACTGAGTAATGATGGAAATTGTAATTTATCAACAGCAGGAAAAAAAAACTCCCCAAGACAAAGGAAACAGTGATATTGATATTAAAATCATTATCAAAAGAAATTATCGTATTGCTACTTTTTCAGTTTTATAGCCTACATCATTTAAAATCCGAGAGAAGAAAAAAATGAGTCCTATTGAAATAACATCTATAAGACAGAGCTTACTTCCTAAAAGAAAAACTATGTACATGCAAATTATCATTGTGCAGTTTTAGGCAGCAAATGCCATTCCTAAGTTTACCGCCCCACCCGTCGGGACAATCCCGGAAGGACCCATTTAATGACAAGATGTGGAGCGATTCAACAGATCAGCAAATGCGGGTCTGTCTTGTCAATTCTACAGAAATGCTAAAATCCATCCAGCCTCGGCCTCGTACGCTCAGGTTTCAGCCAAGGTTGACTTCACTGGGATATTGCTGCACTCAGCAAAGGCACTGCAAGGATCTCATCTTGTGACCACAATGAACATTCAAGAAGGCGAAACCTAATTCATTTACAATACTTGCCCGCTGCTTTAATCACGGCAACATCCAGATAAGAGTGGGGAGGACCATTAGTGCGGGGTCATGAGTGCAGACAGCAGATGGCCCGGGCAGAGACATCAGGAGGACAGCCCAACCCACCCCTGAGCCCCTGACTCCTGGCTGGAGGCCAGTGGAGAGAAGTGGCCTGTTGGGCCACTTGATGAGGTGTTACTTGGAGAATTTTCCACTGAGCACACATTTTGCAGACCCGTTAAGTAGGAGGGAAAAAGGCATGCCTCTTCTGCAAAAATTCTTTCTGAAACTGGCCTGTTGTGTGAAGAAGCCCACTCCCCACAGGCCCAAGACAACAAAACCTGAAAGTCTACGCGTGTTTGTGAGGACTGGGCTCCTAATCCATTCCAGATGGCCTTTTGTTCTTCTGCCCCCGGGGACAGGGCATAGGAGAGAGGAGGAGAGACATTGGAGGCAACAACAGCCAAATAAGGATTTGAGAGAGTTAAACAGATGTTCCTTCCCTTTTATTCCTGTTTTTTTAATTTCAGGTGGTTGCTTTATTGGGCGTTTTTCCGTAAGCTAATGAGGGTGGGGATGGTTTTGAATAGGGATCAGCAAACCACCAGCAAATGAGGCCCACCACCTATTTTTATAAATAAAGTTTTATTGGAACACAGTCGCTCCCCATTTACATTTTGTCGATGGCTGCCTTCACACTAGCTGAGTTGAATAGTTGTGGCAGAGACAATACAGCCTGAGAAGATTAAAATATTTACTATTTGGCACCCCTGGTTTGGAGGCTGGTAGCAGGAGCAGTGGGTTCTCACTTCATCTTATCATATCCCACAGTGGTCACAAGCCGTAGCTCAAGTTTCATAGGATGGAGGTAGCACCCCTTCTTTTTTGTTTTGTTTTTTTTAATATATGGGCAGGCACCAGGAAATGAACCTGGGTCCTTGGGCATGGCAGGCAAGCACTCTTACCTGCTGAGCCACCGTGGCCTGCCCTGCTGAGCCACCGTGGCCTGCCCCCTTCTTGCAAGCAAAGGTGCCAAGGGATGGTATTGAGGGGAAGAGCTCAAGTGGGCACCAGATCACTTAGGAGGAGGCTGGTTTCCCGGGCCTGTCCCCTGCATGATCAGGATTACGCTTTCCTGCCAGGAACCATTTTTATTTCTATACCAGCTCACTTAAAAAAGGAGATCGCAGTAAAAGGTGCTCTAGGTTTGGGAGCCATAGCTCTGGAGGCCCCAAGGTGGACTAATTCTGACCAAGTCCATAGAAATGGACAGGAGGAAATGAACCCTTCTTGCAGAGACTGACCAAGCCAAATGCATCACTGACAGCCATCGTTGTGCCTTGTGTTAGGAGACAGAGTAAGCTAATAATTTTAAATGAGGTTGGAGGGGAGAAAGCCACTGCTCTGGTGGTCCCAGAGAAAGCATTTCAGTGGCCTAGCACTGGAGAAATTTCACAGACCGTGAACTGAGCTTTGGTCTTTGCTTGGGCTTGACCTGGAAAACGGGGCCAGTGAAGACTTTTCTCCAGAACTGAGGAGCTTGGCCACCTCAAGAGAGGAGTCACAGATGCCAGGAAGACATCCATCTGCATCTGTTCCATATCTGGCATATCATTGAATTCATTTCTCCCAATTTTTCAGTATTAAAGGAACACCTGCATATATTTTAACTTTGGATGGAAGACATAATGAGATCTGGCAACTTGACTTTGTTTTTATTTTTTTCTGGAGCAAGATGCAAGTTCCCTAAGTAGTCACTGATCAAATCATCAATGCTTAAAAAAAGAGGTGGGTTTAACTCAAACTTTCATAAAATGAGTTCAGCTTTTCCAAAGCCTCTTGAGTAAATTTTCAGATAAGTATTAGTCACCTGGCAAACTCTTTCTCTTGTACATAATCGCTAAGGAATGAATACTACATTTCCTACCAAACTTATAATTTTCACCAGGACAAAGAGCTACATGACAATTAAAAAGCCTTTTTTTCTTATTAATAATGTATTTGACATATAAAATTACCACAATAAATGTGGGTTTTTTTTTTTTAAAAACTATCCACTAAATGGGAACTCATATTTTGTACCATCAGCTATTTAAAAACTCTTTGCAATCAATCACTGGCTTCAAAATCAAAGCTATAAACCCCTTATATTGTCAAAGATAATCTATTTTCTGTCTTATATTTAGTTTAATTGGAAATAGAAGGTTGGATATGAACTCCTTGGCTATTGATGAACAGAAAAGTAGAGACTTTGCATTAGAAAATATGATAGTAGACTTTCCAACAAAGAAAATCCCAGGAACAGGTGGCTTCACAGGGGACTTTTACCAAAGATTCCAAAAATAATTAACACCAATCTAACTCAAACTCTTCCAAAAACTCCTAATTCATTTGATGAGACCAAAATCACCCTCATGCCAAAGCCAGTTAAAAATACCAGAAGAAAATAAAATTATGAACCAATATATCTTATGAATATTGATGCAAAAATACTCAAAAAAATACTAGCAAACCAAATCCAACAACTTATTAAAAGAATTATACACCCTCATCAAGTGGGATTTATCACAGGCATGCAAGATGGTTTGACATAAGAAAATCAATTAATGTAATATACCACATTAACAGAATGAAGGGGGCAAAACACATGATAATCTCAAATGATGCAGAAAGGGCATTTGACAAAGTCCAGCACCACTTCTTGATAAAAATAAACTTTCCCAACATGATAAAAGGCATCTATGAAAAGTCCACAGCCAAGATCATTCTTAATGGTGATAAACTGAAAGCTTTCCCTCTAAGATCAGGAACAATACAAAGATATCTACTGTCACCACTGTTATTCAATTTTGTACTAGAAGTTCTAATCAGAACAATTAGCCAAGAAAAAGAAATAAAATGCATCAAAATTGGAAATGAAGATATAAAGCTTTTCCTATTTGTAGTTGGCATGATCTTCTATAGAAAAAAAAATCTTGAAAAATCCACAAAAAAGCTCCTCGAGTGAATAAATGAATTCAGCAAAGTGGCGGGGTATAAGGTAAATATGCAAAAGTCAGTAGTGTTTCTATATATTAGTAATGAGCAACTGAAAGAAGAAATCAGGAAAAAATCCATTTACAATAGCAACTAAAATAATCAAATCTCTAGGAATAAACCTTAAAAAGGTGGTAAAGGACTTGCACACAGAAGACTATCAAACATTGCCAAAAGAGATAAAAGAAGACCTAAATAAATAGACATTCTACATTCATGGGTTGGAAGACTAAATATTAAGATGTCAATTCTACCCAAAGCAATTTACAGATTCAATACAATCCCAATCAAATTCCAACAACCTTCTTTGTAGACAAGGAAAAGCCAATCATCAAATTTATATGAAAGGAGCATTACTAGCCAAAGCCATCTTGGAAAAGAAGAACAAAGTTGGAGGATTCACACCTCTCAATCTTAAAACTTATTACAAAGCCACAATAATCATGGTACTAGATGGTACCAGCACAAGGACAAACAGATAGAACAATGGAATTGAACTGAGAGCTTAGAAATCAACCCTCACATTTATGGTCAATTGATTTTTGACAAGAAGGTGAGACCCCCTCAATTAGAAAAGAACAGTCTCTTCAACAAATGGTGCTGGGAAAACTGGATCTCCATATCTCACATGTTATACAAAAATAACTCAAAATGCATCAATGATCTAAATATAAGAGCCAGAAATATAAAACTCCTAAAAGAAAATATAAGGAAGCATCTTCAGGATGTTGAGTTAGGCGATGGTTTTCTAGACTCAAGCAACAAAACAAACAATAGATAAATGGGACCTCACGAAAATTAAAAACTTTTGTGCATCATGAAAGTGAAAAAGACAACCTACACAATGGGAGAAAATATTTGAAAAACCACATATCCAATAAGTTGTTTAATACCCAGAAAAAAAAAAGACAAACAACTGATTGTAAAAATGGGCAAAAGACTTGAATAGACATCTCTCCAAAGAAGATATACAAATGGCCAAAGGCCCAAGAAACATACTCAACATCAATAGCCATCAAGGAGATGCAAACCATGGTCTATAATTAGCAGTACAATTAGAAAAACACGCCTTCATCAATTGTAGCATCTGTTCTTCACTGATGCAAGGTGTTAATAATATAGTGGTTAATACTAGGGTGGTAATTTTTCTGTAAACCCACAACTTCCCCAATAATAATTTTTTTAAAAAGTAGCAGACGCTCCTGGCACTGTTATGAGTTCCTCCACCACCCCTTCCCCAGTGTTGAGTGGAGCCAGGCTGCACTCCCAAGGTAGTCTCTTGCCCTTTTCTGGAGAGAGCAGAGTAATACCTATGTACATACAGGGTGCTTGTATCCCAGTGCCAATCTACTGAGTAATGGACTAAAAGATTAAACCAGGAAATTCACCTCTGGTTCTCCCTTCCAGAGCTTGCCCTATAGGCAGAAGCAGCTTCTAGACAGTCAAAGCAATGTAAGAAACAATTAAGTTAAAGGTGCCTGGGGCAGAGGATTATCTGCTTTAAATTATACAATAAAGCACCTAGGAGGGGAAGAAAGTCTATTTCATAAGGAATGGGGGAGGAGCATTCAAATCAAGTAAACAAGGAATTCCTAAGGCCATGAGTAAAGACAAGACACAGGCTCAGAAAAATGGAGATGTTGCTGCACTTCACATTCACCTCAGGCTGATATTCTTGTTAGGAGAGTTAAACTCTGCAGGAGAGCACCAACCAAAGCAGAGCCAACCTATAAAGACTGCGAAAGGTGTTTTTTGCATTGTTTTCTGATTATTCACAGTTCTTTTGCATTCAAGGAAACCTCTCATATCACTAGTTAGAATTAAACTTAAGTACTGAGAGAAAGCAATTGCCAACCAAGATATTTACAGCTCAGGGAATAAACCCTAGTGTTTACACTTTAAAATATAAAAATGTACAGTGTACAACAAAAGACTACAAGACAAACAGGAAATTATAGTCCATCCAACAAAAAAAGATAAAAATCCAGACACCATCAATGAAGACCAGATTTTATACATACCAGATGAAGACTTGAAAAAAATGATCCTCAATATGCTCAAGAAATTAAAGGAACATAGAGAAAGAATTAAGGGCAGCAGGAAAACAGTGAATGAGCAATATGAGAATCTCAATAGATAGAACATTTAAAAAAGGAACCATACAGAAATACCAGAACTGAAGACCAAAATAACTGAAATGAAAGATTCCCTAGAGGGTTTCAACATCAAATTAGAGATAGCAGAAGAAAGAATCAGTGAACTCAAAGACAAGACAATTGAAATGATCCATGTTGAGAAATCGCAGAAGGAAAAGAAAAAGAGAAACTGGCATAAGTAATATTTACAGAAATAGAGGCAGAAAACTTCTTCAGTTTAATGAAAAACATGACTATGTACATTAAAGAAGTCCAACAAAGCCCAAACAGGATAAACTTGAGGAGACCCTCACCCAGACACACAAAAAGCAAATTATCCAATGCCAAGCAAAAGGAGAGAGTTCTGAAAGCTGCAAGAGAAAAGCAGTGTGTTATGTACAAGGAAACCCCAATCAGATTAAGTGCTGGCTCCTTATCACAAAGCATGAAGGCAAGAAGGCCTGGGATGAAATATTTAAAGCACTGAGAGAAAGAAATTACCAACCAAGGTATTTACATCCAGTGAGACTTCTTTTAAAAAGGAAGGAAAGGGTCAGCTATTGGCAGATAAACAAAGCTGAGGGAGAATACCACCACTAGAGCTGCCCCACAAGTAATGCTGAAGGGGATTCTTCAGAAGGAAAGGAAAGTACACTAGACAGTGGACTGAAGCAGTGCAAAGAAATAAAGACCTCTTATAAGAAGGCAGGACTGAGGAATGACAAGGTGCATGGAACTGGTAGCTGGTATCTCTGAAAGGCATCTACTGCTTCATTCCCCAAACCTCACCAGCACCTGCCTGAGCTAGAGCAGCAAGAGAGAGACTTGTGTGATAGCTGGTGACAAACATCTCTGATTCAAGTGACTCTACATAACAGAGGCAAGCTAGGACCATAGATACTGAGCTATGTGAGGCCAACACTCTGTTTACTGAAATTGTACTAACAAGTTATATTTTTTTCCAGTGTGCAAGAATCATTGAACACATGCCTTCCAAGGAACACTTCACTCCAACTATTTAGGGATTAAGCTGCTACTTTCTTACTTTATGGAAACCACAACCCATCAATCTTTGTGCTTGGGACCACTCTTAGTCCATGTTCCCACATTCTATAAGCTGTCTGTTCTAGTTTGCTACCTGCTGGAATGCAATACACCAGAGAGGGATTGGCTTTTAATAAAAGGGGATTAATTTTGTTAGTTCTTCAGAGGAAAGGCAGCTAACTTTCCACTGAGGTTCTTTCTTATGTGGGAAGGCACAGGGTGATCTCTGCTGGCCTTCTCCCCAGGCCTCTGGGTTCCAACAACTTTCCTCGGGGTAATTTCTTTCTGCATCTCCAAAGGACTGGGCTGAGCTGTGAGTGCTGAGATGAGGTATGCTGAGCTGCTTGGGCTGTGCTACGTTGTGCTCTCTCATTTAAGCACCAGCCAATTAAGTCAAACGTCATTCATTGCAGCAGACTGCAGATGTAATCAGCAACAGATGAGGTTCACGTACCATTGGCTCATGTCCACAGCAACAGAACTAGGTACCTTCACCTGCCAAGTTGACACCTGAACCTAACTATCGCACTGTCATTTCAAGAAATGGTAATAGAACAAGTTGCTTTACAGACTCTGATATTATTTTAAGTGGACTTGTACTTTTAAAATAACATCTCCTTTTTGTTTTTGTTTTTATTGATAGCAATTCTTGAAGTGTTAGGGAATCAACAAAGCAGGCATGGTGCCTAAAAGTTAAGTGGAAACAAAGGACACAAGCACTATCTTAAACCACTGGTTTAAGTGCTTCTCTGCAAAAAAAAAAAAAGTGCTTCTCTGATAGCTTCAAGAAATGATATGCTGTTTTGTACCTTCCATTTCCTTTTGAAACAAATGTATCTAACTCATGACATATGAACTGGGGTCCCCATGGGGAACAATGGTGATGGAGCTCATCATTATTTGAACATAATTTCAAATCTCAGCATTGGGAAATCTTTGAAGCATTTTGCAAAATTCATTATAAATCATCCTCTGGATTACTTCTTCCAGAAGCCTCTGCAAATGGACTCATTTTTTCACATGTTTTAGTTTGCTAAAGCTGTTGAAATGCAGGTACCATAAAATAAATTGGCCTTTACAATGGGAATTTGACAGTTTACAAGCTTACAGCTCGGAGGCCATGAAAATGCCCAAATCTAGGCATTAGCAAGATGACCCCTTCCTCTGTTAGTCCGGCTGCCGGTGGCCCTCGGCTCCTCCGCCACGTGGTAAAGCACAGGTGGCCTCTGCTGGTCTCTCCCTTCTCTTGCAGGTTTCTTTGCTTGCTGCTTCTTGCTTCTTTTTTCCTCTGTTTCTGCAGCTTTCTCTCTCGGCCTCTGCACATTTTGTTCCTGTGTTTTGTGTCTTTCTCTCTAAATTTCATCCTCTATAATAAAGGACTCCAGTAAGAAGATTAAGACCCACCCGAGGCAAACTTTATCTAAAATAAACTAATCGGAAGGTCCCATACACAACAGGAATGGATTAGCTTAAAGAATATGATTTTTTCTGGGGTCCATAAAGCCTCCAAACCATCACAGTGCATCTGCTGTCTGCTGTTAAAAATCCCCAAATTAAGGTCATGGAAAGGCCAGTGTTCCGCTGAGTTCCTACTCTGTGTCTCTTCGTCAAAACTGGTTTGGTCAAAGACTTTCTGAACACACAATTACAGAATAATTCTTAAAGAATGAATACTATTATGTAAATAGGTTTTCATAAGCTTTAATATTTTATACTGATAAATATTTTTATTCATTTTCAAATAAGAACTATGGATTCCCCATCTTGGAAATATATACACAGTGCCTAGCAGCATTGTATAAAACATAATCTGTTGGGAATATAAATATTTTCAATAGAGGCTATTGTGAATGTAGAATTTTAAAAGAAAACTAATAGATACTGTATCTAGATGATGATCTATGAGTAACTTCTATTTTCATTTTTATAAGACTCTCCATTTTCTATGTTAAGCATTTATTATTTTTTATAATGAAAGAAATGGATGCAATTTGGGAAGACCAGAATCCTGATTATAAATAATTTCACATTAAAGATTTAGTAAAAAAATATTCAAAATAAAAAATACCTAAACATTGGGGAAAGCATTAAAATATTAAAGTGTTAAATTCTAATCTAAAATATGTTTAGCAATTTTGCATCCCAGTTCCTTCACAAACATCCTCATTTAATCATTGCAGCACCCCTGAGAGGCAGGTCCTAAGACAGATAGTTATACACAGTCATATATTACTAATGTGGGAACCAGGTTTCCTAACCCCACACCCAGTAGGCTCTCCACTAAGCCACACTGATGCAAAATAGATTTTATAAAATCCATACATGAAGAGTATGCAGAAATAGGATGCCCAAAGACAACAGAATATTTAGATGCAATTTGTTTTTATTCTTCCAAATAATAGTTCCCAATTCATAATTGCGAAGACTGCAAGTGTCTATATGAAACCACAGCACACCGTGTGAAGGAACAGAAAAACCCAAGGGTCCGTTTGAGCTGGACAGCCGAGCCCCTCACCTGGGGAGCAGATGGGGCTGCGCCAGGCATTGCTGGACCGGCTGAGGGTCAGCCCGCTCCGCCTGCTGACGCGCGCCCTCTGGTGGCTCGACGACCGCTAATTCAGTCCTAACATTGGGGGCTTCACACGCTCCTTTAGTGGGAAAGCTATGATCCCGCTCCACAAAAAAAAAAAAAAAAAAAAAAAAAAAAAGCAGTGTTGACACATACACACACAATATTATTGAAAATTTGTAAGTAAAGAGATCAATGAAAGGGTAAATTCACAGGCACTACCATGGGAAAAAAAAAAGCAAAAATGGCCATTGGCCAAAAGAATAGTTAAATGACACTTAATTTGCCAAGACACAGAAGTGTCACTGTTTGTGGAAATAAGAAAACCAAATTTCAAAGGGGCAAAAATCACCTCAAATCTCAGCAGCCCCGGAGCATGTTTGCAATCACAAAAAAGGAAAGACCATATTTCCTTCCGAGCAGTTCTGAAATTGTTTCATTGTAGTAAAATAGTTCTAGATTTTTTTTTCTTTTCATAAAGAAAAATTCAATATTTTAGCATGAAAAGAATTCTAGACCTCCCATTCAGATTCCTGTATTCAATTTATTCTCTTTTATTTACTTAAAATTTAAACCACTGTTTAAATTCTCTTTGTATATTTTATAAGAGAGAAAAAGGAGAAAAAATAGGAGAAAGGATTTTCATCAAAGTATACAAATTCCAGGCAATAGAAACATCATATATTATATGTAAGAGAAGCTACCTTTATTCTCTAAAACTTATCGACATACCTTTCCTATCAGAAATGGAGGTCAAAACCATGTTCTACTTATCTTTTTAAATTTTTATTTATTTTTTTTTCTTTTTTTTTTTTCTTTGCATGGGCAGGCACTGGGAATCGAAACCGGGTCTCCGGCACGGCAGGTGAGAACTCTGCCACACAGCCACCGCCACACCACCCCTACTTATCTTTTTTGCACCCAGTGTTACATGTTCAAATCGTGCAGCTAAGAGAAAATGTGTTTAGAGTCCTTAGATACAAAAACCCAAATAAACATTTACATGCTGCTGAAGGAAGGAATGACATTATCACACATGCTGCATGGCTCAAACTGTAAAAGAAGCAGAGCCTGATTACAGGTTTCATGGCATGCCTGCTTGATATTGACAAGACTTTTGACTTTTTCTTTTGCCTTTCATTCTCAGTCTAGGTTTTTGAAAGGCAGTATGGTCCAAGAAGGACGCACCTGACTCAGAGCTGGGGTCTGAGTCTTCTCCCAGTGACCTGGGATGTCTCCTGGTTGAGACTTCTCTGTGTCAGACGTTCCCCTGAAATGGACATGGAGACCCTCACTGTGAGATACAGTCTGCATGAACAAGAAGCAAAGGACAATCCTCTGTGAGGGTGGATCACGTACACGCAACGGGCTCCTCTTCCCATCCCTTCTCACCCATTGGAACCATGTTTTCTCAGTTGTCACTGGCCCAGCTTCAATTATGTCAAACTCCGTTCCTCTCAGTGGCTGAGTCCTTGGAAGTCGCCCAAGAGGACACCAACAGAGCACTTTAGTGACCTTCACCAAGGTTATTCTAAAAGCTCATTTTGTTGGGGCCTCACCAAACCACAGCACACAGAGCCCATCAGGTTCCTTAGAGAGCTCCCTGGTTTGTAGTGACAAGGGCTGACATCATCCACTCTACGAATGCCACCGTGGCTTCTTCATCAAAACACAAAAATAATCTCCAGAGTACAGTCAATGAATTTTTACCTGTATATATTACATATCTAGATTTGGGATGCCCACTTCAGAATATGAAATACTTCCGGCAGCCCAGAAAGTTGCCCTTTGGCCCTTCCAAATTAAAACCAGCACCCACCACAAGAAGTAACTGCTGTTCTCATTTTTATCCCCACAGGTTAGCATTGCCCATTCTTGAGCGTCACAGAGTTGAAGTTCTACTCCATTTTTTCTCTTGCTTTCTCTGCTCAACGTGGAATCTGTGTCACGGCAACCGGCTCGGATGCCTCCATGCCCGTCTTCCAGTCCCATTGTGGATGGTACTTCTGGTCCCAGAGATGCCTCCAGATACACATGGACACTCACTGACTCACTTAAAAAACATTGTTCTAGGCAAGGGGGCTACAGCATGCAAGAACGTGGAAGGAGTCCCAATTCTCCTGGAGTTTTTCTCTTGTTGGCAGAGATAGAAAGTAAGCCAGGTACAAACAGATGCAACAAATAATGTTAGGAAATGATAAATGCTGTGAATAAAAGAAAGTGGCATATGTGGTTAAAGTGCAAATGAGTTGCCAAATAAAAAGAGGGATGAAGAAGGCTCCCTCTGCTTTGGTGTCATTTAAGTGGAAACCTGACTGAGCAACAAAGCAATAACTGAGAAGCAACAGCACAGGTGGTGACGGCAGGTAGGACATGGGCTTACAGCAACCAGATGGCCAGGTGGCTGCACCAGAGCCAAGGTGGAGAGAGGCAGGGGCTTGAGATCAGGGAGGCTACAGGCACTTGAAAGACAAGGTAGAGACTATGGTTGCATTTTCTGTGAGACGGAGGTGTTTGGAGTAGAGAGGAAAGGTCATCTGACTTGTGTTGTGAGCTGCGCTGAAGGAGATTAGAACCCAGTGGAAAAAGAGGGAGCAGCACGCCTGCTAAGACGACCATGGACTCCAGACCTGGAAAGAGGAGAGTGGCTTGGACCAAGGTAGCAGCCATGGAGGGGACCAAACTCTGCACATATATAAAAGCTAAGGCCAGGAAGATTGGCTGATGGATGGGACGTGGGATCTGAAAGAGAGAGAAGTCAGAGTGCCAATATCTGAGGTGTGGTTCATTCCTAGGAGTCAGGACGCTGGGTCCCTTTGAGTAGCTGTCTTCTTTAGTTCATTCACCGCCTACATCAGGCACTGTGCTAGGTGCTAGGAAAAGATGTCAACTATGTCCTCATTGAACATATTATCTGGTTGAAAGATACTCAAAAACAATGCCATCAACACAGCAGGAAACAGAAATTCCATCCTCTAGAATGCTCAGAAGGTCCTCCTTTTACTAACCAACTGCAGACCCACTATCATTCTATAAATGAAACATGGCAGTAAACAACTGAGTAAAGAGTTGAGTTGTGACCAAAAGCATTTCTTCTCTCTTTCCCTTAGAGTGACACACTTAAAAGATGACACTACTGCCTTGTAAACGTGACCAAATCCTCTTGTCATACCACAAGAACTGATACTCAGATAATAATATTGAGGCTTGGATTTATGTTTGCTCCTCTTCAAAACAGAGATAGTGAGAACATCCTGTTGCTCCTGGTGGGAAACCCTGATGACACGGGGATGGCACCCTGGCATTTGGAGCTCAGCAGAGAGATGATGTAATTGGAGACCAAATAAGCTGTTCCCCGCTGCTCTTCTACCACTTCCAGCGCCCCTTCCTTTCCCTGTTGTCTGGTCACTATATGTAATTTGACTATATGTATATAATATCATGCCATTTAATATTTTAGTTACAAATACTGCAACACAACTTTTTCCTTTATTTTATCTATTTATTTTATTTCCTTTATTTCCTATATTTCAAGTATACAAACTAACTAGTATATTCCTTTTGCTTATCACTAATATCATAAATCGTTTTCTCATTTTTGGTCATGGATCTCATTAAGCAGTTTTCTTTAAATATATATATTTATTTTTAATTTTGATATATATATCAAAAGACATCCCTTGAGGCTAGGTCAAGCCATATCGCTGAATGTTACACAGTGTTTTTCCCATCACAGCACTTTGTCCCTGCTTCTGTTCGAACAAACATTTTGAGGTTGCCAACATTTCTAGCAATCATTATATACATGACTCAACAATTCCTGACTGAGCAGATTTTCTGTGCTTTTTTTAATTAAGTGGCAGATAAGCAAGCAGCTCAGCATCCTTGTATTTTATCCTCTAACAGAAGATAGAGACATTCCTCCATTTTCCTGAGCTACATTTCAAAATGTGTAATCTAAAGTGGCATCCTTCCAGTTGTGTGTTTTCAGTTTTAGTCAAGAGGCCTTCTGAGAAAAGAAACTGATAATACACTTAAATCGGTACTTTTCCTTTACTTCGATTCTGCACATGAAAAAGACTGCAGGTAAATGGTTTCCATACACACTGAACTTTAGAACCAGTGGTAAAGAATATCAGAGCTGCATTTCCATTTGTGTTTTATGCTGGTTCTCACCTTCCATTCCAAAAAGGCAGATCATGCCCACCTCCACTACCCAGAAAACACTGGTGGAGACAATTCCCACCTTCTCCATTCTAGCAAGCATTAAACCATTTACTGTGTGGCCTCCAGTCACTTAGGAATGTCCTGTGCTAAGAACCTCCTGATAACCCAAGCCTGGGCTTTCCTTTCGTCAGTTCTCACTCAGACCCTGATGAGACCACGGCTCGCGCTTCTCATCTTCAGGCTTTGCACAGATCTCCAGACCACATGCTCGCCAGCAGGAAGCCTCGGAAGCCCCTCCAGCTCCACATGTCCAAAAGAGAACTTAGAATGTTCCCAGGTTCACGTGGATTTCCTGTACCAGGAAGGGCACACTTGTCTTTCCAGATGCACAACCCAGAAACTTGGGAGGGACCGTTAAAACCTCTTTCCCCACCTGTGTCATAGTCAACACATCACCAAATTCTGAAAACTGAAATCCCTACATATCTAGGGAAACCATTCATTTTCTCCAGCCCACTGCCATCTCCCTCATCCAAGCTTCAGTTAGTTTCCACTTGGGCCTGGGCCTACTGAAATAACCCCCGAGGCTCATCCAAACCCTCCCTTGCCTTCCAAAATCTGCTCTTTAAGCTGCAGTCAATGTGTTCTCCAGGCTGCACCCACCCTATACTCCTAAACAGCTCCCACTGCCTTTAGCTTGAAACACTCCACAACGTGGGAGCCCACGTGGTCTTACATTAGTGACCTCCATCCTGCTATCATCCTGCCCAGGACCACGGCCTCTTCTGGTGCCTCAGACTCTCCATTCTCTTTCCCTTGAAGATCCTTCCTTCTTCCCACTTGAGTCTTCTCATCTGTTACTCATCTGTGAGATCTCAGGTCAAGAATCACGTCCTTCACACACCCTCCGTGGACCCTCTCTAGAGACTCCCCCAGCATCTTGCTACTCCACTTCCATGGAACTTGTCACAGTGGGTCAATTTCAGCTGCTCAACTGATCTACATGATTGCTCAATCGATCCCTTTCCCTCCATTAAATTGTAGATCCTACGAGTCTGCCTCACTCGTGCTTGTATTTGTGACAGTCAACACAGAGTCCAGAATGCAACTATTTCCAATTAATATTTGTTGAAAAAATATTTTTGCATGAACAAAGTGCAGAGTTCATGAAAACAATAGTCTTGCTAATGAGTGCTGAATAAGGAGAAGGTCTTTGTACCATACCACCCAACATAGAGACCACATAGAAAATTTTTTTGAATTTTCAAAAAAAAAATTGTATTGATTCTTTAATAAACATCAAGCATTATGCTTGATTATGGTAAGTGCTAAACATGCATTATCTCAGTTAATAAATTCAGATTTTATGAACACTTTTGGGCATCTCTCAGGATGCCAACCAGGGTACAGGTTACCCCTTACCTGTATCTGTTATAGTCAAGATTCATGAGTTGCTGGAACTCGCTCAGCCAGGTAAGTGGCAAAACCCACATTTAAACCCTTATCTTGCAACTTAACTTCTTGTACTTGTCCAGTGCAACCATTGGCCCAAATTGGGGCAAATAATATACAAATTTCTATCTCATGGCACTAACAGACTCTCCACAAGATTGAAATTGATCTAATGTGTTTATTGCCATGTTTGTGATTTCAACAAGTATCTACACAAAAAGATGACGGAGTCCTTCCTGAGCCCCAGACAAACAAAATATGCTGCCCTCTCCCTCCCAGAAGAGTCTCCAAGCACTCATCCAAGGCTCTGCATTATCATCCAATGTTGTCTTTTCAAGTAACTGGGCATTATACATGAAACTAGGGCTTACACATTTTTCTAGAAAATTTGCTTTCTGGGCTCAAATACTAAGTTTTTAAAACCCTTTTCAACATATCTGTTCTAGTTTGCTAGCTGCCAGAATGCAAAATACTAGAAACGCAATGGCTTTTAGAAAGGGGAATTTAATAAGTTGCTAGTTGACAGTTCTAAGGCTGAGAAAATGTCCCAATTAAAACAAGTCTATAGAAATGTCCAATCTAAGGCATCCAGGGAAAGATACCTTGGTTCAAGAAGGCTGATGAAGTTCAGGGTTTCTCTCTCAAGTGAGAAGGCACATGGCAAACACAGTCAGAGTTTCTCTCTCATCTGGAAAGGCACATGGTGAACACAGCATCATCTGCTAGCTGCTTCTCCTGGCTTCCTGTTTCATGAAGCTCCCTGGGAGGCGTTTTCCTCCTTCATCTCCAAAGATCGCTGGCTCATGGACTCTCTGATTTGTGGTGCTGCAGCATTCTCTGCTCTCTCCAAATCTCCTTCATTCTCCAAAATGTTTCCTCTTTTATATAACTCCAGAAACTTATTAAGATCCACCTACATGGGTGGAGACATATCGTCACCCAATCCAACTTAACAACCACTCTTGATTAAATCACATCTCCAGGGAGATGATCTGATTACAGTTTCAAACATACAGTATTGAATAGGGATTAGAAGAAATGGCTCCCTTTACAAAATGGGATTAAGATTAAAACATAGCTTTTCTAGGGTCCATACATCATTTCAAACCAGCACAATATCCAAAAATCTACAGAAAAGTTGCTCTTTTTTTTCCTGCTTTATAGACTGCTAACTTGGCAATTTGTTTACAATATGGGCCTAAGTACAGGAAGCAATTCAAAACATATATTTATTTATTTGTAGTCAGAAGCTGGAACACCTTGGATAAGGATAGAATATGTTCTCTCTCTCTCTCTCTCTCTTTGGCATTGTGAATAGGGTTGAAATATTGTTTTTATTTATAAAAGTCCCTATAAAAATAATCTGCAACTTTGAATTTAAAACCCAGGATTGCTCAAAATTGCCTTGCATAATTTAGTGTTATTTTTACTAATTTTTTAAACGAAATAAAAACTGAAATAAGTGACAAGATTCAAAAGTAAATAGCATTCTCGAGAGCTTTTTTAAAATCTGAGCTTTTTTAAAAGCTGAGGTTGTCTTGCTGAGAACTTTAGGAAGGAGCCACTGCTGTGTAGAAAGAACATGGAATTGAACTGAGAAGCATTAGTCAGCCTTCCTTTTCCCTTTACCCTCGAGAAAGGTCATCTTTCCCAGCACCCAAATTCAAAGCCCCATCTTTGAATTATCTATGTCCTATCACTATCCTTCAATTTATAGCAGATGCCCAAATCTCTATGGCTGTTTTTAATATTTGCTCTACTGGGACTTTCTCTAAATACCTTCTCTGGTAAGGAAGCAAATAAACATCCTTTTCCTGCAGAAGACCTTTAACTTTCTGCCCTGAGCTACACTTGCTATGAACATTTGGCCAAGACACTCAATTGACCAGAAACCTTTTACTGTTTCAATCCTTTCTGTTGAAAATCTTTCTAGAATTGTTCTACTGCTGTACTTTAGGAAGTAGAGCCCCCCAAATTTTCAACTAACCACAAATAAACTTATTCCCAAACTTCACTTTTAATAGATTGTTTAGAACTTCAAAAACATTTTCCCATAGAAATACAATTAGAAATTGTTGCTTTTGCAGGCTAGTCTATGAAAGATCATTTTACTCATAACATACTATAGCATGGAACCTGTCTATCCTTGGTTCTCCTCAAAGGAAGCCTTTTTATAATACTTTTGTTCTACACTTAACTTGAGGCTCTGAAAGGGGTGAGACAAGCTGGGACATGAAAGAGGCATTTGTCCGCAGTTACCCACCCAGACCATTCTCTGAGTCCTGACTCGCTGTTATTCTGGCCTTGGGTTCATTCAAAAATTTCCATTCATCAAAACCTTAGCACATGCTCTGGAACACGGAGCTTCCCTCCCCTAGCCCCTATTTTGTTTGCTGTTTCTGGTAAGGAACCTCCTTCAGACTCAAATTCTGCATAGTCCCAACTAACTGCTTGTTCTTGGAACCAGGACAACACTCCCACTAGCCCAAAGAAGGGGTGCAGAGTGAAAACTGTTGTTCACCCACCAAATTTCCCCTCTGGCCCTGGGACACTCTTTCTCCTGCTGCTGAGGGTGTTGGTTATACAGAGATCATAGCTGAGTCCTCCCCAAGTGTGGCCCTTGGTAGAAGGTGGCTGCCTTGCCCAAGGTCATGCCACCTTGCCTTGGACAGCCCATTTGCAGGGACTGGTCAATACAGGAGCACAAATGTCTGGCCCCCATCACTCAGTGTGGGACATGGCAGCTCCAGAAACCCCCAAAGATTGGCTGAGGACAGTTCAACTTCTCCCTTTGCCCACTCCTGCTTACCTTGTTCCTCACAGGTACTGCTCTGGAGAATACTCCCTCAAAACAATCCTCCTACAAACAAGTATCTGCCAGAATCCATTCCCAGTAGACCTCAAGCTAAGACATTTGGTGCTGGGAATAATCCTAGCTAAGATCACTTGGATTTTGAATGGCTGCTGGCTGGTCAAAATTTCTTGTCTTCTCTGGTGGTAGGTGGAGCACTGAAAACACCAGGCAGATTGTAGCCACGCAAGGTAGAGGTTTTCATGGTGGTGAATGAGGATGAGCTTACTGTGAAAGGGAGAACTTTAGCGGGTGCAGTATCTTGGGCACTTGAGAGATTCCAGTAAAATGGCTCTCGCTGAGTGCTCCCAATGCATTGCAGAAAGACATTTAAAGACTGCTTTAAACTAAGGCAGGCCATGGTGGCTCAGCAGTCAGAGTTCTCACCTGCCATGTTGGAGACCTGGGTTCGATTCCCAGTCCCTGCCCATGCAAAAAAAAAAAAAAAAAAAAGACTGCTTTAAATGAGCCACCTTTTAAACCAAATGGGCCTCCATGGCAACTTGTAAAGAGACTTTCATCCCCTGCAACCAGAGGGCAGAAAAGGCCAAGGATAAGGGGCAGAAATTAATTGTAAAGTCAGCAGACTCCAGAAGAGGTTGAAAGTTCAACTCTAGTGAGTCTGATGTGTCAAAGTTGATGACTTAAATGGGAAGAAGGGGACTCTGAGATTGCAATGGGGTTGCCTGGGAGATTCTGAATCCTCCTGTTTCTCTGAACTCTCCAGGCCTACTTGGAGCTCCAAGTTGCTTAAAGTTGATGCAGAAGCCTCAACCTTGCAAGACAATATGCATCTCCCTGGAAATGTACTCCTTATACCTTCTTGGCCAACAGATCAGTAATAAGGGTCAGGTCAAAACATCACTGAGCCAGGTAAGTCTATATTTGTTGGCTAAGTAAGTGTGGTAGGTTGTAGTAGATTAAAGATGGTGGGAAAATCTCTGCCACTTTCCCCGTTAAGAGCTGGAATCTGATATCTTCTCAGGTTGTCTTAGTGACTGTTGATCAATAAGAATGTGGCAGAACAGACAACCTCAGACTTCTGTCTGGGTCTTTAGAACACTCTCTCTGGAAGCCCCAAGCAGCTGTGTAAGGAGTCTGATGATCCTGAAACCACCACACATGAGAGAGCAGGGGTGGACTCACAGTTGACCCAGTTGTGTTGGTTTGCTAAAGGTACTGGAATGCAATATACCAGAAATGGAACAGTTTTATGAAGGGAATTTAGTATGTTACAAGTTTTTAGTTTTTAGTTCTAAGGCCATGAAAATGTCCCAATTTAAGGCACCAACAAGAGGCTACCTTCACTCAAGAAAGGCTGATGCCATCTGGAACACGTCTGTCATCTGGGAAGGCCACTGGTCCCTTGCTCTCAGGCTCCACTGCTTTCAGCCTCCATTGCCTGTGGGAGTTCCTCACTTGGGTTCTCCAGGGCTTTGTTTTATCTCTTGGATTTCCTTGGCGCTCCCCATGTTCTGGCTTGCTTAGCATCTTACAGGAAGGCAAATAGCAACATCTGCTCAGCTCTTCATTCCAAACGTCTGGGTCTCATGTTGGTTCTGTTGGCTCTGTCACTTCTAATCTCCAAACATCTGCCTCTGAGGTTTCTCGAAAATGTTTCTTCTTTTAAAGGACACTAGTAAACTAAAGAACCACCTTGAACAAGCAGAGTCATATTTCCATCTAGTCAAAATTTCCCACCCACAACTGCTTGTTTCACATCTCCATGAAAGTAATGCACCCACAACTGGGCATGTCACATTTCCATGGGAACAATCCAATCAAAAGTTTAAACCCAAAGCAATAGGTCTGGCCCCATAAGATTGGATCAAGATTAAAACATGACTTTTCTTGGGTACATGATAGCTTCAAACCAGTACACCTGTCAACATACCAGACATGTGAATGGAATGGTCTTGGACCCTCCAGACCAGCCTGCTGTCCAGCTGAGTTACTGCTACTGATGGCGTGTAGAATAACAGAATCACTGGCTCAGTCCTGTCTGCACTACTAACCAAAGAAACTGTGAGATACAATAAAATGGTAGTTTCTTTCAGCCACTAATCTGCATATAAGCTGAAAGAGCTAGAGGACATAACCAACTTCTTCCTGTAACAGCCAAGAGAGTGTCTAGGGGGCTGGACCCTGGGGCTCTCAGTCAAAAGTGGTGGAACATATAGTTAGAAAAGGGAGGGTTTATCGAAATGGGAGCAATTTCCTCTAACATAGATTCAAACACTGTAGGTAATTTGGAGTGGTGCACCCCAGAAAAACAAGTTCTTAAACTTAGTCCATTCACATGGATGTGAACCCTTTGCAAGTAGGACATTTTGACAAGGCTACTTCAGTTAAGATGTGGCCCACCTTATTCAGGATGAGTCCTAATCATATTGCTGAAGTCCTTTATAAGAGGAATGAACTTCAGATGCAGAAAGAGGAAGCCATTGGAAGCAGGAAGCTGAAAGAACCCAGATGAGAAAGGAGAAGCCAGAAAATGCCACCATATGCATTGCCATGTGACAGAGAGCCTAGGACCAAGGATCACCAGTAGCCAGCCCCAGAATGTCAGTCTTTGGAAAGAAAGCATTGTTTTGATGATGCTTTAATTTGGACTTTTCATAGCCTCAAAATCATGAACTAATACATTCCCATTGTTTAAGGTAATCTATTGCATAGTATTTACCTGAGCAACCAAGGAAACTAAAACAAATAGTTCCAGCAAGGAACAAGCCTGGAATGTCAGAACCACTGTAGTAGAGAGTGGAAGAACCCATCAAGAGGCTCCCAGAGGCAGACATACTAGAGAAGATACTCTACTTAAGTCCTCAAACCAAAACTCCACCCCACCCACCTTCAGCTACCACCTAGGTTGGTTTTTTTGGGGGGTAGGGGGAGTGAGGTAGTACATGGGTCAGGAATTTAATCTGGATCTCCTGCATGGCAGGCAAGAATTCTACCACTGAACTACCTGTGCACCCCCATATACAATATTTTTTAAGTCAAGGCTGGATAATTAGGAGGCTTAGAGTAGCAACTAATAAAACTAATAAAAGTCAAAATCCCTTACCCAGCTTCCAAATGATGAAAGCCAGTTTCCATATGAGGATCCTTTGGCTGAAGGAGAGGCTGTGTCCCAGGAAGAAGAATGCTGCAACACCCCAGCAAGAATATGTATGGTAACGACTTCCCCCTAGTCCTTCTCCAGTGGGCCTGTGATGATTACTTAGTTAGCTCTTCACTGGGGAAGATGGGATATGCAAAACTTCCAACAGTGTTAGACAACAGGACATGAATGGACTTTGAAATTTGAAAACCAAAAACATCCTCTTGGTCCCCCTGTTAAAATGAGGTATTTGAGCTCAGGTAATAAATGGACCAAAATTAGGTCCACGAGTGTATTAGTTAGGGTTCTCTAGAGAAACAGAATCAACAGGGAACACTTGCAAATATAAAATTTATGAAAGTGTCTCACGTGACCGTAGGAATGCAGAGTCCAAAATCCACAGGGCAGGCTGCGAAGCCAACGACTCCAATGGATGGCCTGGATGAACTCCACAGGAGAGGCTCACCAGCCAAAGCAGGAATGCAACCTGTCTCCTCTGAGTCCTCCTTAAAAAGCTTCCCATGATTGGATTTAGCATCACTAATTGCAGAAGACACTCCTCTTTGGCTGATTACAAATGGAATCAGCTGTGGATGTAGCTGACGTGATCATGACCTAATCCTATGAAATGTCCTCATTGCAACAGACAGGCCAGCGCTTGCCCAATCAGATGAACAGGTACCACAACTTCGCCAAGTTGACACCTGTCCCTAACCATGACAGTCCACCCCTTGTCAACTTGGCATATATATATATATATATATATATATCACCTTAGACCATACTTAATTTCCAAATGAAAACAAATAAGCACACATTTTTTCTTTTACCTGACAATACTCAACTGTCCTGCATATAACTGGAAACACATTAAATCTCTCCAGAATAGGGTGCAAATCCTTGGGCAACATTCATTCTTAAACTTGATATCTTACAACTTAAATAGTATAACACAAACAAAACAGCATTACAGTCCTCGTTTCTGTAACTGATCACGTGGTCGAAGTTCATATTTATCACTACCTTCTTCCACTACCCATTCCATGTTCCCTTTCCCCTCAGCAAGCACTTCAGCTGACCGTGGTTCTTTGCCTGGTGGGGTGACCCAAACCTTCATTCCTGAAGTCTCAGAGCCATTAGTGGTCCTGCCTGGATTGTGTTGTTGCAGTTTTCCATTGATTTTAATCACAGGGCATGGCAGTACTAATAGACGCCCCAGGGGATCTCCTATATTCCAAGAAAACTCTTCTTTACCTCCATTATGTAGTTGCAGTCCTACTTCCTTCTGATAGTCAGGGTCAATTACCCCAGACAATAATGTAATCCCCTTCTTGGTGTGTTGATCCAGAGGCATAAGTAGCCCAAAGTGGCCAGGTGGCAATCTTAACTTCCAGTTCAGTGGTATCACTGTTGTTTCTCCTGGAGAAAGCACACCCTGTTTTGGAACTAAAACCTGTAGACCAGCAGAACTCAGGGTAGCAGGGACAGGAAGCAAAAATTTTCCTAGTGGATCACTAGGAGTAATAGTGAGTGGCACCACACCCATTTCCACCCCTTGGTTCCTGGACCCATGGATCCTGGCTATGGGAGAAACAGCACCATACAGCGGACGCTGATTCAGAGCATACACAGCTTCCTGGAGAACATTACCCCAGCCTTTCAAGTTTTTGCCACATAGTTGGCACCGTAATTGAGTTTTCAAAAGGCCATTCCACCGTTCTATCAATCCAGCTACTTCTGGATGATGGGGAACATGGTAAGACCAGAGAATTCCATGAGCATGTGCCCATTCCCGCACTTCATTTGCTGTGAAGTGTGTTCCTTGATCTGAAGCAATGCTATGTGGAATACCATGACGATGGATAAGGCATTCTGTAAGCCCACGGATAGTAGTTTTGGCAGAAGCATTGCATGCAGGGAAAGCAAACCCATATCCAGAGTATGTGTCTATTCCAGTTAGAACAAATCGTTGCCCCTTCCATGAAGGGAGTGGTCCAATGTAATCAACCTGCCACCATGTAGCTGGCTGGTCACCTCGGGGAATGGTGCCATATCGGGGGCTGAGTGTGGGTCTCTGCTGCTGGCAGATTGGGCACTCAGCAGTGGCTGTAGCCAGGTCAGCCTTGGTGAGTGGAAGCCCATGTTGCTGAGCCCATGCATAACCTCCATCCCTACCACCATGACCACTTTGTTCATGAGCCCATTGGGCAATAACAGGAGTTGCTGGGGAAAGAGGCTGACTGGTATCCATAGAACGGGTCATCTTATCCACTTGATTATTAAAATTTTCCTCTGCTGAAGTCACCCTCTGGTGTGCATTCACATGGGACACAAATATCTTCATGTTTTTAGCCCACACAGAAAGGTCTATCCACATACTTCTTCCCCAGACCTCTTTGTCACCAATTTTCCAATTATGGTCTTTCCAAGTCCCTGACCATCCAGCCAAACCATTAGCAACAGCCCATGAGTCAGTATACAAACGCACCTCTGGCCAGTTTTCCTTCCAAGCAAAATGAACAACCAGGTGCACTGCTCAAAGTTCTGCCCACTGGGAGGATTTCCCCTCACCACTGTCCTTCAAGGACACCCCAGAAAGGGCTTGTAATGCTGCAGCTGTCCACTTTCGGGAGGTACCTGCATATCATGCTGAACCATCTGTAAACCAGGCCCGAGTTTTCTCTTCCTCAGTCAATTCACTGTAAGGAACACCCCAAGAGGCCATAGCTCTGGTCTGGGAAAGAGAAGGTAATGTGGCAGCAGGAGTGGAAACCATGGTCATTTGTGCCACTTCTTCATGTAACTTACTTGTGCCTTCAGGACCTGCTCTGGCTCTATCTCGTATATACCATTTCCACTTTACAATAGAGTGCTGCTGTGCACGCCCAACTTTATGCCTTGGTGGGTCAGACAACACCCAACTCATGATAGGCAACTCAGGTCTCATGGTAACTTGGTGGCCCATGGTTAAGCGTTCAGTCTCTACTAAGGCCGAGTAGCAGGCCAAAAGCTGTTTCTCAAAAGGAGAGTAGTTATCTGCAGCAGATGGTAAGGCTTTGCTCCAAAATCCTAAGGGTCTGCGTTGTGATTCTCCTATAGGGGCCTGCCAAAGGCTCCAGACAGCATCTCTATTTGCCACTGACACTTCCAGCACCATTGGATCTGCTGGATCATATGGCCCAAGTGGCAGAGCAGCTTGCACAGCAGCCTGGACCTGTCGCAGAGCCTCCTCTTGTTCAGGTCCCCACTCAAAATTAGCAGCTTTTCTGGTCACTCGATAAATGGGCCGGAGTAGCACACCCAAATGAGGAATATGTTGTCGCCAAAATCCAAAAAGGCCAACTAGGCGTTGTGCCTCTTTTTGGATGTGGGAGGGGCCAGATGCAGCAATTTATCCTTCACCTTAGAAGGGATATCTCGACATGCCACACACGACTGGACACCTAAAAATTTTACTGAGGTGGAAGGCCCCTGTATTTTTGTTGGATTTATCTCCCATCCTCTGACACGCAAATGCCTTACCAGTAAATCTAGAGTAGTTGCTACTTCTTGCTCACTAGGTCCAATCAACATGATATCATCAATATAATGGACCAGTGTGATGTCTTGTGGGAGGGAGAAACGATCAAGGTCTCTGCGAACAAGATTGTGACATAGGGCTGGAGAGTTGATATACCCCTGAGGTAGGACAGTGAAAGTATATTGCTGACCTTGCCAGCTGAAAGCAAACTGCTTCTGGTGGTCCTTACTAATAGCTATTGAGAAAAAAGCATTTGCCAGATCAATAGCTGCATACCAGGTACCAGGGGATGTATTGATTTGCTCAAGCAATGATACTACATCTGGAACAGCAGCTGCAATTGGAGTTACCACCTGGTTGAGTTTACGATAATCCACTGTCATTCTCCAAGACCCATCTGTTTTCTGCACAGGCCAAATAGGAGAGTTGAAAGGGGATGTGGTGGGAATCACCACTCCTGCATCTTTCAAGTCCTTAAGAGTGGCAGTAATCTCTGCAATCCCTCCAGGAATATGGTATTGCTTTTGATTTACTATTTTGCTTGGTAGGGGCAGTTCTAGTGGCTTCCACTTGGCCTTTTCCACCATAATAGCCCTCACTGCACGAGTTAGAGAACCAACATGGGGATTCTGCCAGTTGCTCAGTATGTCTATGCCAATGATACATTCTGGAACTGGGGAAATAACTACAGGATGGGTCCGGGGGCCCACTGGACCCACTGTGAGACGGACCTGAGCTAAAACTCCATTGATCACCTGGCCTCCATAAGCCCCCACTCTGACTGGTGGTCCAGAGTGACGTTTTGGGTCCCCTGGAATTAATGTCACTTCTGAACCAGTGTCTAATAATCCCCGAAATATCTGATCATTTCCTTTTCCCCAATGCACAGTTACCCTGGTAAAAGGCTGTCGGTCTCCTTGGGGAAGACTTAGAGGAATGTTAACAGTATAAATCTGTGGCAGTGTAACAGCTTTCTCCCCCATAGGGACCTGGCCTCCCCTTCATTCAAGGGGCTCAGGGTCTGTAAACTGTTTCAAGTCTGGAAATTGATTAAGGGGCCGTGACTCTGTGTTTTTGTAATTCAGGTTAGACTTCTGTTCCCTTGACCTAGAACTCTTTTGTTTATACAGCTCCAACAAGAATTTTGTAGACTGCCCTTCTATTGTATTTCTAGGCACCCCATGATTTACTAGCCAATGCCACAAATCTCTGCGTGTCATATAATTTTGATGCCTCCTTTGAGTTTGTTGTCTATTATAATAGCCATGTCTACCCTGTCTTTGGTGATTAAGTGCTGCCACCTGGCTTCTGCCAACTCGGGATCCTGTCATCCCCATTGTGTTTAAGGATTCCAGCTCAGTGACAGCAGTTCCTACAGTAATATCTGACCTACAGAGAAGTGCAACCACAGAGCTCTTGAGGGATGATGGTGCTAGTCTCACAAATTTATTTCTCACTGTTCTGGTAAAAGGTGCATCCTCTGGACATTCCTGGGGTGTAAGAGCAGGCTTTGCATGATAAATCCACTCTAACATCCCAGTCTCTCTAAGCCTCTGGATCCCCTCATCTACATTATACCAGGGCAGTTCTGGCATTTCAACCTCAGGTAATGTTGGCCACCTTTTGATCCATGTTTCAACCAACCACCCAAACAAGCTGTTAACACCTTTTCTAACTGCTCTAGCTATAACATTGAATGCAGAATCTCTGCTTAGTGGGCCCATATCAATAAATTCAGCCTGATCCAGCCTTATATTCCTCCCACCATTATCCCACACTCTTCAAATCCATTGCCACACATATTCCCCTGATTTCTGTCTATATAAATTGGAAAACTCACACAGTTCTTTTGGAGTATAACGTACCTCCTCATGTGTGATACTTTGTACCTCACCTTTAGGGGCCTGTTGGGACTTTAGTCTAGTTATAGGTCTAGAAGAAACGAGGGGTGGTGGGGGTGGGTCATGAAAAGAATTAGAAATATCTTCCAAGCCATTTGCTTCAGGGCTTTCATTTGCAGTTTCATCTGGTGAAACAGGATTAATAACTCTAGGGCTAATCCCTTCAGGAGGAGGTTGGGTGGCCAATTCCTCAAGGCAGGCTGGAGGTGGGGCGGCTATGTCCTCAGGGCAGACTATTACAGAGTTATCTAAAGAAGGCTCAGCATGGTCTAGGGTTTCAACCTCACCCCCAACATCATTATCAATCCATATGTCACCATCCCATTTTTCAGGGTCCCACTCCTTTCCAATCAATGCCCTCACTTTAACGGCAGACACCATGCAAGACTGAGATTTCAGTTTACGTTGTAAAGTTGCTACTCTAACAATAAGATTCTCAGTCTGATTTTCAGAGATCTCAAGTCTACGACACAGGAAATAAAATTTTCCTTCAGGATACTCATAGAAACCTCTACATCTTTCAGACAGCACTTAAGCTTCTTGTTTGAAGCCTTAAGCCCATCCCTTTCACCCTTTAATGTAGACAGTGTATCTAACAACAACCAACCAACATCTCTATAACTCTTATTTCTACAAAACTCTGTAAAGGTGTCAAAAACATTATCCCCCAGAGTCTGGCTTCGTACAAGCGAAGCATTAGGAGAATCGAATGATGATATTCTGACTATCTCCTTTGCCAACTCAGTCCATGGATTGGGAGTGTCATTCTGATTACGGGAATCAGAGTCCTTAGTGTCTCTGAGCCCAGTCAGAGTAGAAAACCATTCATAAAAACCCATTTTTAAGATTCTGTTCCTTAAGAACCACTCCCGGTACCAAGATGTATTAGTTAGGGTTCTCTAGAGAAACAGAATCAACAGGGAACACTTGCAAATATAAAATTTATGAAAGTGTCTCACGTGACCGTAGGAATGCAGAGTCCAAAATCCACAGGGCAGGCTGCGAAGCCGACGACTCCAATGGATGGCCTGGATGAACTCCACAGGAGAGGCTCACCAGCCAAAGCAGGAATGCAACCTGTCTCCTCTGAGTCCTCCTTAAAAGGCTTCCCATGATTGGATTTAGCATCACTAATTGCAGAAGACACTCCCCTTTGGCTGATTACAAATGGAATCAGCTGTGGATGTAGCTGACGTGATCATGACCTAATCCTATGAAATGTCCTCATTGCAACAGACAGGCCAGCGCTTGCCCAATCAGATGAACAGGTACCACAACTTCGCCAAGTTGACACCTGTCCCTAACCATGACAACGAGGTTCTTGGATCTCTTCCCCCAATGGTCACTTCACTGGGCCCCAGCTGTACAATCAGAATGAACTTACTAGATAGTGAACAGAATACTGACCTTTGTTTGTTAGTCTATGTCAGAAAGCCAACTGGAAGTCACTAACACATACACACACACACACACAAATGCTGCCACAATGATAAGCCAAGTTGTATCACAACCCAGAAGAAATGGCAGAGATTAGTGTCACCTTAACACCCAAGAAGATGCTGGGGAGAATGTCTCCATTATAACCTGATTTTGTTCACCAGTCCAGTCCCTATGTAAACCAGACAGCTCCTGATGGATGACAGTGGACTACTGCAACTGGACCAAGTGGCAGCCTATTTACAGTCTCTATGCCAGATGCAGTATTTTTCTCAGAGCAAAAAACATGGTTTCAGGAATGTAGTTTACTGCTGCTTATAGGGGAGTTCCTGCTTCTTCCATCCTCTTTAGAAAGGAGGACCAGAAGCAATTTGCATTCACATGGGATGGAAAAAAGCATACGGGTACGGTTCTGCCTGTCCTCACCCACCTACCACCATCTCAAGGGTGGGAGATCCTTATCATCAGTTGACAGAAGAGGGGAAATGTCAAGCTTTGTTTGCATGAATGCAAACAAAAAACATATCCCATCCATGCTGACAAGTGAATTATCCTAAGAATGATGAAGGGAAATTCCACCCAATGTGCAGTGATTTAAGTGCCTTATCCTCCAAAATAATCAAGGTTATAATATGCATACCCCATGATTAGTGGCAAATGACCAGGCCAGTTGGTCAGAGGCCTCTAAGGAGAAAGACTGGCTATCAGAGAGAAGCGGTTCTGAAGAAAAGGCAAGTGAGAGCAGCACTAAACACCCAGGGAATCTCAGGAAGATTATATCAGCCAGGCTTCGTCAAAGACCACCCCAGAGGAGGTCAGTGGGCTCATGCACCCACTAGTCATAGCAGCAGAGAGTAATGGAATGGTCTTTCAAAGATGAGATCAGACAATGGCTTGGAAAAAGTTCTCTCTGATGGATCTTTTCAAGCTACTAAATTATGAAGAGGAAAGGACATAGCCAGTGGCAAGGACAAAGAAAAGTGGGTGCACAATAATTCTCCAGTGTTAAAAGATATATCTTGTTCTTTTGGAGAGAACTAAAACATAAATCTCCACTTCCAAAGAGCATGCTTCAGGACCTGTGTCTAACAGCCTCCCCCTTTGCTCCCTTCTCCTGTCAAGTGCAGCCACTTTCTTGCTGCCTTCCATTCAATCTCCCAACACACACTTGTTGAGTGTTCAGTATGAGTGAGTCAGGGTCATTTAGTGGGAAGAGTCAAACAGACTTGTGTATTTGGTCAGGTTTCTTAACCTCTCTGAGCCTTGGTCTCCTCACTTGTACCATGGGTGGAAATTACATTGATTGTATGTGTGGGCACTTAACCCAGGCCTGGTCCGTATGGGCAGTGAATAAATGCCAGGCTCTGGGCAAAACAGCAACAGACCCTGCTTTGAGATCCCCACTATCTAATGGGAGTGCAGACAGACAGACAACTGCACAGTACAGGGTAACAGGGGGAGGCTGGATGCCACTGCCAAGGCTAAACAGGCAGAAAGGTGAGCCCTTAAGGGGGGAGCCTTAAAGGTGGGCGTAGAGGATGAGCAGGACTTTTCCAGGCCGACAAGGGAGGAAAAGGCCCCCTTGGTGGAGGGAAGAGAGAGCACCTTGATGTGGATGAAGCATAGAGGAGGAGACAGGGGCCAGGCTAATCCCGCTGGGTCATCAGTCAGCTCAGTCAGCGGAGAAGCCTCAGGGCTGATTGAGCCACCCAACCACACTCTCTTGGCAGGCGAGGATCCTACCCAGCCTTCCTCTTGGCACCCACCTCTGGATCGGTGCCCTGCCTGTAACAGAGCCCAGCAAGATTTGTTGAACTGTTTGACTGTGTTCTCTGATCTGCCTTATTGGAAGCTTCAGGGTGGGCCAGAAACCGTTTGCAATGCCCTTCCCAGACCGTGGGCTTGCCTGTCCACGGTGCACTCTGACCTTGGCCGACGCCTGCCCCTGCTCGGGGTCCTAAGTCACTCATGTTAGTTTAGCCCATGGAGATTCCTTTGTTCTAGGGTTTCAGTTGCCTCCTTACCTTTGCTTACATTGTCTTTGGCTTCTGAGGTTCCTAGACAGGCCTGGGTGTTTCCACTTGTTCTCCTTCTCAGGGCTTAACCCTTCCTGATCTGAACTGACTTGCTAGACAATTACCTGCTATCAAATTGCTTTCTTACTATCTTCCACCTTTTTAGGTGTATGTTGAGGGAGAAATCAATTACTTAAGGATTTGGGTAATTTGCTGAGACTTTAACGAATTTCTGAACCAGGAAGGCAGCTGAGAAGAGTGTTTGGCAGCTTTGGGTTTGGAGTCAGCTGGGCCTGGGTACCAGCTTTTCCACCTCATGTAAGACCTCAGACAAATTACTTAACTTCAGTAGGCTCCATTTCCTCATCTACAAAATTGGAGTAAAATTAGTTCTACTTCAGACGGCTGTGAGAATTAAATGGGATGATGTATGTAAAGATTTTGCAAGTTGTCATGTACAATCTTTCACTAGCTCAATACACAATAAGTTTATATTCTGAAATAACTAGAGATGCAAAACAAAATCCTAGAGTCATTAATCAATGAAGTATTACTACTTTTCTAAAAAGTTATAAATCAACCCAGCTATAAAATTAGTAGAGTCATATTCTCTTTGGATTTCCCTTTTCATTCTTTGATAAAGCAAATCTCTACAATTTTAAAGGCAGAGATTTCTGTTTATGTTTATAGACATAAAACAGAACAAACCAAAACAAAGCTCATTTTGGTTTCGCTTGCTTGGCATGGGTTGGTTTTGTTTTAGCAGAGAAATTCATGAATGTATGTTTTAACCTTTGATACTTAGGTTTCGAACAACTCATACATACAAATTCTAAACTTTTGATTTTAAAAGTAAGACTGAATGCTTTCCAGAAAGTTGGTTCCTCCTTCAAAAACATCTCTCTGCATTAAGAGCTAAGACATTCATAGTTGCCTGTCTGAAAATTCCCGTGATTTATACAGTCAGGGTGTCGATTTACTTCCTCTGCCGATGGAGGTAAGATTCTAAACAGAAGACACTAGGATTTTCACACACTAATTGACCCTGTTTCAATCCAGAATTTGGTTTCCAGCTACTTACTTGTCCAAGTGATTCTTTAAAATATTAGGAAATGTTTAACTCTAGAGAGTGACCCTGACATTCCAGTTATCTACAGCTGTGTAACAAGTGACCCCAAATTCTATGGTATGAAACAACAACCATCATTTACTTAGCTTCCAGATCTGCATTTGACAAGCTCAGAGAGACTGGCTTAGTTCTGCCCCGTGTGTCTTCCTTGGGGCAGCTCAAAGGATGACTGAAAAGGGCTAAAATCATTGGAAGACTCCTTCAGTCCATGTCTAAAGGCTGGAACATACATACCGACGCCACTGTCTGTGGCTGCTGGGCCTCCACCCAGATGAGTTGCTGAGTTCCAAAAGCAAGCATCCCAGAGAGAGCAAGGCAGAAGCTGTCTCGCTTTTTATGACCCAGCCTCAGAAGTCACTCAGCATCAATTCTCCCAGAGCCTATTAATGAAGGCATCACAGGATCTACTAGATTCAAGAGTAGGGGGATAGGAGACACAGATTCCACTTACAGTGCAGACTGGTGGATTCCAGTAGAGCAAGTGGGATGGGAAGTATTTTTGCAACCATTTTTGGAAACACTACCTACCACAACTGGATTTCATTGAGTCAGTGCAAAATATCTATCCACAATGGAACCTCGCCAATACCTTGGATCCAAATTAGAAATTAATTTGTTCACTCAAAAAACAAGTTTTGGGGGTGGTGCAACAGCGGCTCAATGGCAGAATTCTCACCTGCCATGCCGGAGACCCGGGGGTTCGATTTCCAGTGCCTGCCCATGCCTAAAAAACAAGAATTGGGCTCCTATTACGAGCTTTACTAAGTGATGGATAGATGAAGACTAATACTACATGAGTCCTACTCTCAGGTATCTGAAACTTGCCAATGCCTCTGCTTAATATAAAGTATTGCCTTATAACTTATTAATAATTTGATCAAGAATGATTTAGAGCAACTGTTGAGAGCCCAGATTCTGAACCCAGCTTGTCTGAGTGCAAACCCTGGGCCGGCCACTTGTTGGTTGTCTCAGAGTCAGGCAAGTTACCGAAAGCTTCCCAGGCCTCTGTTTTTCACCTGTAAATGAGACAAGTAAGGATATCTACCTGGCAGGATTGTTGTCGGGAGTAAACTCATTGTTCGTGTAATTGCTTAAATCATTGCTGGTACAGAATGAGCCTTCAATGTATGTTTGCTTCCATAATAATTAATTAACATTCTTATGGTTTTCAAATGCTTATGACATAATGGTGGGTGAAATAGAAGAGAATGAAGAAATAAATTGTACATACAGCATGGCCATAACCAGAAACAGAAACAGAAAGACCTTACATGCCAAGTAAATTTTACATTGGAAAAGCACAACAAAATATGTTAAATGGTATTTTAGCGTGGAAAACTATAGGAAATCTTTTTCTTCTTTTTCTATATTCCAATGTTTTTCACCCGCAAATGTAAGTTACTTGTAGAGTTTTAAATGTATTTTTTTAAATAGAAGCTATATCTGTTGAGCTATCCCTAAAATAATAAAGCAACTTTCAGTTAAAAGAAAAATCAAAATTTTAAAGGCGTACACCCTCTGTACTTCCAGTTCCTTTAAAGCCGATCATATTGATCTGTATTCTACTTTGCTTTGGTCAATACTCTGCACCTAGTTTTGCAGCATATAGGGAAGTGAAAGAAAAACTGTTGGGAGCTGAATGGTATGTCACAGTCTGAATTAATAATGTGCTTGATTAATCCCTGATGCCCAAAAGACCTTCTGTCTACCTTTAATATTTCAGATAGCATCCATACGTTTCGGATTTATCACTCTAGCCCTAATGCATATGCCAAACATATAAATATTTAAATATCTAAAACTATCACATCAACAGAAAATATGACAGATTTACAGCTGGGGTTTTTTCCTTTGGTTACCCATGGATGTGCGCCTGTGCTGGAGACTGCTCAGAAATTCAGATTCATTTCCCCTGGCGGGATTCAAACACTCAGTGAAAGAAAAAGTAACAATCGCTAACACAGGAATAAGTGCTTTCTATGTGGTAGGCCCCACACTGTGGTGTGGCATATACTATCTCATTTTGTCCTCATATCAACTCTACAAGGTATGAACTTGGATAGCTTCATTTTACAGGTGAAGAAACTGAAGCGTACAAATAGTAAAGAATTTATCAGAGTGGGTCCCTTAGCAGGAAACGGCGGCGCCAGGACCCAGACTCCTTTCTCCCAGCACCACACCATGCTGGGGACATCTTTCAAAGGCCGCAGACAGAGCGGCACAAAGTCAGGCCTTCCTATCACTTCAAGTACTCAGTGTTACTTTGCACTGGGGGATCAGGCCAAGTTTTGGCAAAAGTGTTATGCTCATGTACCAACTGTCTACACCCAAGCGTCTGCCATGGTTTTCATGACGCATTTTTTTCTAGGAAAAGAGTCTACTTCTTGGTGCCTTACAAAAATTCCCTGCACTTTACCATTTCTTTTCCTAATAGGATATTGAGATCATCTGTTAATAAAGAGAGTAGATTAAAATACTAGATGCCAATGAGAGGGAGGGGTAAGGGGCATGGCATGTATGAGTTTTTTCTTTTTTATGCTTTTTGCTGGAGAGATACAAATGTTCAAAAAAATGATTGAGGTGATGAATACACAACTATGTGATGATATTGTGAGCCACTGATTGTAACCATGTCAAGAATGTTTGTATGTTTGTTGTTTACAATAAAATTATTTTTAAAAATAATTAAAAAGTAAAAAGAAATAATCTTTTAATGGATTAGGGGGTTAGGATATACAATTGAAGGGAAGGGATGCTGTTCCTAAACTAGTACTCAAACAATTTCTCAACAACCATTAAGCTCATCAGAGAAAAGTAGCCGTGTGAGAAATTTCCAGATAATCTGCCTCAGCAAAGCTCAGCCAATAATATCCAATCTGGTTAGGTCAAATCAGAGGTTCTCAGACAGTCAAAGATGGATCTGAGAGAGAGAGAGAGAGGAAAGAAAGCCTAAATGCACATGTTCAGAGTGAGAAGGGGCAAATCACTGCGTATGAAGAGAAAGCTATTTAAAGAATTGTACAACTTCACACTAATAACCTTGTTGGTATTAAGTATTTTTCTAGTCTGGATTTAATAAGTACTACTTTATCTCAAATATAAACATTTTAAGAAATGTATCATTTCTTAAAATGATCATTTTAAGAATATCAAAATATCATTTGATTTCATATGTTTTTTACTTTAAAGTTGGGATGATGAAAGGATTGGTTGTTCAAAAGCTATAAGTGAAAAAGACCCATTCGATTTCTGTTTCTGCCTACAGAGCCTAAGATGACATTTCCCATAAAACCGTCATGATCTCTTAGAACAGCATAATGTTATGGCCAAAAGTTACCCTAGAAGGTACCTCCCTCAGAAGGCTTATTTTACAAATAAGAAAAGTTGGGTGCACTTTCCATATTCACTTAGCTAATTAGCATACGTCTCTTGCAGGAAATAAATTCAACATGTTGACAAACTTTTCTCTGCATGCTTCCCTAAGAGCAACTATTAGCACATCCCATTGTTCCTTAAGGAGGTCGTTAACATGCTCACTGTTGGGACTCGGACGTTTACCCAAGAAAGAGTGACCAAGAAGAACTGCTGATCAGGATCCCTGAAGCCAGAGCAACTGACAAGGAAGCTCACACTCCCTGCTTCAAGGAACGGAATTTGGAAACCTCCAGAATTTGGAACCTTCCCCAACCTGTCTGTTAGCTGATATGGGCTTACTATGGTATAGGACAGAGAACCTTCAACTGGTTTCTAGAATATACAGGAATATACAAGTAGCTAATATTCAAGTCCAATTTTTGTGTTACTTTCACTAGAGAGGGCTTCCAAAGGTAAAAGGAGGGAGAAAGCCTAATTAGAATGTTTTAACAGGAGAATCATTCTCAGAGTCTATTTTCTTCCCAAACGATACATGTCAGCAACCCCCTCAATTGGCTTCTACATAAGGGCAACTACAGCAACCCCACTATCCACTGCTCGGTCAGTGCCCAAGCCACACCTATGAAATAGTCAGCTCGATCCTTGGCAGCTGCCACCTTCACTTGGGAATCCTGTGCTCCCCCACCCCTGGTCCCAGATTTCCCTGCTGGACTCCTGTGCTACATCTTGCCCTTCGTTCCCTCCTAGGCAACCACCCATCCCAGGTGAAGTCCTCTGCGAGGTCTCCTGTGATCACGCCATCTGTAGACAAAGGACCATTGGAGAAACTATCCCCCTCACATCCATCACTCTCCATTCTGGACACAGCGCCTTAACCCAAAAGAACGGCTTTAATCATGCATGGGCATTTCAAGAACACGAGACAGAGATTTGGACATGGAAAGGGTCTTATGGAAAGTTGAAATATGTTTGCAAAATATCTCTTTTACCTAGCTCTCACTCTGCACCAAATGAGATTCAGGTTTGGTGTCATCAGGTCCACCACCAACACTTTATGAGACCAGACACACACACACACACACACACACACACACACACACAGCTCTAGACATCTTTAGGCATCCAGTGATATCACCTTTTCCTTGAGCTGACCTCATAGTAGGCACGTATGAAAACTCTGGTAGCAACATGTGGGGCTGAGACAATCTGTTTACTAGAGTTTTTCAAGTTTGGGGGCCTCATTCAGAAGCGGCCCCAACGTGTTAGTTAAGCCCTTTATCAATTTTCATGGATTTATTTTATCATTGTTAAAATAGAGAGAGTACTGGAGACCCGGGTTCAATTCCTGGTGCCTGCCATGCCAAAGGAGAGAGAGAGAGAATAAACTAGTATCTGGGAGCCATTCAGTTCAGAAAAGAACAAAGTGGTAGCTTCTAGCCAGAGCACAACTTTGTTTGGGGATAGATTAAAAACACGTGCCAAGCTTTCTTGTTGATTGGGCACAGGTTTCAAATTGTGTAGCTTGTGCTTCATGGTATCTGAAATCAGGGATTGCCGTACCTAACATATACAAGGAGAGAGTTTTCTAAAGATTCCCTCCTAGGAAGTTATCAACCACGAGATGGCAGCAGGCACGGCTAAGGAGGCGAGTCTGGAGGTACAATATACCATGCAATTCTACCATTAGGCAAATGTTGAAACTCCCTGGGTCTCACCTTGTCCACTAAAAGGGAAAACTATGAACCCAACCTCATCCACTGAAACCACGTAAGGAAGGATTAGAGTCTAGCTCTCATTAAAGAGTCTACTGACAATGTCACATTGCAAAGCTTTGTTTTCCAATTGAGAGAAAAGGACAGCCCATGAAATAACTAGTCATTAAAATTAACCAGTCTTCATTTATATTACCCCCGTGGCCCACACCATCACATCTAAGAATCTCAGAACCACAGACTCTCAGAAGGACCTCCGGCGTCATTGGAATTCAGCAGTCTCCCTACCCAACAGTTTCCTCTATTTTGGAGTTCACATCACATTTTCAAATACCAGATTTTAGAGTCTTAAACAACTCACAACCACACCACACAATCAAGAATAACAATGCCATCTCCGTAACTGTGTAACAACATCCATAAGGGAGAGTCACCCTGACCCTCTTCCTAGATCACCCTTTAGCTCTGTACCGCTGCTTGAGTAAAGCTGACTTCTACTTCAGCCCAGCCTGTGCAACTAGCACAAGAGCTGCCCTTGGGATCAGCTGGAAGGGTGCTACTCTCTCACGCATGCCCTTCCCCACACCACATCCCTCCACACAACCAGCTCTGCCCAGAATCTGCCTGGCAGGCACTATTTAAAATAATCTACCTGATTGAAGTTATGAAAACTCACTTTACACACGATCTAAATTAGGCAATAATCCTGTGAAAGGCCTGGGAAGTGCTCAGGTGCTGAGGTGCAGCGGCTGAGAACCACTGTTGCACCTTAATAAAAAGATACAGTGAAGATGAAGAGCCCTGAAAGGGTTTGTAAGGAATCTGAATTCTAGAACAGGCTTGTCCACTAATTAGCTACATGACTTTGGAAAACAGATCCTCCATTTCCTCACTTTAATGAGGCATTTGGTATAGGCACTTTCTTAAGAATCTTCTAGTCTAAAGTTCCGTGATTCTAAAGGACCGCAGCAGTTCCCTGTCCCTGGGAGGTGTTACTCTTACGCCCCATAACCAGATAATTCCTGAAAGGAGAGCAATTGATGCTTTAGATGACTTTTATTTTCTGTTGGGCACTGATTAGCCAACACTATAATCAAAATATCAAAATTTGCTTAAGTCATGGCAAAAAAAAAGAACTATGCTAATTAGTTATAGAATTGAAGATTGGAAGGTAGCCATAATGTCAGTTTCTTGAGCTTTCTAGTTGGTAAAAGGCCAAATAACACATCTTTTGTTATAAATGCATCATTGTATTGTAATGATTTGAGTGCTCAGTAAGTGTCCCTCCCCTATGCTCTCCATCCTTCACAAAGACAGAAAGTAATGCTTTCATCAAGCGTAGAAAGAATGCACCATTAAATAAATACCCATAATGCCATCAAACATTTTACAAACTGGTATAACAAACAGGAAAGAACAAATTAGGACAATGGAGAAAAAAATCTTTTCAGCCACATGTGATACTTACATAACAAATTCAAAAAAGGAAACAAAAGCGATGGTTTAAAAATTCAAATTATCTTCCATAACCAAAGCTATTCATGGTACTGGAAGCAAATTAGTATATTCTTATCAGTAGGATAGACTTTTCCCCATGCTGGGTTCAAAATTGTATGAATTCTCCTTTAATTATCTTTCCAAATCCCTTTAAAATAATGTTATTTCTTATCACTCAGCATTAATATTCATCTTTAGGCAAATAACTCAATTTCAAGAACTTCAGGTCAGCATAAAAGAGCATGGCGCCCAAGACCACACCTTGAAAAGTCTTTAGGGATTCTTATCCCTGAAGTTGTATGTCAAATCCTAGATTAAAATATGAGAGCTGCTCTGAAATAAAACCACCCAGGGTTTGAATCTCTGGGCTGCCAGAGCAATCTGTCAGAGTGCCAGAGACACCTCACCAAAACCAAGTAAGTCCCCACAGCAGAACCAGCCAACATGTCCAGGCTCTCATCAACCGGCCCTTCACCCCAGGTCTCTGTGGATCACCTCAGGGTCTGCTCGCATCTGAGTTTGCAATTCCATAGTTCCTCCTGTAACAAGGCCATGGAGGTCCTAGAATTTTGGGTCTCGTCAGGGCACATCCTCCCACTTGCCTTAGGTGGAATAATGGGACCCCAAGGATATTCCTGTCCTAATCCCTGAACCTGTGAAAATTACCTTATATTGGAGAAGGACTTTGCAGATGTGTATAAATTAAAGTCCTTGAGATGTGTAGATTACTGTGGGCAATCAGGCCCTAAATCCAAGCACAAGTGTCCTTATATAAGAGAGAGGCCGAGTGAGGCCAGACACACAGAAGAGGAGGCCATGTGAGCTCCAAGGCAGATTGGAGTGTCCACAAGCCAAGGAGTGTCCATAGCCTCCAGAAGCTGCGAGAGGCAAAGGCCTGTTTCTCTCCTAGGACCTCTCATGAGAGCGTAGCTCTGCCAACACCGTGATTTCCGCCGGTAATATTGATTCCAGGCTCTAGCCCACAGAACTATGAGAATAAATTTTAAGTCCCTAAGTTTGTGGTATTTTGTTCCAGCAATCCTAAGAAACTAATAAAGTTTCACCTGGACTTTCCACTGCTTTCCACTGAACGTGACCTCAGAAACAAACTTCTTTATGGTAGTGAACACCACTAAGAGCTCTGCCAAAGGCTGCTATCACAATAATTTTGATTGAAAGAAACAACCCTTCCTGTGACATTAACAAATTATTCAGATGGTTAAATACAGAAAAATGCTAATTCCATTTTTAGCAATTCGTGCTCATTTATATGCAAATACACTGAGCATTCACACACTAGATAGCCAAACCAATGAATAAATTTTATTGTGTTTTCAACCTTCTGAACAATTATAAATATACAAGGTATTATTTGTCTGTTCAGACCAAATTCCAATCACAGCTCTTAGAGGAGAGAATTCAAGTAGGCGCATGATCTAAAACGTGGTTGACTCTTCATAAACTTCCTAAAGAGGGCTCTTTTGCCTGTTGACATTTTGAGCCTACATAACTTTTGAGAGAGTTCTAATTTCCAAGAAATAGGACATTAAATAGCTCTTCTGTCCAGGATTATAATAACTGCTACTGAGCTGAACTGAGACTTCCTTTAAGATAGTTCCCTCCCAGAAAATTCTGATTTTAAACACGTCATCCCATCACTCTACTTTTGACTAATGTAGCCACCTAATGGCCATACGGGACCATGTACCTGCTGGCTGGGAGGTGCCAACATTCTCATAGCTGGACCATCACCCTAACCTCACAGTGAAACCAGCCTGTGCCTGGAACTTCAGTGCACAGGAGGATTCCCACAGGCCCACGCTTGGAGCTGATGAAGTCAGCACGTACAGCCTTCAATGCCTACATTTGCAGAGAGCTAACAGTGTTTACAGTTGCTGAAAACAACCAACTTTAAAGTGACCTTTCACAGTAACAAATTTGTTCACCCTCCACGTCAACAAATGTGATATACATGAGAAGATGGCGGCTTAGTAAGACGCGCGGGCCTTAGTTCCTCCTCCAGAAAAGCAACTAAAGAAACAGAAACAATACGAAACAGCTCCCGGAGCCACGACAGAGACCAAAAAGACAGCGTACCCCATTCTGGAACAGCTGACGGGCAGGGAGAATCTGCTGCGGTGAGATACCCGAGGGGCGCGCGTTTTCCCAGCCGGGGCGGCTGGCGACTAGGGTCTCCTCCACGCTCGTGGCTCCCCGGTCTGACTGGGAACGTTGGATAGCGGGGCCCTCCCGTCACGCTTGGCGTTTCGGGCCAGCTGGGCAATTAGGACCGGCACTCTCCCAAGCCGCGGCGGCCAGCGACCCCCGCCTCCACGCGCGGTTTCCCGGGCGACTGCCGTGCAGACAAACGAGCGCCACGAGCGCCACCTACTGGGCAGGAAAAGAAAAACAGAGCCCAGAGATTTCACAGAAAAACCTTTCAACCAGCCGGGTCCCACACCCAGGGAAATCTGATCAAATGCCCAGACACCAGCAGAAAATAATGGATGACGCTCCGAAAATTGAAGATATGGCCCAGTCAAAGGAACAAACCAATAGTTCAAATGAGATACAGGAGCTGAGACAACTAATGCTGAATATACGAACAGAAATGGAAAAACTCTTCAAAAACCAAATCAATAAATTGAGGGAGGACATGAAGAAGACATGGGCTGAACAAAAAGAAGAAATAGAAAATCTGAAAAAACAAATCACAGAACTTATGGGAGTGAAGAACAAAGAAGAAAAAATGGAAAAAACAATGGATACCTACAATGGTAGCTCTAAAGAGACAGAAGCTACAATTAGTGAACTGGAGGATGGAACATCTGAATTCCAAAAAGAAACAGAAACTATAGGGAAAAGAATGGAAAAACTTGAGCAGGGGATCAGGGAACTGAATGACAATATGAAGCACACAAATATACGTGTTGTGGGTGTCCCAGAAGGAGAAGAGAAGGGAAAAGGAGGAGAAAAACTAATGGAAGAAATTATCACTGAAAATTTCCCAACTCTTATGAAAGACCTAAATTTGCAGATCCAAGAAGTGCAGTGCACCCCAAAGAGAATAGACCCAAATAGGCGTTCTCCAAGACACTTACTAGTTAGAATGTCAGAGGTCAAAGAGAAAGAGAGGATCTTGAAAGCAGCAAGAGAAAAACAATCTGTCACATACAAGGGAAACCCAATAAGACTATGTGTAGATTTCTCATCAGAAACCATGGAGGCTAGAAGACAGTGGGATGATATATTTAAATTACTAAAAGAGAAAAACTGCCAACCAAGACTTCTATATCCAGCAAAATTGTCCTTCAAAAATGAAGGAGAAATTAAAACATTTATAGACAAAAAGTCACTGACAGAATTTGTGACCAAGAGACCAGCTCTGCAAGAAATACTAAAGGGAGCACTAGAGTCAGATATGAAAAGACAGAAGAGAGAGGTATGGAGTAAAGTGTAGAAAGAAGGAAAATCATATATGATATATATAATACAAAAGCCAAAATGGTAGAGGAAAATATTATCCAAACAGTAATAACACTAAAAGTTAATGGACTGAATTTCCCAATCAAAAGACATAGAATGGCAGAATGGATTACGACCCAGCAATACCACTGGTAGGTATCTACTCAAAGGACTTAAGGGCAAAGACACAGATGGACATTTGCACACCAGTGTTTATAGCAGCATTATCTACAGTTGCAAAGAGATGGAAACAGCCAAAATGTCCATCAACAGACAAGTGGCTAAACAAACTGTGGCGTATACCTACGATGGAATATTATGCAGCTTTAAGACAGACTAAACTTATGAAGCATGTAATAACATGGATGGACCTAGAGAACATTATGCTGAGTGAGTCTAGCCAAAAACTAAAGGACAAATACTGTATGGTCCCACTGATGTGAACCGACATTCGAGAATCAGCTTGGAATAATCATTGGTAACAGAGACCAGCAAGAGTTAGAAACAGGGTAAGATAATGGGTAATTGGAGCTGAAGGGATACAGACTGTGCAACAGGACTAGATACAAAAACTCAAAAATGGACAGCACAATAATACCTAAGTGTAATGTAACTATGTTGGAACACTGAATGAAGCTGCACCTGAAATATAGTTTTTTGTTTGTTTGTTTGTTTGTTTGTATCTTTTGTTTTTGTTTTTTTCTTTTTCCTTTTTATATATATATATTTTTATTAGTATTATTATTTTAATTCTCTTCTCTATATTAACATTCTATATCTTTTTCTGCTGTTTTGCTAGTTCTTTTCCTAAATCGATGCAAATGTACTAAGAAATGATGATCATACATCTATGTGATGATACTAAGAATTACTGAGTGCATGTGTAGAATGGAATGATTTCTAAATGTTGTGTTAATTTCTTTTCTTTTTTTGATTAATAAAAAAAATTTTTTTTTAAATGTGATATACATAACTCCATTTTGTTTATGAGGTGTGAGTAATCAGTAACTGCTGTGTTGGGTTAGGTCCCCCAGGAATGAGCTCACTGGGAGTGTGCTGAGCTCACATGGGGTACTAAAAGTGAGGAGCACTTCCCAGCTCACCATCCCCAAGCTCACCATCCCAAGCTCACCTCCCAAGCTTACCCTCCCAAGCTCACCCTCCCAAGCTCACCATCCCCAAGCTCATCCTCCCAAGCTCACCATCCCCTCACCATCCCAAGCTTACCATCGCCAAGCTCACCATCCCCAAGCTCACCCTCCCAAGCTCACCATCCCCAAGCTCATCCTCCCAAGCTCACCATCCCCTCACCATCCCAAGCTTACCATCGCCAAGCTCACCATCCCCAAGCTCACCCTCCCAAGCTCACCATCCCCAAGCTCACCCTCCCAAGCTCACCATCCCCAAGCTCACCCTCCCAAGCTCACCATCCCAAGCTCACCATCCCCAAGCTCACCCTCCCAAGCTCACCATCCCCTCACCATCCCAAGCTCACCCTCCCAAGCTCACCATCCCAAACTCACCCTCCCAATCTCACCATGCCAAGCTCACCATCCCCAAGCTCACCCTTCCAAGCTCACCATCCCAAGCTCACCATCCCCAAGCTCACCCTTCCAAGCTCACCATCCCAAGCTCACCATCCCAAGCTCACCCTTCCAAGCTCACCCTCCCAAGCTCACCATCCCAAGCTCACCATCCCAAACTCACCATCCCCAAGCTCACCCTCCCAAGCTCACCATCCCCAAGCTCGCCCTTCCAAGCTCACCATCCCAAGCTCACCCTCCCAAGCTCACCCTCCCAAGCTCACCATCCCCAAGCTCACCATCCCAAGCTCACCATCCCAAGCTCACCATCCCAAACTCACCATCCCCAAACTCACCCTCCCAAGCTCACCATCCCCAAGCTCACCCTCCCAAACTCACCCTCCCAAGCTCACCCTCCCAAGCTCACCATCCCCAAGCTCACCCTCCCAAGCTCACCTTCCCAAGCTCACCATCCCAAACTCACCATCCCCAAACTCACCCTCCCAAGCTTACCATCCCCAAGCTCACCCTCCCAAGCTCACCATCCCAAGCTCACCATCCCAAGCTCACCATCCCAAGCTCACCATCCCCAAGCTCACCCTCCCAAGCTCACCATTCCCAAGCTCACCCTCCCAAGCTCACCATCCCCAAGCTCACCCTCCCAAGCTCACCATCCCAAACTCACCATCCCAAGCTCACCATCCCAAACTCACCATCCCCAAACTCACCCTCCCAAGCTCACCATCTCCAAGCTCACCCTCCCAAGCTCACCATCCCCAAGCTCACCCTCCCAAGCTCACCATCCCCAAGCTCACCCTCCCAAGCTCACCATCCCAAGCTCACCCTCCCAAGCTCACCCTCCCAAGCTCACCATCCCCAAGCCCACCCTCCCAAGCTCACCATCCCCAAGCTCACCCTCCCAAGCTCACCATCCCCAAGCTCACCCTCCCAAGCTCACCATCCCAAACTCACCATCCCAAGCTCACCATCCCAAACTCACCATCCCCAAACTCATCCTCCCAAGCTCACCTTCCCAAGCTCACCCTCCCAAGCTCACCCTCCCAAGCTCACCATCCCAAGCTCACCATCCCAAACTCACCATCCCCAAACTCACCCTCCCAAGCTCACCATCCCAAGCTCCCACCAGGATAGTTTGAGTCAGTGCCTGTGTAGGAAGAGCAGCCAGGGAGAAAGTTTACGGGGAATATTGCGTGAACAGACAAAGGTATGCCAAGTTTATGATTGGGATGATCAATTTTAATGTGTGCTGAGTACCAGGTTAATCTAATGGATAGAGCATCAGCATCCAAATCCAGAATGCAGGTCTCATCTCTAAGACTAGCTCACTGTCAGACTCTGCCTGAGCTGATAATGCAAATTCCACTGACTGGTTTGGGCTTAAACAACAGGAAGTTACTGGCTCTCCCCAGAAGTGTAAAATCAGGATATCAGCAAAGCTTGCTTTTTTTCTAAAGACTGTAGCCTTCTGAAGCTGCGGGCTGCCAGCAATCCTGGGGATTTCTTGGCGTCTATTTCTACCCCCCTGTAACGTGGCAATGCCCTCCCATCTCTCCTTCCGTGACTTCTGGCTTCTCTTTTTGAGGCCCCCAGGAACCTGGATTGAGACCCACCCTGCTTCAGTAAGGCCACGGTTTAACTAAAAATAGCATCTTCAAGGGGTTCTATTTACAACAGGTTCTTACCCACCAGGATGCAGATTAATATCAAGAAAGTGTGTTTGTTGGAATACAGCATTCAACCTATCACCCTTGCCAAGTTCAGCTGTCATTCTCAATCTCTCTGCTCTAAATTTAAATATTGGTTACATTGCAAGAGTTCATGTGAGTTGGGTTTGGAGCACACAGGTTTACCTGAGCTTCAGTATTAACATTGTGACTGAAGGAGCATTTCCTAAAATGTACACCAGGGAAGACTCATCCTATAGAATGGCCCTGGCAAAGGAAAATAGCAGAGCTAAATCAGTTTGAGAGGCATGGATAAAATAACAATGTACATTCGCATATTAACGATTCCAAGAAGTCTTGGGGAGACACCACTATTTGTTTATCTGATAACAATAGAAGCCTAATTTTTGGAGGGGATGCAATGCAATCAGCTAAAATTGACATTGTCCAAACTCCTTTGCTACTAGGGATGGAATTTTGACATAGCACTGGCCAAGGAGATCTCATGGGAAATCACTCATGGAATTAGCTCAACTGATTCATATCAATTTTGCCTTTTTGACATTCCCCTTTTTCTTGCTAAAACAGAGATATAATGTTGGTGCTTCAGCAGCCATCTTAAGACAATGAAGACAAAGATTAACAGAAAGAGAAATTGCGAAGAATTTGGATCCCTGATGACATTGTGAAGCTGCCATCAACATGGACAGGACACCTGCCAGTTGGTATTACATGAAAAGAAATCTCTCATTTGGTTTAGTGAAATGCAACTCATAATGGATTCATCTTTCTTAAATCAGCATGCCCAAAGTCTCAACCTTAGAACCTGTATGGAATGTACTTTGGGAAATGTTTCATGTCCATATCCTTGACCCTTAAAAACTTCACAGGACTTATTTGTTTACCTAAAAGGCTTGGCTTTCAAAACTGCTTGAAAATTTTAGGTTTTAGCTGAATATGGGTCCCGAGAGCAGCTGGAGCAAACACACTCCCTTCCATAAAACCACCAATGCTTATTTTCTCATAAAGTACAGCACTGCTAACTGAAACCTCTCAGAAACTAAAGCTCCAAGTGGAACAGCAATTGTGCTGGTTTGAAAGGATATATGCATCCTAGAAAAGCCATGTTTTAATCCTAATCCCATTTTGTAAAGGCAACCATTTCTTCTAATCCCTATTCAATACTGTATGTTTGAAACTGTAATTAGATCATCTCCCTGGAGATGTGACTCAGATCTTGATGTAATCATGAGTGATGAAGAGTGGTTGTTAAAATGGATTAGGTAGAGACATGTCTTCACCCATTTGGGTGGGTCTTGATTAGTTTATTGGAATCCTATAAAAGGAGGAAACATTTTGAAGAAAAGAAGAGATTCTGAGAGAGCAGAATGATGTAGCCATGAGAAGCAGAGAGTACCCCAGCCAGCGACCTTTGGAGATGAAGAAGGAAAACGCCTCCCGGGGAGCTTCATGAAACAGGAAGCCAGGAGAGAAAGCTAGCAGATGTCACCATGTTCACCATATGCCTTCTCACTTGAGAAACCCTGAACTTCACTGGCCTTTTTGAACTGAAGTAACTTTCCCTGGATGCCTTAGATTGAACATTTCTATAGACTAGTTTTAAATGGGATATTTTCTCGGCCTTAGAACTGTAAACTAGCAATTTATTAAATTCCCCTTTTTAAAAAGCCATTCCATTTCTGATATATTGCATTCCAGCAGCTAGCAAACTAGAACAGCAACTATCATCCTATTAAAGTTCATTGTTAAGAATGCAATGCAAAGGACATCCAGCATCTATTATAGGGTTTATATGCAACAAATACATGAAATCAATAATAGCTATTCTTTGTTCCAAAGGATATAAAAATGGAATAGAGAAGAGAAAAGACAAGTGGTGGGCATTTGAAATCCTCAAAGTGGGAGTGCCTGGAATTGTACAATTGATTAGACCAAAGCAAATCTAGTCTTGTATTTGGGAATTTGGAGAAACTAGGCAGTTTAGATCAACTTATCACCAGATACTAATGATAATTAGCAGCAAATCCATCTGAAAAGAAATGCTAGTCTGTAAGTCTGTGAAATGTTGTGGAAGCTTTTTGTAATTCTGATTTGGGAAGATGGGTTTACTACTTTAAAATTACAGTATTGGATGCTGCTTCTTTCCCATTTGTGCTGAATGCTCATGTCTACCCCCTGGATGGATGTAGTTGACAGGCTAGGAGATGGGCAGAGACTCACCTGAAGTTGGAGATTGTTCTTGCTGTCAATCACCCACTGTGGCTCCTCAGACAACAGACAGAGCTTGCAGGCAAGGCTTACATCCACGTGGAAGGAAATCCACTTCCTGTAGCTGAGACTGAGCAGAGTCCAAATGCGCAGTCCTGAGCGCTTGAAGTGGAGGGCTGAGGTGCACCTGCCACATGGCAGCAGAAAGTGTGCAAGGCTCCAGGGCACACAGCTGGACTCTGTGGCCAGGTGACAAGTTCCAACAATGGAATGAGGATAGATGTGATATATGCCTGGCCCATAAACCTCCCCAGCTGCAGCCCTCTCCCTCATTCCCATTTGGTGTGTGGGAAGGACTCAGGTACCAAGCGAGGGTGGACTAGCAGACAGAAGGTTGCCCACTGAAGTGGTGAATTTCATGTATTAAAATACTTTGGTTATTGTAATCGCTAGGTTCAGGTGTCAACCTGGCCAGGTGGTGGTGCCCAGTTCTCTTGCTGTGGAATCATTAATATACGAATGTACATTGTTATTTTATCCATGCCTCTCAAACTGATTTAGCTCTGCTATTTTCCTTTGCCAGGGCCATTCTACAGGATGAGGCTTCCTTGAACCATTAGCATGTGATTCAGTGGCTGATTACATCTGCAGTTGGCTAAGGAGTTCATTCTACAATGAATGATGTGTAATTTAATTAGCAAGAAGCTTAAAACAGAGAGGTCAGAAGAGATCTCAGTGCAGCACAGCTTAAGCAGCTCAGCATACCTCATGTTAGCACTCACAGCTCAGCCCAGGCCTTTGGAGATGCAGAAAGGAATCACCCCAGGGAAAGCCGGTGGAACCCAGAAGCCAGGAGAAAAGGCAGGTGTCGCCGTGTACCTTCCCATTTAACAGACAACCTCACATGAAAGTTAGCTGCCTTTCTTCTGAGGAACTATAAATTTTAAAATAAATAAATCCCCTTATTAAAAGCCAATCCATTTCTGGTGTGTTGCTTTCTGGCAGCTTTGGCAGACTAAAACAGTTATGGTGCCCAGTTGTTTAGCCAAACATTGATCTGCTTGTAACTGTGAGAGTATTTGGGGGTGGGATCAGCATCTATAATCAGTCGACTGCATCCACTACCAGCAAAGGAGAGTGCCTTTGGCAATGTGGGGAGTCTCCTCATCCCATCAGTTGGAGTTCCTAGAAGCCAGAACTGAGGATTTCAGAGATCAGAAAGAAAAGTAAAGTGAATTCAGCATCAACTTTAGTTCCTCCTGGAATTTCCAGCCAACCAGCTTCCCCTGGGAAATTTGGACTAAGAATTTAGGCATTACGTTTACTGGAGTTTCCAGCATGTGACCTGCCCCAAGCAGTTCAGACTTGCCAGCCCCATAGTTGTGTAGTTGTGTGAGCCAATTCCTTACAGTAAATCTCTTAATATAGATATTCTGTTGGTTCTGTTTCTCTGAACAACCTTGACTCATACATTCACCAACCAAAAACATGTTGTACTTTGAGTGAGAAAAAATAAACTTAAATAAAAGTCGTTTCTCATGCACTCAAGCTCCGAGTGATTATCTGGAATGCCTTCTCTCTTTGCAATGCAGGATGCTTTCATTTTGCAGTTCTGTCATCTCATTGTAGCGGAAGAAGGGAGTATGTGGAGAACTATTATCCAATTCAGTCTCAATGTGGCACTGGTCACATACTTTCCCAAGCCATTGATCAGTATGGTAACTGGTCCTGCCTAACAGCAAGGGGCTGAGAGAGAAAGAGAAGCACATGGAACATAGGGAGACCATCACTGTCTCTGCCACATGCTGGAGGGAAAAGCCCTGGGGAGGGAAAGAAAGTGGCATGTGGGAGGAAAAAGAAGAAACATCTTGATGGCTGAAAGCAAGGGGGAGAGAGTGGCAAGAGATGGCAGAGTGAGGTAGGTAGGGCCTAAGTCGACCAGAGCCACGGAAAGGACTTTCTATGCTAACAAAAAGAAAAAACAAAGATGAGATGGGTCCATGGCTTGGATTTGCACTTAAAGAATCTTTTGAGGTAATAACCAGTGAGGAGGCTGTTCTGTGGGTGACCCAGTCTAGAAGATGGTCTCCAAGGTGGACACTGGGTCTAGGAGATGGTCTCCAAGGTGGAGACTGGATCTAAGAGATGGTCTCCAAGGTGGAGACTGAATCTAGGAGATGGTCTCCAAGGTGGACACTGGGTCTAGGAGATGGTCTCCAAGGTGGAGACTGGATCTAAGAGATGGTCTCCAAGGTGGAGACTGGATCTAGGAGATGGTCTCCAAGGTGAACACTGGCTCTCGGAAGATGGTCTCCACGGTGGACACTGGGTCTAGGAGATGGTCTCCAAGGTGGACACTGGGTCTAGGAGATGGTCTCCAAGGTGGAGACTGGATCTAGGAGATGGTCTCCAAGGTGGAGACTGGGTCTAAGAAGATGGTCTCCACGGTGGACACTGGGTCTAGGAAATGGTCTCCAAGGTGGACACTGGATCTAGGAGATGGTCTCCAAGGTGGACACTGGGTCTAGGAAGATGGTCTCCACGGTGGACACTGGGTCTAGGAGATGGTCTCCAAGGTGGACACTGGATCTAGGAGATGGTCTCCAAGGTGGAGACTGTATCTAGGAGATGGTCTCCAAGGTGGACACTGGATCTAGAAGATGGTCTCCAAGGTGGACACTGGGTCTAGGGAGATGGTCTCCAAGATGGACACTGGGTTTAGGAAGATGGTCTCCACAGTGGAGACTGGATCTAGGAGATGGTCTCCAACGTGGACACTGGATCTAGGAGATGGTCTCCACGGTGGACACTGGGTCTAGGAGATGGTCTCCATGGTGGACACTGGGTCTAGGGAGATGGTCTCCAAGGTGGACACTGGGTCTAGGAAGATGGTCTCCAAGGTGGACACTGGGTCTAGGGAGATGGTCTCCAAGATGGACACTGGGTCTAGGGAGATGGTCTCCACGGTGGACACTGGGTCTAGGGGGATGGTCTCCAAGATGGACACTGGGTCTAGGAAGATGGTCTCCAAGGTGGACACTGGGTCTAGGGAGATGGTCTCCAAGATGGACACTGGGTCTAGGGAGATGGTCTCCAAGGTGGACACTGGATCTAGGAGATGGTCTCCAAGGTGGAGACTGGATCTAGGAGATGGTCTCCAAGGTGGACACTGGATCTAGGAGATGGTCTCCATGGTGGACACTGGATCTAGGAGATGGTCTCCACGGTGGACACTGGGTCTAGGGAGATGGTCTCCAAGGTGGACACTGGATCTAGGAGATGGTCTCCACGGTGGACACTGGGTCTAGAGGGATGGTCTCCAAGGTGGACACTGGGGCTGGGGTAACAGCCCCCAAGGTAACAACCTTCCTAATAAATGCACATAACCCTCCCAGAGTTCCCAAAGAACTGATTCGTTCCTATCCTGTAGTAAGGCTGCACTTTCATTAGCCTATGAATTAATGATGATCACAAAACCAAGCTGTGAAAAATTGAGGCTGCTTCCATCAAGGGGAGGAATGAGGAGGGACGGAGGTTTCGTAGGTTATTAAGCGCTATTAAGTTTTTGTTTTGAACAGGCATTTTATAACCTGGGGAAAGATTGATAATTATAAATGGATTGTGTGTTTTTTGCCTGAATATTGCATATAGACACCCAGCCGTCTCAGAAACACTGACAGGCCATGACACAGACACAGATCCGTCACACACACCTGGTTTCCTCGCTGGCTTAGTGCAGTGACAAGTATACTTTGCTGTCTGCCCCTTTGAAAACAACACTGCCGTTCATTACGGTCACCTCAGCATCTAATGCACACCAGTACTCAACACCAGGTGTTAGATGAATGGATGAGTTATGAAACCAAATCCAGTAGGCCTCCCACCTAGAATGGCATTTGGACACCAGGGTACTTGGAATCCAAACGAGGGAGAGACTTCACTTGTTCAGAATGACCTGTAACCTTCATTCACTCCTTCTGTTCTCGGTGTAACTCAAAAAATAACAAATCATACTAAAACCCCATTTAGAGACTGCTCACATTTCCCAAGAAATTAACCTATTTGGGGCCCAAAACATTATCTCACATAATTCCAATATACCTTAGGTATTATAATTATTCCCTCTTTACATCTAAAGAAATAAAGGTTTAAACACTAATAGAGAAGACCAGGAGCCCACATATAAACAGTGTTTTAAAAATATTTGTGCCGAGGATAGATCGTTTCTGTGGCTGTATTAACTGCTCGCAGGTCCTGGACGGGGCAGAATTCCATGGTTCGCGCTTTTTTCACGGGCAGCAGTGGAGTGTTCCATGGAGAGTTGCACAGTCGGAGGATTAGGTGTGCTTCTAACCGCACCAAGTGGCTTTGAATCCCTTCCAGAGCCTTTTGAGGGATCGGATACTGTTGCACTGCCATGGGAGATGAAATATGGACTTCCGGAGAAGATGGCGGCTTAGTAAGACGCGCGGATCTTAGTTTCTTCTCCAGGACAGCTACTAGGGGAGTAGAAACGATACAGAACAGCGCCCAAAGTCACAACAGAGATAAAAAAGACAGCGTACTCTATCCTGGAATGGCTGGCTGGCTGACAGAAGCCGCTCGGGTGAGATCGCCGAGGCGCGCGGGCTTCACCGGGCGGGGCGGCAAGCGGCCGGAGTCACTCCCTTCCCCCTTCCCGGGCTGGCTGGGAGAATTGGAGAGGCGGTCCCATCTAACCGCGGTGGCTGTCGCCCACACCACGCACGGCCCCCCGGACCAACTGAGAGAATTGGATCAGAAATCCGCAGGCCGCGGAGAACGGTGACGGGTGGGGGAGGCCCCTTCCAAACCCGTGACTCCCCAGGAACGTGCACTCTCCCGGGCGGGCCACTGCCGCTGGCGCCCTCCCACCACGCTTGTCGCCCGGGCGACTAGGAAATTCGGACGGGCGCTTTCCCGGGCTGCGGCAGCCAGCAACCCTCCCCGCATTCGGACCCCGGGCTGGCTCAAACACTTCCAAGCCGCTTCGGCTAGCGAACCTCCAGGACGGCGAGAGTTTTCCAAAGTTAAAGGTCCCACAGCACCTTTTACTGGTGGGACCCGCAGACAAACGTGTGCCACGAGCGCCACCTACTGAGCAGGATAAGAAAAACAGAACCCAGAGATTTCACAGAAAAATCTTCCAAACTTTTGCATCCAATACCCAGGGAAATCTGTCTAAATGCGCAGACGCCAACAGAAGATAACGGATCACGCTCAAATAATTGAAAATATGGCCCAGTCAAAGGAACAAACCAACAGTTCAAATGAGATACAGGAGCTGAGACAACTAATGCTGAATATACGAACAGAAATGGAAAACCTCTTCAAAAACGAAATCGATAAATTGAGGGAGGACATGAAGAAGACATGGGCTGAACATAAAGAAGAAATAGAAAAACTGAAAAAACAAATCACAGAACTTATGGAAGTGAAGGACAAAGTAGAAAAGATAGAAAAAACAATGGATACCTACAATGATAGATTCAAAGAGACAGAAGATAGAATTAGTGATTTGGAGGATGGAACATCTGAATTTCAAAAACAAACAGAAACTATCAGGAAAAGAATGGAAAAATTTGAACAGGGTATCAGGGAACTCAAGGACAATATGAACTGCACAAATATACATGTTGTGGGTGTCCCAGAAGGAGAAGAGAAGGGAAAAGGAGGAGAAAAACTAATGGAAGAAATTTTCACTGAAAATTTCCCAACTCTTATGAAAGACCTAAAATTACAGATTCAAGAAGTGCAGTGCACCCCAAAGAGATTAGACCCAAATAGGCGTTCTCCAAGACACTTACTAGTTAGAATGTCAGAGGTCAAAGAGAAAGAGAGGATCTTGAAAGCAGCAAGAAAAAAACAATCCATCACATACAAGGGAAACCCAATAAGACTATGTGTAGATTTCTCAGCAGAAACCATGGAGGCTAGAAGACAGTGGGATGATATATTTAAATTACTAAAAGAGAAAAACTGCCAACCAAGACTCCTATATCCAGCAAAATTGTCCTTCAAAAATGAGGGAGAAATTAAAACATTCTCAGACAAAAAGTCACTGAGAGAATTTGTGACCAAGAGACCAGCTCTGCAAGAAATACTAAAGGGAGCACTAGAGTCAGAACAGAAAAGACAGAAGAGAGAGGTATGGAGAAGAGTGTAGAAAGAAGGAAAGTCAGATATGATATATATAATACAAAAGGCAAAATGGTAGAGGAAAATATTATCCAAACAATAATAACACTAAATGTTAATGGACTGAATTCCCCAATCAAAAGACATAGAATGGCAGAATGGATTAAAAAACAGGATCCTTCTATATGCTGTCTACAGGAAACACATCTTAGACCCAAAGATAAACATAGGTTGAAAGTGAAAGGTTGGGAAAAGATATTTCATGCAAATAACAACCAGAAAAGAGCAGGAGTGGCTATACTAATATCCAACAAGTTAGACTTCAAATGTAAAACAGTTAAAAGAGACAAAGAAGGACACTATATATTAATAAAATGAACAATTAAACAAGAAGACATAACAATCATAAATATTTACGCACCGAACCACAATGCCCCAAAATACGTGAGGAATACACTGCTAACACTGAAAAAGGAAATAGACACAAATACCATAATAGTTGGAGACTTCAATTCCCCACTCTCATCAATGGACAGAACATCTAGACAGAGGATCAACAAAGAAATAGAGAATCTGAATATTACTATAAAGGAGCTAGATTTAACAGACATTTATAGGACATTAAATCCCACAACAGCAGGATACACCTTTTTCTCAAGTGCTCATGGATCATTCTCAAAGATAGACCATATGCTGGGTCACAAAGCAAGTCTTAACAAATTTAAAAAGATTGAAATCATACACAACACTTTCTCGGATCATAAAGGAATGAAGTTGGAAATCAATAATAGGTGGAATGCCAGAAAATTCACAAACACGTGGAGGCTCAACAACACACTCTTAAACAACGAGTGGGTCAAAGAAGAAATTGCAAGAGAAATTAGTAAATACCTCGAGGCAAATGAAAATGAAAACACAACATATCAAAACTTATGGGATGCAGCAAAGGCAGTGCTAAGAGGGAAATTTATTGCCCTAAATGCCTATATCAGAAAAGAAGAAAAGGCAAAAATGCAGGAATTAACTGTTCACTTGGAAGAACTGGAGAAAGAACAGCAAACTAATCCCAAAGCAAGCAAAAGGAAAGAAATAACAAAGATCAGAGCAGAAATAAATGAAATTGAAAACATGAAAACAATAGAGAAAATCAATAAGACCAGAAGTTGGTTCTATGAGAAAATCAATAAGATTGATGGGCCCTTAGCAAGATTGACAAAAAGAAGAAGAGAGGATGCAAATAAATAAGATCAGAAATGGAAGAGGAGACATAACTACTGACCTCACAGAAATAAAGGAGGTAATAACAGGATACTATGAACAACTTTACGCTAATAAATACAACAATTTAGATGAAATGGACGGGTTCCTGGAAAGACATGAACAACCAACTTTAACTCAAGAAGACATAGATGATCTCAACAAACCAATCACAAGTAAAGAAATTGAATTAGTCATTCAAAAGCTTCCTAAAAAGAAAAGTCCAGGACCAGATGGCTTCACATGTGAATTCTACCAAACGTTCCAGAAAGAATTAGTACCAATTCTCCTCAAACTCTTCAAAAAAATCGAAGTGGAGGGAAAACTACCTAATTCATTCTATGAAGCCAACATCACCCTCATACCAAAACCAGGCAAAGATATTAAAAAAAAAAGAAAACTACAGACCAATCTCTCTAATGAATACAGATGCAAAAATCCTCAATAAAATTCTAGCAAATCGAATCCAACAACACATTAAAAGAATTATACATCATGACCAAGTAGGATTCATCTCAGGTATGCAAGGATGGTTCAACATAAGAAAATCAGTTAATGTAATACACCATATCAACAAATCAAAGCAGAAAAATCACATGATCATCTCAATTGATGCAGAGAAGGCATTTGACAAGATTCAACATCCTTTCCTGTTGAAAACACTTCAAAAGATAGGAATACAAGGGAACTTCCTTAAAATGATAGAGGGAATATATGAAAAACCCACAGCTAATATCATCCTCAATGGGGAAAAATTGAAAACTTTCCTCCTAAGATCAGGAACAAGACAAGGATGTCCACTATCACCACTATTATTCAACATTGTGTTGGAAGTTCTAGCCAGAGCAATTAGACAAGAAAAAGAAATACAAGGCATCAAAATTGGAAAGGAAGAAGTAAAATTATCACTGTTTGCAGACGATATGATACTATACATCGAAAACCTGGAAAAATCTACAACAAAACTACTAGAGCTAATAAATGAGTACAGCAAAGTAGCAGGTTACAAGATCAACATTCAAAAATCTGTAGCATTTCTATACACTAGTAATGAACAAGCTGAGGGGGAAATCAAGAAACAAATCCCATTTACAATTGCAACTAAAAGAATAAAATACCTAGGAATAAATTTAACTAAAGAGACAAAAAACCTATATAAAGAAAACTACAAAAAACTGTTAAAAGAAATCACAGAAGACCTAAATAGATGGAAGGGCATACCATGTTCATGGATTGGAAGATTAAATATAGTTAAGATGTCAATCCTACCTAAATTGATTTACAGATTCAATGCAATACCAATCAAAATCCCTACAACTTATTTTTCAGAAATAGAAAAACCAATAAGCAAATTTATCTGGAAGGGCAGGGTGCCCCGAATTGCTAAAAACATCTTGAGGAAAAAAAACGAAGCTGGAGGTCTAGCGATGCCGGACTTTAAGGCATATTATGAAGCCAGAGTGGTCAAAACAGCATGGTATTGGCATAAAGATAGATATATCAACCAATGGAATCGAATAGAGTGCTCAGATATAGACCCTCTCATCTATGGACATTTGATCTTTGATAAGGCAGTCAAGCCAACTCACCTGGGACAGAACAGTTTCTTCAATAAATGGTGCCTAAAGAACTGGATATCCATATGCAAAAGAATGAAAGAAGACCCATCTCTCACACCCTATACAAAAGTTAACTCAAAATGGATCAAAGATCTAAACATTAGGTCTAAGACCATAAAACAGTTAGAGGAAAATGTTGGGAGATATCTTATGGATCTTACAACTGGAGGAGGTTTTATGGACCTTAAACCTAAAGCAAGAACACTGAAGAAGGAAATAAATAAATGGGAGCTCCTCAAAATTAAACACTTTTGTGCATCAAAGAACTTCATCAAGAAAGTAGAAAGCCTACACAATGGGAGACAATATTTGGAAATGATATATCAGATAAAGGTCTAGTATCCAGAATTTATAAAGAGATTGTTCATCTCAACAACAAAAAGACAGCCAACCCAATTACAAAATGGGAAAAAGACTTGAACAGACACCTATCAGAAGAGGAAATACAAATGGCCAAAAGGCACATGAAGAGATGCTCAATGTCCCTGGCCATTAGAGAAATGCAAATCAAAACCACAATGAGATATCATCTCACACCCACCAGAATGGCCATTATCAACAAAACAGAAAATGACAAGTGCTGGAGAGGATGCGGAGAAAGAGGCACACTTATCCACTGTTGGTGGGAATGTCAAAGGGTGCAACCACTGTGGAAGGCAGTTTGGCGGTTCCTCAAAAAGCTGAATATAGAATTGCCATACGACCCAGCAATACCATTGCTAGGTATCTACTCAAAGGACTTAAGGGCAAAGACACAAACGGACATTTGCACACCAATGTTTATAGCAGCGTTATTTACAATTGCAAAGAGATGGAAAGAGCCGAAATCTCCATCAACAGAAAGTGGCTAAACAAACTGTGGTATATACATACGATGGAATACTATGCAGCTTTAAGACAGGATAAACTTATGAAGCATGTAATAACATGGATGGACCTAGAGAACATTATGCTGAGTGAGTCTAGCCAAAAACTAAAGGACAAATACTGTATGGTCCCACTGATGTGAACAGACATTCGAGAATAAATTTGGAATATGTCATTGGTAACAGAGTCCAGCAGGAGGTAGAAACAGGGTAAGATAATGGGCAATTGGAGTTGAAGGGATACAGACTGTGCAACAGGACTAGATACAAAAACTCAAAAATGGACAACACAATAATACCTAATTGTAAAGAAATCATGTTAAAACACTGAATGAAGCTGCATCTGAGCTATAGGTTTTTGTTTTGTTTTGTTTTGTTTTGTTTTGACTTTACTATTATTACTTTTATTTTTGTCTCTATATTAACATTCTATATCTTTTTCGGTTATGTTGCTAGTTTTTCTAAACCGATGCAAATGTACTAAGAAATGATGATCATGCATCTATGTGATGATGTTAAGAATTACTGATTGCATATGTAGAATGGTATGATTTCTAAATGTTGTGTTAATTTCTTTTTTTCCGTTAATTAAAAAAAAAGAGAGAGAGAAGGGGTAATTGGAGCTGAAGGGATACAGACTGTACAACGGGACTGGATATAAAAACTCAGAAATGGACAGCACAATACTACCCAATTGTAATGCAATTATGTTAAAACACTGAATGAAGCTGCATGTGAGGTATAGGTTTTTTGTTTTTTTTTTTCTTTCTATTAATGTTTTAATTCTTATTCTGTTGTCTTTTTATTTCTTTTTCTAAATCGATGCAAATGTACTAAGAAATGATGAATATGCAACTATGTGATGTTATTAAGAATTACTGATTGTACATGTAGAATGGAATGATTTCTAATTGTTTTGTTAATTCATTTTCTAATTAATAAAAAAAAAAATTTGTGCCAAAATTTAAAAAACTGGAGAGCTCATGTAAAAATCCAGACTCTGGTTTTTCTTGGAAGAGGTGATGGTATTTCCACCCAGAACACACCATCCCACCCAGCCCTCAGGACCCTCCACCCCATTTGTACTGACATTGCCCCCTTGGCCCTAAACCTCCCCCCATGAAGTAACCAACCCTTAGCAAACATTCCAGGAAACCCCCCCCCACCCATAACTTTCAGGAGGCCCCTTGCAAAACCAAACCTCCCTCAGCTCACGTGGTAGTTGCGTGACTGTCCTTGCATCTACCCTCTGGCAACTAAAATTGTATGTAGTTCCCCTTATCCAACATCTGCCCTCCATGGTTACAGCCCCACCAGCTGCAGCTTGCAATAACTACCCCCTCCCCAACACTCACCCTCGCTTCTAAACCAACCAATAAAAATCTGCCAACAGGGGTGGTGCGACAGTGGCTCAGTGGTAAAGTTCTCACCTGCCAGGCCGGGGACCTGGGTTCACCTCCCAGTGCCTGCCCATGACAAAAAAAAAAAAAAAAAATCTGCCAACTACCTGCCCCAGCCCTTCCCCACTCGGGGTGGTCACCATCTAGGCTGTACCCTTTCCCTGGCTCGAGCTGGTCACCATCTAGGCTTCAGCCACCTACATATAGTGCATATTGCCTGGCACTAAAGCTCCTTTGATCAAGTTTTGGTCTCTTCTCCTCCCTCCAGCTAGAAAAACCTGCCAAGCCCAGGGATCCTTGGTGTGTCTGGGTCTATGGAACAGGTGTGTATGCAGCTAGAAAAAGGCAGGGCTGGGCTCTGGGCTCAGGTCTCAGTGGGGTGGCTCAGAGCCCACGTTCTTGACCCCCAGGGTGGTTCTCGAGGACTGGGGAACACACCTGACCCCAACGGGAGGATACAACTCACCCCTGCACACCCCTAATTCTCTTCTCTGGTAGCTTCCCTCCTGTCCACCCCAGCTCCCCGACCCCACAGTCCAGCATACACTGGAGATGCAGATACCATCCTCCAACTCGACTCTGTCGGATTTCAGGCCCAGTGAGCTGGGCCCATTCGTGATGCTGTGTTCTATTAGCACTCACCAAACACACAGCAGAAAACATACAGGAGGGAAGAAAATTAGAGATGTGGATCCTTTGAAAAGATTAGCTAAAAACAAATACAATACACCCAGTTGAACTAACGAGGCTAAACCAAAACCCAGTTTTGCTAAGACCTTCTGAGAGTGTGAGTGATAAACGATGAGGCAGGTGAAGGGCCAGGCAGACCTGTCCATAAGTCCACATTTCTTGAATTCCAGATCCATAGCTTAAGAATTTAGCATTTTGAAGCTAATAAATGGATGCTTAAATCTTAAAGTAATAATAAAAAAAGACTTGGGGAATGGTTCTACTGACTGATTACTCAGAGAAAATACCCCTGCCCCATATCCATCTTTTGCCGCAGCTAATATTGATGAGGAGAGGGACTAAAAAGGAAATGTCCAGAACCAGGGTACAGAACTCTGTATTGATTGATTCACAGTTCACAGACTGAAGCAGCAGGAAAGGCAGTTTGGAGGGTGTGCCAGTTTGAATCTCTTGTGGACCCTAGAAAAGCCATGTCCTTTAATCTTCATTCAGTACTGCTAGCCGAGAGCTTTTGATTATCCATGGAGATGTGACCCACTCAATTGTGGGTGGTAACTTTTGATTAAATGGTTTCCATGGAGATGTGTCTCCACCCATTCAAGGTGGGGTTGCTTCCTGGAACCCTTTAAGAGGGAACCATTTTGGAAAAAGCTTCAGAGCCCATGCAGTCAGAGACCATTGGAGATGAAGGAGGAAAATACCCCTGGGGGAACTTCATGAAACAAGAAGCCTGGAGAGAAAGTTAGCAGACATTGCCATGTTCACCATGTGACTTTCCAGTGGAGAGAGAAACCCTGAAATTCATCAGCCTTTCCTGAGTGAAGGTAACCTCTTGTTGGTGCCTTAATTTGGACATTTTTATAGACTTCCTTTAATTTGGACATTTTCATGGCCTTAGAACTGCAACCTTGCAAATTAATAAGCTCCCCCTTATAAAAGCTGTTCTGTTTCCAGTATTTTGCATTCCAGCAGCTAGCAAACTAGAACAGAGGAACAGGACTGGTTAAGGCACCCCCATATATAAAAGACTCATGTGTCAACTCTATCACACCGCCAGCAACCTACAGGCTGGGAATGCACCCCTGACCTTCTTTAGAAGGTGAACCTTTAACAGCCATAGAATTATGGGAGAAATAACAGAGTAACCAGTTAGCATAGTAGTACAGATCCATTTATTTGGTTAGTCTGTTCTGCCTTCTATCTCCTACTTGACATTAGAGTCAGGAAGAAAGACAAAAACAAAAGGTTATGAAAGGTTGTAGAAGAACTGAGGTACCAGGGACAGCTTCTGGCCAGCGCAGGCCTACAGTGTGACAGTGAACCCCTAAGGAACAGTCGGGCGCTTGGACCATCCCAAAGAAGTGGGAGGCCCTGGACCAACAAAGAGCAGGGGCCTGGGGCTGCCCTGAGCCATCTCAGAGCAGTGGGGGCCCTGGGCCATCATGGAGCAGGGCGTCCTGGACAACCACATAGCATCACCGGCCATCACAGAGCAGGCGCTAGGAGGATCATCACGGAACAGGGCGTGTGGGGGTGCCAGGACCATCATGGAGCAGTGGGGGCCCTGGACAGCTGCGGGAAGCTCTGAGGGAAGTAGGAATAAGGACCATCAAAGACAACCTTCTCCCTATGTCCATGGAAAGGTGCCAGAGCAAAACAGTAACAACCCAGCATTCCTCCTCGGAACTGAAGGGGACAGGGGCATTCCTGGCACACACCAGAGACCCACAGGGCAGGAAGGCTCCCCTCGCTCTGGTGTACTCTCTTTACAGCACACTCCTCCCAACCACAGTCCCAAAGTAAACTTAGAGTCAAGAGGAAAAACAAGGAAGTTCATTGTATAGCCAAGGGGTCCTCCTGGCCTGAGGGTGAAGTTAGAATCCAGTGTGGTTTAGGAGCTTGGATCCCAAAGGGAACTTTGTATGTAGGTTTCTCATCAAAACAAATTTACTTGAGATCTGTGTTTTCTAATCAAATTTAGAGAATAAATCTTTTAGAGTATCCTGGCTTGGGTAGGAGGTATCTTTTATGACAAATAAAATACACTGTGTCTTACCTGGTATATTAATTAAAAGCAGTTACTTGGCATTATCTTTAAGTCACTTTTATGACTGAAAGCCTGTGTCAGTACTGTATTTGGTTCCTGGACACCAGTTCTAAGTATGGATGTCTTTTGTTTTCTGGAGGAACTAGAGAACCCAGAGTGGAGAAGGGCTAAGAATCCTAGGATATCAGGCAAGATTAAAGTAACTGCAGATGTTTTACCTGGAAAAGAATGGAGACCAAGAATGTGCATAATTGCCACCTTCAGATATTTGAAGATGTGACCAGTGGAAGAGATGTCATCAGTCTCTGTAACTCAATAGGGCATGCTAAAACCCAAGGAAGAAGCTATAAATACAAAAACCTTGACAATATTAAGAAGAGCTTTTTTATTGAGCTGTCCCAAAGAGAATGGGCTTTCTCATAAGAAAATAATTTTTATTTTACTGAAGTGTTCCAACGACATTGGAGAAGGGATTTAAATATTGGGGAAAGGTTAGAGAGACAGTGTCTAAGAATTTTGATTCTGTATTTTCATTTTCTTGATATTGTACTTTTAGGCAAACTGTTTATCTAAAATCATTCAACACACAGCATATTTTAAAAGAAATGAATGCTTTTGAACTGGATGATATTGAGGATGTCAGTGTCTGAAAGTCACTTGTGTCAAGAATGAATATGACATCTTTGATTACCACCCTCCTCAGGGAAAACGGTGAACTAGGTAGTAGCAAACACAACTGATTCAAGAGAGGGGACAAAAGGGGGAAACTGTCTGCGAATGGTGGGTTTTGATTATTTCAGTTTTCCTTTTAATGTTGCTAGGTCTATATCCACCTATACCAAAGAGCGCTAAAAGCATCAAAGGGTCAGAAGAAAGAAAAACAGTTAAAATTTAAGATTAAATTTAATAAATTAAATTTATAGGACTCCAGAAACTTATCAGTTTAGATTAAATTTAATAAATTAAATTTAATATATTAAATTTAAATATAAAAAATTTATATAATTTTTAATTATATAAAAAATAATATAATTTATTATGTATATATAATTAATATATATATTATATATATATATTAATTAACTATGAAGTATCCCTCAGTGTGCTGGTTTGAGAGGGTGTACGTCCCCTAAAAAAGCCTTGTTTCAATCCTAATCCCATTTCATAAAGGCAGAATAATCCCTGTTCAATACTGTATGTTTGAAACTGTAATCAGATCATCTCCCTGGAGATATGATTTAATCAAGAGACGTTGTTAAATTGGATTAGGTGACATGTCTCCACACATTTGGGTGGGTTTTGATAAGTTTCTGGAGTCCTATAAAAGAGGAAACATTTTGGAGAAAGAAGGAAATTCAGAGAGAGCAGAGAATGCTGCAGCACCATGAAGCAGAGAGTCCGTCAGCCAGAGTTTTGGAGATGAAGAAGGAAGACAACTCCCGGGGAACTTCATGAAAGAGAAAGCTAGCAGATCATGCTGTGCTCACCCTGTGTACTTCCAGCTGAGGGAGAAAACCATGACTGTGTTTGCCATGTGCCTTCTTGGATGAGAGAGAAACCCTGAACTTCATCAGGCTTCTTGAACCAAGGTATCTTTCCCTGGATGCCTTAGATTGGACATTTCTATAGACTTGTTTTAATTGGGACATTATCTCGGCCCTAGAACTGTAAACTAGCAACTTATTAAATTCCCCTTTCTAAAAGCCATTCTGTTTCTGGTATATTGCATTCCGGCACCTAGCAAACTAGAACACTCTCTCCTGAATCCTTTTGCCTGGCTGTCGACATAGTCTCCATCTTAATCCCACATTATCAGTATGTTCTCTTCTTCCAGGGAAGTCCCTTGAGGTTGAGCTGGCATTACTTCAAAGATGTAATGTGACCTCTCTCTCCACATGGGCACCTAGAGCTCACCTTGGAAACACTGAGTCTCTTATCAGTCACTCGTCCTCTTGTTGAGTGTGTTCCAGCATCTTCTACTTGGGTTTCTTCCATAGCCTGGATCTTTCTTGCAATATCAGACTTTTGCCATCCTTGATGTGAACATTGAGGAATCTCTTTCCCCTGATGTCTTCCTAGAGTGCCTTTTGCAGGTCTTCCACCGCACCAAGCTCTCCAACTTCTTCTACCACAGGATGAAGCTTGTTGAGAGCACTAGATTTCACTTGAACTAAGTTAAACTGCTACTGGTCTGTTCTTTTTCTCCTTGTAGAGAAAGTCAGCTTTTAACTAAAAAGCCCCACCTGAAAACAAAAGGACTATGGACACCTGCACATCACAACACACTCCACCCACCCCACTGAACAGGGGAGGGATTTCTGGCCTCCATCGCCAGGGTCTTCCACACTGAAACTCCCCAGCATCTCCTGGTTTGTCAGAAGTACAGACCCCAGCAGGAAGCAGTGTGACACAGAGAACCCTGCAGCCACCATGGCCAAATGGACCGTGACACACCAGGGACATAACTGCACCAGGCAACCAGGACAGAGATTGCCCAGGGAAGGGCTGGCAGGCCAGGCTCAAATAATGAATTCTCAGCCCCTCCCCTGCCCTGGGATCCTTCTGTCTTCTCCTTAAACTTCCCCCTGGCCCAGAAGGCCCAGACAACCTTCTATGCACATTGCCCCCATGTGTGTGTGGGGCCAGGCACCTTCCCAGAACCTCATGCCTCATGGATCCAGGTTACTGGAGAGAATGAATGAATGCACACTGAATGAATGAAGGAGGGCCAAAGTCCTCATTTGCTACTCTGGAGATTCAAGCCCAATGCTCTACTGACCCAGCAGCGGACCCATGAGGGTAGTTTCTCCTGTGAATGGAGAGAAGCAGAGTGATCCAATTCACGATGAGCAAACGCTGGACATGTGGTGACCACATCACATTCAAGAGTCACTTTGGGGCTACAGGAAAACCCTCAACGTTTTCTGAATTATAAAATATTGGAACAGAAATCGTCTCCTGTGATCTCATTTCAGGAAAATGATAAGTATTAAAATCTGAAGTAAAATATCTGCTCAGAAAATTCAAAATTCTCCTAAAAATCTTTGGATCAAAGAAGCTACTGAAACAAAATTGTACACTATTTAGAAAATACTAACAATGAAAATGCTAACCATCTTTAAGACAGGGATAATGCTACCCAGTGAGGAAATTTCATTCAATTTCACACTTAAGAAAGCCTAAAATGAAAGTTATAAATGAATGGAACAGTGTCTACCCATAAAAAAAAAATGGAATAATTGAAAATGAAAAATAATAAAAAGACAAAAGAAAAGAAAAAGAAAATTTGAAAAAGACCAAAAGAGGAATGGAATAATTGAGAACATAGCTTTAAAAAGTTAGAAAATGGGGTCAGTGGCAGGAAGATAGAATAAAAGTAGAGCCATGGAAATAATAAATCTTGGTATAAAATGTTTTAAACTTCTAAAAATCTGAATGCTCCTTAAAAAACTAAGAGATGATTATGTCGTGGCTATTCTTCTTTTTGTATGTTTACTTTTAAACAATGAGTACAGAACTATAAAACTGAACATTTGAAAAATCCAAAATTATGAAGGAAAAGAAACCTTCAGAGCTGACCACTGAGACGTGAGCAGGGAAGTAGAGAGGCAAGAAGATGGTGGCAGCCGCAGCTGGGACCTCTGCTCACCCTTCCCGCTCTCACCTGTCACCCCCACCCCTGACTCTCACCTGTCACCCCCACTGTCACTTGTTACCCCCACCCTCACCTGTCTCCTCACACATGCTCACCTGTCACTCCCTGTCTCTTCTTGTGTGAACCGTCCCTCCTGGCCTGGCCACTGGCAGGGTCTGGCTGGAGACGAGAAATAGAAACTCTGTCTTGGCAGGCACTCTGCCCTTCCTGGTGCCATCCGGTTCCTTTCCCCCAGCCTCCCGGCTCCAGCCAGTCTGCGAACCCCTGCTACCTCCACTTCTGTCTCCAGCACCAGACTTTCCCTACGGGAAAGAAGGGACTTAAGGAGCTCTAGAAAAGTGTACTTGAGACCAGGTGTCAGGCCAGGCAGTGGCCTGTGTGGGGTCAATCCTGCCTGGTTCTTACTCCGCCCCTCATGTCCTCTGATAAATCCCGTCTAAGTGAGAGCAGGCAAGGAGGCTCCTGCTCCCATTTGAGTTAGTTCCCAGAGCCAACCCGACATAGAAACAGCTCCCAAAATGGGCTGGTCCAGCAAAACGTCCAGTGAGAAAAACGGATGTCCATTCAGCTGGACACATTTCTAAGTAGACCACTCATACATATAAGGATATCCTTATATATACAAAATGTTAATTAAATTGCCCTAAAATACCTAGAACATTCTTGGTCATTAAAATAAAGCTTAAACTGTGAAATTGTATTCATTTGAAAAGTGCTAAAAAAAATAATAATAATGCCATAAAAATAACATACAGACATCTAAGTGCTTGTGCTTATGACTGCGCCACAAGGTAATGGGTGGAGATGATGTTAATAAGCCACAAAACGAATTCTGTGACGTGGCACTCGGATCTCGGACAGCCTGTGCAGGAAGCCAGCCCAGGGGACCACCAGCCCTTTTGTTATCCAACAGCGCCCTCTCCTGCATAGTATTATCTCGGTCAAAATAACTTAATTTGGACCCTAATGAGATACCACACTTTAAACACTAGGATGGCTATTATTTAAAAAAAGGAAAGAGAAGAACGAGTGTTGGCGAAGATGTGGAGATAGGAACCCTCATACATTAGTATTGGGACTGTGAAGTGGTACAGCTGCTGAGAAAATCAGTTTGCTCCTCAGAAAGTTAAGTATGAAATTACCATATGTCCTGGCAATCCCATTTCTAAGGTATGTACCCAAAAGCACCAAAATCAGGCACATACACAGATATTTGCACGCCGGCATTCATTGCACATGTATTCACAATAGCCAAAATATGGAAGCAACCTCAATTGGGATGTGGAGAGATCTGTCCACATTTGTAGGTGGTGTTTGGAACCCTCGGAGGGAGGTAAATCACAACCACCTTGAAATACAGGCAGTTCGACAGAAAATAGGGGCTCACTGAAGTTTTTTGAGCAGGGACATATATTATGAGAGAACAATATCTAGGAAGTTACTTAGGCAGATATCTCAAGTGAGTCATTTTATAATTTTCTAACCTATTAAAAATATGTATCTGTAGGCGAGTGGCAAAGACTCAGAGGGCCCTTTCTCTGTAGATTCCAGACCCTTCCTCTTTTGAAAGGTCTTAGAATGTAAGGTTAATATACCAAAGCAAACAATTGGAAATGAAACTTTTTAAAACAGTACACATATAATAATGTCAGAAAATAAAAGCAGCGATGGATTTAACAAGTGCGAAAATTACAAAACGTTGTTGAGAGAAATTTTTAAAGACCTAAATAAGTGGAGAGAGCTATGCCTTGTTTATGGTTTGAATGAACCAATATTGTTAAGACATCAATTCTTCCCAAACTAACCTGTAGATTAAACGTAATTGCAGTGAAAATTCCGGCAGGCTTTTTGTAGAACAGCCAAAGTATTTCTTTAAAAGGAAGAATAACATTGGAGGGTTTACACTCCCTGATTTCAAGTCTTATTATGAAGTTACCATAATCAAGAAAAGATAAATATATAGATCACTGCTACAGAACAAAAAATTCAGAAATAGTCACATATACATAAGCTGAATTATTTTCAACAAAGGTGCAAAGGTAATTCAATGGAAAAGGACAGTCTTTTCAACAAGCAGTGATGGAACAACTGGATATCCATATGGGAGAAATGTAATCAAATCTTATCTCAGATGACAAACAGCAACTAGAGATGGAGCATAAATCTAAACCCAAAAGTGAAAACTATAAACTTCATAAAAGAAGAGGAGAAAATGTTTATGACCTTGTGCAAGACAAGAATTTCTTAGGACTTAAAAAAGTACAAACTATATGAGAAAAGAAAAGCTAAATTGGAATTCATCAAAATTTAAAACTTTTCTCCTTGAAAGGCACTGTTAAGAAGACTAAAAAGTTAGCCACAGAATGAAGGAAAATATTCATGATACGTGTGTTTGAAAATGGACTTGTATCCAGACTACATAAAGAACTCACATAACTCAATAAGGAGTCAAACAACACAATTAAGAGTGAACAAAAAATTGAATAGGAAATTTATAAAAAAATTATATATGAATGGCCAGTAAGCACATGAAAAATGCTTCATATCATTTGTCATCAAGGAAATGAAAATTAAATCCATGTTGAGATACTAATGCATACCCATTAAAAAAGCTAAAATTAAAAAGATGAACAATAGTAAGTGCTGGAGAGAATGTAGAGTCCCTGAAACTCTCACACATTGCTGGGGGGAAAGCAAAATGGAGACACCATCCTGGAAAACATACAGTTTAATTCTCTTCCTACAGAATATTCATAGTCATTCTTAATAGCCCAAAGCTACAAACAATTCAAATGTCCATCAACAGGTGACTGCATAAACAAATAAAAAGAAAATTAGTATTGGCACATGCAAAAAAAAGGGTGAATCTCAAGATCATCATGCTTAGTGAAGGAAACCAGAGACAAAAGAGTACATAGTTTGTAACTCCATCCATATGAAATTATAGAAAATGCAGACTAATATATAGGGACAGAAAGTAGATCAGTGGTTGCCTGGGGCTGAAGCCATAGGGATGAACTAAGGGTAAATGGGCACAATTTGTGGGTAGTTGAAAATGTTCTCTATCATTTTAGTGGTGGCGGTTGTATGGGTGTTTACAAATGTCAAAACCCATCTAATTGTGTGCTTTAAATGAATGTAGTCTATCCAATGCAAATTAAACCTCAATACACCTAAATAAAAGCATAGCCTTGTATGCAAAGGGTTTTGCTTTCTTTGTTTTGGCACTTAGGGAAAAAGGACTAAGTTTTGTACCAGGCTGAAACTATGCTGAACAGGGACAGCACATGTGGAGAGGTTATTGAATAGACTAACTCAGTGGCAACAGGAAATTTAGGCCAAAGGTGGTCAGGCAAACTATCTAATGGAGCTTCTCACTGGAGTCCCAGAAGAACTCAACAGCGTGAGGTGCTTTCATCACAAGAGGAAAGGATTTAAGTCATTTGTCTGAAGCTCAAAGAACAGGGCACTTCGGTTTATCAATCAGCTTTTGATGCTTAACAAACCACATCCAAATGTAATGGCTTAAAGTAAATCATTCTTTAGTCCCTACTGCTACTGGGCAGTTCTGGAGTGGGCTGTGCCTGCTGCCCTCAACTGGGCTCACTCATGTGTCCACAGCTGGTGTGTGGGAGGGCTGGCCAGTTGTGGACAGCCCTTCTCCCGTGTCTGGGGCTCAGCTGGAGCACAGGACATCTGAGCCTTTGTCCTCCTCGGGCAGACAGCCAGGGTTTCTCCTTGCCACTGGGCTCCAAAGATAGCAAGGCTGCAAGGCTTTTGAGGCAGAGTCCTGCAATGCCTGGATGTCAGCCTATTCTGTCGGCAAAGTCAGTCATGAAACCAGCCTACCATGGGCCCACAGCCTGTCATGGACCTCAGCCTGGGCCCTCAGCCCCACTCTGAGCTCTGAGTAAGTGCACACGGCCTGTCCACCCCAGGTCAGGCTCTGAGAAGACCGGGAGAGTGAATGTCAGTTTATTACCCCAAACCCCATCACACAATTATGGGCACAAGATTCAGGGATGATGCAATGCCCGCATCTTATACACAAAGCTCCAGAAGCTTGAATCACGTGGGCTTTGGTCTCCCATGTAAGAAATGGGTGCAGTCTGTCAGACTCCATCCTAACTGCTCCCCGATGCTGCTCTGCTGCTTCCGGAAAACCTAAAGACCAAAATGGGTCAAGAAAGTATCCAACTTTACCCCTGTATTGTAAAAAACAGTTTTAGCTCTCCCAACACACACCCTCACACACATACTTACACTCACACCCACAGCATTCTCGGACTCCTGGTAAGATTAGCCTTTTACCAAAGGGAAAACATCCCTTTAGAAGTAATTACTTTTATTTTGAGAGGACAATTTTCAGTGGTGAGTCACTGCTTTGTGCTCCCAAGGTGTAATAATAGCAAAACCTGCTAGAAGCTAAAAAGGAACAAGGAAGATGGCGGTACATGGAGGAAAGGAGCTACAAGAGACTTGGCCAAGTGGCGGGTGGAAGTTGCTGATTTGCTGTCATCTCCCTTTCCTCTCCTCATTAGACTCCTTTTATATACTAATCTAACAGAAATTAATACCCAAGGACTAGTTTCTTTGTGATGGGCTTTGGAGGATGTGGTTAGGTCTATGAAAATAGACAGACTGAAAAGAAATCAAATGTCAGGAAATGTCCTTGTAAAATAACCTGGTGGAACCATCCAACCATGCTGGAGGGAACAGGGAAGGAGCTTAAAGGGCAATTTAGCACTGTGGTCCTCCAGCCACCCACTATCCAGAGAGCCGAAATCCTCCCTGAGTAGGTTTATCTGCCAATTCAAACCATTTCCGGAGGCTCCTGAGTGTTCCATGGAAAGATTCTATCACACAGCATGACAGACAAGAGTCTTGGAAGGACATATAGGAACATTACATTGGGGTTATTAGTGTAAAGGCACAGACCATTCCTCAAATATCGCTACTGGCCTTAGCATTTCCTCTTTTCAGTGATATCCTATAGACACCATGCTAAATTTTTCTGACAGGAGAAGTAAACTCTAATGAAAGCCATGCATACCTAAGGAAAAAATAAATTCTTTCCCTCCTTACATCATGTATTGAATTGGAAGATTTGGTTTTAAGAATGAGAGTAGCAAAATGGATCTCAGAAAAATGATGCCTTGATCCTGAATGGAGGTGGTACATATTGCCAAAGAAAAATCACTAGCTAGTCAGAAGCATGCCTCTAAGAAAACGAAGATGAGAGGAAAGTGAGTACGTGGCTGGATAATTGAGCATTGCTTAATTTAATTCTCACAACAATTATCTGAGGTCCATTTGTCGGACAAGGATTTAAGCAGTTTTCTCAAAATCACACAGGCAATTGAAGGGAAAGCTAGGATTCAAATTCAGGACTGAGTGGCTCCAAAGACCAAGTTCTTTTCACGTCTTAAAAAAAGTAAGACTTACCTGCCCCAGGAACACAGACAGAGTATGGAGCAAGGGGATTTAACTGAACCTATGTTGGGAAGAATCCGGGAAGCTGGACTAAGGGGAGGGCCATCTAGGAAATTGTTTGGGGTGGAGGAGTGAAGAGTTATACGTTAATTAAGGGGTACTAAAGCATCACTGGCATTGATCACACTTATGCTCTCATTGACTCATTTCCACACCTAACTCATTAGGTAACTGGCACAAGATAAACTCTTCCAGTTCCTGCTGGTTTGGTAGCACCCTCTGCTGGGAACATAAACAAGACATGTTATATATAAACAGCATCTCTCCTTGTAGCCCTCACCAATATGTTGAATAATTGATTCTTCATTGCAGTGGTTCTCATTGTGGGCTCCTGACCAGCAACTTCAGCATCACCTGGGAAATTGTTAGAAATGCAAAATCTTAGGACTAACCCAAGACCTTCTAAATCAGAAACTCTGGAGGTAGAGCCAGCAATTAGTAATTTAACAAACCCTCCAGAAGATTCTGTTGCACACTAAAGTTTGAAGGCCACTGCTCCACTGTATCCCCAATGCCAGGCCCATGGGGTTCTCTCAGCAAACATGGGATGGATGGGTGGATGGGTGGGTGGATGGATGGATGGATGGGTCGGTGGGTAGTTGGATGGATGGATGTGTGCGCAGATGCATGGATGGATGGATGGATGGATGGATGGATGGATGGATGGGTGGGTGGGTGGGTGGATGGATGGATGGATGGATGGATGGATGGGTAGGTGGGTGGTTGGGTGGATGGATGAATGTGTGGGCAGATGCATGGATGGATGGATGGATGGATGGGTGGATGGATGGGTGGATGGATGGATGGATGGGTAGGTGGGTAGTTGGATGGATGGATGGATGTGTGGGCAGATGCATGGATGGATGGATGGATGGATGGATGGATGGATGGATGGATGGATGGATGGATGGTTGGATGGATGGATGGATAGTTGGTTCGATGAGTTAATGAAAGGTATTTTTGCTGTAGCATAATCAAACTTCATGCCCCAACATGAACACTGAGAACAGCCAGAAAAAGTGTCTAATGTCTGCAATCAGCTCAGTTGTTTCAGTAACATTCAGAGGGCCCGAGCATCTCTCACTTGGAGGCCTTAGGCAGTCATAGTACTGGATCTGGTCTCTGACCCTATTTTATTGAGCTTCCTTGCTGAGTTTATTTTGAGTCCTAGGACTTTGACCTTTTTACACAGCTATTTGTAGTTTTTTGAATATTATTAACTTAATCAGGTTTGTGTTTGTATTCCTTGGCAAAAATTATGCCAGAGTATTCCATTAGGTCTTATTTTATTAATCTTGCTGTCTACCTGCCCACTTCCTAGATGTTGTCCATTTTTATCAGAAGTTCATAGTCTACAGGACAAACATAGGCAATAATTCTGTACCCAAGCTGAACCAAGGATGAAAGAATGACTTGGGTCACTCATTACAACGTAGTAAATTACCTCCATTTCATCTCATTTGAAGAATTTGCTCTGGGAGAGATCTGCTCCTGAAATTATGCCTGCCTGATTCACGTATGGTCAGGTTTGTGGCAGGAGAGGCTAAGCCAGCCAGTCTAGGGGGCACAATCACATTTTGACCTACTGATGACTTATTATCATCACAGGTGCACAGTAAGTGTACACCATGGCCTGACAGATAGCTCTCTGAATAGCATAACTTTACAAAGCATAGTTTAGAATCACAGTGGCTATGTCAGAAAACAAATGAGTTCCTCTAGGAGTGATTAAGAACAAAGCAGAATAAAATCTCTAACATTCAGTGGTTCAGCATACTTCAATTAGTACAACCTTTGAAAGGAAATTCAGAATCAAAAAATTGTGTCTTTGAAAGATTCTTGTCCAAGGCTATAAAAATATGAAAATCTAAAGTCTGTCTCTCCACTAAGCTGATTAGGACAGACTCCAATTCATGTCCACTTTGTCTGACCATGTCTCTTTCTCTCTCCCGTCCTCCTCTCCACTTCTGCTCTGTCACCCTGCTAAGGCTCTTCCCTATCTCTCGGACCTTAACTTCAACTATCTCTTAAAGTTAAACAACTTGACCTGGAGGTCAAGCCTTCAAAGGAGGCTTTTATCCATGTTCTAGGTCAAAATTAAGAGGCATCATTCAAATCCTAAGTCTGAAGAAGATAAACAAAAAAAATTTAATTCTAGGGATTTTCAACTCTGATTGCCAGACACATCAGTGGTCCTCATGCTCTTAGGCCCATCCGATGCGAAATCCTTGATAGAACAATTTCACGGGGACCAGGCTGGAGAAGACTCAAGGATGGTGTTTCCATGAAATACCTAATAGGGTTGGTGAGGCTCTCTTATGGGTTATACAAGAAGTCTAGCTGTGAAGACTGACTAAACTCCTATTCAGTATTGTAGGTGAGGCAGTGATGAACTCTAATTGTACAATTCAATGTCAGATTGTTAAGCATATGTCTCCCATACTCAGGCATAAGCTCAGTTGTCAATATGACTTGACTATTTTTCAAGGGGTGAATACCTGAAATCGGAGATTTGAATAGAATCATACTAGTTAGAATAGAATCATACTAGTTATCCCTTCACTCAACTATAGTATCTGAAAGAAGATTTTGACAGGGAAATATATCAAAACAAACAAAACCCAGAATAAACTTGCAAGTGTCCCAATTAAACAATTACATGCCTCCAACGCATAGAAACAATTGCTTAAGGCCACAAAAGGAGAAATTTCCAGATGAGGATTCTGACAGATAATGAAAAAAAAAAAAAAGAGGGGGACTGGGACAACAATTGGATGTGAATGATAAGAAATTGAAATAGAAATATATGCTGCTCAAACAATGAAGATGCTCAAGAGAGGAACAAATGTCCAGTGTCCCACCGTTGTGGCGCAACTCCTCCTTTAGGGGTGGCGACAATCTCAATACTTTCCTTGTCTAAGACTCTGTCACTCTTGGGCATTTCTTTCTTCTTTGTGACACCATACCTGCTAATTTAACAGAGGTTTGCTATGTTGATGGAATTGCCAAAGTTCCTGAACTTCTGAGGGCTCTTCCTTGAAATTCCTGAATTGCTAGTGTCTTCCTGGGATCTCTCCGTGCCTCAATAGGAGTTGCTAGTTTCTTCCTTGAAATTAAGACTCAGTTCATTAATTCAGTCATTAATTTACCACGGTCCTTATATGTAAATCAAACCCAAATTGAACAACTCCATAAGGAACTCCTTGTGAGCAAACAGTTCCACTGACATTGGCAGAAATATTGGAGCTGAACCCATTATGATCCAAACTGATTCCCCTCAACCCCTACCCAAACTCTCACAGCACCCTCATAATCCAAAATCTAAGGAGAGACCATGAACCACAGAGAAAGACATGATGGAAAAAAATCTCATCATACTTTGTACCAGCTCTTGTAACACACTTCCAGAAAATGAGGAAAATAATTTATCCAGGACTTTAGAGTTGTAAATAAAATAGTAAAACCTCTTTTTCCTGTCATACCAAACCACAACTCAATCCTATCTTAGGTACTGCCTGAGTTCTCTTATTACATAACTATAGATGTGTCCTCTGCTTTCTCCAGCATCCCTCTAAATCAAGACAGCCAAGAGCTGTTCATTTTTACCTGAGAAGGTCAACACCACATCTAGACATTTTGTCTGTACAGAAGTCTCTTACTACTTTTCAGAAATTCTCAACAAAGACCTTCAAGAGTTTAAATTTCCTCGCATCAGCTGTTGCAATGTGTTCCTAATTTTTCTGAAATCGCCCTTTTGTACATTGTCTAACTAAGACCTGAATGTCAGAAACTTTTCATTGGAAATCCAAGCATGAGTAGGCCTTTTGTGATTTAAAATTAGCCTTGTAGGGTGGGCCACAGTGGCTCATCAGACAGAGCTCTTACCTGACATGTCGGAGACCCAGGTTTGATTCCGAGTGACTGCTCATGCAAAAAAAAAAAAATAGCCTTGTAACAACACCCATAATAACAACACCTAATTATTATAATTTGTTCACTCATTTCAGTCGAGCTTTGACTCAGCTTCATGGACACCACAGAGATAAACATCTTATAACACTTTTCACTGCTGGCAGAGGCATGTTACTGTTTCAGAACATCATGAAGCCTGCAGAGGCATCTATCAAGTTACACCCAAGGTCTGCTTTGAATTTAATTGTCCCTCATGCTTTATGGTCTTTGCCACTCTGAAAATACTCAACATTTCTCAGTAAGCAGACTCGCCTCATATGAGCCATTGTTATTCTCACCTCTTACCTTCCTGTCTGCCTGTGTAAGGCCTTTACTTTTTCCACATGAGAAATGGGGTTCACAATTGCTAGTGTCTTCCTGGGATCTCTCCATGCCTCAATAGAAGTTGCTAGAAACTCCTATAGAAAACTCAGATTTAATATCATTTGGTAATGGATCACATCATAATGAGATTTTCAATCTAAGTCAGTGCGTCATCAGTCTGTCCAGGGCTGGACATGCCACAACATATTTAAACTCATCTCTAGAGTATGATGTCTTACCACAGGTAAAATCGATTTAAATGGCAGAGCTCAGTGCACTCCTAAAAGCTTGTCACTGAGGCTGGGATAAAAGGATTAATATGTACACTGAAAATAGGCAGACCCTTGGGGTGGCACATGATCTGAGGCTATATTGGAAATAATGAAATCATCAGGAGGCCCAATTAAAAATGTCAATTGTGTTGATAAAAAAATATTTAACCCTTCTAGCCTCCTGTATTCTGGAGCAGCTAGAGGGAAAAATCTGAGATGATGGTATGGCAGCCCATGACAAACTTTTGGATCTGTCTTGTAACTACTTGTTGAAGAGTGCTTTGAAAACTTTTGCTTTCTTATTTTTTTGCTTTATATATATGTCATACTATACAATAAAAAAGCTTAGAAAAAAAATTACCCTCCAGAGTAAGATGTGTTTAACTCTGGTGGGCAAACTTTACTAAAATTGGCAAACACCTGGCACATATCTCACCTGTCCACCAACATTAACCTGTGAAAGCTGTCCATATCCTGTAGAACATAGACGATAGCCAAAGCCTCAAGGCTCCCAGGGACATCTCCAAATGGACTTCATACAATTACCAACATCTAACCTTGGAAATTCTGTCTGTAGCTCCAGTACCAGAGAGACCCAGTTCACTGACACTGCCATTATAAAACTTGGCAAAGTCTTCCCACTTACTCAAAAACTCCGTTGTGTACATCATCCTCAATCTTTAGAAGTCTAGAAAACAAATATTATTTTAAAATTAAAATACAAACAAAATTACCACAGGGCCTTGAACTTACCTGGCCAAAGTTGTGGCCATTGGCCATTAATGCCCATGAGATGAATTGTGACCTTTCCTTTTAATTGTGACCATTGACCTTTCCTTCCCAAGTTGTTTACCTTTGGCCTTATACATCTGATAATGTCACCACTTATATTCCACTGTTAAAAGAAGATACAGTTAAATATTGAAAGGTACTATTGCAAGCTCAGTCTTATTAACAGATACTGGTGACCTTTCCTGGGAATCGTCCTAAGCCACCCCTCCATGACCTAAACACCAGAGACCTAGTCTTGTGGGAGAATCATCAGAAGAAAGCTCTTGAAACCTGAAGCCTACTGAGCAGCAGCTCCACAGTTCAATTATAAGGGGTTGACCCTTGGATTGTGTCTCCTAATTAAGGAGACACAAACCTTCCTCAGACCACTCAAAAGACTTCCCAACTGAAGCCCTCTAGATTTTTAAGAATCCTCCAGATTCATATACTCTTCAGAAGGCAGCTGCTAAACCAAACCCTCTGGATGAAGCAGAGACAGCAATGTGAAGTCGACAACTTTCTCTAAAACAGCAGGACAAGATCTCAAATGCCTAGAACCTCTGATCGCCATGCACTTTTTTGCCTGCTTTTGTCCTTTATCCTCTCAGCCATTGTCTTTCTCCTCTGCAGTGTTCAGTTGTGGATTTCTAGTATATTTCTGTTGTCTCTTCACTATGCAGAACTGATAATACCCCTATCCTGAATTCAGCTATTCACATCCCTAGTCAGTCCTTAAGGTGAATCCGATACCTGGCTATAACTTCCTTGTGATTAAACCAATTGTTGGGCTTTCCTTTGGGTGGCACCCATTCTCCTTTGAGTGATACCCACTTTACTTTGGTTGCCACGTAGCACCCTTTAGTATCATTCCCTTCTAAGGAAAGATTAGTTTCTAGGATAATTCCATATGACAAACACCACAACAGACCAGACAGCCAAAATTCTAAAAACCCCTATCACATCACAAATAGGGGGAGTGATTTCTATCTCTGTTGGCAGGGTCCTTTCATAGGAGTTAGCTTTTTATAACCAAATTTTCATAGAAATAGAACTTAGTGAGGAATTAGGAAGTGGGTATGCACATGGAAGATGCCTACAAGGAAGATGTAACTTAAAAACAAATTCAACGCACTTGCTGATCTTTCTCTAAATTTCATCTGTGGACACACCAATGCTCAGATGAAAACTTTATGGCACAAACAGATAACCTCATAGTAGTATATTGGCCAAAATACATGACTTGTTGTTACCCAATGATTGTCATAAGATTTTCAGCACAAAAACCTGTTGATTGCTACCTGCAAAGTGATAAACCAGTTTCTATCATCAGGACAGTCCCTGATCTCACTAAAGGTCCATCTTGGCACATCAGTTTTCTCTCCCAGAAAAAAGAAGGATCTTTAGACAACTTGATTCGTGAAGAAAAAGTGATTCTCCGCTTGTGAATTTAATCATTGAGACCTAAGCTACTGAGGGATTTTTCTACCTTTCAAGCTTTAAAGGAGGCCTAGAAAGTGAGGGAAATTCTACATCTTATGATTTAGAGAACTACAGAAGGACTAAGCAATGCCACTTGGGCTACAGATCTCACAGGAGAATTTTATGAGGTTGAAAGACAGCTGCTCAAAACAGAGCAGCACAAACCATAACCACTTCTCGAGGTGGAACTCATCTGTCATATGAGAAGAATAGTGTACTAAATATCCACAGACTGTTCCAGGATCTTTAATGTTCCTATAGAGATCTTAAAAGCACACAAGGAAGCTATAACATTAGGTAATTTGTTTAATATCCCTATGTCTTCCTCTACAGGGTTCTACATATCAAGGATAGGCTATGTTCCCTTGTTCTAATTTGGCCATGCTTGGCTTCTGGCTACATACTCTGATTATAATCCTTCTCAGTATTTGCATCTCTTACAGTTCAAATGTGTGATCTCCCAGTTCTAAAGTGCTGCCACTCAGTCACTACCTCACCAAATGGTTCAACAAATGCCCATTCACAGGAGCAACAAAACACTGCAAAGCTTGTTGAAACTTAACTGACCTCCAGCCCAGCCACAGATACCTCAAGCAGAGGTACAGATCTGAAGCAGTCTGGAATGAATGCAGTCTTTTCTACAGTCTTGGCTTAAGTATAGCCAAAAGGGTGGTCTGGAGAATAGAAACTTTTTTAAAAAACACAAAATCAGCATAGACAGACTGTACAGAAATTACAACTTGTGAAACAGATAAACTGTACAGAAACCTCTTGAAAACACAAACCATTTGAGCTCAAACTCTTTTAGCAATAGCTGGTTTGGACTGTGGTCTAGAAAAATAAGACCACAGACTGGTTTCAACAAAAGTCTTGCTTCACATGCCAAACCACTGAAATCACGCTTTGTGAAACACCTTTCCAATAAAACCCCAAGTGCTCAAGCAACTGAATCTATTCGAAGGGTGCTTCCCTCTCCTTGAGAGTTTCTAAGGAACTCATCTTTTTTCAATCACTACAGATTTCTTTAAGCATATTTTGTGGAGCCATGACTGAAGCAGCCACCTCACCTCATGCTTGCCCTGGGTAGACAACTAGCCGACCTCCAGTCTGACTTGAGGAAACAGATTCCTGACTTCTAGTCTGCCCCAAGGAGTCTGCTATCCAACTTCCACCTAAAAAGATTAACCCTTCAGTGCCTGCTAGGCCTGTAACCACCTCCCCTGGGGAAACAGACTTCACTCTTCTGTCTGGATTAGTACTATTTCATCAGATGAACTGCAGTGGAATTCTCTGAGGTAATTAGCTTGAAAGATGACTTATAATTCTTTTTATGACTCACCCCACCTCCTCTCTTTTCTTCAGGACCCAGCAGGCCCTGATAGGTGTGAGGTACAAAGCATGACTCCTAGGAGGTACACCACATTTCATAAGAACTCCATGAGTTTTCCAATCTATATAGGCAGAAATCAAGGGAATGTGCGTGGGAATGCATATGAAGGGTGTGGGATAATAATAGAAGGATTATAAAGTTGGATCAGACTGAATTTATTGATATGAGTCACTAAGCAGAGATTCTGCATTCAACGTTGCAGCTCGAAGGTTTAGAAAGGGCACTAACTGTTTGCTTGTGTGGTTGCCTGAAACATGGACCAAAAGGTGGCCAACATTATCTGAGATTGAAATGCCAGAACTGCCCTGGTATATGCAGATGAGGGGATCACAAGCTTAAAGAGATTGGAATGTTAGAGGTGATTTATCATGGAAGACCTGCTCATACACACCAGAAATGTCCAGAGGACACACCTTTTTCCAGGACTTTGAGGAATAAATTTGTGATACTAGCTCCATAATCCCTGAAGAGTTCAGGAGTCACCCTTCTCTGTAGGTCAGAAATTACTGTAGGAACTGCTGTCACTAGGCGGGAATCTTTAAACACAATGGGGATGATTGGATCCAGAGTTGGCAGAATCCAGGTGGCAACAGTTAATTGCCATAGACAAGTGGGCATGGCTACCAAAATGGACAGCAGACATCACCATGTGCATTTCCATGTGACAGAGAAACCCCAGATCAGCCTTTCTTGAGTGAAGGTATCCTGTTATTGATGCCTTAATTTGGACATTTTCACAACCTTAGAATTGTAACTTATAAAACCAATCCATTTCTGGTATATTATGTTCTAGCAGCTTTAGCAAACTGAAACAGATTTTGGTACAAGAGAAGTGGGGTGTGGTTGAGTTTGCAAATACCAAACATGCTGTATCAGCATTTTGAAATGGATAAGGGGAAGATTCTGGAAAAAAAATGTGAGGAGCATAAAAGATCTAGAATGCTTTGAAGAGACTGTTGATAGAAATATAGATGCTAGAGTTTCTTCCAATAAGGTCTTAAACAGAAATGATGAATGTGTCATTGCAAACTGGAAGAAAGATGGTCCTTGTCTTAAAGTCATAGATGATTTGGCAAAATTGAGTTCCTGTGTTGGATGGAAAATAGAATTTAAAAGCAACAATCTTAGATATCTAGCTGAGGAAATTTCCATACTAAATAAGGACAATGCAGACTGGTTCCTCCTTGCAGCTTATAGTGAAATACCGCAGGAAAGAGATAAGCTGATAACTGAACTCTTGGGTATGAGAAAACCAAAAATTGATGGTCTGGAAAATTCTGGGCTTCCAGAAAGTGAGACTCCAAAGAACAGTGCCCCTTGTGAGGATTTGGCCAAACACAGAAACAGTGAGTCATTTCAGAAAAGGCCAGGATTGGAAATGCAGTTATCCAGAAAGGGTTTGTGGAAAGTCCCTTTGTCTGATGGTTGTGATCACTATATACTGCATGGAAAACTGAAAAGAAAGCTGTGGGATTTGTATAAATGGAACCACTGCCAGTCTGGGCTAAAAGGGACAGAAAAGGGACAAAGTGAAGGAAAAATGACTTCAAAGGTAGAACCATGGAAGCTAATATGTGGAGCCAGCAAATCTCAGGCCAGGAGAGATCCACCCATGTGTGTGGAGAGGGTGAGTTTTCCCTGGAGGCAGGGGGCAGGTGTCACTTCAGGTCTTTGGAAGGGTAGAGCACATTCCCTGGGGATTGAGCAGAGCCTGGCCACTACCACACAGTTCTGAAGGGGTTGACCATGTGCCATGGAGATGACAGAAAGTTTGGGTGCTGCCCAGATGCTTGTGGAGGGTGGCGCTGAGAACAAGGTTGTCTTCTCAATGCTTCCTAATGTTGCTACCTTCACGCCAGTATTTGGAGAGAATGGGGCTTCTTCATAAGCCATTGGAAAGGGTGGGGCTGCCACTCTCTCAAGTCCCAAGCATGAAATGCTATTCTATAAATGACTCTCAGATTTTGAAATCTAATGGAGTACACCCTGAAGGTTTTCAAAATTCTTTAGACCCAGTGACCCCTGTTTTCCTTCCAATTTCTTCCTATGACAATGGAAATATTTATCCTATGACTGTCCCTCCTTTGTATATTGGCAGCAGATAACTGGTTCTGAATTTCACAGGTCCACATCCAAAGAAGAACTTGGCCATAAGACAAAGCATGCTTGTAGCTGATCTGATGAGATTTTGTACTACTTTTGACTTTATATTGTGTTTGTATTGTTACTGAAATGATTAAGGCTTTTGTGATATTGTGATGGAATTAATGCATTTTGTATATGAGCATGTCCTTTGGGGGTTCAGTGGGTGGAATGTGCTGGTTTGAAACTGTTATGCACTTCAGAACAGTCCTGTTCTTCTAATCCAATCTTGTGACAGACCTATGTTGGGTGGTAACTTTTGATTAGGTTGTTTCCATGAGATGTGGCACCATCTACTCAAGGTGGGTCTTGACCTTTCTACTAGAGCCCTCTATGAGGAGAAGAAAAGGCAGGAAACACAGGGATAGCTCAGAGCTGACACAGAGAACAGAGAGATGGAACAAAGACACAGACGTTTGGAGTTGCAGAAAGAAGTGCCCCAAGAGGCACCAGAAACTGAGAGAGCCATTTGAAGCCGGAAGTCGGGTGGGAAGGACAGCAAACATCACCATGTGCCGTCCCGTGTGACGGAGAAATCCTGGATGCAATCAGTCTTTCTTAAATGAAGACATCCTTCTGTTGAAGCCTTACTTTTAACATTTTCATGGCCTCAGAATTGTAACTTGTAACTTAATAAATCCCCTTTATAAAGCCAATCCAGGCAGTGCAAGTGTAGCCCAGTGGTAGAATTCTTCCCTGCCATGCAGAAGACACGAGTTCAATTCCCAGAGCCTGCACATGCCAAAAAGAGAAATTTTTAAGCCAATCCGTTTCTGGTATATTGCATTCCAGAAGCTTCAGCAAATGGAAACAACTGGTAAGGAGCTATCTGAGGAGAAAATCAAGAAAAAATTCCATTTACAATAGCAACTAAAAGAACGAAATATCTCAGAATAAACTTAACCAAAGATGTAAAGGATCTGTACATAGAAAACTACAAAACTTTGTTAAAAGAAATTAAAAAAAAGAACTGAATAAATTAAAGGGCATTCCATGTTCATAGATTGGAAGGATAAATGTCATTAAGATGTCAATTCTACCCAAATTGATCTACAGATTCTATGCAATCCCAATCAAAATTTCAACAGCCTAATTTGCAGAAATGGAAAAGCTAATTGTCAAATTATTCTGTGGACCTGTGAAGAGAAGGGGCTTTGAATAACCAAAAACTTCTCAAAAAAGAGGAATGAAGTGGCAAGACTCAGGCGTCCTGACTTGAAATCATATTATAAAGCTACAGTGGTTAAAACAGCAAATTACTGACATAAAAGTAGATATATTGATCAATAAACTAGAATTGAGAATTCAGAAATAGACCCTCAGATCGGTAGTCAATTGATTTTTGACAAGGCTCCCAAGTCCACTCAGCTGAAACAGAACAGTCTCTTCAATAAATGGTGCTGAGAAAACTGGAAATCCATATCCAAAAGATTGAAAGAGGACACTTATCTCACACTCCATACAAAAATTAACTCAAAATAGATCAAAGACCTAAATATAAGAGCCAGTACCATGGAACTCATAAAAGAAAATGTAGGGAAGCATCTTCGACATCCAGTGATGGGCAGCAGTATTTTAGACTTTAAACCCAAAGCATAAGCAATGAAAAAAATACATATAAATGAAACCACCTCAAAATTAAATACTTCATTGCTTCAAAGGATTTTGTCAAGAAAGTGAAAAGACTCAATAGGAGAAAATGCTTGAAAACTACATATTTGATAAGAGTTTAATATGCAGAATATACAAAAAGAAATCCTACAACTCACGATGAAAAAAAAACAAGCCAATTTAAAAATGGGCAAAAGAAATGAATAGACATTTTCCCAAAGAGGAAGTATAAATGGCTAAAAAGCACATGAAAGATGCTTACCTTCACAAGCTCTTAGGAAAATGCAACTCAAAACCACAATATCATTTCTCACCTACTAGAATGGCCACTATTAAACAAACAGAAAACTACAAATGTGGGAAAGAATGTAGAAAAATAAGAACACTTATTCGCTCCTGGTGGGAATGTAAAATGGTGCAACCACTGTGAAAGATGGTTTGGCAAGTCCTCAGAAAGCAAAGAATAAAGCTGCCATATGATCTAGCCATCCTGCTACTTGGTATATACCCAGAAGAACTAAAAGCAGGGACACAAACATTTGCACACCAACGTTCATAACAGCATAATTCATGATTACCAAAAGATTTCCCAAGTGTCTATCAACCAATGAATGGATAAACAAAATGTGGTATATACAGAGGATGGAATACTATTCAACAGTAAGAAGGAATGGAGTCCTGAAGCGTGCAACACATATGAATCTTTACCACATTTTTGGGTGAAATAAGTCATACACAAAAGGACAAATATGGTATGATTTCAGTAATATGAAATAATTATAACAAATGACCTCACAGGCATAAAATCTAGAATATAGGTTACCAGGACATTAAAATGAGGGTAGAGAAGAGGGAGTAGATGCTTAACAAGTGCAGAAGTTTAACTAGGTTTAATTTAAAGGTTTGGAAATGGATAGAGGTGTGGTAGCACGTTATGGTGAGTATAATTAACAACACTGAGTTATGGGTGTAATTGTGGTTGAAAGGGAAAGTTTAGAGTCATATATGTCACTAGAAGGAAAGCTAGAAGTTAAAACATAGGACTTTATAACACAGTGAATCTTGTGGTAGACGATGACTATGATTGACAATTCAAATGTTAAAAAGCTCTTTCATGAACTAGAACAAATGTGCATCACTACTCAAGGAGCTGACAGTAGAGTGGTATAAGGGGGAAAATGCCCCTATCATAAGTATGGACCATAGTTCAAAGCAATATCCTAATATTCTTTCATCAGCAGTAACAAATGTACCACACAATGCTAGGGATCAAAAATTGGGGGAGATAAGGGGTATGGTATGTCTTGTTCTTTTTCTTTTTGGAGTAATGTTATAAAATTGATTGTGGTGATAAATATACAACCATGTGATGATACTGTGAGTCACTGATTGTATACTTTGGATGGATTGCATGATGTATGAGTATATCTCAAAAAAACCAAAAACCATTATTCACAGGAAGACTATCTACTTAGAACATCAAAGAATCTATGAAGAAATGTATTAGAATATAATTTAACAAGGTGGACAGATAAAAAAAACAATTACAATTACAGTTCTAAAAATACACTTTTATATTAGTGATGAAAATTTTATAATTAAAATAAATCTAATAAGGTCTGCAATCCCTTTAAGGAGAAAATTAGAAAGCTCGTTTGAAAGACATTAAAGATATGTGAAATAATAAATCTTATGCATGGAATAGACTTACTACCAAAAATAATTCTCTGCAAATCAATTTATAAATTTAATCTAGCTCCAATCAAAATTCTTATTTTGGTTGACCAAGATGGTGACACAAGATGCTCCAGTGTGCTTTCTCCACAGAACTTTGAACAACCAGCAAACAATTGCAGATTATCTTCTGGAAAACAGTTAAAGTGTTATAGAAGCTGGACCAAGGCCAATTCAAGAAAGCACAGCTTTAAAATGGTAAGAGAAGCTAGTCCCTCCACCACTCTTTCTCTGATGCAGTGTGGCATCAGTCTGCAATCCAATTGTGGGTCCTTGGCCCTGATCCAGAGGGAGAAGAGCAGCCCCAATCCATTGGGTGGAAAAGACTGAACCAGGAAACATACCTCTGATCACCCTCCCAGTACTTGCCCTGCCAGCAGATGCAGTTTAGGAATGACCAAGGCAGTGTAAGAAACAATTAAGTCAAAGTTGCCTGGGGCAAAGGCTCACCTACCTTAAATTATACAATAGAGAAACTTGGAGGAGGAGAAAGTCTATTTCAAAAGGAGTAGAAGGGGCAACTGAAGTCCTGTAAATGGAGGAATTCCTAGGGCCAGGAGTGAACACAAGCCCTAGAAAAGATACATGTTCAAAAAATGAAATGACCTTGCACTTCACATTTACCTCAGGATGTTGTTCTTGACAAGAGGGTTAAACTCTGAAAAAGACCGCCAGAAGAAGCAGAGCTGATTTGCAAAGATTGTGAAATGTGTTTATTGTATTGGCTTGGTTGTTTTTGCTAGTTTCTGGCACCCAATGAAATCTCTTGACATATCATTAGCTGGAATCAACCTTAGGACAGACATCTACTGACTAAGTACCAGAGTTAACACTTTAAAATATTAAAATGTATACTGTGCAACAGAAGATTGCAAGACAAACAAAGAAACAGGAAATGATGACACATCCAAAGGAACGAGATAAAAATCCTGAAACCATAGATGAAGACCAGGCTTGATACATACCAAATGAAGGCATTTTAAAAACAATCCTCAAAATGCTCTAGGAGATCAAAGAAAACACAGAGAAAGAACTCCAGGGTAGCTGAAAAGCAATGGATAAACACAATAAAGAGAAAGCACTGGCATTCAAGACCACAATAGATGGAATGAAAATTCCCTAGAATGTTTCAACAGCATATTGGAGATGGCAGAAGAATGAATAAGTGAGCTCAAAGACAAGACAACTGAAATGATTCAGGCTGAGAAACAGAAAGTTTGTTTTAAAAGCAAACGGAGCCCAAGAGGCCTGTGGGACACCATTAAGCATACCAATATATGTATTATGGGAGTCCCCAAAGGAGAAGGGAAAAGGGCAGAAGGAATATTCAAAGAAAGAGTGGTCAAAAAAACTCCTCAAATTTAATGAAAGACATGAATATGCACATTCAAGAATCCCAACAAACCCCAAGAAGAATAAACTCAAAGAGAACCATGCCTAGACATAAAATAGTCAGAATGCCAAACACCAAGGACAAAGAGAGAGTTCTGAAAGCTGCAAGATAAAAGCAGCGTGTTATATACAAGGGAGCCTATAAAATTAAGTCTCTATTTGTCATTAAAAACCATGGAGTCACGAAGGCAGTGGGATGAAATATTTAAAGTGCTGAAAGAAAACAATTGCCAACCCCAAATTTTATATACTTTATTTTGAAAGACTTTCTTTCAAATACAAGGAAAAGATGAAGACATTCCCAGATAAATACAAGCTGAAGGGGTTTATCACCTGTTCTATAAGCAATTCTAAAGGAAGTTCTTCAGACTGAAAGGAAAGTACACCATACAGTGGATCAAAGCAACTTAAAGATATAAAGAACTCCAGTAAAACCTGCCTTTACACAAAACTCTTAGAAGAAAACATAGGGGAAGGCTTTCAAGACCTGGGGTTTAGCAGCGATTTCTCAGACATGATGCCAAAAGCAGGAGCAACAAAAGAAAAAAATAAGTAACATAATCTTCATCAAAATTTAAAACTTTTGTTCATCAAAGGAAATTATCAAGAAAGTGAAAAGACAAGCATTCTCATCTTTTATGATTGAACTTTTATTGGCTTTTTAAGTGAGCGTATGCATACTCTTTATAACAAATCCTGCAATAGAGCTATATAAAGAAGCTAATATTCTCCACCAATGCTATCCCCTTTAGATAAGAGATTGAGTCGATGAGTGCAAACTTTCATGAATCAGTATTCTACAAATATATTTATCTTTTCCACCTATTTTTTATTCCCCCCAAAAGTGGGATTAATTCTGTATCAAGGGTTTACAAACAATGGCCCACAGGTATGCCACCTGCTTTTGTAAATAAATTTTTATTGGAGCACAACCACACCTGTTTTTTATATATGGTTTTTATTCAGAAATGGTAGGATTGTACAGTTGCAACATAAACTATAAGGCTCAGAAAGCTGTAAATAGTTAACATCTAGCCTTGTATAAACAAAGTTTGTTGACCTCTGATTCACATTGCCTTTTCCAAATAACAACATAACAGCCGTAAACCTTCCTCCAGATCAGTAGAGGTAGATCTCAATCATTCTTTTAATATCTACACATTGGATTCTATCATATGGTTATGCTATAACTTCTAATCATTCTTCCATAGAATGATTGGGTTGGATGCTTCCAAGTTTTTGCCACTGCAAGCAGTATTGTATGCATGTATTCCCACCCCCATACATGTATCCTTATATTCTGGAGGGGGAGGGGCCTCTATTTTGGTGGGAAAGATTTGGAGAAGCTCAATCACTAGGATAAAGCATGGGTGGTGCAGCATCAAGTCACCTTGTGGTTTGAAACCAACATGTATGTCATAAACATACTCTCCAATTCAGCATCCTGATATTTGGTGATTTTTTTTAATTCAATTTTTTTTTCACTCTATGCTCCCATTTTTTTAATTACAGCAATTGTAAATTAACATAAAAATTATGCAAAAAACACAGAGTTTCTATATACCCCCCACATACACACAGTCATTATTAACATTTTGCATTAGTGGGGTACATTCATTACAACTGATCAAACAATATTTTTATATTATTAACTATAATCCATAGTTTACATTAGGGTTCATTTTTGTGTTGTACAGTTCTATGGGTTTTTACATTTTTATTCTGGTAACATATGTGCAACTTAAAGTCTCTCATTTTAAACACTTTCAAATATACAATTGGAAAGTATTACCAAAACTCTTCCATCAGGGCAGGCCATGGTGACTCAGCAGGCAAGAATGCTCGCCTGCCATGCCAGAGGACCCGGGATCAATTCCCGGCACCTGTCCATGTAAAAAAAAAGATCCTCTTCCATCACTCCAATTAGAAACTCTGTACAAATTAAGCATTAGTTCCCCACTCCCCACCCCCCTCCCTGCCCTTGGTAATCTATATTCCTGCTTTCTGACCCTGTGAATTTGCATATCACTTATGGAAATGAATGTTGATTGTAAAATTTATTTTCAAGGGCAAAGTGACAAACATAGAAAAGACATTCCAAAAGAAGAACGATGAGAACATATCTTTCTAATAGCAAGATTTATTGTAAAGCTATAACGATTTAACCATATGGGAAGAAACACTGCAAAGTATCATATAGAACAATCCTCAGGGTTCCCCAGAACCAGAGCTAGCTCCCATAACCACCAGTAGGAGTGGTAAACCTAACACAAAAGGTATTGCCTCCGTAGTGGAGCCAAATTCCCCCCGTATAGGCTGTTTGGTCTCACCTAACAATGCTTAAAGTGAGAATTTAAAAGGATCAAAGTAATTTAACTTCATTCCAGAGCAAAACTCAGAACATTAAGGGAATTTAAAAAAATAGATAAATCCAGGACTTAATAACATAAAATTGACAATGTCTGAAATGCAATTGTAAATTTTTTTTTGGTGGGGGCAAGGGCAGGTACTGGGAATTGAACCTGGGTCTCTGGCATGGCAGGTGAGAATCCTGCCACTGAGCCACCATTGTACCACCCTGCAATTGTAAATTAATAAGCATACAAAAATTCAGGGGGGAAATAAAATTATGGAAATAATTATTATAAAATAAAATTAATCAATAGAAACAAAAGTTACATAGATAAAATTAGTGGATAAGGATAAGGACATCAAAACAGCTACTATAAATATATACCATATGTTCAAAATGATGAAGAAAAGCATATACAAAATGAGAAATATGAAATATATTGAAAAGACTCAAATCGAACTTGGAGAGATGAAAAATACAATGTAAGATTAAATATACATGGGATGGCAAGCAACAGCTTTGATGAATCTTCAAGGAAGTATGCTGGTAAAAGAAAGTTAGTCCCCAAAAATTATTGTGTGACTTACTTTACATAATGTTTTGAAATGACAAAATTTTAGAAATGGAGGACAGATTATTGATTGTCAGGAGTTAGAGCCTGGAGATGGGAGAAAGGTGAGTGTGCTTATGAAAGGACATGAGAGATCCTTGTGGTGTTGAAATCTTCAGAATATTGACTATGCTGTTGGATGTATTAAACTGCACAAGTGATAAAACAGTGTTGAATGTAACACACACACGAGAACAAGTAACACTGACGATATCTAAGAAATATGAGTGGGTTATATTAATGTCAAAATCTTGGTTTTGATATGATAATTTTGCAAATGTTACCATTGGAGAAAACTGGGAAAAGTGTTCAAAGGGTCTCTCTGTATTATTTCTTACAACTGCAAATAATTCTATAAATTATATCAATAAAATTCCCTATCAAAAACATGCACTGCAGGGCAGTGTGACAGTGCCTCAGTGGCAGAATTCTCACCTGTCATGCTGGAGACTCAGGTTCAATTCCTGGTGCCTGCCCGTGCAAAAAAGAAAGAGAAAAAAAAAAGCATGCACTGTATTGGATTAACCGCACAATACACTCTACAGAAAATAAGATTAGTGAACTTTGAATGCAAACATGTAAAAACGTTCCAAAATTAACTACAGAGAGATAAATGACTTTTAAAACCTGAACAAAGTACCAGTTAGCTGTGGGCCTACTTCAAGACACCTAACTACATTTTAGTGGAGTTCCCAAAAACAGCAGTGGTAAATGGGGGGGCAGAATAAATATGTTAAGAAATAATGACCATGGAGTTCTAAGAAGATGGTGGAATAGGATAAGTTGAGTTCACCCCTGCTCCAAGGAACAGTTAGAGAAGGGACTGGAGGGCTATGTAAGAATAAAATTAAGTTTAGCTTTCACACAAGATGGCCCAGAATGAGAGAAACAAAACTCACTAAACAAAGGGAAAGGAGGGAGGCTCTGACACAACCCTAGAATCAGCACTGAATCCTTAACTCGGGTAAAAACAAGCTTAAATAAGTAACGGCCAGGGTCACTGAGATGTAAAGCGTAATCAAACATGGAAACCTTTGGCAGGAAATCTGAATTAGTTAGACTATCCAGATAAGCTGTAACCTCTGGAGTATCCAATCAGCAGAGAACCAGGGGAGAGCCCTGCATGCTAAGTTTAGGGAATAACTACTACTGCTTTTGGTTGCTTGGTGCGCCAGCCACCACATTTAGTTGGGCACCCGTTCTTGCAAGATCATGAGTAAATTATTTTCTTCTCCACAATCAGGTGAGCATATATTCTCTTTCAGGTATGACTTTCTTCCTAACCATTGTGGGGGCTCATCTGGGATCTGAGTCTGTGGAGGAGGATGCCCGGTGAGGATGAATGGAAGATGCCCCCTGCTGATGAAGTGGTCTCAGGCTTCACCATTGGGGGTCCACTTCCAACAGCCAAGAGGACCCAAGACTGGATGCTTGGATTCGCCCACTGAAACAGGAAAAGGGGAAGGAAAATCTGCTTCACAGTGATCAGTAACTCTGTGCATGGACCAAGGTAAGAAAAGGAACTATTAATTATTGCCTTGATGGTTGGGAAAAATTCCGATGAGCCTGGAGTTGGGTAAGCAAGTGTGGAGTCTCAATCCATGGTCCCCTTCTCCTGTGAGGGAAAGGGCCAGAGTCAGACAAAGCAAAACCATTGTGAGACAAAGGAATCCAAGCAAGACCCAGAAGGGTGACAGAGGCAGTTAGCTGGCTGGGAAAGAAGGGAAAGGGATACCTGTAGATTCTCCCGGGAACATTCCCCTGGATAGTCCATAAGGAGAATGTTAGAACACCGGACTGATGGTGATTGGACCAAGGAAAAGGACAAAAAGAAAATGATTAAATATTGTTGTTACATTTGGGCAAAAGAAAGCATTGTGCCACCTGATGCATTCAGGCTAGAATATAGGTCAGATGAGGATTGATTCTGTAGTGACCTTGTACTTTATGTTAATGGAAAGAAGCCCTTCTCCAAAGCGGAGTCTGAGTATGCTATGTGTTAGCTAGCAGGAGGAGGGACCACTATTTATCCCATAAAAGTTAAAACTTCAGACCCAGAGACTAAACCTTTAGAAACTAAAGCCTGGGACCCTTTGCTGAGCCTTCCCCTACTCTGTGTTCCCCACCCCCAGGGCAGGGACTGTTGGGCCCTGAAGGTCCAGTGGCACCAACCTGTCTCCCCCTCAGGGAGCTGGAGGGGCAGTCAGGGCCACCCCTGATAACCCACCAACAACTGAGGAAGGACGTGGGACTATGTAAGAAAGAGATACACATTTCTGGGGGCTCCTGAGGAAAACAAGAGTGAAAGAACATAGAAATGTTGCCTCCTTATACCCTCTGAGAGAAGCACCTATTGGGCAGGGGAAATTGGTTATATACCTTTTCCAAACTTATGTCCACCCTAAATATTCTCTTTATGAGGGAAGAAAAGGGAATGGTGAGAAGGGCAGTTATGGGAAAAATGGAAGAGGCAGTACCCACCCAGACAAGGGGTAATGGCCACAGAGCAGAAATTCCCCAATGTAAATTTCAATTGGAATACATTGATCAGGAAGCCAGGGCACAAATGAGGGATCCTAGAGACCTCGTTATACAAGGGTTATACTTGTATAATGGTTATACTTGTATAAGGGTTATACAAGGGTTATACTTGGCTGTACCCAAATCTCAGAGCTTAAATAAGGCCTTTAAGGAGGCTCAAGAAAAACATGAGACTCCCACTGCTCACCTCCAAAGGTTGAGGGACCAGGTGAGGAAATGCTCAGGGATGGACCCAGGTAGTCCTGTGGCTCAAGGATGTGAAGGGTCTTGGCCTGACATTCAGAAAAAAGATCCAAAAAAATAGATGGGTGGATGGATAAGCCACCAGGAGAGTTATTAAGAATCTCAGAAAGTGTGAGAAAGGAAGAGGAAAAGCAGAAGCAACAAGCTAAAGTCATGTTGAGCCTGGCTGACCACATGGTCAAGAAAAGTCTAGAAATAAAGCAGGGAGGAGACAAGCAGAGGTGAAATAGAGAAACAGCCTGGGCCAAAGGGAATAAAGACATGAGGAGGGCACAGGACTCTGCAGAGTGCTATTACTTGGGATACCTGGTCATGCATTCATGTATTTCAAAAGGGAGTGCCCAAGTCTAAAGAAAGTCGGGTGATGCCCTTGATGAGTGTTGAGGATTATGAGGGTTAGAGGCTCTTTGTCTCAAGAGCCCACCGGGAGCCTTTAGCAAATCTGAAGGTGGGTCCATATCAGGAAATGGCATTTTCAGTAGACACCAGGGCAGCTCAATCTTCTATGATCCACATTCCAAAGGGGATCAAACTCCCCAGTAGCTCCCTCACAGTTTTGGGGGTAAAATGGGAAAGATTTAAAGTCCCCATTTTCAAACCTACTAAAGCTGTTGGGAAGATAACCAAATTATAAGCCCCCTGCTGCACATTCCAGAAGCTGGGAGTAACTTGTTGGGAAGGGACCTGATAGTACCCGTGGAATTGGCTGAGGGGCACGATCCAAGACTACTACATAGAAAGCCAGTGAGAGTGTTGTGGGATCTGTATAAAAAGAACCACTGCCAGTCAGGACTGAGAGGGATGGCAAAGGGACACAACGGAGGAAAAATAGCTTCAGAGGCGAAACTGTGGAAGCTCAAGTCTAGAGTCAAGAAGCCTCAGGCCAGGAAAGCTGACACACCTGAGCAAGTAGAGAGGGTGAGTTTGCCCCAAAGCAGAGGATGAGCCTTCCACCTCATTGCAGTGGAAGAGTAGTGCCCTTGGAGAGGGTGGAGCATATTCCTTGGGGATTAGGGAGATCCTGGCTGCCATTACCTTTAGGTTTTGAGCATGTGCCCTGGAGATGGCAGAGAGCCTGGGTGCAGCCCTAAAGCTTGGAGAGGGTGGAACTGAGAAAAAGGTGGTCTCCCAATGTCCCCCAACTTGCATTTGGAGAGAGGCAGGCTGCTGCTTAGGCCCTTGGAAAAGGTGGGATTGCTTTCTAAAGCCCCAAAGATAAATGACTCTCAGACTTTGAAATCTAATGGAATTTGCCCTGCAGGTTTTCGTAACTGTATGGGTCCGGTGACCCCTGTGTTCCAATTTCTCCCTATGGAAATAGAAATATGTATCTTATGATTCTACATCCTTTGTATATTGGCAGAAAATAATTTGAATTTTACAGGTACAGAGCCAGAGGAGAATTTTGCCTTAGAACAGACCATGCCAATAGCTAAATTTGCAAAGGACCACTTCCTTAAGAATTATGTACCAGCTTTGTCTTCTACTCTGTTACCCCTCAGGTACCTTGGGTTCCTATCCCTGACCCTATCTCTTGAATTTGCTGTCCATCAACACCAACCTGGCAGTTGGGTCCTCATCAAATTGTGGAATGAGTCCAAACTCCAACCGACCTGGAAAAGACCTTATTAAGTACTGTTGACAACTGAGATAGCTGTCCAGACGACAGAGAAAGGTTGGGCTCATTACAACTGAGTGAAAGGACCAGTACCTAGGCTGGATGATATGTACCCAAACAGCGGTCTGATTCCTGAGAAGTAAATCCAATTTGAGGCCCTTTAAAAATTACATTAAAGAGACTATAGTTGGGAAGATAGAAGGGGTATTTGGATTTTGAGTTTGGATTCTGTATTTTAATTTCACATAGCTAATAGTGACCCTGATCAGAGAGTCTTACCAAGGAAGATAGATGAGGAATTTAAAGTTCAATTTGAAAATGAAAATAATTATACTAGCTGTCATGTTCAAATTTGGGACGCAATAAGTCCCATCAGATTGGTGGTGAATATAACTGAAGGTTTAGAGTCCCAAACTATACAGTTTGATGCTTGCCAAGAAACAATATACTGCAGAGACTTAATAAATCAATGGCAATTGAGTGGGAAACCAAGTACTTGTGTCCAGAACCAGCAGGGTGGTGTAACAGTTGAGCCTCTCCATGCCCCTCCATGCCCCTCCATTTGGAAATGGGGGTGCCGGGCTGTTTGCACTAGTTGGACGGTCTCTGGTTCTCTGAGTCTCAGTTCTTCAGCTTTTGCAGCCAGGGCTTCCCTATGTGGTGTAGGAGACCATCCCAGGTCACCTACACCCTGGATTTGCTGTCCTTGTCACCTGTCAGAAAGTCATACCTGAAAGAGAATAAGCATTCACCCAATTGTGGAGAAGAAAAGAATTTATTCGCCATCTTGCAAGAATGGGCACCGAATCAAATGTGGTGGCTGGCGCACCGAGCAACTGAAAGCAGTAGCATTTATTCCCTAAGCCCAGCATGCAGGGCCCTCCCCTGTTTCTCTGCTGACTGGATAGCCAGTCTGGATAGTCTAACTAATTCAAGTTTCCCACCAAAGTTCCCCGCTTTTAATTACGCTTTGCATTTCAGTGACCCTGGCGGTTACTTATTTAAACTTGTTTTTACCTATAAAAGGATTAGGTGCCAATTCTAGGCTTGCTTCAGAGGTTCTCTGCTTTCCCTACCTGCAAGACTGTTCTGAGCTGTCTTGCAGCCCTTTGCTTAGTGAGTTCTTTCTCTTGTCCTGCGCCATCTTGTGTGAGAGCTAAACTTAATTTTATTCTTACAAATCCCCCCATCTTTCTTTTGGAACCCTTTTAGTTTTCACATTTTAGTCTTTTTTCTAACTTGGTAAGAGCCTTTTCACATTCTGCATCCCAAGGATCTTCCTCTTTAAGGGGTGCAGATTGTTTTGTCTGCACTGAATAGGTATTTGCTTGGTTAAGGCAGACTCGATGAGTCTCTGGGCACGTGAGATAGTGCAGCACCCAAGTGCTGTGAGTACTCCAGTTATGATGATTAAAGGAGTTAGCATGGGCAGTGCCATCCCTTTCCATTTCCCAAACCAACTTTCTAACCATCCCATGAGGGGGTTATCAATGACTGATTTTTTTACAAATTCTGCAGATAACACCATTAGGCCTTGTAAAGTTTTGGTGAGAGTTCCATCAGGGGCTGTATTATTGCGGATAAATGTACAACTACCTCCGACCACAACACAAACGCCTCCCTTTTCAGCTAGCGTCATGTCCAGGGCCATCCTAGTCTCCCTTTGCTGATCCACATTGTTGTTAATGATGACTTACCAGAAGAATAAGGACGACTCATATCCTGCAGCTACTTGATTTCTAGCCTTAAACTCATCCGGGATTCCCTGTGGCACCCCTATACTGTCTAAATAAATTCAATTGTCAAAGAAACCAAGTAAGCGTTTTATCTTTTTTTTTTTCTTTTTCCTTGGGTTAGAACTTCCTTCTCCTTTTCAAATGCCAGGGTGAATGGGATGGCTAATTGAACCAGAGCACGGGTCCCCTCCCACTTCTTAGGTAATATTGGTCTGAGGATGCTGTTTCCACAATACCACCAGAGGCCTGCTCAGGGTATGGTTAAATGGGAGAAATTGCCAGTACTATCTTTAGTCATTTCCATTCTCAGGGACACGAGGCCATAGTCTCAAGATCCTGGAGCCCTTCTCCCCATCTACAGAGACAGGCAGAGTGATTTCCTAGACCAAGGCGGGAAGCCAGTACGACCTTGACTTTTCTGCCCTTGCTAGAGAGGAAAGAGAGGACAACATACTATAATTTTCACCTTCTGAAAAGGGGCACCATGCATTTTTTAAACCCTTTCATGTTTCTCCATACCCATTGGAAAGGACATGGTAAGAGCAGTGAGTTAGCATGTTGCACAAGCATAACAGCTGCTTTTGTCTAGACTCTGGACTGTATGTTTAATCCATTCCACTCAGGCAGTTGTATCTCCCTACCTTGTCTCTATTTCTATGGTTTGCTTCAAATTTTCTGCCTTGATCACCTTGACAACTTTGGGTCTGTATCTGGGAACCAACCTCCAGCTGGGTCTCCTTTGGTGCTATTGAAGAGTTAACTGGAGAGGGCATTGTTGGTGTTGGGGAGAAGACTTGTACCCTGAACCTTCCTAGAGGGTCTTTTCCAGTGAGGTCCGCCTCCCTCCCATATATTCTATCAACTACTATGGCATCTCTGCTGCCACCCCCTGCTGGATGTTTGTCTGCTTTTTAGATGGTTATCACCACTGGTCACACTTAAGATTTTTGCAATTTGGTGGGGATTTTCCTTTATAAAAGGTTATTTTATCCTTCAAGTCTGTGAAATTAATCCCGTGTTCACCGTCCGCCCTTGAAACTGGGACTGAACTCAGTCATCCACCCCACTACTGCACGCCCAGCAATCCCACCACGACACACCTCACCCCCCAGCATTTCCCATCCCACATCCCACCCTGATGCTGCATGGGTGCCCCAGCCTGACCCGCCTCTACCACACAGGCCCACAGGCCCGCCCCGCCCTTCTGGAGACCCATGCAGCCGTGCACAGGCCCTCAAAACCCACTTCCCTCTCCCTGTCCCCTGAAAGTGGTCGCCTGCACATCTACCTTCATACCTGGACCACACCCGCCCCCAGCCCACACAGTCACGCAACCCCACCCCACCCCCTCAGCTCTGCACACATGTTCATCAGTATAAGGACCTCCCAAATACGCACGCACACACGCCAGCACCCAAGCCACGCCCCCCAGTGCATCCGGTCCACACCTGCCCCGCAGCCCAAGCAGGTGCAAACCCAGCTGGCCGCCTCTGAGCTCTGCACTTGCACACCAGGGCTCTGCCCCCTAGACTCGCACACACCGGGACTCCAGGCCACAGACCCACGCACACTCACAGCCACAGCCTCCCCACCTCAACCCCCCTGCACCCCAAGCCTCTCACATGTGCACACCCTTGCCCCACACCCTGGCACAAGCGCCCTGGTCCCACCCCTGGCAGATGCTCACATGTGCATCTGTGCTAAGTAGGCCCCCCATACACACCTACCTCTGCCCCAAACCCCCCACACACACACCTGCCCACCTGCACACCTGCACCAAAGAGCCCTGTCCACCAGACATCACCCACCCCTGGCCCACGTCCTGCAACCCCCATAACCTGTGCCCTGTCCCTACACACTCACACATCCACATCCCAGCCCCCCTGAACCCCTCCACCTGCTCAAGGACACACTCCTGCCCTGCCCCCCCATGCCATGACCTCTACTTCTGTGCCACCTCTCCATACCCTGATACCAATGAGTGCCACGCACCACGCGCCCGTCTACATCCTGCCTGTGCACCAGCCCCCATATGTCCATCCAGCTCCGCCTCCACCTCCCGCTGACCCTCCCTCTTTGTCCCCCACTCCGCCCTGCTCCTGTGCACCAAGGCCTGCCTCAGCTCCACCCCACCCCCATGGCTCCCAAACCACACCTCCGCAACCCACGCCACACTCCCCAGGCTCACAGGCACCAGCATAGCATCCCTGAACCGTGCCTATAACTGCACTGCAACCCATCACTGCTCTGTTGTGCCCACACCCTGCTCCACACCCATCCCGCAAACACAAAGCTTTAGACTACTGAAGGAAACCAACTTCCAAAGTCACGCTGTCAAGCTATTTACATGCCTCAAAGGCAACAGAAGATCACTAAGCATATCATGATACAGACAGATATAGCCCAGCCTTATGACCAAATTAAAACACTGGAGGAGACATGGATGTTGGAATAATGAATCAAAGATGTTCATATAATTCTACTCAATAAAATCGATGGGATGGCTAATGACATAAAGGAGATCAAAAAGACACTGTAAGAGCATGAATAGGAATTTGAAAGAATAGACAGAAAAATAGCAGATATCACAGAGATTAAAGAGGCAGTGGACCAAATCAGAAATATACTAGAGACACACAACAACAAATTTGAAGAGGCAAAAGAAAGAATAAGCAAATTAGAGGACAGGGCAACTGATTTCAAGCACACAAAAGAGCAAGTGGCAAAAAAAAAAACATGGAAAATTTTGAATTGGATCTCAGGGAAATGATGGACAAAATAAAGTTCACAAATATAAGAATCACTGGTGTTCCATAAGGACATAAATATGCAAATCAAAGAAGTCCAATGAACTCCAAATAGAATAAATCCAAATAGGCCTTCCCCAAGACACATACTAGTCAGTCTGTCAAATGTCGAAGAGAAGTAGAAAATCCTGAAAGAGGCAAGAGAAAAACAACCCACTACATAAGGGAAACCACATAAGACTGAGTTCTGATTACTCAACTGCCATTATGGAGACGAGATGGTAGTGATATGACATACTTAAGATTCTAAAAGAGAAAGACCTCCAGGCAAGAATTCTGTACCCAGCCAAATTGCCCTTCAAAACTGAAGGAAAGATTAAAATTTTCACAGACAAACAAATGCTGAGAGAATATGTCAATGAGAGACCGACCCTATAAGAAATACTAAAGAGAGGTCTGCTGGCTGAAAAAAAAGAGAGAGAGAGAGAAGCCAGAGGTCTGAGGAGGGCACACAATTGAAGAGTACCAGTAAGGGTAACTTAGAGGATAGAAAGAGAAAGAGGGAGAATAATATATAGATCTGACAAATAAAATCCAAAGAATAATAAGATGGTGGATTCAAGAAAAGTCTTTTTAGTAATAACTTTGAATGTTAATGGACTAAACTTACTAATTAAAAGAAACAAATTGGCAGAATGGATTAAGAAATGGCCCAGCTATATGCTGCCTGTAAGAGACTCATCTTAGAAACAAGGATACAAATGGATTGAAAGTCAAAAGATGGAAAAAGTGTTCCACTCAAGCTGTAACCGAAAGAAAGCAGGAGTAGCTACACTAATATCAGACATAATAAACTTTAAATGTAAAGACATCATAAGAGACAAAGAAGGACTCCATATATTAATAAATAAAAGGGACAAATCACCAACAAGAAATAAAAATCATACATATTGTGCTCCCAAACAAGGAACTCCAAAGTACATGAGACAAACATTGGCAAAACTGAAGGGAGCAACAGACATTTCAAAATAATAGAGGGAGACTTCAAAACACCATTCTCCTCTATAGATAGAAAAACCAGACATATGATCAACAAGGAAACAGAGGACTTAAACAATTTGATAAATGAATTAGAACTAACAGATATATATGAGTCATTATACTCCAAAACATCAGTATATATATTCTTCTCTAGTGCTCATGGAACATTCCCCAGGATAGATCATGTGCTAGGACACAAAACAGGTCTTTATAAATTTAAAAACATTGAAATTATTCAAAGCACTTTCTCTGACCACAAAGGAATGATACCGGAAATCAACAACCACCAAAGAATGAGAATTTTCACAAATATATAGTGATTAACTAACACTCTCTTAAACAACCAGTGGGTCGAAGAAACTGCTAGAGAAATCAGTAGCTATCTGGAGATGAATGAAAATGAGAATACAACATATCAGAACTTATGGGATGCAGCAAAGGCTGTGTTGAGAGGGAAATGTGTTGCCTTAAATACCTATACGAAAAAATAAGAGCAAAAATCGAGGACCTAACTGCTCACTTGGAGGAACTTGAGAAAGAACAGCAAACTAACTCCAAAGCAAATGGAAGAAGAGAAATAACAAAGATTAAAGCAGATTTAAATGAATGAGAGAACAAAAGAACAATAGAAAGTTGGTTCTTTGAGAAAAATCAATAAAATTGATGGGCCACTAGCAAAGCTAACAAAGAAAGAAAGAGAGAGGATGCAAATAAACAAAATCATCAATGAGAAGGGGTCATTACCACAGACCCTGAAGAAAAAAAATCCTAAGATGATACAATGAACAACTAACTATATGCCAACAAACTAGACAACTTAGATGAAATGGACAAATTCCTGGAAACACACAAGCACGCTATGCTGACTCAGTAAGAAATAGAAGATCTCAACAAACCAATCACAAGTGAAGAGATACAAACAGTCATCAAAAACCTTCCCACAAAGAAAAGCCCAGGGCCAGATGATTTCACAGGGGAATTTTATCAAACATTCCAAAATGAACTAATATCAATCATGCTTGAACATTTCCAGAAAACTGAGGGAAAAGGAATACTACCTAACTCATTTTATGAAGCAAACATCACTTTAATACCAAAACTGGGTAAAGATGCTACAAGAAGGAAAACTACAGGCCAATCTCCCTAATGAACGTAGATGCTAAAATTCTCAACAAAATACTAGCAATTTGAATCCAACAACACATTGAAAGAAGTATACACCACAACCAAGTGGGGTTTATACCTGGAATGCAAGGATTGTTCAACACAAGAAAAGCAATTAATGTAAAACAGCACATTAACTAAATGAAAGGGAAAAATCACATGATCATCTCAAATGATGCTGAAAAAGCATTCAACAAAATTCAACATCCTTTTCTGACAAAAACACTCCAAAAGATAAGAATCAAAGGTAACTTTCTCAATATGATAAAAAGAATATATGAAAAACCCATAGCCAGCATCGTACTCAAAGGAGAGAGACTGAACGCCTTCTCCCTAAGATCAGGTACAAGACAAGGATGCCCACTGTCACCACTATTATTCAACATTGTGTTAGAAGTTCTAGCTAGAGCAATCAGACGGGGAAAAGAAATAAAAAGCATCCAAATTGAAAAGGAGGAAGTAAAACTTTCACTATTTGTAGATGACATGATACTATACTTGGAAAATCCTGAGAAATCTACAACAAAATTACTTGAACTAACAAACAAATTCAGCAAGGTGGCAGGATATAAAATTAATGTGCAAAAATCAGTAATATTTCTATACACAAGCAATGACCGAATTGAGGAATCAGTTAAGGAAAAAAATCCATTCAAAATAGCAACTAAAAGAATCAAGTACTTAGGAATGAACTTAACTAAGGACATAAAGAACTTGTACACAGAAAGCTACATAACATTGCTAAAAGAAATAAAAGATCTATATAGGTGGAAGGACATTCCCTGCTCATGGATAGGAAGGTTAAATACAGTTTAATATAAGTATCTTATATTAAACCTTTAATAAGGTTAAATATAATTAAATATAAGATGTCAATTCTATCCAAATTGATCTACAGATTTATCACAGTACCAATCAAAATTCCAACAACCTACTTTGAAGACTTGGAAAACCTAGTTACCAAAATTCTCCTGGAAGGAAAGAGACTAAAAGCATCCTAAAAAAAAAGAAGAAGAAGTGGGAGGATTAACACTTCCTGATTTTAAAACTTATTATAAAGACAGAGTAGTCAAAACAGCATGGTACTGGCACAAAGAAGTATTGGCCAGTGGAATCCAATCAAGAGCACAGAAATAGACCACCAAATCTATGGTTAACTGATCTTTGACAAGGCCCCAAATCCACAGAACTGGAACAAAGCAGTCTTTTCAATAAATGGGCACGGGAGAAGTGAATATCAATAGTCAAAAGAATGAAAGAGGACCCTTACCTTACACCCTACACAAAAATTAACTCCAAGTGTGGGTCAAATACCTAAAATGAGAACCAGTACCATAAAGCTCCTAGAAGAAAATGTAGGGAAACATCCTCAAGGACTAGTCATAGGAGGGAGCTTCCTAAACTTTACACCCAAAGTATAGGAAACAAAAGAAAAAATAGATTAAATGGGAACTCCTCAAAACCAAATGATTTTGCACCTAAAAAAACTGTCAAAAAGGTAAAGAGGCAGCCAACTCAATGGGAGAAAATATTTGGAAATTACACATCAGATAAAAGGTTTGATATCCTCCATACCTAAAGAAATCATACAGCTCAACAACAAAAAACAAGGTACCTGCCCATGCAAAAATAAATAAATAAATAAATAAAAGTAACCCAATTTTAAAGTGGGCTAAAGATGAGCAACATTTTTCTGAAGAGCAAATACAGATGACTAAAAAGCACATGAAGAAATGCTCATTCTCTCACTGCCTATAAGGGAAATGCAGATCAAGACTACAATGAGATACCACCTCACACCTGCAAGAATGGCTGCTATTAAACAAACAGGAAACTACAAATGTTGGAGAGGATGTGGAGAAATTCTGACACTTATGCACTGCTGATGGGAATGTATAATGAATGTATAGCCGCTGTGGACAACAGTTTGGCAGTTCCTTAGGAAACTAAATATTGATTTGCCCTATGACCCAGCAATACCACTGCTTGGTATATACCCAGGAGAGCTGAAAGCAGTGACACAAATAGACATTTTCACACCAACATTCATAGCAACATTGTTCACAATCGCCAAAAGATGGAAACAGTGCAAGTGCCCATCAACAGACAAATGGATTAACAAAATGTAAAATATACCTTCAATGGAATACTATGCAGCAGTAAGATGAAATGACGTTCTGAAGCACATGACAAAATGGATGAGCCTTGAGGACATAATGCTGAGTGAAATAAGCCAGACACAAAAGGATAGAACTGTATGTTTCCACTTTTATGACCAGGGTGTAGGTAAAATTAAAGGCTTATAATACAGAGTACAGGGGACCTAGAGATACACAGAAGCTTGAAATGGGTAAACAGCTAGTTAACGAGGTTGAACTTAATTCTAAGGGAATAGATAGAAGTGAAGGCGATTCACTAGTGGGTCTATAAGAAACATTGCTATATTGAAGGTGAACATGAATGAAAGGGGTTGTATAAACTCATGTGTCCCACTGGTTAACACTACACCTATAAATAAGTTCTTGCATAAACTACTACAAAGGAATGAATCTTGCATAAAGAGTATACAGTGTCAGGGTATGGGGTGAGGGGGAATGCTATTGCATGCTATGGGCTGTGTTTGACAGGAAGACATCTACGGTACCACAGCAACACCAGAGGTACCTAACAGGGGGAGAGACAAGAGTTAGGGGGAGGTTTGGAGTTTCTGTTTGGTGAGTGTGTGTTGATTGGCTGTCTTTCTCTCGGGAACAACGAAATTATCTAAAATTGATGGACTGTTGACTTTGGACATTACACATGAGGGCCAACAGATGGAGGTGGCTGAAATGCTCTCTGAGAAGTGAATTGGTGAACAATGGTGTAAACATATGGTCAAACACAGTGCTACAGAAAGGAACAAAGTTGTGAGGCGTGGACAACGTGAATGAACATGCGGGACATTTGGTAAGGCGAAATAAGCCAGAAACAAAAGAGCAAATATCGCGTGATCTAATTTAGAAAACAGTTATAAGAAAACTGGGGCCTAGATTGTAAGTTCTTATAGCAGTCACATTTGGTCGAGTGGTAATTATTATTTCTGGATTTTGAGGGGCTGCTTTATATATATATATATATAACCTGGTATTTAAAGATAAAAAAAGCCGATCAGGTCAGGATTTAGGTAATTTAGAATACGGGGGGGGTAAGGAAGACATTGCCTGTATTTTAGAACTTCACCTACTCTTTGAGACCAAAGGAAGAAAGCTTTATTTTGTCCAGAACTGAAATTTTCAGTAGCACATAATCTAACTCAACCCATCCAGACAGATCATTTAAACAACCCAAATACAGAGAACCCAGAATAAGATTAGAGAGGGCTTTTAATCCAGTAAAATTTAATGTCATGCTTGGATACATCCCAGAGTATATTAAGCAGATAATCAAAAAATACTGGCAAATTCTGCCTATCAGGGCATATGAAAATTGCTAGTGCAATAATATTCTATTTTAAAGCTATAGATCAAAGGAATGACACACAATGCAGTGTTATAATCCTCTCCAGTGCATTTAGGAACAGATCGGCCTTTATTTGATTTCATGAGATAAACATTATTGTCTGACTAATAAAATGACTCCTTGCATTCTAAATAAATTTTTTTTTAAAGGTGTTGGCAAAGTTCCTTGAGGGATGGAAGAAACAATACAGAACTATTAAATCTTACCACTGGGGAAGCCCCAAATAGTGTGTCAAATATTAGGGACACCAAAATCAGTAGGACAAGCCCTTGATCTTGAAACTTGCTCTTGTGAAATTTATGCACATTGTGGAGAAGCTTAGCCTACCTGTAGGTGTGCCTGAGAGCCACCTTCGGACGGCCTCTTTCGTTGCTGAGATATGGCCTCTCTCTAAGCCCAACTCTGCAAGGGAAATCATTGCCCTCCCCCGTACGTGAGACATGGCATCCAGGGATGAAAGTCTCCCAGCAGCATGGGAGAGGACTCCCAGGGATGAGTCTGGCCCTGGCACCATGGGATCAACAATGCCTTCCTGACCAAAGGGGGCAAAAGAAGTGTAACAAATAAGGTATCAGTGGCTGAGAGAGTTCTCAATAGAGGCTTACAGACTCTATATTTAGAGTCGAGAGGTTATTCTGGAGGTCACTCTTATGCAAGCTTCAGTTAGACATTTTTACTATCATAACTTGTCAAACCCCAACCTAAACCATTCCTGCCAATCCTAAAGAACACCTAGGGCAGTATAAAAGATTCTGCAAAGGTTCCATGCACTAGGGTAACTTTCCAGAAACCTACAATTTCCAGGAGGGTCCCTAAAAGGCAGATAAGTTCTAAAAGGCAGAGGGGCTAGCTTTTCCAGAACATCAACTAGTTCCATCCCCCTATCCCATATTATCAACAGCCCCTTCCAACATGTAAAAGTTAAAATGGGCATAACCCAAATACCCCTAAAGAGTGAGAGAAAAATCAAAGATGATGGTGGAGTTATACAGAGAAGTTCAGATATAACAAATAAGTATGAGTGCTGAATAAGTATACTGATATTTCGTTCAGTCTATTGATACTGATATGGATATTTCTTTTAGTCTCCAGTACCTTAGAGCAGCTATAAATAAAAGCTTAAAAACCTGAAATCTGTTCTACAACTAATTGTTGCCATACACTTTGAAATTTATTGTTTTGCATGTTATTTTGCACATAAAAAAAATTGAAAAAAAAAAAAAGGCTGACCAAAACAATGTTCCAAATTTGATGAAAACTATTCATTTAACCCACAGATTTAAGAAACTCAATGAACCTTCACCCACCCCAATACCACAGCACACTGTAGTTGGGTTTCTTAAAACCAGGAATAAAGATAAAATCATAAATGCAATCAGAGCAACAAGTCACATTGTCTACAGAGGAATAAAGATTAAAACGACAACAGAATTTTCATGAAAAATTTTGTAAGTCAAAATAGAGTGGAAAAACATCCTTACAGGACTGTGAGTGGGAAAACAACTGTCAACCATGAATTCTACACCAAGGAAAATATCTCTCAAAATTTCAAAAGCAAAATGATTTTTTTTCAGACACACAAAAGCTGAAAGAATGTATCATCACCAGAAAAACACCATCAGAAAAGGTAAAGAAAGTCTTTCAGGCGGAAGGAAAATGATACCAAATAGAAACCTGGATCCACAGAAAGAGAAGGAGGACAACAGAAAATGGTCAAATATTTGGACTGTCCAACTGTATAGGCCATCTTAATTAGTGGTAGAGTCACCATAAATGATTTCTTAAATCATGTCAGGTCAGATTCAGAAGAGAGGTGTGTTCCTTACAGAAAAAAAAATGCTCCCTGCTCCAATTCATTATCATGTGTTTTGATGCATTTGCTGTCTATCTAAAGAGATGACAGAAACCAAAAAGACAGAACATCCTGTGTGCACTCCTGAAGGATCTCTTCTGTGCAAAATAGGAACTTCCCTGTCTTGGGCTTCATATTTGTGGTGTACCTGAGAAGGTCCTGCCGCCGGAAATACAGTGGAGAACTTGCAAATCCTCTGGTGTACGGGGAGAAGTAATGAAATATTGAAAACAAGATTGAGGCAAGCTGTGGAGCTGGTGAAAAGATATCTGACGTCTGCAGTTGGAGAGGAAGTGGGTCCCCTCAAAAAAACTGAAACACAAATGTTATGTTTTTATGTTTAAAACATGAAGCAGGAAAACATTCTGCTGAAGACACTGGCCAGTCCAGAGAAACTTGCTCACTTGCTTCGAGCAAAACTGTGGCCTACTCTACCCTCCCACTCCCCTACTGCCATTGACCCCAGGGAACAGCCCAGCATCACCACCAGCAGCCCCGCATGAGGCTCGAACCAGGCATGACCACTAACTGACCTCTGGAGTGGTCAGAGTGCTATACACTGAGCAATCATGCAGAGGGTAAAGGGCAGGAGGTGCAATTCCCTCGAGGAATTTTCCATTTCATTGTCAGTTTTACAAGTGAATGGAATGCAAGATTGCTTTTAGGGGAAATTGTGGCTCTCTCCCTAGACTTTACTCCACAATGACCCAACCCCATCTCATACTGGACATGGAGACTGAAAGGTCCACCAGCCCTGAGAAAAAATTCCATTCCTGCGATTCCTCAAATCAGTCTGAACCAGCACTGATCTGCACATGACATCCCCGGGTGCATGGCTTTTTTCAGGATGCAACATGGGATCTCTCTGTTGTCAATGAGGTAAGAGGGGAATTTTGGTAGGGTCTCTTGGGAAATCAATTCTTGTACATTCTTCCAGCATGTGCTTACTGGGTGCCCACAACGTGCCAAGGGTTTTAAGTACAGGAGACATCCTTGATCGTCAGACAACAATACCTGACTTCCTGGAATCCAGTCTTCTGACATACGTATGGCAAACGTATTCTTGTCTGAAGGTGCAGGGATGTCACACTCAGAACTGCTGCAACCATTTGGCCACCCTGAGGGAAGGCCCCTTGCGTTTTGTACCGAGCACTGTAAACCCTGCACAGAAGGCAAGCAGCGGAGAGGACAGACCAAATCACATCTTGGTGTCATTGGTGACATTGCTGGGTCACTGGTTTTGGATTTTAATGATCTGAGCCAATAAAACATGCACAGACTGAGTAGTGAGAGAGAGAAACAGAGAGAAAGAAAAAAACCTGATAGAAAAATAGCAGAAAGCATGACCCGGCATTCCAAAAACAAGAAATAGGAATGACCAAAAACCAAAATACACAAAGATGAGCATCCTCATTACAAATCAAGGAATTGGAAATTAAAGAAAACATAAGATACCATTTACATCCATCAGACTGAAAAAAATTAATGTTTTTACCATGATGTTGAGCAAAGAAAACTCTCTTACAAAGCTGGAAGAATGTAAATTCATATGTTCACTTTGGAAAACAATTCAGTATTGCCTTCTACAATTGAGCATATGCATATTCTGAGACCTAGGAATTTCTCCAGGTGTGTGCCTAGAGCAACTTTTGCACCTGTATACCAAGAGAAAGGTACAGTTAACTTATTTTTAGTAACAGAATAAAACTGAAAATAACATAATTGCCATAGTCTGGGGAAAACATAAGTAAAATAAGAAAGGTGTTTTCACATCAGGGGACAGTATACAGCAGTGAAAATGAATTACTGTTACGTGCTTAAGATAAATGAGTCTCAGAGATGTTGAATGAAAAAAGCAAAATTTTTAAACGTTCAAAATTAAACAATATATTATTTGCAGAGGCACAAGCACAGGCAGTAAAACCAAGCTGACATCAGCCATCAGGAGCTGGTGTGGCTGGACTGGTTATTCATGGCCACATGCCATTTCCTTGGTCAGTGCTCATGTCGTACTGTTGTTAAATATTTTGAATATTACCCCTCGATAAAACCATTTAAAGGAGGCCAGGGAAATATATAAACGCAAAATCTAATTTCTTTGTGTTTCAGGGAAAGAATGAGATAAGGAAAACAAATCTGAAAACTTAAAGTTATTGGTAATGTTCTATTTCTCTCGCACAGGTCACTGAGACTACGTGTTATTTAAATATTCTTTTACTCCACACTCATATTGCATATGTATGCTCTTTTGGCTTTTGGACTTTTGTTTTCCATTTGTGTGAATGCATATTATGCTTATATATGTCATATGGTAGCCAGTCTTCAGGATGCCCTCAATGGTCTTTCCTGTTTAGTACCCATACCCTTGTGTAGTTCCCTCACACAGTACACAAGGCAGATGGTCATTGCAAAAATGGCAGTACTTGATTTCCAAGGCTGGGTCATAAAAAGCAAGCACTCGCTTATTCTGAGAGAAGCCAGCTGCTGCCATGTTGTGGGGATCCTCAAGAAGCTCTCTGACAAGGTCCAGATGGCAAGAAACTAAGGTCACTTGCCAAAAGCCAGCAGTTATTTGCCAGCCATGTGAGTGAGACATCCTGGAATTGGGTCCTCTAGTCCCAGGATAACCTTCAAATGATCACAGCTGCAACTGAAATCTTAACTACAATTTCAAGAGAGACTCCAAGGCAGAACCATGCAGATAAGTTATTACCTAATTCCTGATCACAGAAAAGAAATAGTTATTGTTGTTTTAAACACCTAAGTTTGGGTACAACTTGTTACATAGCAACAGATAACTAATGGATTTTGAAATATTGAAGTGGGATGCTACTATAACAAAAGCCTAAATGTGGATTTGGCATTGGCCAGAAGCTGGAAGGAATTTGAAGAATGTTAATGAAAACCTAAAGGGCTTTGAAGGAACTGTTAGCAAAATCTTAGTGATCTTCAAAGAGAGCTTGAAGGAAAATGCAGAGAACATTATCAGAAACTGGAGGAAAGGGTATTCCTCTTACGTAGAAGCAAAAAGCTTAGCAACACCATCACCTGCAGAATGCAGAAAGTAGAAAACGTACCTAATGAACCTAAAATATAGCTGGATTTTGAATGTTGCTGGCCTTTTCTTACTGCTTATTCTAAAATGCAACAAAGCAGTGATAAAGCTAAGGAAAGGAGCCAAAAGTTTGGGCATTTGAAAATCCTCTGCCTCTCCAGATAACAAAGGATGTTAAAATTAGAAATGTCTTCTGGGCAAAGACTAAATCCAGTGCACGCTCAAGAAAACATGGTCTAAATATGAAGTCAAGAGTGTGAATTATAAAATCCTTTGGTATAGCCTCAAAGAACTGTTCAGCCGAACAACAGCTGTTGTCTTTCAGCAGTCTCAGTAGCAGCCTACAGTAAAGAAAGGCCTGTCCAAAAGAGATTGGAAGATGGCACTTTTGTCCAATGTAGTAAACCCCAAGAAGACAGAAGCCCCATAAAAACTTTAAGAGGATTGTTTTAGCAGAAACAACATCAACTTAGACTAGAAGGGATGGAGCTCAATATGAAAGTGACATTTGAACCCTCAAACTTCTACAGGCAGGAAGCAGACTGATAAAAGCTATTTAACCAAGAGAGGAAACAAAACTCCAGAGGGTAAAGCCAAGAGGCAAGGAGAATCATTCCAAGGCATGAGTGTGACTGAATCCTGCTCAAGTAACTTTCAAAATGTGCCCACATGGATTCCAGAATTGCTATGGACCAGTGACTTCTCTACTGCCCCCATTTTCTCCCTTTTAGGACAGGGACGTCTAATAGCAATTGACCTGGCATCTCCCACCGTAATATGTTCAATGTGTGAGAGGCAAGCAACTTATCTCTTTAATTCACATGTCTTCAGATCATGAGGAGCTGGATCTGGGATAGCCTCAACCACACTTGGGCTTGAATTAGATTATAAAGTGATACTGTAATGGAGTGAGACTATGCAGAGCCTTGAGAAGAGATGAGTATATTTTATATATGGGAAAGACATGAGTCATTGGGAGCCAGAGAGTGGGCAAGGTGGCCAGCCTCCAAGATGACCCCAGGGCTTCTCACTCCCTGGAAATAATGATTTCATGCACTGCTCTCCCACAGTGAGTAGCGCTCACCTACATAACCTAGAATGCGGCAGAAAGCACAATACCATGACTTCCCAGGGTAAGTCATAAAAGACTTTTTGGCCTGCTCTTGAGCTCTCTTGGAGGACCCATCCTTGGAGAAGTCACCTACCATGTTGTGAGGACACCCAAGCAGCACTGTGCAGAGGTCTATGTGGCAAGGAACTAAGTAGGGTCTTCTGCCAAATGCTTGCACCAATTTGTCAGTCATGTGAGCAGGACACTATGACATTGTTTTAAGCATCTAAGTTTTGGGGTAATTTGTTATGCAACAACAGATAACTAATAGCAGTCAGAAAGTAGAAGTAGGGTGCAACTGGAACAAGAATTCAAGAAGCCATGAAATTGACAGAGGGCAAAGCCAGATCCTCAGTCCCAGGAAGGCCTTCAGATAACTGCAGTGCTGGATGGCATCTTGACTGCAAGCTCTCAAACAACTTCAAGCCAGAACCACTCAGCTAAGCTATCTCCAAATTCCTGATCCACATAAGTGTAAGTGGTTACTGCAGTTTAAACATACTGTTAAAGTAATTTTATGCAGCAATAGATAATACATTTCATTTAAAAATGTTTCAAGAAAGAAGTATACTGAAACACAAGTAAATTGGAGGACATATTAAGGAATTTATAACAGAAAGGTAGTGCAAAGGGTATGACACAGCCAATTGCTGTACAATCTACATTTACTGTTCTATAGAGCCTGTTTTACACTTAAAATTTATATAATTTTTCAGAGCAAAAGGAAATGCTCTGTCAGTTTCGTGTTCTCTGATAAATACCTTTTTTTTAAAATAATGACTACTGAAAATGTTTATGGCGTGGTTTTCAAATGGAGAAAATTGGTATCACTTAGGTGAAAAAAAGTGTGGAGTAGCCTGCACCACCAAAAAATAAAGAGAGAGAGAGAAAAGAAAGTACGATTTCATCTCATTATTGATTTTTAAAGCATAACATAACAAAATGAACTTGTTAATAAGCTCATTTCATAATTAATAAGATGAAGATTTTTTTTTTTACAATACAACCACACACCTACCCCAGTGACCCCAGTGGTTTTACTTTTCCATGCTTTTTTCCAGGTTTTATTCAAATGCGTATAATTTTACATGGTTGAAACCAAATGCACAAATTTTACTCTTTGTCCACTTATATTTTACATATTTTTCATGTTGAGCCACAGACTGTATGTGTTTTTTATTATAGATGTATAATAGTCAATTCAAGTTTCCTGAAAATTTTAAAATTTCTCACTTTACACTCAAATATGTAAAGAAAACGTGGGTTCTTTGTCCCCTAAACTTAATTGGATATTCTTGTAAGCCCTCACCTCCCTAAGAAATAGGGAGAGGTAAAGTTTAAAGTTGACAATTTATGTGGCCACCGTCCCAATTAAACAGATTCTTCAGCTCGGCTTTTGGAGGTAACATGTCACCTGTGCTCCCACTCATCTGCTCTTCTCCAAGATGGCTCTGGGGCTTGGAGTGGGCGTGGGCACCCTCTGGTATTGGGCTGGAGCCTCAGGTGTGCATTGGCTGCCTTCAGTCAAGTGAAGTGGGTCTGGTCCTATCGCTCGTATTCGGCAGGTAAACGTGGCTGCTCTCTTGGCATGGGCCAAGAGATAGACACCTCAATCTCAGCTCCTGCTGGTGCTGCGGACCTCTTGGGGTCTGCTTGTTATAATACAACCCCCCCCAAACCTTGATCCAGAAGGTTGACTTGCCCACCCACCCCCACCTTGGCAGCTCCCCAGAAAGACTCTCAGAATGGCCCCGTTCATCTCTTGAGGGAAGACATGGACATCTGGTCTCCCCTAAGTTCCACAGGAGCCGTGCGGTTCAGCTCCTGCTTTCTGCACGCCTGAACAAACTGAATTTCCATTTGTACCCTAGTGCAGGTCCCCAGCAGGCTCACAGGTGCTCTCCTCCTCCTGGAGTGCCCAGTGAGAAGCAGGGCCAAATCTACTTGCTGTTGGTATTGGATCCTGTCTAGCTAAGACACCTCCCCACTCTGCATCTGCCCCCCCGCCCCTCGCCTCTGGTCCCTCCTCCTTCCCACGGTGGGAGGGTATTGAGAAAAACAGAAAAGCAGCTGGGACAGGCCCCAAAAAAAGGAGAACATGGGGGGTGGAGCCCTTAAAAAGCATAAGCAGCTAAAGAGAGCAATCAACCACGAGCAAACAGTGCAACTGAGTCAAGGGAAGAGAGCAGCCCAAAATGAGAGCCTGAAGAAAGATGTAGTAATGACGGCGAGGTAGCTGCCGTGTGTCCATTGGCCTTAGCAACAGGGAGGTCACGGCAGAGCTGGAGCCATCGCTATGTCAAGGGACTGCTGGGGGATAAAGCAGAGCACAGCGGCCAGAGCGGATGGGAGGCGAAGAAAGGGAGACAGTGAATGTAGACACTGCTTTCAAGAAATTCGGCTGTGAAAGAGAGGAGACAGGTGAGATCACAGAAAGGACAGGCTTGAGGAAGTTAAATGCTGATGGAGCAGCCATCACTGAAGGAGAGGTTGGCGATTCAGGCTTAAGCTCTTCTCCGTGTTGAAGGAGGGAGGCAAAGGTATCTGCTAAGCAGTGGGACCCAAGGACTGGGGTGAGGGAAGAAGTTTTGGCCGAGCTTCTGTGGATAACGGGAGGAAACTGTTGAGCGGGGTCAGCCCAGGTTCAGTAACAAAGAGGGCCAGTTGCTCTTCGCCGCTGAGCGCTTCAGCCACCCCGGGCGGCTTGCCTTCCCCATGAGGCCCCCTGGCAGGTAAGTATGCCACCTGGATTAGAAGCTCCTGGGGGCAGCCACGGTGCCATCTACAATAGACACATGACTGCAAGGGGTCTTAGAAATCATCCAGGCAGACCACCTAGTTTTTGACAACAATCCCACAAAACCCAGGGCGGCTTCCAAAGAAACACCCAGCTTGGAGAAGGCACCAGGCGTCAAATTCATGTCTTCCCAAACTATGCCTGGCGCCCTCCTTTCCACAGCACCAGGCTGCCTCTGTTTCCCCAGCACCCCCACCCCCGCACACACACACACACACACACACACACTTTGGCCTCTAGTTTGAGGGCGAATTCTGCAAGGACAGTTTCTCTGGGTGCCTGGATTTGGTAACATTGCAAAGTATGGAGTATCATTGTTTAAAATTTATTTTTAAAGCAACACACCATCCCGAAGCGATATTAAGGGATTTACCAACAAACCTTAGAGCGGGGGGTGGGGAGGGAGGGGGCACCTAAAACACAACAAAACCATGCCTTTCGAATTCCAGGAATAATGGAATTAGCCAAACCTCTGCGGACTTCCGAGTGGGGCCAGCAGAGGGCAGTCTACACCAGTACGCAAACTCCCAAACCAATCCGTCGTTCGGAATGAAATTCCTATGATAAATCACAGTTTAAATAACTTCTTTAGCCAAGAAACACCCAAAAATTGCTTTACCAGTGTCTCACACTTCTTAGCTCTCTTCTTACTAACTCAGCAACAGAGACATGGCGCAGAGGGAAACAAGAGAGACCAGCGCATCATGTCTGAGGACAAAGCAAGCAGGAAAACCCAAGTAGGTTGCTACATCTACTAAAGGTGGGTAAGAGATCAAGTCACCTGAGATCACAGCAAAAGGAAAACAGGTCCCACTTTTAGAGACCTCAGTTGTAAAGTCAATGGTTAGTCTTTAGGACTGAGTGACTTTTCTAAACATTAGAGAAGACGAGTGCATCAGCAAAGTACTTATCTGGGGATAACACCCTATGGATGTGAACAACTCTGAGACTGTTCCTGTGGTCAAGGAAGGGACAGGGAGCAAAGCGACGGGTCAGGAGTGCTAAGAGCTCATTTAAGGACTGTTTATCCCAACTTACTCAGAAGGGTCAGAGTGGAAGCTTCCTGGAAAGAATGCTAAAGGTGGAGATAAGACTGAACTCAGAACAGGTTGTGAAGCATTTTTTGTATTTCTGAATTAATTATTCTTGTTCTGTCAAGTAATCTTAACTTCAAGGAGGGAAGTTTATAGCCCTCGTAAAAGAATTCATCGGGAGTCTTATCCCACGCAACCACAAATTCCAGATCAATTCCATCCTACATGGGGCTCGAGGCCCCTTTTGCAACATCTCAGCAGGACCAAGTCAAAATGAGACCGTTCATCAATATAGTGGTTTGGAACAAGTTATATCCCGGGTTTTTTAATCCCCTAAATCTCTGAGAGATCTCATGAAAGAGAATGCCCACTAAATAGCTTCCATAAATAGTGCTTCCATAAATAGTGCTCTACCCCAAGAAATCAACACAAAAAGCAAGTGCCACCAAAACGTTACTTTTCTAAAACATACAGATTTTGCTCCTTCAGCTGTGGACTCACTGACATTCTAAAAAAGTTATTTTTCCCCCCAAGACAAATTTCAGATCTGTCCACAGGAAGCAGAGAAAAGTAGTTTGGGAAGCTATTTTTTTTAATTTAGTTATTTAAAAAAATTTAACAAATGAAATAAAACATTAACAGATAATCAGTAATTCACAATATCATCACTTAGTTGCATATTCATCATTTCTTAGAACATTTGCATCCATTCAGAAAAAGAAATAAAAAGACAATAGAAAAAGAAATAAAACGAAAACAGAAAAAAAGATTATACCTACCATACCCCTTACCCCTCACTTTCACTGATCACTAGCATTTCAAACTAAATTTATTTTAACCTTTGTTCCCCCTATTATTTATTTTTATTCCATATGTTCTACTAGTTTGTTGACAAGGTAGATAAAAGGAGCATCAGACACAAGGTTTGCACAATCACACAGTCACATTGTGAAAGCTTTATCATTATTCAATTATCTTCAAGAAATATGGCTACTGGAACACAGCTCTACATTTTCAGGCAGTTCCCTCCAGCCTCTCCCTTACGTCTTGAATAACAAGGGGCTATCTACTCAATGCCTCAATGCGTAAGAATAACCTCCAGGACAACCTCTCAACTCTGTTTGAAATCTCTCAGCCATTGACACTTATTTTGTCTCATTTCTCTCTTCCCCCTTTTGGTCAAGAAGGTTTTCTCAATCCCTTGATGCTGGGTCTCAGCTCATTCTAGGATTTCTGTCCCACGTTGCCAGGAAGGTCCACACCCCTGGGAGTCATGTCCCATGTACACAGGGGGAGGGTGGTGAGTTTGCTTGCTGTGTTGGCTGGAGAGAGAGGCCACATCTGAGCAACAAAAGAGGCTCTCTTGGCGGTGGGAAGCTATTTTTAAATGGATACACCAAAAAGGTAGGAACAACATCTCAGTTGCTCATGAATGGTCACATCCACCGCTGCTTTTAGAGGTAAGACAAGCTTTGCTCTTCCAGTTCCAACACAAGCATTTGAGAAAGTGACCACCTCCTGTACTGCCAGTTCCGCTACCCCAACTAAGCTTCTGGGGAAAAGTTTATTACAAATGTTTTAAGAGCCGATTAGCTGTTTGGATTCCTCTTCATATCATGACACTTCTCTGAGCCAGGTGTTCCCCTCTCCACAATGACAATTTCATGTAGTCTCCCTTTTCCTCAAACCTCCATCTTTTTCTGCTGACATTTGATGGATGTCCTTGTGTCAGATATCTCAAAGAAAGCACAGAGCCCCCAGTCAGGAATTCTGCTCCATCCTTACATTATTTTGTCCAAACCTAGGCACGGCTATTTCCATTCACTCCACCTTCTTCCCTACTTGAAACGAAGGGTCTTTCTTCCCATCAGAGGGTGGAATATCTCTTGAGGCTTTAGCGTCCCACCCCTTCCAGCATTCTCTGGGACTTGACTCTCTTTTTTCCCTCCTTCTCCTAGAACCCCACCATCTTTCTTGCCAGTGATTCCTTCCCAGCAGCATTTTAAAGGTGCTTTCCTCTGTCCCTTACCAGCCCTCCCTACCCATCTCCCCTTCCTCTTCAGAGCACCACTTTTGACTCATCCCCTCTGTTTCCCTTTCCTCCTTTCTCATTCATTTCTCAACCCTCCAGTCTGGCTTCCACCCCATCGCTCCCCTCAAACTACCCTTGCTAAGGTCGACATTGTCAACTTCATAGTGACAAACGGGCTGCCTGTCAGTTTTTCTCTTCTTGACCTCTCAGAAGCCTCCCCACCATCAACCATTGTGCTCTTTTTGGAAACAGTCTTTCCTGGGCTTCCCAAGTAACCACCCTCTTGTCTGCCTTCTAATTCTCTAAAACTTATTTTCTGAGTTCCCTTTGAGAGTCCTCCCTCCTCTCCCAAACCTTGAAGCATGGACATTTATTCAGATTCTGACCTAGACTCTCTTCTATTCTATTACCAATCTATAATCTCTCCTTCAAAGGTCAGACACTCTCCTATGGCTCCAAATATCTTAATGATGCCCAAATGTCTGTCTCCAGGCCAAATCTCTGCTCTGCGTTCTCTCGATCCAACTGCCTATTTCACACATCCATTTGAAGGTTTGGCATTGCCTCAATCTTGGCATATCCAAAACAACTGCCTCTGGGGAGCACACAAAGCAGCCCCTTCCCTCTAGTTTTCTCATCTCTATAAGCAGGCCCTTCCTCCCTGTCAACAGGGGCTCATTCCTGACACTTCCCCCCTCTCTCCCTCACTACTGGAATCCAGTGGGTCATTGGTTTCCACCAATTCTGTCTCCTAAATATATTTCATATCCATCCACTTTTCTCTGTCTCCCTCTATCCAACAAAAGCAACTCTCATTTCCACCATATGATACCGCCAAAGCATCCTAAAGGCCTATACTGAGCAGTTAGGTGTATGAAGACTGCCTAGAAATCTTAGATTGTTGAGCAGTACAATCCTCAGCAGAGCCTACAGGCCTCGTGTGTCTGGCCCCAACCTCCACGCAGCCTTCTCTCCATCTGTGACCCCCCGCTTGGCTATATTCCTTGGATTCATGGGCACCACCCCCTTCCACTGGGAAGCCTTCTTTCCTAAGGTCTACTTTGTCTGGAAGGCTCTTCTCTTCTGCTTTTCCCATTTCCCTTCTTCTTCCCTCTCTCCCTCCTCCCCTCTCCATCCCAACCTCGCCAACTCTATTCAACTTTAACACTGCTCCTTCGGGGATGGTTTCCTGGCGGCTACCATCCTCCAAAGAGTGTGTCAGGCCCTTCTATGCATCCCCAGCATTTCTCCCCAGCACTGCAATTGCACAATCAGCAGCAAATCATTCTGTGTTTAATCATTTGCTATGGGGACATCTGGTCTCCAACAAGCTCCATGAGAGCAGAGAGCCCTGCTGGGGTTGCCTCCCTAGGATCTGACACAGGGCCTGGCATTAACAGGTGCTCAGTGAATATTTCTTGAGTGAGTTAGTGAAGGCTGGCTCAGAGCCTCCTATGCACCTTTCATTGCCTCTAGGCCTCATGAGAACCTCCATGAACGCTGAAAAGGATGGCCACACATGCCTGGTTGCCCAGAACGGCCCCAGTTTACACCCTCTGCCTTGGCCCAATTATTAATTAAGTTCTCCTTCCCTCACAAGGGCATCTTGGTTAGAACTATAAAACCACGGCCACCCCAGATGCCCCAACAGTGCCATGACCCTCCTCTTAGCCCTGCACCATCTAAGGCGACACACACCCATGCACGTGTAATACTAGAGAAGTTAGCACACCAAAGGGAAGATCTTTGACCGATGCAAGAAGGGGACTGTACATGAGTTCTTTCCCCTTTTTCACCCCCAAGAGCACATCCCAAGGCTTGGTTGACTGGTCTTCTCAGGGGCACCGACCCAGGGTCGTGAAATCACTAAGTCCACTGTTCTTAGTAACTAAGAGTTCTGTCAGGTCCCCTCGCAGGGGATCTCCTGCCTTGCCCCCTTTATCCCTAGCCCCCTGAACCTCCTGCCTCAAGCACATTTGTGGAGAGCCCAAACTAAAACAAGAATTTCTTTCCATGGGGTCCCAAAGGGAAGAATCAAAACTAAAAAGTGAAGACAGGAATGTGGGAGAACACATTTTAGCTCAATAAAAGACCTCTTTAGCAGGGTCGTCCAAATATGGAATTGTCCTTCTTGAAAGGTCATGAGTTCTCTGTCACCCGAGGTGTGCCAAAAAAGGACCAGCTAACACTAGGTGGAAATGTTGTAAAAAGGATTTCAGCATCAAGTAAAGTCACATAAACTTTTAATTCCCTTCCTACCTGAGGATTCTGATTTCATCCTTCCATTTGGTTAGACAAAGTAATTGAAATGTGGATAATCATTTTTTTCTTAGTTTGCAAGCCTAAGGCAAAGAGCTGCTTTCCATGAATACTCTGGATGATCAAGAGCCCAAATAAAGGTAGAATGGCCAAAAGAGCAAGATTTAAAAATGAAGTTAAGCACAAATATCCCTAAACAGTCCCCAACCTACAGGAATATGCATCCTGTGTCTGAAAAATATTATTATCCTGAAGATTCATTGGCTGGTATGCGGAAACACATTTCTATGAAATCAGGTGATGCATTCATTTTTCTTCCTCCATGTATCATTTCTGAAGATTCATCAATTAATTTTATTTTCAAGTTAATTTTCTAAAGCTCTGAGCATTCAAAGATCGAGTTCATGCCAGCCTCCCTCACTAGCAAGTTATGGTGTGGCAATGTTTTCACACCTGAAGCAACTGTCTTTCCAAAGGAAGTTTCATTACTAAGTGGACTCAAGCACAGGTCATAATGTGACTTCAGAAGCTGAGCCTCTAGGAAAGGAAAGCAAGTCCATTCTGGGATATCAACCACTATGGAAACTGACCCTGCTGGCCGGGAAAAGCAGACTTGTCAACTTAAAGTCTACAAGGAGAATCTCCAAGTCTGGCAAATTCAGGCCTTTTAACATCTGAAGTGGTTTGGTGCAGTTCTTGAGTGGAAGACTCAAGAATCCATTTTTGTGAGGTTGTGTGAGTGGTAACCTTTGTCTCCAGAAGCTGTCCACTCGTAGCAGGTTTCCAGCCTGCAGTCTCAGGAGGCCGTACCATGTCTCTGCCAAGAGGACATGGAAGTTAGATGGGGGTCAGTTTTCTTGGCACAAAGCTAGGTTTTCAGGTCAGGGTTCAGTCCCATCAAGAATCTGCAATGCTAACCAGGGAAACTGAGGCAGAAACCCTCTCAAACAGGAACAGCTTGCAGGTGGGAAAGAGAAGAAGGAAGTGGAGAGCTTTGGCACATATGGGACAGGGATACCCATCCCTCTGATAAGGACTGCAAGAACCGTCTCAGACACCATCAGCTGTGGAGTGAGGCCAGCGTGGCTAAGGTGGGCTTAGGAGCACAGGGAAGGAAATGTGCAGAGCTGCCGGTTCAAGCAGCTGAGGAAGACAAATCGCAGCACTTCTCCCCGAAGGTGTGATTGGCAAGTAACCCAATCTTACTTTTTACTGCTGTCCACATTTGGCATTCACAGACATAGGTCCAAAATCCCACCTAGAAAATCCATATCCCTCTGAAGCATATAATTCACCCCCATTACATGCAATCTGCCATTGGCTGGAGCACTCCTTGACACAATTTCATGAATGGATCTTTCTTTTTTCTCCACGGGATTTACAATGACCTTGTATATATCATGACCTGGAGTCGTTGCCGAATTAAATATCCTACCCACACCTTGCCGGATATGTTAATTTTCCAGCAAGCATCCATCTATTTATTTCATTTCCTCTTCACTTCTATCACTGGATTTCTTTCGAAGGCCAGTTCTCACAAATAAATCATTTGCCCTGTTTGGAGTGTTAGGGTACAACAAGTAGCATGGCAAAATGGGCCACAACACAGCACCTCATTCTCCAGCCACTGAGGCCCCGTGTTTTCTCAAACATCTCTGCACTCAACTTCCACTGGAATCTCTCTTTCTCCCACCTTTGGCTTTTTCTCCCTCCTGGAGAGAAGGATGCTTCTATAGCGTGAACTCATGAACTGGTGAACTCGTGAACTCGAGCTACCAATATCCATTTAAACCTATTCAAAAAGCCAAAAGGAAACAACCTGATGGTGGGGATGGTCTAAAAGGACCCAGGTCTAGAATTTAGAGCTGGGAGGGAGTCTTAAATAGCCCCTGGTCTAATTGCCTTATTTAAATTTATGAAGATGGGCAGTTGGAGGTCTAAGGGACTGACTTGCTCCTATGGAGATATGTACAGAACTTTCCCAAGACTCTTCCTGGAGATGCAGATGGTAGGTGTCTGCAGAGATGGCCCATTAACAGCACCCCGGGTGGGCTCCTCTCCTAGGGCATGAGGGCCTTGACAAAATTACAAATTACTGATGTCATGCATTTCACGGGCCAATGACAAACAGTCAAAACCATAAAGATCAAAGCCTCAGCTTTCAAAAGACTAAAGGCACATTGTTTGGGTGCAAATATGGTCCAATCAATATTTCTAATTTCATTTCGAAAGACAAAGCAACTACCATGGAACAACACTGACCCTTTGCCAAGTTGTAAGCAGGACAAAACTCGTCCTTTGCTTAGTAGATTAAGTAGCAGAATGAATTAAGGTGCTTACTGCCCTTGTCTTATATAGTTGCATGTAAAATGGAGAACTATATTTCATTTAATGAAGTCTAAGTTCATTTAGTTTTTATAGAAGCCACGTCACACCAGTACTCTTATTAGCTCACCAACTAATACACCTAAATCTTTTTCACATTACTATCACTAAGTTAAATCTCCCTGTTGCATTTATTCAAATGCTTTTGGGCTCCACATACACAGTGTGACATTACTAATGGTTAAATTCCACCCTTTTCAGAGTATCAGAGCTGCTAAGTTTAAAATATGATTATGTCATCATACAAATCCCTCCCTAAATCAGATGATCATAACCTCTTTATACCTTTTTAAAAATTACATATTGAATGAGATGAAAGACATAGCCCTATGATAAAAATGGGGATTGTCCTCCCAAGTTTGCGCTCAACCCACAATTAATTATACTTGAAATCCTCATCAGAGGCTGTGGACATCAACCAGTTACTAATATAACTAATTATCTTGGCACTGACCCCTCTTCTTCTACCTTATCCCAAAGAATTTGTAGAGAATCCTTACCAAATGTTCTGCTTAAATATACTCTACATCAACCACTTCTCACTTATATGGTAATTCTATCCAAGAAGAAAATGAATTTAGTCTGATATAACTTTTCCATGAGCCAAGTATGTCCCTAAGTAATCAATATGTCCTCTTCTGCTGCTCAAATAATTTTAGAATCTTGACGAGTCACCATCAAAAAACTAGGACCCTACTTTGAAGACTCCAGCTTGAACTTCTCCTTGACCACCAAAATGGCTTTCACCCATCATCCCCAGCATATTCGCCTCCGGAACATTTGCCCATCATCTCCAATATGTTCGCCCGTCATCTCCAATATTCACCTATCTCCAGTGTTCACCCATCATCCCCAGCATTCTACCACTTCTCCCATTGCTTCTCAGAGAGTTCATTTGCCAGTTCTTAAGCCGCCCAGAATGTGTTCATCCTTTGAGGTCAGAAAAACTGGTTGATTTACATTAAGAAAGCACTGCCAGTCAAAGCAAATGCTTCTTAATATGGGAGGAGTGCAAAGGTTGAAACAATTAAAATAATAGCCAACCTCTATCTTCACATTTTCAAAATGGTACTTAATAACATTTTAATTTTACCTGGTCTTCGGGAAGCGGGGGATGGGGGTGGGGGTCAACAGGCGTGGATGGGTGGAAGGGTTCTCATAAAACTTGGCTTTGTTTGCCTATTTAGGGCAATTTGACTTCTCCAAGCAGCACAACTAGACTGACCACATGCCTGCTGGCCATGGCACAGCCTCTCAGTCTCCAGCCACTGAGCTCCTGTGTTGTCTCCTATGTCTCTGCACTTAACTTCCATCAAAGTCTCTCCTTCTCTTGCCTTTGCAGCTTTTCTCTCTCCTGGAAAGAAAGATGCTTCTATAGCATGGGATTAGGCGACCAAAATCCATTTACATGTATTCAAACAGTCAAAATGAAACACTGTTGATTATGTAATGATTGAAAAGGTTGTAGACATAGAATTTACAGCTGGGAGGGAGCCTTAAATATTCCCTAGTCTAATTCCCTAATGCAGAGACTGAGAATTAACAGAAGAACTAAATGAGTTGCTCTTTTGGAGAATACATAAAATACTTGCTCAAGGACCCACAGCTAGCATATGGCTGCAACAGAACTGGAAAACCCAGACAGCTGAGTCTAACCTCAAAGCGTTCCCGAATCGTACATAGCATATTGGAGAAAATCCATACCACCCTCTGGAAACTTGTCACTTCCAGTATCGTGCTCTCCCACGAGTGTTCACTAAATGATAAACAACCACATTCAGCATCTGTGAATAAACATTCACCCAGCACTTGACAAGGTACAAAGTGCTCCGGGGAAAGAGTGAAAGTCAGATTATGCTGCTCCGGCACTCAAGAGCTTACAATCTAGTTAGAGGAACAAGACATTCACCCAGTAGGTCGTATTGAGCTACTAAGGGCCAGGCACCGGTCTAGGCACCAGTGAAACAGTAAGCTCAAAAGGGTAAGGACCTGCCCTCACTGAGTTCCTGATCTAGGGCGGGAGAGAAACAACACAAAAGCACCCAAATAAATAAGGTGCATTTAGACAGAAACAACTGATATGAAGCAAACAGGGTGATGTAATGGAGAGTATGTGGGTCACTCCCAATGTCAGAAGCTGCACGGGACCTCCTCTCTGCAGTGTTGCATTGGAGTCGATACCTCCACAGCAAGGAGGAGGCAGCGTGCAAGGACATGGGCACAGGAGAGGTCCTGGGCAGGGGTTGTCAAGGAAGCTCAGGCCTGGCATGTTTCGTGCATAGAACAAAGGCCAAAGAAGCAGGCAAAACCAAACCACGCTGAGCCTTCTAAGCCCAGATGAGGAATTTGGATTTTATTCTAAGTGGGTAGCAGGTTTTACGCAGGAGAGTGGTAACATCTGACCACAATCAAATGCTGACTAGAAAGAGAAGTCAGTGCACAGCCTGTGTCAGATGAGTATGCCTGCGTATACAGAAGGAGTCCTGAGTATGCCGGGGGGAGCCGGGGCCCCAGTTGGATACAGAAGGGGCCACGTGACCACATAAGCCTCCCAAGGATGGCCCATGTGAACGCAGCCGACCAATTCTCCCTGAGAAATATGTGGCTGCTCATGTGATCACTACTGGTCTTGAAAGAAGAGAAGCAGCTTGTTATCATCCATCCCCTTAAACATGGAGGTGGGATGAGGTTCCTTCCTTTTCTGTTAATGGCAGAAGCCCACGGAGGACAGTGACTAATTTCAGAAGTGAGAAAGCCTTGCAGCAGGACGGGAGGCGCTTGTTCCTGGGTTCAGGGACAAGAGGCCAAGGGCAAGCAGGGAAGCATGCCCCCCCTGGCCTCCCCGGGGGCCACAGTCAGGCTGGGGCAGAGAGGTGAGGCTAGAGTGAAGTGGGAGTGGCATCGGCCCTCCTTGGTTCTCACGCTCCCCCCCGAGGGCAGTGGAGACGCACCAAAATCTAAGTCTGGGGGTGAGGTGACCAAATTTGGGTGCTACAGTATCATTTTCCCTGTAATAGGGGAGGCGAGACTACCCGTAGGACAAAACTGGCTCTGAGGGGCTGTTTGGGAGTTGTGGGGGTTAATTCAAATGGAAACTGAGGCAGCCCCAACCAAGTAGCCAAAAAGGGGGGAGCCCAAAAACGCCCGGCTGCTCGGGACGAGACAAAACTGCTAGGTTCTGTTTCAGTCTTCCCCTGCACATCGACTGGGGACTTGTCTGAAAGTGACAGCGTAACTTCTTGGTTTTTTTTTAAACTACCCGATATTTCCAAGAAGAATGGGTACACATGCAAATAGCACGCCGTACACTCCGCACGTACCCGATGCCCGGAAAATTTTTTGTTTTCATTTTGCACACATTGTCTAAGGTGAGTCGTGCTCACTGGGCAGTTATCCGAATGCAATATGGCCCCAGGCTCCAGACTGTTCTTTGTGGGCCCTCGTTTAAACTGCGTACTTTATAAGCACTTCATATTTATTTCATTTAATGTTCACAACAATCCAATGAGGTGAAGCGAGTGAGAGAGGCACGGAGGTGAAGGGGTTTCTCATGACTGCAGAGCCCTCCCCAGCCCCCCGAAATCTGGGCCTGGCAGAAGCAGCCATCCACTGTGGTAGCCCCGGCCCCAGCCTGGGGAAGCCTAAGCCCCCCTCCCCATTTCTGCAGACCCCCAGAGACTAACTTTTAGTGGTTGCTTTGGCTTTCAGTCCCTGGCTCTCCCCACCTGCCCACAATCATCACGTCTACACGAGCCGTGAAATTTAACATTCTCTTCAAGCGTCCCCAAAAGAATCAATTCTCACAGAAGCCTTAGCGAGCAATGTAGAACTGAATGATTATTCCACCGGGAATACGGGAGAGTAATGTCCACCCCCATTCTGATACAGGAAATCAGAAAATCCGCATTAGACATTGCTTCCTTCTCGGCTCCCACCCCACATGCAGCATCCGGCCTGGCTGGCCCCAAAGGCCTTCCTCCCGGACCTTCTCCTTCCCACCCTCTCCCCCACTGGCCCACCTCACTCCCCTGGAGCTTCCCCGATGCAGAACCAATAGGCCTCTCCCATTCGTTCCTCCAGTGTTGCTTGCTCAAACCCTCCAGGTACTCCATGGAAAGCGCCCAGCTCCCACCCTCCGTGGAAGGGAGCTGCAGCTATACATTGTCAATACGTCTTCTTACATTTATTTTTTTGTGTGTTTATTTCTGGTTATACCCAGAAATACAGAGCTTGGCTTTATTTTTGTTCAAAAGCTAGACTCCCTATTAGGGAACCATAACTCGAGGAAATCTCTTGAAGGCTGGCTACCAAACACGTGCTTAACAGTCTACTGTTAAAGGTTCTACTGAACATCAACAGGTAATCCGGGCTGGGCAAAATTTTCCTTTTTTACTTTTTCCGATTTTCCTGACACGAAGTCAAGCTGAGGAGAGTTTGAGAAATGAGACAGATAAGTGGGTGGATTTGGAGGGACGTCCAAGAACATTTTTTGGGGAGAAGACCTACAAGCACATGGAGATGACAGAGACGGAGGAAAGAACACGAGAGGTGGAAGGGCCTCTGGAGGGATGCGGTCCCCTCCTCGCTTTCCCTCCTAACCTTCCGCAAACATCTATTCCAGAGTTCAGGAGACGTGCTTGTTTTTCAGGGACAAGGTGGCCAGAGACCTGACCTGAGGAGAGATCAGGTGGGGAGCACAGCAGTAGTGAGGGAAGTGGCCAAGAGAGCTGCTGGCCTTCCCTTTGTCCTCAGTCAGTGACCTGCACAGAATGTTTGCGGAAGGGTTCGCTCCGGGAAGCCAGCCTTCACCCACTGGAAAATTCTCAACATCCATCCAGGGCCCAGTCTCACAGGAACGTATAAAATAATTTCAAGCCCTCTCCTGAACAGAGAGTTTATAGCAAAACCTTTATACTCTGAGTGAGAATAAGCTTTTAGTCAAAAAAAGAAAAAGAAGAAAAAAAAACCTCATCGTCCTCCTAAGAATAAGAAAAATGAAGCTTTCTTGTTTCCCTTCTTCCCAGAGTTCACAGCATTTCTTCGGGTTTTCTTACTTTTATCTGTGTCTCTCAGCTCCAGTCTCCACCCACCAACTTTTCTGACAAATATGAATTATGCAAAACTGACCGAAAAGTAGAAAATCAGAATCCTATTGTCTCTGCTGAGAGGAAACAAGAAGGCCCACGAGTCAAGCCACCATCGACTTCTGGGACCCTGCAGAAACCACAATTCTCCTGGATCTGGTCATAGACACAGCCCGTTGCCTCTTTTTCTTTCTTTACCTTAGTCCATCTGAAAAGGCTAATATTTTCTGAGGAACTTTGATGATATGAACTGATATGGGATATCTACCAAGAAAAGTCAGGTTTACAAAGTTTCAGCCTCAAGCCCCAGAATAGTTAATAATATGGCTTGCCGACACCCAGAGCCTTGTCTGGCTCAGCTCTTAGAACCCTTAACAGCTTTTCCTTGTTTGAACTTCCCTTTTTTCCAGGAAGATCTTAGCCAGGGCCACAAATTCAAATGACCAGAGGGATCAGGCAGGAGATTCACAACGACAAATCTGTCACAGTTGGCCATGTCACAGACAAATCCCAGACCTTGCTGCCTGGTAGCCGTCCCCCAGCTTTGGCTGGTTTTTGCCATATGGACATATTTATTTGCCCGGTGCTGCCTGCTCTTCTATTTTTCTAAGGGAAGCCAGAAACACAAATGTTTATCACAAAATGTCCCAATTTTGAAATGTCCCTATATGTTCCTAGAGTAGACTTTTCCTAGACATTATCAGAGCAGAAATTGTGAGAACAAGTTTCCTGGAAATCAACGGTTGAATCACAACTGCACCTTCTCTCTGTCCCTCTTTCAAGGAACGTTGAAGGATTAACCTGAAATTGGCTATGGACCTGATTGATTAGCATTCAGACTAATGCTTATTTCCCTTAAAAGTTCAAGATTTTCCCCCTTCGTTTTTCAAAAGGATGGAAAGCAGATAAGCAAAAGGGTGAATATCCTTTATCTCTAAATCATAGCTCAAACTTTGGGTGCCTAATAAACTATGAAGTTCCTTTAAAATAATTTTAAGATGGAGGAGAACTGGTGAGCTTTTAAAAACTGTCCTTTTCAGTTGAGTTCAAGGACTATATTACTTGTGCTCTCCTAGCACGGGTGTGAGTAGCTGGAATTTGAAGGCTGAATGAAGACATAGTTCCTGTCCCAAAGAAGCTCACAGAAGCTCAGTCTCTCTCTTAAATGGAACGAGCACCCCCTTCACACTGCTGACAGCACCGTCCCATGGAGATCGGAGGCCTCGCAGAGATGAATCATGAATCCTAGGCCTTTTCGTGCTTATGGACAACAAAGTTTTTAAATGATCACTTAAAGTGGTGGAAAAAAGTGAAATCGCTGAGATATTTGCGTCTGCATTTTAGACGTGAATGCCATCACCTTGGAGCTACCCCAGGCCCTGCAGAGGCCAAAGGCCAGAGGTGTGCCACTTCCTCATCAGTGCAGATTTTATACCTTGTCAGATGCCCAGAACCAAGCACCAGCTACTGCAGGTCAGATGGCCCTTTCCGGGCCACCAAATCCCTGACTTGTTTGGGCCACAGAATCATAATGTGGTAACTTGTTCTGGTGGCAAAAATGGGGAGTTGTGTATATAAATGAGCTTCATTAAGTGGACAAAATATTAAAACACTTATATTCATTCATTCCAGCAAACATTTGAGGACATACAGTTTATGCATGAGTATAAATTATAAAATACATGACCTGTACTCAATATAACTGTTCTCAGTTTGCTCAAGCAGTCTCCCATGCATAATCTCATTTGATCTCCACAAACCCTCTGAGGTAGACGAAACGGACAGTTTCACCCCCCTTTTGCAATCAGGAAAGTGACATGTAATGGCTGAGCCCGGGTCCCCAGACCTAAGAAAATGAGGCGCAAAGACTTGAACCCAGGATCTCAGATGTGAACACGGAGTTTTTCCACCTCACTCTGGGAGCAAGATGCCGTGTCAATTCCTGCGCTTAGACATTTACCAGGAAGTGTGACATTGTCAGCAAGCGTTCTCTGTTAAATGGGTAACGGGGGCTCAGTGAACACCTTCTGGGAACTGTGGAGCAAAACTGGCCACCAAGAGAGCCAGTGTAGAAGAGAGTAAAGGGACCCAGATACACACCTCAAACCCTGTGCGTCTGTGCCTTCCTGAGGCATCAGAGTAGTGATGACCTGCAGTAAGGTAAGAGCTGCCAGCTTCTCCGAGAGCACTGCCCTTCCTAGGAGCCTTGAGAAGGTAAGGAAAAGGCATTGGCTTTTGTGCATCTTGCCTAACTGTGCGTCGTGGTGAACACAGAAGAGGGTGGAGCTATGTGCATGCCCAGCACCTATTTGGAGAACCTCTTCTTTCCCATTCTTCAAACTTGTGTTTTGGGTGGGGCTGGACACATGACCCCATCCCAGCCATCCAGGGGGCTTTATCCTCACAGTCATAGGGATTGATTTAAGGAATGGGCGCGTGACCCCTGGTTATCCATCCAGAAGTCTTCCCGGAACTTCTGCTGGAAATACCAGAAAAGAAGCATTCTCTTTGGGGCTTACATTTCTAGCTGAGAGGCTGGGGTAAGCCATAGTCACTAATGCGTAGGGAGAACTCACTTAAGAATGAGGCCAAAGCAGAGAAAAAGTGAAGCTAAGAGCCATAGCGAGTGTCTTGACAATGTTTGAGCCCCTGAACACAGTCAAGTTTGAAACCATTACATTCCAAGACCTCTGAGTTATCTGATCCAATAAATTCCCTTTTCTGCTTAAACAAGTTTGAGTTGGGTTTCTGTCGCTTGCAACCAAGAGTCTTGACTATTGAAGCTAGTACTGATCAGAAGTAAAATCTCACATGTGGGCATACTAAATTATTAAGTAGTAAGCGCATTAAATGCATTGTTAGAAAATTTTTAAAGGAAAATGTATGATTATGTGGGCATATAATTTTGAGAATGCACTATGTTATGCTTATTATTGATCATATTAATACTATTAATAGAAATATTGATTGGTAAAATTAGATGAGCATAATTAGCAAAGGACATGCTTCTAGCCTCAAGATAAATAGGGAAATGCTCCACAGTTCTGACATTCTTTCAGCTCCCAAGAAGAAAGATGAAAGGAACTGAGGTAGAATCTGAAGTAATTTTTTCAGTGGAAATAACAAATATGGGAAAGAGCTTCACCTATAAATAGAAGGACATTCCCTGGGCCAGAGCTTGAGAATTTCTTGGACATCTTATCTGTCCCTTTACTGCTCAGTAACAAACACGTCTTCAAGGTTTTCTCCCTGATGTCCCCATCAGCATCGGTGAACGAAGCCCTAGCTAGTTGCACAGTAGCTTTAATGTTTTGGTTTGGGTTGTGGCAATTAGGGTGGCTCTCGGGGCTTTTCTTGCTCCTGTGACTCTTCTGCTGACAAAGAGTGTCAAATCCTGACACCAAAGAGTAATGCAAATAGCACCTGTACGTGTCATGCCTATAATTTCAGGTATGCAGAACTAAATCACAGAATGGTCAAGCTGAAAGGAAGCCCAAAGATCATCTACTTCAACACCTTATTTCAGGGAAAGCGAGACCCAGAAATTCAATGTCCAAATATGCTGGGCATGTAACTAGCCCAATGTCATACAACTGATGACAAAATTAGGATGTAACCTGTCATCAGAGTGAAGAAATAAATTTATAACACCACCTTCCACGGATTCCTGCTGCTTCTCTTCTGTGGATTGCTTTTAGCTGTATTCCACTCTGCCTAAGGATCCTGTCCCTGAAATCTCTGGATCTTTACACAAGAAAGCAGTCCTCTGGTTAGAGCTCAAGCTCTGAATTCTAGTCATTAGCTTTATGGGTCCAGAAATTCAACTTCATCAGTGACCCCAGAAGGGGACTGAGCAAACCTTACAAGAGGTTGCCAGGTAAACCAGAAAACCAAAGTACTGGTTTTCAGTTAGCCATATGATCCCTGTAGACAGTTACAAATAGGAAGCTAACTTATGATCAGAAAGTCCCTTGGGACAGAAGGAGCTGATGGATGTCAGTGTCCTGGAGGCCAGTAGCCTGACCCATGCTGTGTCACCAGGACAACAGTGCCATCAGAACAGACCCATGGAGAGCCACCAGAGCCCCTCCCCGGGCAGAGCTGGAGCCACCCCAATAAGTGTCTGATTTCCCATTTTCTAGCCTCTGTGCAGAGCGCACCTTCTGGAGACAGTCTTCAGAAAATTAGACCAGGCACAGGAGGAGACATCCAGGCTCTCAGGACGCCAGCTCCAGTTGGCCTCACTGAGGCTGCACCCAAGCCAACTACTAATCCGAGCAGACCTAAAGAGCACGAGAGTCATCCCTAGGGGCTGCTGCAATGGGAGTCATCCATTCCCTGAGGCTAACTCCATGTTCTCGGGGGCCCCCATCCAGACCTTTTCCCACTACATCAGGATGACAGAGGCAGCTTGGGTCATCAGGAAATAAACCCCACACTTTAGAGAGACCCTAATATAGCTCGCTCATGAGGCTGGATGTGACAAGTGAGTACCAGAAAAGTTAGGTTCCTTGTCCAAGTCATTCGGCTAATTGATCACAAAACTCCACCCAGGAGCCCAATGCACGGCTCCTGACTCGCAGGTCCGTTTCCTGTGGCCTCCTTGCCAAGTGTCTTAACTGTGGGCCACTTTGCGAATCAGTCGTGTCCCCGCCCCCAACCCCCCCATCCCCACGACATGCTTGACCAAAAGGTAGAGTCCCAACGCAGTAGTTGACTACCTTCCCATTGGCTTCGGTGATGGAATTGTTAACCCATCCTGTTAGCAACTTATTTGCCTGAATTCAATATGGCAGAATGCAGCCAATAAGCTGGGGAATATCCAAAATAGCTCAAAACTGCTGTTCAATATAAGTAAGGAGTGTTTCTTTCACCTTCTTCTATTTTCTTTTCTTGGAAAATCTGAACACTTCAAGTAGATATTTTTTCCCTCATGTTTTAAAAGACTAATTTATTCAACTAATGTTTACTGTTGTGCCAGGCAAGACTTAAAAGGCTGAGGATAAAAGAATGACCAAACCAGTAGTTTAAAAAAAAAAAAATCACTGCCCTCATGGAGCTTACATTCCAATAGAAAATCACAGGGTTGTGTTTTTTGTTTGTTTTAAAATCAATTCTGTTTAAGGTTTTATTGAAGGCACACCATGTGCCTGAAAGGTGCTGTGAGAAGTGAAAAAGGTTTAGTGTTTGTCCTTTAAGAGCTTAAAAATGGTTAGGGGGAAAGCAGGACACACATGCACTCATAAAAGTAATTATCAGTAAAAGATAAGGGACTGAGTGCCAAAAGTTAATGGTCTCAAAATGAATTCTGGAAAAAATTCAGAAGAAGAGAAATCAGAGTGTAATGTTTGGAAGCAACAGGTTAATTGAGGGAAGGGAAACCAATGAGTCCAGGATAGAGAGGATCACGGTTGAGGAAGGCACCCAGAAAGGATTGGTTTGTTCAGGAGATCTTGAGGATGGCCTCAGGCCTGGTGGTGAGACACACCAGAATGCCTGGGAGCCTGAAAGAGACACTGTCACTTCTCCCGTGAAAAGCAAAGTGGCCCAAAACTTTGAGCAAGAGACTGACAGACAAATGGCAAAGTATATGATGAATTGTGTAAGAGTGACCAGAGTTCACTTATTCATTCATCAAACATGTGAGCCCAGCCATGCGCTAAGTGCTGAAGGGCAAGCAGATAGCACAGAAATAAGTACACAGCTTGATAAGAGCTATAAAAAATTAACAGGATGCAGAAAAAAAAATAACGGGAAAACCTCTAAGGAGGTGGCATTCATGCTGAGAACTCAAAGAGTGGGAGAGACTAAGCCACTGGGAGAGGTGGGGAAAGAGTCTGGGCAGAGGGTCCTGGATGTGGGCCTTGAGTGAGGGCAGCTCGGAGGGGCCACAGCCAGGCCTGCCAGGGCTGAGATGAGGGGTGCGAGAGCCATCTTGAGTGTCGGGGGAAGTTTGAGGTTTTCAAGAGCTTTAGAAAGGAATGACAGGAGTTTTTAATATAGAATTATTCTAACTGCTTTGTGGAGAGTAGATCAGAGTGAGGGAAAGCCGCAGCTGCAACTGTGAAATGTTGCAAGCCCAGTGACACAGCCATGACAACTGGGGAATAGTGGATTTATGGCCCCCCTTTACTTTTTACTCATTTTGGTCAGGGGGATGGGAAGATTTGGGGTCAAGCCTCAGGCCGAACACCCCTGGGGAAGCGCTGGGCCGAGTCCTGGAGCAGAGCACGCCACCCTCTCTCCCCTGCTCTGCCTGCACTGCTCAGGGCACAGCCTTCTCCCCACCGAGGGAAGGGGACCCCTCTAACCCACCATGGCCTCCAACCTATGGCTGGGAATACTGTGAAGCTCAGAAAGAGAAGAGTCTCCCCAACAGTTTGCCATCTGCGTGGCCCTCCCTCTGCCTGGAGCCCCTTCCCTCTCTCCAGTTGCCACCAGTTGCTGTGGAACCAGCTTCCTCTAACTGCCTCTGAGTTCTAACGGCTGCCCACACCTTCCAACTGCACCCGAGCAACTGCCGCACCCCCGGCACTGCTCCTCACACTGGGTGACACACTGCCTCATCTCCTCTCCTTGGCCACCCACAGACGGCTATAGTCCCCTGATGGCTCCTACAGGGTTCTGCGTGTCGGTCAGGCCTTGGCCAGCAGTCCTCGAGCCCCCTCATCACATGAGCCTTTTGAGGACATGCTGAAATACTTCAGTCCAAAGCGGGTCAGGATCACACAGAAACCATTTCCTAAAAAAAGGACATAATGCTTGGAGCATTGGTCAGCCTAGTTTGACCACCTGTGAGACTTGTTGACAGTCCAGACCTGGAGCTACATTTCCTTCCGCCTCGACACCAAAGTCAGGGCATCTGGACTCAGCATCCAGAAAATCTACCATTTCATATTGTGCACAATTCCAGGGCTGCCAAGTAACCTGACTCCCCAATTCTGCCCCACATGCCCACCTCTGACCTGCTCACACCCAGTTTTCTGGTGGCCTTGGGCCCCTTCACTCTCCTTCATCCACCCTAACGTGGGTACAACACTCTCCCCCTTCACACCCAAACTTCTTGAAAATGTAGCTTCGTTCATTCTTCCGTTCCTCATCCATCCCCTGCATCTGGGCTTCTCCCACCTCAACTCGGCCAACATTGTCTTTCATGAAAGACCCAGTGATCCCATTAGCAGAAGCTATGGGCACATTTCTCCTCTTGGGCACAACTCTGGGGATTTTATCCCGAGGAACACTCTGTTTTAAAACACTGTTTGAACTCTTGGACTTGCCAAACCTTCTACTGCACGAAGATGCTATAAGATGAATGAAGCTACTACCCCGCTAAGGAAATCCAGAGCCTGGTCGGGGCTGCAGGCCAAGTGTCCCGTGGGAACACAGAAGGGGTGCTCCAGCCCACTTGGAAGGTCTGTGAGGCTTTTCTAAGAAAAGGGGGGCTTGAGTTAAATTTTGAAGGATGGAAAAGAAGTCACCAAATAATATGGCAGAGGCAAAAACAATGGCCTTGGATCCCAAGGCCAAGATCCCAGAGGAGCTTTGGAAAAGCCATTGGGACTCTTTACAACGTGACTCTGATCTACTCTGAACACTCTTTTCATTCATTTCTCTCTGGGAACTATTGTCCCCTGGTTTCTAGTCCCCTTGACCACTCCCGAATCTCCTGAGTTTGCATGTTGCATCTCAAGACAGCATGCTGATGTTCTTGATACTAATTCCTGACTTTGTCATTGGTTCATCCAAAGTTGAGGTTCCAATTAGGTATGGCCAAAGGGAGAGGGGCATGCACTGCAAATGTGCCAGTAGGAGCCCACCCTTGCATAGAGTGGTATACCTGGCAGACAACCAAAATGTGTCTACTATTCTGAGCCAGCCGATCAGATGTAGATAGCAGATGGAGACCAGTGATCAGAGGTGGACAGTAGACCAGGTCTGCTGTTGAGTCAGTTATGACTTGAGTCTTGGTGCTCATGAAATAAACTGTCTCACAACTAATAGGGTAAACCTCCCACATGCTTCATGCATCCTGAGTTTCTCTGCCACCCAGCATCCCTGGTAACCCTTGTGCTAAGAACGAGCAGACTATGTTCATGCTTGCAGAGGCCCAGCCCCGCCCCCCAGCCCTCCTTCTGGGGGTCTGACTTGATTCCTGATTCTGAATAATCATTTTCATCGGGCAGTATTGCTGTTCCAGACTGAGACCCTCCACCAAGGCCCCTTCTCACTCTGCTTCCCTATAACTAACTCCTGTAGGCAAAAGGTTCTGCAGCAGTACACAGCGATTCTAATGCTGACCAAGGCCACCCCTGGATTCTCCTGTGCTGTTTCCAATACATGAAAGGAACTTTGTTCTTGGAAGCTGCCAGAATCCTTCCCGAACCTGTCACACCCTGTGGGTCTAACATGCTTCGGGTGCACACGGTGCCGTCTCTGTCCTGTTTCCATTGGCCAACCTTGGCAGCCAGATGTGTCTTCCAACATACTTAGGGAGTGAGCCTCCACCTGGCTCCTCCTCCCATCTGGACCTGAAACTAAAGCCCACCCAAATGGTGGCAACACACCCCCACCCGTCCACTTTAGGTAAAGCTGCAATATTCAATGATGCCCAGATGTTGTAATGGGTCTTGGTGCCCAATCAAGGCATAAGAGAGGGTGCCTGTGGAGGTAAAAGGAAGTGAGGGGCATGGATAAAGCAGGAAAACTAAGATAGGGGCCTTGCACAGAACAATGATGCAGGTGGGCTGTGAGCCAAGGTGTAAGAAGTGTTCAAGCTCATCCTCTGGGTACTCCCCTGGAAAGGATGCTGTCAGGGTGGTGCCTATAGCCTCTGAGGCTGGGCCTATTGCCCAGTTCTGCAGGCTGAACCCTGAATGCTCACTCCTGCAACCACCTTTGGAAGCTGACTGGGCTGCTGGAACCACTTCTACTCGACCCAAATCTCCACCTCACAGCCTGCCTCTAGGGATCACCACCTAAGACAATTCCCAACATCCAAAAATAAAAGAAATCCCTATCCCCAACCCAGAGCATGCAAAGCATAAAACTTGTTTTCTCATAAGTCAGTCCAGTTCTTAAGGAAGGAGCTCATTCCTCCAGACTGAAAAAAAATGGGAAAGTCAAGAAATTACTCATTTCCATGGCGTCCACACTCCCACGTGGCCAATTTCAAGCTACCAATGTGCTGCCACTAAAGGCAGCTCTAGCAAGCCAGGCCTGGCCACCCCTGCTCACGAGTCCTCCCTGGGTTTTTCTCTGTGTCACTGAGGACACACCTAATGTCTCGATGGTATCTGTGACACTGTTTAACCCTGAGTCTCTTGTCCATGGATAAGACCTCCTGCCCAGCTCTGTACCCTTCAGTCCTGACGGCCCCTTCTGCTACTTGCAGGGTGCACAAAAGAACCAGAGGTCCCTACCAGGCTGTCTGTGGCCATGCTTTCAAGCCACTGCACAGCCCAGTAATTCTCTCTCTGTCGGTCTTGCTGCAATCTCAGTGTTCCACCAGGAAGGAGGGTATCCCTCCTTATCCTCTGTTTTCCCTTACTCAAGTCTGCAGAAGCTTCACTCGAGATGGGAGGTGAGATGGGGTGGGGATGAGGGCACCCCTTTCTTAATGCTTCTCAGCCCACTTCTCAGCACCTTGCCCAATCTCTTCTCCCTCAGGGACACTATGAGCAAAATAACTTTTATTTATTCCTTCACTTCCCCAATTGCTGGGGAAATGGTGAATTAGCAAACTAGGTTTCTATTCTCGTGGTACTTACATGTGATAGCAAATAGCTGCCTGGGCAAGAGCACTGCAGGCAGAAGAAAGGGCAAGGACAAAGGCCCCGAGGCAGGGACAAAGTTGGTGTTTAAGAAGCAGAAAGGAAGCCAGTGAGGGTGGCCAAAGCATGGAATGGGGGGGAGCAGCATGAGGTCAGGGAAGCAGAAGGAACCAAATTATGCAGGGCCCCTACCTAGGGGTAAGCCCTGGCAAGGAGTTGGGGTTTTATGCCCAATGCAAAGGGAAACTACCAAGTATTTATGTCTTGGTTTCCAGGCTGCTGTGACAAATACCACAGAGTGGATTGGCTTAAACAATGGGAATTTATTGTCTCATGGTTTCAGAGGCTAGAAGGCTTGCTTCCTCCTGGGGTCAGAAGGGTTCTGGCTGGCTGGCAATGCTTGGGTTTCCTTGTCTTACCCACCACACAGTGAAGCCCTCCCCTTCCTCCTTCAGGCGTCTTAACAAAAATAACATCTTCAAAAGGTCCTATTTACAACGGGTTCACACCCACAGGATTGAGATTAAGAACATGTTTTTTCTAAAGTACCTAACTCAATCTACTACAGTTTATAAGAAATTAGTGACATGATCGAGTTTATCTTTTTAAAACATTACTCCAGCCACTCTGGGTAGCGGAAGCAAGGAAATCATTTAGATTAGGTTACAGCAGACAAATAAGTGAAAGACTATAGCAGTTTGAACTGGAGTTGAGGCAGGGGAGACAGGAGTGAAAGTAGTTGAGATACGTATGGAAGTTGGAAGTGACAAAACTTGGTCCTAAGTTGATGAGGAACGTGAAAAAGAGGAACAAACCGGCCTCTTGGGTCATCCGCTTGATCAGTGCGTGTGAGCCACGGTCTCCTACTCTGAATTGAGTTAGAGGGGCGGTAGGAATCACACTGTGCATATGTTTAGATGAATTGATTATTAGACACTCAAAGGGAAATGTCAAGTAGCTAATTAAATATAGGAGGAAATCAGAGGAAGAGGAAGGATGAGCATCATTAACGCAGAGGTGGGACATAAACCATGGGCTGAACTTAACACCATGGCCTGGGAGGAGAGCAAGGACAGAGAAGAGAAGGGAGAAAGGGGTGAGCCTGGGGACTCACCTCCGGGTAGAAAACAGTGGAAGAAAATGAAGACAGCAAAGGAGCCAGGGAGGAAGAACTCAAGGAGCAGAAGATGAGGAGGGTATCATCACCAAACGTGGGAGGGGACAAATGCTGGGAAAAATATAAGATGTCGAGAAGCAGAAGCATCCACTGGACTTGCCAGCAAGGAGGTTGATGTCACTATAAGCCAGAACAGTTCTGGGACTGGTGCGGACAGCGCAGGGAAATGAGTGGGGGCATGGGTGGGACATGAAGAAGTGGAGACAAAGCAATGGTCAGGTCTTTGGAGATGAGGTAGTAGCTGCAGGAGTTGAGAGAATGTTTCTTTTTAAATGGAGGACTCCAGGGGACTTTGAGGAGCTTTATTCTATTAGGAATAATTCAACAGACAGCAAGAAACGTGTAGTGCAAGAAAGAGAAGGAACGATTGCAGGAAAGCCAGTGCTTGGAGAGGTGGCAGCATATACAGAGGAGTCAGCCTTTGACAGGAGCAGAGACTCCTACCAGGAGGGAAGACAGAAAGTACGGGTGTAGAGGAAGGCAGGTTTGCATATTTGATGAGATGAGAAGATGAGACTTCTGTTCATTTTTTTTTTCTAGTTTACCAGTGAGGAAATGTCTCAGGCTTACCAGATTCTCATACCGGGAAGGACTAGAAAACATCTCAGGGGTGGGAAACTCTTTCTCCCCTCCCTGCTTCCCCACCCCACCAATACCGAGATCAGGAATGGGCAGAGTAGTCCTCAGTACACGTTTACTGAAGCCCACATCCGTGTTGATGCAGAGCACTGACAGCTATATGTGACTTGAAGGCCACTGGCTCATTAATCTGAGTACCCAGTGCATAGAAACTTTTGTGCCATTTCTGGATGAACCAAAACATCCATTAAGCCACGAGAAGGGCCTTTGACTGAGTTCTCCATTTCACAAGTGTTGGTGTCCAAAAGAGGCAGGCCTGGCTTGATTGACATTGCCAGGTGACAATGTCTTTCAAAGATCCAGGGCCAAGTTAGAGCTCACACCATATCAAAGTCTTAGGTGTATATTGTGTGACTCAAAATACGATGGCATTTTTTTTACTCTTAATTCAGAGCTATTATTCAAAATTAATCAAGGGCCTTTAACCTCTGTTGTCTACCCCAAGCCCCACTAGGTTGAAAAACAACTTAAAGGAAAAAGGTCACAGGAGAGAAGAAAACAGAAATAAAAGTTAGAAGCCAGAAAGTATTTGAACCAACTATAACTGACAAAGCGAACCTGAGAAAGCTGTGGCATAAGCCAGCAGTAGGAAAATCCAGAGAAGCAACCTTATGTACATCATAAGACTCCCAAAGACTCTGGAATATAACAGATACAATTTGTATATTTAGAAATATGGGTGAGGAAAGGACTAAAAGACTTCGAGGTCCCCGCCCCACTCAACACAGAACTTCCCCTTACCCATCCTTGCAGAAGATGTGAGACTTGTTCTTTGGAGAGGGCTAGTCAGCATTTCTGAACAGGGGGATATGAGGCACGTTGAAAGAGGACTTATTGTACTGAAAACGGGGGATGAACAGAAAGTTCATGCATTGAGCAGCAAGACCCCCCAGCCCTTTCATTCCCTCCCCTCAGCTGCCAGGTGACTGGAGGCCAAACTCAAATGTTGACCCTCTAGGCAAGAAAAAGAAGAATCTTTTCTAGGGAATCTGATCATTCCCAGGAGAAAAGGCATAAAGATATTTAATGGGGGGACACCCTCCTGGCACTGAAACAGTCCAGCTCTATCACCCAAGCTTTGTAAGGTCAAAAGATGACTAGGCAATTGGAAGAAAAAAATATAGAATGACAGACACTATAAACCAAACATAAAAAAGAAGAAAAAAACTTGGCATAACTCCAAAATAAGAAAATTCAAGAGTAAAAAATAAGAAAACTTCAAAATACCCTCAATACCCTTACAGAGGCAAGGAAAAGGATGTACTACCACAAACAAGAGCAAGGGGATGTATATATATATATAATTTCCTCTCTTGCTCTCTCTCACTCTCATGCTCTCTCTTTCTCTCTCTCTCATCAGTGAAAACAGCTCTTAGAAATTAAGAGGTTGTTTGGAAACCTTAAAAATCAATGACTCAACATGATTAGTTTTCAGGGAAATACAAATTCAATCCACTTCACACCCACTAGGATGGCCATCATCAAAAAAAGATGCATGACAACAGGTGTTGGTGAGGAAATGGAGAAATAGGAACGCTCGTACATTGTTGGTAGGAATGTAAAATGATAGAGCTTCTAAGGAAAATAGTTTGTCAGTTCCTTGAAAAGTAAAACATAGAGTTATCACATGTCCCAGTAATTCTACTTTACACACATGAGAAATGAGACATATTTGCATGAAAATGTTCATGGCAGTGTTATTCGTAATAGTCAAAAAGTGAAAGGAACCCACATGCCTGTTGCTTCCTATGAAACGGAGCTCGAACGATACTAAGGAATGATGAGAAAGAAAGAAAGAAAGAGACAGATGGGTTCAGGGGGTCTGAAGCTTAGCCATAACAGACAACAGACAACTTTATTCTTAACTAGTTCCTGCTTATATACTGCAGGGTTTAGGTGACTAAAAGCATGCATACATTTCATGTAAAAAAAAGAGTGCCTACTTATCAGTATATTACTCCCTACATACAAGAGATAGCTAACAAGATCTTGGGGCTTAAGAAAAAACAAACATTCTCTCCCTCTCAGACTGTCCTCCAATTAAGCAGATAGCAGTCTCCACAGTTTACTGCCGACGCCACTCCGAAGCCAGTTGCGCCCAATAAATTCCGCAGGTTTTCCATTAACCCTGGCTCCTACATCTCCTCCTTTTTATTTTATAAGCCAGGGTGACCGTGCCTGTCTTAGGTTGCCCTTAGGCTCTGAAGTAAGGGTCTTACCCGTCATTGGCTACCAGTCAAGCTCTCTGACTTTGATTCAGGAGGGAGCCAAGGGCTTTCGCCAGAATCACGGTGTTAGCGCGGCTCTGCTTAGTGACACGGCTTGCTACTTTGAACACTTGTTGTTTGACACAGCTGAGGAGGAAGAGAAAGAGTATAAACAGCCCCAAACCTAAGCCTATAGTAGTCAAAAAATGATGTGGTTTCCACCAGTAAAGAGGATTAAGATTTTTTTAGCTCTTGGGTAAGTGATTGTATAACATCATCTCTGTTAGTTATATGTAAATTACTTTGAGATATTTCTAAAACCCGCTTTTGTAATTTTAAAATATCAAGACTTAAACTACCTGAATGCCCCCAAAGATGCCTCTTTATCTTTTCCCGTTCTATTTCAGAATGATTATGTCTTAAAGGGATAATACAAAAATTGCTCTCATTCCAGTCACATTTTAAACTTCATAAAAAATGTAAATTATTCATTTGATCTCCAATATGAACCAATGCTGTCTCTATATCATTTAGTCTATTATTAATTTGCTCATCAATATGAGATTGACTATGCCACAGCTCACTGGTGTTTTTATGCCGTCCTTTAACATAATGCTGCATCTGTAGAGTTTCATGCAATGCAGTTCCAGCGACCACAGTCACTGTGATAATTCCAATGATTTTAATAACAGCTGAAATTATGAGTCCAATTAGTCTCTTAGTCCTTTTCAGGTATTCTTTTGCCAAATGGATCAGGATCTGTGTTTCTGGAGAGGATTGCAAAGATCTTGACATCTGCACCAGCAGCCAAACATCTTTTCTTCTCCTTGCCGCTATAATCATCTCATTTTCCTGTAACATAAATGCTTGGAGACAAGTGAATAGAGAACAATTCTCACAATTAAAAGTTTTATTTCTTATATGCATATGACTTTTAACAAATACATATGTATCTCTAGTACATATTTGCAAATAATGTTTATGGCTGCTATTTAAAGAGAAGTTATAGTTATTAGAATTTGCTATAAAAATTCATCCCGGTCCTAGGAAAATTTTCCATAAATTTCTCTGATTAATGTTATATTTATCATCCCATGGATTTGGCACAAATCGTCCTCCATGTATTAAACTCTGATTTAGCTTGCCTGTCCATATAGTCTCAGTTATCTTCAAGTTAGAGATGGGAGGCCCCACAGGGGCTGCATCTCTTACAATTCCACAGGAATCATTAATTATGATAACTGCTCAATCCATATGACATAACTGCCATCCATTTCAACTTTCTTTCCCCTCTAACAGGCAGGTATCATTTGATTCCATAGAGTTAAAAGAGGAATACACATATAGGTAATTATGAGAATCATTCTGAATCTTAAACCATGTAGTTTAATTACTTATTGTCATACACAGTAATCCATTACCTATACATATGGGTCTTTCTGAAAACGGAAGAGTTAAATTTGATGCCATTTTTCTTCTTCTTTAAGTAGTTTTGGAAGTCTTAAATCTACTGGACCTGGGAATCCTAAACTAGTATTCAGATATTTTGGTAAAGTTGGATCTGCCCATGTTAGGGCCCACAGCAGAGGTGGTTAGTAATATAAGCCCAATCAGTATAATTATGTCCCTGTCCTTCAGCAATTAAAGTTATATGTTCTATAATGTACATTATCCATTTAGCTATTTTCATCAGAGTCGACATGCCTGGGTTTTAATCTTCTCTAGGGAATCCAAACCGAAGGTTCTGTCATCTGTAATAAGAGCAAGTCCCCTACCCTACACCTTTATCATGCCTGGTTTCCACAGATCATCCTTAAAATCTTTGCAATACATTGGCTGCATCTGCAGTTCTGTTCGAGTCATATCACTTTTCTTTTCCAAATTACTAAAATGTTGTTCTGCAGAAGTCTGTGATGAATTATTATAAATGTTTAAAAAATTTAAAGTAAACAATGCTTTTCCTAATTGATCTTTAGGTGTACTTATTTTCACAACATCATCCTCCTGATCATCATCTCCCCCCTTTTATTTTATAAGCACAGACTTTAGCACCCAGTTTGTTCATTCAATAATTTATTGCCCAGAGGGATTATGCAGAATTCCTGATATGAGTAATATGAAAAGTAGTATAAAATTTATGAAATTGCTTTCTTATATAAACAGGACCATTGTCCATTTTATTAGATTGAGGGCATCCCATAACAGCAAAAGCATTAAGTAAATGTGATTAATCATGACAGAAACATTCTCCAGATTGTGCCGTAGCCCAGATGAAATGAGAAAAGGTGTTTATAATAACATGTACACATATTGTATCTTACCAAAATGTGAAGTATGAGTAACATCCATTTGTCATAATTTATTTGCTTTTTGACCTCGAGGATTAACCCCTGATGCAAATGGGAGTGCATTTAAACCTCCACATGTTGGACAAGTCTTAATAACTTCTTGAGCTTGCTGTTTAGATAAAGATGGAAATTTCTTTCTTAGCTCTTTGCTATTAATGTGAGTTAATTTGTGGGATCCTGAATTATTCCCACAAGAGTATCTGCTTGATGATTTTGTAATGACAAAGTCCTTTACGATTAGTATGAGCTCTTACATGCATGATAAAAAGAGGAGTAATTTGACTTTTGACTAATGTTTGTAAACGTAAAAACATTTGGGACAATTCATTTCCTTTAAATAAAGAAGCTTTTTTAATGTGAGTAACTGTTTGGCAGACATACTCAGGATCAGAAACAATTTTAAGAGATTGTGGAAAATTTTTTAATATTTGAATTACAGCTGCTAATTCAGTGCACTGGGCTCAGGTATAAGGTGTTTTTTATATTTTGTTTTTTCTTGGGGTGTGTCATGGTTAGGGACAGGTGTCAACTTGGCCAAGTTGTGGTACCTGTTCATCTGATTGGGCAAGCGCTGGCCTGTCTGTTGCAATGAGGACATTTCATAGGATTAGGTCATGATCATGTCAGCTACATCCACAGCTGATTCCATTTGTAATCAGCCAAAGGGGAGTGTCTTCTGCAATTAGTGATGCTAAATCCAATCATGGGAAGCCTTTTAAGGAGGACTCAGAGGAGACAGGTTGCATTCCTGCTTTGGCTGGTGAGCCTCTCCTGTGGAGTTCATCCAGGCCATCCATTGGAGTCATCGGCTTCGCAGGCTGCCCTGTGGATTTTGGACTCTGAGTTCCTATGCTCATGTGAGACACTTTCATAAATTTTATATTTGCAAGTGTTCCCTGTTGGTTCTGTTTCTCTAGAGAACCCTAACTAATACATCTTGGTACCAGGAGTGGTTCTTAAGGAACAGAATCTTAAAAATGGGTTTTTATGAATGGTTTTCTACTCTGACTGGGCTCAGAGACACTAAGGACTCTGATTCCCGTAATCAGAATGACACTCCCAATCCATGGACTGAGTTGGCAAAGGAGATAGTCAAAATATCATCATTCGATTCTCCTAATGCTTCGCTTGTACGAAGCCAGACTCTGGGGGATAATGTTTTTGACACCTTTACAGAGTTTTGTAGGAATAAGAGTTATAGAGATGTTGGTTGGTTATTGTTAGATACACTGTCTACATTAAAGGGTGAAAGGGATGGGCTTAAGGCTTCAAACAAGAAGCTTAAGTGCCGTCTGAAAGATGTAGAGGTTTCTATGAGTATCCTGAAGGAAAATTTTATTTCCTGTAGCCGTAGACTTGAGATCTCTGAAAATCAGACTGAGAATCTTATTGTTAGAGTAGCAACTTTACAACGTAAACTGAAATCTCAGTCTTGCATGGTGTCTGCAGTTAAAGTGAGGGCATTGATTGGAAAGGAGTGGGACCCTGAAAAATGGGATGGTGACATATGGATTGATAATGATGTTGGGGGTGAGGTTGAAACCCTAGACCATGCTGAGCCTTCTTTAGATAACCCTGTAATAGTCTGCCCTGAGGACATAGCTGCCCCACCTCCAACCTGCCTTGAGGAATTGGCCACCCAACCTCCTCCTGAAGGGATTAGCCCTAAAGTTATTAATCCTGTTTCACCAGATGAAACTGCAAATGAAAGCCCTGAAGCAAATGGCTTGGAAGATATTTCTAATTCTTTTCATGACCCACCCCCACCACCCCTCATTTCTTCTAGACCTATAACTAGACTAAAGTCCCAACAGGCCCCTAAAGGTGAGGTACAAAGTATCACACATGAGGAGGTACGTTATACTCCAAAAGAACTGTGTGAGTTTTCCAATTTATATAGACAGAAATCAGGGGAATATGTGTGGCAATGGATTTTAAGAGTGTGGGATAATGGTGGGAGGAATATAAGGCTGGATCAGGCTGAATTTATTGATCTGGGCCCACTAAGCAGAGATTCTGCATTCAATGTTATAGCTAGAGCAGTTAGAAAAGGTGTTAACAGCTTGTTTGGGTGGTTGGTTGAAACATGGATCAAAAGGTGGCCAACATTACCTGAGGTTGAAATGCCAGAACTGCCCTGGTATAATGTAGATGAGGGGATCCAGAGGCTTAGAGAGATTGGGATGTTAGAGTGGATTTATCATGCAAAGCCTGCTCTTACACCCCAGGAATGTCCAGAGGATGCACCTTTTACCAGAACAGTGAGAAATAAGTTTGTGAGACTAGCACCATCATCCCTCAAGAGCTCTGTGGTTGCACTTCTCTGTAGGTCAGATATTACTGTAGGAACTGCTGTCACTGAGCTGGAATCCTTAAACACAATGGGGATGACAGGATCCCGAGTTGGCAGAAGCCAGGTGGCAGCACTTAATCACCAAAGACAGGGTAGACGTGGGTATTATAATAGACAACAAACTCAAAGGAGGCATCAAAATTATATGACACGCAGAGATTTGTGGCATTGGCTAGTAAATCATGGGGTGCCTAGAAATACAATAGAAGGGCAGCCTACTAAATTCTTGTTGGAGCTGTATAAACAAAAGACTTCTAGGTCAAGGGAACAGAAGTCTAACCTGAATTACAAAAACACAGAGTCACGGCCCCTTAACCAATTTCCAGACTTGAAACAGTTTACAGACCCTGAGCCCCTTGAATGAAGGGGAGGCCAGGTCCCTATGGGGAAGAAACCTGTTACACTGCCACAAATTTATACTGTTAACCTTCCTCTAAGTCTTCCCCAAGGAGACCGACGGCCTTTTACCAAGGTAACTGTGCATTGGGGAAAAGGAAATGATCAGATATTTCGGGGATTATTAGACACTGGTTCAGAAGTGACATTAATTCCAGGGGACCCAAAACGTCACTCTGGACCACCAGTCAGAGTGGGGGCTTATGGAGGCCAGGTGATCAATGGAGTTTTAGCTCAGGTCCGTCTCACAGTGGGTCCAGTGGGCCCCTGGACCCATCCTGTAGTTATTTCCCCAGTTCCGGAATGTATAATTGGCATAGACATACTGAGCAACTGGCAGAATCCCCACGTTGGTTCTCTAACTCGTGCAGTGAGGGCTATTATGGTGGGAAAGGCCAAGTGGAAGCCACTAGAACTGCCCCTACCAAGCAAAATAGTAAATCAAAAGCAATACCATATTCCTGGAGGGATTGCAGAGATTACTGCCACTCTTAAGGACTTGAAAGATGCAGGGGTGGTGATTCCCACCACATCCCCATTCAACTCTCCTATTTGGCCTGTGCAGAAAACAGATGGGTCTTGGAGAATGACAGTGGATTATCGTAAACTCAACCAGGTGGTAACTCCAATTGCAGCTGCTGTTCCAGATGTAGTATCATTGCTTGAGCAAATCAATACATCCCCTGGTACCTGGTATGCAGCTATTGATCTGGCAAATGCTTTTTTCTCAATAGCTATTAGTAAGGACCACCAGAAACAGTTTGCTTTCAGCTGGCAAGGTCAGCAATATACTTTCACTGTCCTACCTCAGGGGTATATCAACTCTCCAGCCCTATGTCATAATCTTGTTCGCAGAGACCTTGATCGTTTCTCCCTCCCACAAGACATCACACTGGTCCATTATATTGATGATATCATGTTGATTGGACCTAGTGAGCAAGAAGTAGCAACTACTCTAGATTTACTGGTAAGGCATTTGCGTGTCAGAGGATGGGAGATAAATCCAACAAAAATACAGGGGCCTTCCACCTCAGTAAAATTTCTAGGTGTCCAGTGGTGTGGAGCATGTCGAGATATCCCTTCTAAGGTGAAGGATAAATTGCTGCATCTGGCCCCTTCCACAACCAAAAAAGAGGCACAACGCCTAGTGGGTCTTTTTGGATTTTGGCGACAACATATTCCTCATTTGGGTGTGCTACTCCAGCCCATTTATCGAGTGACCAGAAAAGCTGCTAATTTTGAGTGGGGACCTGAACAAGAGGAGGCTCTGCGACAGGTCCAGGCTGCTGTGCAAGCTGCTCTGCCCCTTGGGCCATATGATCCAGCAGATCCAGTGGTGCTGGAAGTGTCAGTGGCAAATAGAGATGCTGTCTGGAGCCTTTGGCAGGCCCCTGTAGGAGAATCACAACGCAGACCCTTAGGATTTTGGAGCAAAGCCTTACCATCTGCTGCAGATAACTACTCTCCTTTTGAGAAACAGCTTTTGGCCTGCTACTGGGCCTTAGTAGAGACTGAACGTTTAACCATGGGCCACCAAGTTACCATGAGACCTGAGTTGCCTATAATGAGTTGGGTGTTGTCTGACCCACCAAGCCATTAAGTTGGGCGTGCACAGCAGCACTCTATCGTAAAGTGGAAATGGTATATACGAGATAGAGCCAGAGCAGGTCCTGAAGGCACAAGTAAGTTACATGAAGAAGTGGCACAAATGCCCATGGTTTCCACTCCTGCTGCCACATTACCTTCTCTTTCCCAGACCAGAGCTATGGCCTCTTGGGGAATTCCTTACAGTGAATTGACTGAGGAAGAGAAAACTCGGGCCTGGTTTACAGATGGCTCAGCATGATATGCAGGTACCACCCGAAAGTGGACAGCTGCAGTATTACAACCCCTTTCTGGGGTGTCCTTGAAGGACAGTGGTGAGGGGAAATCCTCCCAGTGGGCAGAACTTCGAGCAGTGCACCTGGTTGTTCATTTTTCTTGGAAGGAAAACTGGCCAGAGGTGCGTTTGTATACTGACTCATGGGCTGTTGCTAATGGTTTGGCTGGATGGTCAGGGACTTGGAAAGACCATAATTGGAAAATTGGTGACAAAGAGGTCTGGGGAAGAAGTATGTGGATAGACCTTTCTGAGTGGGCTAAAAACATGAAGATATTTGTGTCCCATGTGAATGCACACCAGAGGGTGACTTCAGCAGAGGAAGATTTTAATAATCAAGTGGATAAGATGACCCGTTCTATGGATACCAGTCAGCCTCTTTCCCCAGCAACTCCTGTTATTGCCCAATGGGCTCATGAACAAAGTGGTCATGGTGGTAGGGATGGAGGTTATGCATGGGCTCAGCAACATGGACTTCCACTCACCAAGGCTGGCTTGGCTACAGCCACTGCTGAGTGCCCAATCTGCCAGCAGCAGAGACCCACACTCAGCCCCCGATATGGCACCATTCCCCGAGGTGACCAGCCAGCTACATGGTGGCAGGTTGATTACATTGGACCACTCCCTTCATGGAAGGGGCAGCGATTTGTTCTAACTGGAATAGACACATACTCTGGATATGGGTTTGCTTTCCCTGCACGCAATGCTTCTGCCAAAACTACTATCCGTGGGCTTACAGAATGCCTTATCCATCGTCATGGTATTCCACATAGCATTGCTTCGGATCAAGGAACACACTTCACAGCAAATGAAGTGCAGGAATGGGCACATGCTCATGGAATTCTCTGGTCTTACCATGTTCCCCATCATCCAGAAGCTGCTGGATTGATAAACGGTGGAATGGCCTTTTGAAAACTCAATTACGATGCCAACTAGGTGGCAAAAACTTTGAAGGCTGGGGTAATGTTCTCCAGGAAGCTGTGTATGCTCTGAATCAGCATCCACTGTATGGTGCTGTTTCTCCCATAGCCAGGATCCATGGGTCCAGGAACCAAGGGGTGGAAATGGGTGTGGTGCCACTCACTATTACTCCTAGTGATCCACTAGGAAAATTTTTGCTTCCTGTCCCTGCTACCCTGAGTTCTGCTGGTCTACAGGTTTTAGTTCCAAAACAGGGTGTGCTTTCTCCAGGAGAAACAACAGTGATACCACTGAACTGGAAGTTAAGATTGCCACCTGGCCACTTTGGGCTACTTATGCCTCTGGATCAACACACCAAGAAGGGGATTACATTATTGTCTGGGGTAATTGACCCTGACTATCAGAAGGTAGTGATAAATATGAACTTCGACCACGTGATCAGTTACAGAAACGAGGACTGCAATGTTGCTTTGTTTGTGTTATACTATTTAAGTTGTAAGATATCAAGTTTAAGAATGAATGTTGCCCAAGGATTTGCACGCTATTCTGGAGAGATTTAATGTGTTTCCAGTTATATGCAGGACAGTTGAGTATTGTCAGGTAAAAGAAAAAATGTGTGCTTATTTGTTTTCATTTGGAAATTAAGTATGGTCTAAGGTGATGTATATATATATGTGCCAAGTTGACAAGGGGTGGACTGTCATGGTTAGGGACAGGTGTCAACTTGGCCAAGTTGTGGTACCTGTTCATCTGATTGGGCAAGCGCTGGCCTGTCTGTTGCAATGAGGACATTTCATAGGATTAGGTCATGATCACGTCAGCTACATCCACAGCTGATTCCATTTGTAATCAGCCAAAGGGGAGTGTCTTCTGCAATTAGTGATGCTAAATCCAATCATGGGAAGCCTTTTAAGGAGGACTCAGAGGAGACAGGTTGCATTCCTGCTTTGGCTGGTGAGCCTCTCCTGTGGAGTTCGTCCAGGCCATCCATTGGAGTCATCGGCTTCGCAGCCTGCCCTGTGGATTTTGGACTCTGCGTTCCTATGGTCACGTGAGACACTTTCATAAATTTTATATTTGCAAGTGTTCCCTGTTGGTTCTGTTTCTCTAGAGAACCCTAACTAATACAGGGTGACACATGCAGCCTGCCTATTATTGCTACTATTAGTAAAGATGGTAATGGCTCTCTCTAGTGGGGAGGCACTAACTATTTTAGGCAAAATACATTGTGTTCTTTTTAGAAATTGTAAAAGTTTTATTTATTTACTTATTTATTTATTTTTAAAAAACTTAACAAATGAACAAAAACATTTCTAACATATCATTATTCCGTTCTATATATAATCAGTAATTCACAATATCATCACATAGTTGCATATTCATCATCATGATTAAGAAATTATAAAAGTTTTGACACAGGTAAATGATTATCAATTTGTCCTTTAAAATTACTTAATGCTATTTGCCAAGAGCTATTGAAGATAACTAGACTTTGAACCTCTTCCTTTGTGAGATCACACATTATATGATTAGGATCATTTCCTTTTAATTGATAATATTTTTGGCAACCTTTGGCTAGAAAAGAAGTGATTTTTTGCAAATACATATTTAAACATTTTTGTTGATTGTTTGGTAAAAAAAAAAAAAATCTATTTTAAAATACCATCTTGCCAAAATAGGCCTGTGGGAGATTGCAAGTTAAAGAAAATAATAAAATCAACAGGTTTTTCTAAATCTATTTGAATAAGCTGTCCTTCCTGGATGCATTGTTCAACTAATTGTAATTTTTGTTCAGCTGCAGCTGTTAACTGCCTTTCGCTTAATAAATCAGAATTTCTTTGTAAAATATCAAACAGGTTCTGTAACATATAATATAGAATTCCTAAATTGGCAGGTAGCAAAAGTGACAGCAGAGTGTCAATAGTGACATGTACCTATAGTAAATGACTAGATTTTGTAAAATGGATTCATTGGATTGATTGAAAAAGAATGCAGGAATGAGGATTCTTTATATTTGGCTGTGCATTTTTGGTAATTTTAAATTTATTGCATGCAGTTTTTATGATATTTTCCCTTAAAAGTGGTCAAATTCCAATTTGCTTACATGACCGGGCCCAGTTAGGTCCTCTGGGAACTGGCTAGGGACCAAGAGGAGCTTCCTGGGACCTAAATATCTTTATTAAAGTACACCTCCTTCTGGGGGGATAGCCAGTCCTCCCAGCTAGAGCGCACGTTTTAATTGTTTCTTACCAAGGTCATGTGATAGTAACATCAGGTGAACAGAACAGACTCCACAAGAATATTTTTTCTTGCATTCAGCTCTTAACTTTGATTTGCTCCCAACATAAGCCATGGTTATTTTGGGATAAATTTAGTTTATACATATATAGTTTATATAAATACTGAACAAAGCATTAAAATATTTTGGCTTGAAGGAATTTAGGGATTTATATGATTTAAATATTATTTAGCCAGTAATAGATTCATTTACAGCAATATTACTTAGATTAATAGATTAAGCCACCTGGTTTAGGGCAAGAAAAGAAACAGTTTTTTGCCAGTATAATGTTACTTAGGAGAAAATCAGTATTTTTTATACAGATAACAACATGATAAAAGTTAATATGTTATTTTTGATAAAACACAGACTCTTTGCTTTTTACACTGATTATTTAGAAAAATATATATATTTATATCTATATATATATATTTTTATCTTTTCATTAGGACAGGCTAAGAGTCCAAGAAAACATTGTCATTTTAGACTCATTAAATCTTTCTTGATTTTGACCATAATTTCCATTTTTACAAACTCTTAGCAATTATTATATTAGTCTAAGCTTTGTCCTATATTTTTCTCATTTTGTAACAGTTACTCATTTTATCTTAGGATAAAATGTTTTTTATCATTTTCCTATTAATAAAAATACATCTTTCATATTTTTCATACTTAAATCCTTATTTTAAACAAATATTTTACCACATATAATTATCAATTAAATTTATTAAAATAATGTTAAATACTTAAAATACTTTAGTTATTAATGCATATTTGAAACATCAACATACAGTTTTTAACAAGAATTTTCAGTTTTAAAGTTCTGAAAATATATTTCCTTTTAAAATATGAATAGGAGTTAAACTCATGGCCAGTTTCTAAATTGCTGTTTGTCGAGGATCTAAGTTAACAAAAGGAGATGGGGCTGCCATTCCCATTCCTTGTCACAAGATTTTATTTGTAGCATTGGTATAAATGTCAGTAGAATAATTATTTAGATTAAACCAAGGTAACTTAACAGAACACTTTGAGTCAGAACTACAATCCTGAATTATATACCTTTTAGGGGACCAATCTGTTATAATTTTATAGGATCCATTAATGAGTATTGACTTTTGTTCGGCATGGCATTATTTTTATGGAATATTTTCTGACTCAGGTGTATATGAATTTTTATATAAAGGCAGCTCATTAAGAACAAGCTCAGAAATTAATTTTTCTGTATCTTGCTCTGCTAAAGGTATGGTAAAGAAGCAATTTTTAAGTCTATTATAATAATAGAGCAGTTTTTAGGAATTATAACTGGTGTGGGCAAGCCAGGCTGTAATGACTCTATAGGTTGAATTACAGCATTAACTTTTATCAAATCAGTTAACATTTTCCCATTCCTTGATTTTTTTTTATAATAAATACTGGAGAATTCCAGAGACTATGAGATTTTTCTATATGTCCTGCTCGTCAATTTTACCAGATTATCTGCCATTTTAAAACGAGGCTCACCCTCATTCCAGTTTGCAATAGCACATACCTCATTCCTGTCTAGAGCCTTGTCAGAGGTATCTTTGGAGTCCACATTTCTACCAACATTCTCTTTAAATCATTCTAGGTCTTCTCTGTCAAACTCCTCTCAACTCTTTCAGAATCTTCCCCTTATCCATTCAAAAAGCCATTCCAACATGTTTGGTATTTGAAAACCACAGCACATCCCACTTCTCCATTACCAAAACTTGTTGCAGTTTGCCAAAGCTGCCAGAATGTGATATACCAGAAATGGAATAGTTTTTTTTATGCTGTATGGTAGGTGTCACGTTTCATTCTTCTTTTCCATGTGAGTATCCCGTTACTACTGCACCATTTGTTGAATTTTTGTTTCCTTGTTTTTGTTTATTTGCTTGTTTGTTTATTTGGGGGGGAAGTGCATGGGCCAGGAATTGAACCTGTATCTCCTGCATGGCCCACTAGAATTCTACCACTAACTACCCTTGCACCCCCCTAGAATGGCTTTTTAGAAGGTGAATTTAATAAGTTGCAAGTTTACAGTTCTAAGGCTATGAAAATGTCCAAATTAAAGCAAGTCTATAAAAATGTCCAATCAAAGGCATCCAGGGAAAGATACCTTGGTTCAAAAAGGCCGATGATGTTCAGGGTTTCTCTCTCAGCTGGAAAGGCACATAGCAACATGTGCTACCTTTCTTTTCAATGGTTTCTCTGAGGTTCTCTCCATTCTGTTGGCTCTGTCTATTCTGGTGGCTCTCATGGCTCTGGTGACTCTAAAGCTTTTACTAAAATGGTTCCCTCTTAATGGGTTCCAGAAAGCAACTCCACCTTAAATGGGGAGAGACACGTCTCTATGGAAACCATCTAATCAAAAGTTACCACCCACATTTAAGTGGGTCACATCTCCATGGAAACAATCAAAAAGCTCCCACCCAGCAATAGTGAATGAAAATTAAGAACTTGGCTTTTCTGGGTATTCTAGTTTGCTAGCTGCCAGAATGCAACACGCCAGAGACAGATTGGCTTTCAGTAAAAGGGGATTTATTTCATTAGTTCTTCAGAGGAAAGGCAGCTAAGTTTTAACTGAGGTTCCTTCTTACGCGGGAAGGCACAGGGTAATCTCTGCTGGCCTTCTCTCCAGGCCTCTGGGTTCCAACAACTTTCCCCGGGGTAATTTCTTTCAGCATCTCCAAAGGCCTGGGCTGAGCTGCAAGTGCTGAGATGAGGTATGCTGAGCTGCTTGGGCTGTGCTACGTTGAGCTCTCTCATTTAAGCACCAGCCAATTAAATCAAACATCATCCACTGCAGCAGGCATGCCTCCTACCCGACTGCAGATGTAATCAGCAACAGATGAGCTTCACATACCATTGGCTCATGTCCACAGCTATAGAACTAGGTGCCTTCACCTGGCCAAGTTGACACCTGAATCTAACAACCACATGTCCACCCCTTGTCAACCTGGCAACTATACACATCACCTTAAATGATATTAAAGTGGCAAAAATTATCTTCTGGCTGTGGACCTATGAATCTCAAAACAAATTATCTTGGTGCCAACATGCAAAGGAGGGACAGTCACAGGATACATTTTCATTTCCATAGGGAGAAATCGGAAGAAACATAGATGTGATAAGACCCAAATAGTTCTGAAAACCTGCAGGACAAACACCTTTGGATTTCAAAGTCAGAAAGTCATTTATCCTTCAGCTTAGAAAGTGGCAGATTCACCCTTTCCAAGGGCCTATGCAATGGGCTGCCTCTTTCTAAATCAACCTCAGGGGACATTGAGGAGACCACCTTTTTCTCAGCTCTACCCTCTCCAAGCATTGGGACCACAACTGGACTCTCCACCAATTCCAGGGCACACACTCAACCCCTCCATGTGGTGGCAGCCAGGCTCTCCCCAGTCCCCCAGGGAGCATGCTATACCTTCTCCAAGGCCTAAGGCTGCACGACTCTTCCACTGCAACAAGATGGGAGACTCATCCCCGCCCTGCAGGGTAAACTCACCCTCTCCATGTGTGTGGGTGGGTCCACTCTCCTAGCCGAGTCTTCTTGGCTTCAGACCTGAGCTTCCACAGTTCTCACTCTGCAAACTCCAATTTGTCCCTTTTGTGTCCCCCTTTGTCCATATTGGCAGTGGTTTCATTTACACCAACAGTCTCTTCAAGCACTCCAGGACTTCTCTATCATTCTCTTCACAGTTCCTCCAAAATCTTCCCCTTATCCACCCAAAAAAACATTCCAACATACCTGGAATTTGCAAACGGCAGCAGCACCCTACTTCTCTGGTACCAAATCTACCAAAGATGCCAGAATAGATCCAAACCAGCACACCAGGTATATACCCAGAAGAACTGAAAGCAGGAACTCAAACACACATTTACACACTGATGTTCATAGTGACATTAATCACAATTGTCAAAGATGGAAACAACCCAAGTCCATGAACCAATGAATGGATAAACCAACATGTGATATATACATACAATAGAATATTATTCAGTTATAAGAAGGAAGTCGATGCATGTGATAACAGTGATGAACCTGGGAGACATTAGATTGAGTGAAATATGCCAGACACAAGAGCAAATACGGTACGATCTCACTGTCAAGAACTAATTATAATAAGCAAGACTCATGGAGTTAAAATCTGGAGTATAGGTTTCCAGGAGACAGAATGAGGGGAGAGAATGGGAAGCTGATGCTTAATTTGTAGAGAATTTCTGTTTAAGTTTATTGTAAATGTTTGGGAATGGATGGTGGTGATGGTAGCACATAACTGTGAGTATATTAACAGTGCTGAATTATGTTTGTGAATATGGTTAAAAGGGGAAACTTTAAGTGGTATATGTTATTAGAAAAAAAAAGATAAAACATGGGACTGTATAACATAGTGAATCCTGCTGTGAATAATGACTGTGGTTAATAGTACAAATATAAGAATGTTCTTTCATGAAATATAACAAATTTATGTCACTATTACAAGGTATTGATGATAGGGTGGTGTGCCAGTTTGAAACTGTTGTGTACCCCAAAAAAGCTATGTTCTTTAATCCTCATTCAATATTGTTGGGTGGGATCTTTTTATTAAGCTGTTTCCATGGAGATGTGACCCACCCAATTGTGGGTCTGTAAACTGTCTCAAGTCTGGGAATTGATTAAGGGGCCATGAGTTTCTGTTTTTGTAATTCAAGTTAGACTTCTGTTCATTTGACCTAAAATTCTTCTGCGTATACATCTCAAACAAGAATTTAGTAGACTGCCCATGTATTTCACTTCTAGGTACCCCATGACCTACTAGACAGTGCCACAAGTCTCTGCAAGTCAGATTATTTTGATGGCTGCCATAAGTCTGCTGTCCATTATGGTGGCCCCACCCACCTTGTCTGTGGTGATTAACAGATCATCCCCACTGGGTTGAAGGATTCTGGCTCAGTGACAGCAGTTCCTACAGTAATAGCTGACCTAAGAGAAGGGCAACCACAGAGCTCTTCAGGGACAATGGAGCTAATAGCACGAATTTATTTCTCAACATTCTGCTGAAAGACGTATCCTCCTGGCGTGTGTGAGCAGGTCTTCCATGATAAATTCACTCTAACATTCCCATCTCTCTAAGCCTCTGGATCCCCTCATCTGCATTATACTAGAGTGGTTCTGGCATTTCTTCCTCAGGTAATGTCAGCCACGTTTGGATCCACAGTTCAGCCAACCACCCAATCAACCTGCTAAGGCCCTTTCTAACTTCTCAAGCTAAAACACTGCAGGTGGAATCTCTGCTTAGTGGGCCCATAGCTAAGGCCCTTTCTAACTTCTCAAGCTAAAACACTGCAGGCGGAGTCTCTGCTTAGTGGGCCCATATCAGTAAATTCAGTTTGATCCCACTTTATATTCCTTCCACCATTATCCCATACCTTGATATTCATTTCTACACATATTCCCTGATTTCTGTCTGTAGAGATTGGGAAACTCGTGCAGTTGTTTTGGAGTACAGTGTACCTCCTCATGGGTACACCTGTACCTTACCTGTCAGGATCTGTTGGGTCTTTAGTCTACTTATAGGTCTTGAAGAAAAGAGGAGTGGTGGGTTTGCTTTTGAAAAGAATTAGAAGTGTCTTTCAAGCTGTTCTGGTTTGCTAGCTGCTGGAATGTGATATACCACAAACAAAATGGCATTTAAAAGGAGAAATTTATTAAGTTGCATGTTTACAGTTCTAAGGCCATGAAAAATGTTCAATATTAAAGCAAAGCTATAGAAATGTCCAATCTAAGGCATCCAGGGAAAGATAGCTTTGGTTCAAGAAGGCCGATGAAGTTCAGGGTTTCTCTCTCAACTGGAAAGGCACATGGTGAACATGGCGATGGCTGCCAGCTTTCTCTCCAGGCTTCTTTTTTCATGAAGCTCCCCCAGGGGTGTTTTCTTTCTTCATCTCCAGAGGTCTCTGCCTGCGTGGGCTCTCATGGCTCTTGTGACTCTCTCACTCCCTCCAAAATGTTTCCTCTTTTAAAGGAGTCCAGTAATCTACTCAAGACCCACCTGGAATGGATGGAGTCACATCTCCCTCTAATCAAAGGTTAATAGCCACAATTGGGTGTCACACCTTCATGGAGATAATCTAATCAAGTTTCCAACCTACAGTGCTGAATAGGGATTAGAAGAAATGGCTGCCTCCACAAGACGGATCAGGATTAAAACATGGCTTTTCTAGGGCACATAATCCTCTCAAGCCAGCACACAAGCCGATTACCTCAGGACATTCTGTTGCAGTTTCATCTGGTGAAACAGGATTAGTCACTCCAGACAGAGGAGTGAGGGCTGTTTCCCCAGTGAAGGTGATTACAGGGTTAGCAGACAGTGAAGGGTTAACCTCATTAGGTGTAAATTGGGTGGCAGGCTCCTCTAAGGAGGCTGGAGGCCAGGAAGCTGTTACCTCAAGGCACTCTGTAACCTGAAGCATCTGACACTATGGATTTGCATATTCTAATTAGTTCATGTCAGCGAGCTCATACGATGTTTGCCTGTTCATGTTGGCTTAACACACTTAGCATGTCATCTGTGTCTCCCATGTTGTAGACTCCTGAGAATTTCATTCCTTTTTACAGTTGAAAACTCCAGCGTGTGGGTTCATAGATGGATAAATGGATAAATAATAGATCACATTTTATTTATCCATATGTGCTGGTTTGAAAGGATGTATGTATCCTTGAGAAGTCATGTTTTAATCCTAATCCCATTTTGTGAAGGCAGCCATTTCTTACGGGATTTAATCAAGAGTGGTTGTTAAACTGGATTAGGGGAGATGTGTCTCCACCCATTTGGGTGGGTTTTTATCGGTTTACTGGAGTCCTATAAAAGAGGAAACATTTTGGAGAAAGAGATTCAGAGAGAGCAGAACAACATAGTCATGAGAAGCAGAGAGTCCACCAGCCAGCGACCTTTGGAGATGAAGAAGGAAAATGTCTCCTGGGGAGCTTCATGAAACAGAAAGACAGGAGAAGAAGCTAGCAGATGATGCCGTGTTCACCATGTACCCTTCCAGATGAGAGAGGGTGTTTGCCATATGCCTTCTCACTTGAGAGAGAAATCCTTAACTTCATCGGGCTTCTTGAACCAAGGTATCTTTCCCTGGATGCCTTAGATTGGACATTTCTATAGACTTGCTTTAATTGGGACATTTTCTCAGCCTTAGAACTGTAAACTAGCAGCTTATTAAATTCCCCCTTTTAAAAGCCATTCCGTTTCTGGTATATTGCATTCCGGCAGCTAGCAAACTAGTACACCATATAATTGGCTGATGGACACTGGGTTGCTTCCACTTTTGACAATTGTGAATAATGCCAACATAAGCCTCAGTGTGAAAATATCTGAATCCTGCTTTCAATTTTTTTAGTGTATACCTAGGAGTGGGATTGTCGGGTCATAGGGTAATTCTCTTCTTAGCTTTCTGAGGGACTGCCAAACTGTTTTCCCCAGCTGCTGCCCCATTTTCCATCCCAGCCAACAACGAACAAGCATTCCTATATTTCTACATCCATCCACACTCGTTATTTTCTGTTGGTGTTGTTTTGTTTTCTTTTAGCAAATGTGAAATGTATCTCATTAAGGTTTTGATCCAGTTTTTTTATCTTAAAAAATGTTTACACCTTTATTATTGAAGTATAGATAGTCTTACAGTATAACAATATAATTACGGGTTGACAATTGTTTGTTTTCAGCAATTTAAATATGTGATTCTGTTGTCTTTTGGCCTCCATTGTTTCTAATGAAAACTCAACATTGTTCATATTTTTTGCCTGGTACAAAATGTATCTTCTTTCTTTGGCCACTTCAGGGATTTTCTCTTCATTTTTGGAGTGCAGCAATTTTAGTATGCCTGTGTGATTTTTTTTTTTTTTTTTTTTTTTTGGTACTTATCCTGCCTGTGGGTCACTGAGTTTCTTGGATTTATAAGTTAACATCTTTCACCAAATTTCCAAAATTTGATGCCACTACTTCTTCAAATGCTTTTTTCTGTTCCATTTTCTCTTGCCTCTCCTTCTAGGACTCGAATTACACTTACATTAAGACCAGATAATATTCACCAGTGGGCCTCTGAGAATGTTAATTTTTTTTCATTTGTGTTCTTTTTTTCTCTCTGTTCTTCCCATCAAATCACTACTATTGGTCTGTTTTCCAGTTAACTGATTCATTCATCTTCTGTCTCCCACCTGTTGTTAAATACATCCATTGAATTTCAGTTATAATGATTTTCAGCTTTAGTATATTCTCTTTAATTCTGTTTTACAGTTTCAATTTTTCTGCTGAGATTCTGTGTCTGTTTATTATGTACATATTTTTAAAATTCTTTGAACGTATTTATAATATCTGCTTTAAAATCCTTGCCTGCTAATTGCTACATCTGCAGTAATCTAGATGTCAGTTTATATTGACTGCTTCCCCCCCCGCCCCCCGCCCCCCCCCCAGTTATGGATAACATTTTCCTATCTGTACCTACCTAGAGATCGTTTTTTTTAGTTGAACACTGGACATTATAAATGATATGTTGTTGAGACTGTGGATTGTGTTAAATTTCCCTAACAAGTATTTTGTTTTGTTTTATTCTATAAACCAGATAACTTGGCTGGACTCAAACGCCAAACCTTGTTGTTCCTGAAGTGAGAAATCCTGCTATCTTTTCCTGTCCTTTTGTCTTTTGGGGCTAAAAAATCCATCTATTAATGTTTGGTGGTCCACAAAGATTTCAATGGATTTTACATCAAACTTGTAGGGCTCTTCCCTCTGAGGTTCAGTCCCTTCCAGGATTTTACTCTTAACTTTCTGGCTGTCCCTCTGGTTCCAAAGTCTGTTCTCTAGCGCCAAGCCAGCAAGTAGGGCCAGTTTCAATGGCATGACATCTGCATGGCCACACAGGGCCCCATTAAGCCGGGCTGTCTTGAAATTCTTAAATTTTTTTTTTTTTACATGGGCAGGCAGCGGGAATCGAACCCGGGTCCTTGGCCATGGCAGGCAAGCATTCTTACCTGCTGAGCCACCGTGGCCCGCCCGAAATTCTTAAATTTTGAACAAGGGGCCCAAGATTTTCATTTTTCACTAGTCTCCACAAATTCTGTAACTGGTCCTGCCAGTGAGACTATGGCTTTTCACTGGGCACTGACCGCAGATTTTGGTGTGTCCTCAGGCAAAAAGCCCCCAACTCAGCCATCTTATCCACTGTGGGGTCTTTCTAGGGGAGTCTTGCTTTTGGCACACTCCAGTGCACTCAGACGGGGACATAAATATCCCTGTTAGAGAAGGACTGTTGGTGCAACCAGGCTACTCTGCCACTCTGCCATCACAGCAGCTGTTCTCCACTGGGGGCAATTCTTTCCCTAAGGGACATTTGGCAGACCTGGAGACCTTCTTGGTTGTCCCCCTGGGGAAGGGCACTTACTGGTGTCAGTGGGTAGAGGCCAGGGATGCTGCCCAACACCCTGCAATGCTCAGGACAGTCCACCACCCCAATGAATGACCCAGCCTCAACTGTCAATCATGTGGAAGCTAAGAAACCCTGCAATATAGGAAGTCAGACCACCTTTCATTTATTTATTTATTTTTTTTAATTTTCAAGAGAGGGTTCTTTTTTAAAAACTTTTAAAACATTTTTTTATTGTATAACATATATATATAAAGCAAAGAAATAAAAAAGCAGTTTTCAAAGCATTCTTCAACACGTAGTTACAGGTCAGATTCCAGAGTTTGTCATGGGCTACCGTACCATCCTCTCAGATTTCTCCTTCTAGCTGCTCCAGAATATAGGAGGCTAAAGGGTTTAAATATTTGTTGATTATCACAATCGACTTCCTTTTTTTTGTGTGTGAAAATAACATATATACAAAAAAGCTATAAATTTCAAAGCACAGCACCACATTAATTGTAGAACATATTTCAGAGTTTGACATGGGTGACAATTCCACAATTTTAGGTTTTTACTTCTAGCTGTTCTAAAATATTGGAGACTAAAAGATATTAATTTAATGATTCAGCATTGTGCTGGTTTGAAAGGATGTATGTACCCTAGAAAAGCCATGTTTCAATCCTAATCCGATTTTGTAAAGGCAGCCATTTCTTCTAATTCCTGTTCAGTAGTGCATGTTTGAAACTTTTATTAGATCATCTCCCTGGAGACATGACTCAATCAAGAGTAGTTGTTAAACTGGATTAGGTGGAGACGTGTCTCCACCCATTCGGATGGGTCTTGTTTAGTTTACTGGAATCCTATAAAAGAGGAAACATTTTGGAGAAAGTTGGAGAATTCGAGAGAGCAGAGAACAGCAGAACACCACAAAGCAGAGTCCACCAGCCAGCGACCTTTGGAGATGAAGGAAAACGCTTCCCAGGGAGCGTAGAGGAAACTAGCAGATGACGCTGTGTTCACCATGTGCCCTTCCAGCCAAGAGAGAAACCCTGACCATGTTTGCCATGAGCCTTTCTACGTAAGAGAGAAACCCTGAACTCCAACGGCCTCCTTGAATCAAGGTTATCTTTCCCTGGATGCCTTTGATTGGACATTTGTATAGACTTGCTTTAATTGGGACATTTCCACGACCTAAAAACTGTCAACATACAACTTATTAAATTCCCATTTTTAAAAGCCATTCCACTTCTGGTATATTGCATTCCAGCAGCTAGCAAACTAGAACAAGCATTCATATTCATTTGTTAAATCCTATCTTCTCTGTATAACTCCACCATCACCTTTGATCTTTCCATTCCTCTCTTTAGGGGTGTTTGGGCTGTGGCGATTCTAAATTTTTCATATTGGAAGGGTCTGTCACTAATACGGGGTAGGGAGATGGAACTATCTGATGTTCTAGAGAGGCTGGGCCCTCTAGGTTTCAGGACTTATCAGGACCAGGGACCCATCTGGAGGTTGTAGGTTTCTGGAAAGTTACTCTAGTGCCTGGAACACTTGTGGAATCTCATAGATTGCCCTAGGTGTTCTTTAGGATTGGCTAGAATGGTCCTGATTGGGGGTTGGCAGGTTATAATAGGTAGCAAGGTCTAACTGAAGCTTGCCCCCTTCTTTCTTTTCCTTTTTTTTTTTTTTTTTTTTGCATGGGCAGGCACCGGGAATCGAACCTGGGTCTCTGGCGTGGCTGGCGAGAACTCTGCCTGCTGAGCCACGGAGGCCTGGCCCCCCTTCATTTTTAATGGCTACATTATTCTTCCATTCTTGAGGAAGTAGCATTATTTAATGAATACCCTGTGATATGTATTTAATAGACCAATCAAATATAGATCCAGTTGGGGAAGGGGGGATCAAATTTGTTTGAACTCCTTTTCATAATTCTACTTAAGATTCAGTGGAACCATACCAAAATGCGCAATGATGAAGTACGGCTTTCATAGGCTAACCAGGGTACCGAGACAAAGAATTTGACATAACTCACCATTGCATCATAATTCTGTCTGCTCTAAGAAAGCAAGTCCAGAAGAAGAGAGTAAGATAGATTTACAATGAGATAATTCTGCTGGTGGCACTTAAGATTAAACATAAAATTACACCTTAAATTAATATGCTATAATTTTGCACTTTAGAGTCCCTTCGTGATTTCTTTTTCCAGATCATAAACATTCTTTTCCATTAGAAATTGCTTATAAGACCGAGTAATTCATGAATTAAATGTCATTCTGGATTAAAGAGAAAATATTACAGTGAACAGTGATGCATAAATATCAAATATTTTATTCTAATTTTCCTGTACATAGACCACATAAATTATTTTCAAACAATTGGTATACAATTAGAAGTGTTCAGAAGAAATTGAAATGTGGATTAAAATGGGCAGACCATTTTTCTCCAGGATTCTTTTAATAGGATATTAAAGATGTTTTTCAATTTATTATATAGGGTATCAATAAAGAACATTGTCTTCTGTTTCTTCTTCTAAGTAAAGTCTTAATGTGAGCTAATGCTCATCTCAATTAATCCCCTCCCCCACGCTGATACTCCTTAAAAAATGCATGCTGATTTGTTTCTATTTTCAGTCAGCTTTAATATATAAACAAAATACTATCCTTCTCATGTGATAGATAACAGTTGATAAAGTTTTGCTAATAAGTTATCTTAGAAAAGGAATCAGTGCTTAGTCCCTCAGCTCAGTTCAAATATCCCTTACTCTGAAAGTCCTCCCTGCAATTTAAATTAGAACTTCCCTCATTATTTCTCACCTTCACAGGCCTTATATAATTTGTCTTACATAAAAAATATATGTACTTCCGTTTATATGATTAAACATATTTCTACCCATAGCACCTGTTTAAGTTTGTAAAGTCTCTGGAATGCAATATACCAGAAATGGAATGACTTTTAAAAGTGGGCATTTATTAAATTACAAGTTTACCATTCTCAGGCCATGAATATGTCCAAATTAAGGCACAAACAAGAGGTTAACTTCACTCAAGAAAGGCTGATGCTGTCTGGAACCCTTCTGTCAGCTGGGAAGGCACCTGGCTGGCATCCGCTGGGGTCTTTAGCTTCTGGACACCTCTGTCAGCTGGGAGGGCACATGGTGACATCTGCTAGCTTTCTCTCCCAGCTTCTTCAACGACTTTCCCCAGGGTTGTTCTCCTTCTCCATCTCCAAAAGTCTCTAGCTGTGTGGGCTTTGTGGGCTCTAAAGCTTTTTTGAAAACCGGTTCCCTTTTAAAGGACTCCAGTAAGCAACCCCACTTGGAATGGGTGGAGACACATCTCCATGGAAACCATCTAATCAAGAGTTACCACCCACAATCGGGTGGGTCACATCTCCCATGGAAACAATCAAAAAGGTCCCACCCAGCAATAATGAATGAGGATTAAAGGACATGGCTTTTCTGGGGTCCACTACAGATTCTAACTGGCACAGCACGGGTAGCAGTCAGGATGCGCAGTACATTGTAAAGACTTGATACATAGTAATTAAAGGAATGAATCAATAAACAGATGGAAAGATGAGTGAATGAAGAGTGAAAATTATGTGCTATTTCATAACTTTTTTCTGTTTTCCTGAGTTAGATTTTTCTATAGTTCTCCTTCTACTACTGAAAGAACAAAAAGCGCACTGTAAATTTGCCAACAACTTTGCCATAATGCTAGATCGAAAACATCACAGGTATATACACATTTGTTAGTAGCAGGGCCCTAAAATAAATGTCAATCATAGATCTCCAACTTCTTTACTTAAAAATTTAATCAAACGTCATATTTCCACCAAGCGCCAACTGTATCACAGCTGCATGCTGTATAAACAGACTAATGGGCTGTGTTAATGAGGTTTATATTAGATATAGCTAACTATCAGTTATAATATTTCACGTCATTATCCTTCAAATTAAGAAACATGTTATAGCACATTTTTTAAAAAAAAAAAAGTTATATTGAAATTTTCACCTATTCCAAAAGCTGTATAAGATGACAGACACTGAGTGGGAAATAACGGAAAAGTGGTGCCCTCGGAGTGGGTTAGTGTGCATGCATGTGTGTATGCTTGTGTAAGTGTGTGAGTTTGAGTGTTTGTGTAGAAAATGGCACCTTTCATCTGGTCTCCCAGTCTCTGAGCCATATTGTGGACTAAGAGGATACAGTGTATTATTTCATATGCTCATTTTAGCATAAATAGTATATGACAATCGTGTGCTCGTTTTTAAGTAGAAATTGCTGAAAATGGTGTCATGGACCTCTTTAACTGGAGATTTTGTCGAGACCAAGGGCATATTAAGGAAGTGAACAAGAGTGAGCACGTATGTTGAGATGTGAGCAGAAAAAGCAGCAAGGAGACACGGAGGTCGCTGGCTGCAGGTAACATATTATGGAACCTAAGTCCTTAAAGTTAGCGTCTCCATCCCTGAAGCTGACTTTCCGTTCCTGCCGCTGACCCTGACCGGAACCCCAGTGGTTTCCAAAAGCGCCTTCCGCGGCCCTGAGTGCCGAAGGTCACTGTCACTGCGGCGCTGTCCACATCTGCGTGCTAGGCCGGCTCCGGGTACTTCTGGTAAAAACGTCGGCTCTGGAGGCTGTATTTACGGTAGCGTAAGCACCAGCCCGCTGGTATTTACGGTAACTGGAGCAGACCCGGACGGCAGTATTTACCAACCGAAGGCCGGCCTGGGAGGCGTTATTTACGGTAACTGAAGAAAACCCTGCGGCCATATTTACTGTGCCACGGCCGGCCCGGCGGCGGCATTTACGGTAACGGGGCAGTCCGGCGGCGGTATTTACGGTAACTGGAGCAGTCCGGCGGCAGCATTTACGGTACCGGGCCGTGCCCGGGAAGGACCGTCGGCGCGGTCCGTTCTCCTGACCGGTCAGGTGATCCCCAGCCCAGGCGACCGCCGCCCACCGCCACCCGCGGAACATGAGAAATGGCCCACCCGGGCGGTGAGGGGACCCAGGCTCGCCGCGCAGCGCCAGCTCGTGCTCCCGCGCCCTCCCGCGCCCTCCCGGCGGCGGCCCCGGCCTGAGCCCGGGACCCCGGCGCTCCGCCTGACCCGCCATGGGGCTGTGCTACAGTCTGCGGCCGCTGCTCTTCGGGGACCCCGGGGACGCCCCCCGTGCCGCCCGGGACCCACAGCCGCCTGAACGCGCCGTCCCGTCGGCCCCGGGGCGCCTCCCGGAGGGCCCGCGTCCAGCCCCGGCCCCGGGCCGCGCGGCTGCTGGAGGGGACACGCCCGGGGCGCCGGCGGCCGAGCGGTCCACCCGCGGCAAATGCCCGGAGAAGCTGCGCCACCCGGACCCGCGGCGGGTGGAGGAGCGCGAGGCCGAGAAGGAAGCGAAGAAAGTCAGCAGGAACATCGACCGGATGCTCAGGGAGCACAAGCGGGACTTGAAGCAAACGCACCGGCTGCTGCTGCTGGGTAGGTGCCGCGCGCCGCGCCCGCGTCCTGGACGCGCACTCGGGTGCACCCCGTCGGGGCTGGCGCCGGCCGCAGGCCTCGATTCCTTTCCCAGCGACAGCCTCTGGGTGGTTTGCGGGTGCACTGCCCACTTCTGGGGTTCTCCCAAGGCTTGCTGCTCCCGCCCGGGAGTCTGAAGGGGTGGCCGAAGTCCCCAAAGGCCCGAGGGTCCCGGCGCGGGGCTCAGGGAGGCAGACGGAGAATTTTCCTTGAGTCTTGGGGAAGGGAATCGAGGATGATGGCGGACCTGATAGAGGTCGGTTTGTAAATCCATAAATCTTTGGCACAGTGATTCTTACCTTGACAGTGTTTATTTCAGTGATTTGGCCGAAGTAAACATCCGCTGGGTGATTCTACTCTTTTCCACGCACGGTGAATATGGCCAGTAGCTCCCTTATTACTAATTAATGCTCCTCTTTGGGGAAATTTCTCCCCTCCTGTAGTCCTCGGGGATGCCTAATGCCAGCGCCTCATTTCCTGCAAGAAGTAGTCATACTGCAGTTTGTTCTAAGATAAACGAAAGGAGATTTGTAGAGCCTTTTAGCTTGACCACAAAGCTTTTAGCTCAGTCGCAGTATAATATGCTAGGTATGACTTATTTCCTTCTGAGAAGTATTTTCAACACCTAAAAATATAGCACTTATATTTCATTGTATCAGTTCAACTCTGGTGGTTCCAGAACCAAAAGCAGAGTGGCGTGGCAGGCCCCCAAAGAAGTGATCACTTTGTTAACTGCGCACCTGAAAGTTGGTGCAAAGTCAGAAGGTTTTTTGTTTTTGTTTTTGTTTTTTTTGGCCAGGAGCATTTTTAAGTCATAAACTACATGGTTTGCTGGTATTTTCTCAGAGCTTCAGCTGTGGCTAGCATAGAAGTTCTACCAGTAAACTTTGACTCGAAACATCTTCTAGGCACTCTTCTGGAATCAAGACAAAAATCATGAATTCCCAGTCCTACTCGTTGCCTTTCCAATTTTAAGGCAAATATGTATTTAAGATGTGGGTTTTTTGATCCAAATTTTGTGAGATATAAGGAAGGATAATTGTTCAGTACTGTACTCTGCTATAGGAAAAGGACCTCTTCCAGGACTCGAATAAGATGCCTGCTTGTAAATGCATGGGACTTTTATTTAAAATCTAGAGAACAATTAAGTCTTCAGTTTGAAAGGGCTCCCCCACTGGGAGAATAAATAATTAAAACAACACAAACCTAGCTGCTGGATCCTGGTGTAATAATGTCTGAATTCTAAGATAAAAGGAATTTTTCTAGAGAAACAAAACACAGAACACAGCCATAAATAGGCAGGTTACCTAAAAAGGGTATATAGAACCAAAAGATGCATCTACACTGCTGGATTCTAGAATGTGGCAGAGCTGTTCCCCGAGGTCTGAGGATACAGAATTGTAATCCTAGAATTTCAAGCTAGATAAACCACTGTTCGTGTATGAGGGTAAAGTAAATTTTCTGACATGCAAGTGCTCAAAGTTGACCCACCCACATATTTTTTCTGGAAAGAAATGAACTAGAAATTACTCTAGCCAAATTAAACATTCACCTGATTAAAGAAAAAAAACTCAAAAAAGGCAGAATTTTGGTCTCAAGAAACAGCAGAGAAGAATAAAATGAGTTTTGTCAGTGTAATATGATGTTAGCGTAATTGTACATTTGAACACATACTTTTTAAAAAGAGAAGACAGGTGAAGCAAAAAATGTCTTGATGTATAGGAATTAATAAATGTATGATTCTGTGATAAATGAAAGGGAACTGGAAGATAAGTTTGAAGAATTCATTGGCAATGCCCCAAAGAACCAACCTCTTGTAACACATTGTGAATAACTACACTCTTTTTTCATTCTGAAAAATAACATATATACAAAAAAGCAATACATTTCAAAGCCTATCGCAACAATTAGTTGTAGAACAGATTTCAGAGTTTGGAATGGGTTACGATTCCATAATTTTAGGCTTTTACTTGAAAGCTGCTCTAAGATATTGGAGACTAAAAGAAACATAAACTTAACGATTCAGCAGTCATACTCATTTGTTACACCCTACCTTCTCTGTGTAACTCCACCATCACCTTTGATCTCTCTCCACTCTTTAGGGGTTTGGGCTATGGCCATTCTAACTTTCATGTTGGAAGTAGCTGTCAATAACATGGGATAGAAGGGATGAAACTAGTTGATGTTCTGGAAAGGCTGGCCCCTCTGCATTTCAGGATTTATCTGGTCCAGGGACCCATCTAGAGGTTGTAGGTTTCTGGAAAGTTACCCTAGTGCATAGAACATTTGTAGAATCTTATATGAAAACCTAAGTGTTCTTCAGAATTGCAGGAATGGTTTTGGTAAACTATGATAGGTGGCAATGTCTAACTGAAGCTTGTGTAGGAGTGACCTCCAGAGTAGCCTCCCGGCTTTATTTGAACTCTCCCAGCCACTGATACCTTATCTGTTACACTTCTTTTCCTCCTTTTGGTCAGGATGGCATTGTTGATCCCACAGTGCCAGGGTCAGACTCTTTCCTGGGGGTCACCTCCCATGCCGCCAAGGAGACTTTCATCCCTGGATGTCATGTCCCACATAGGGGAGAGGACAGTGATTGCACTTGCAGAGTTGGGCTTAGAGAGAGTAAGGCCACATTTGAGCAAGAAAAGAGGTCCTCCGGAAGTAACTGTTAGTCATGCCTATAGGCTAAGCTTCTCCACTACATACATGAGTTTCACAAGAGCAAACCTCCAAATCAAGGGTTTGGTCTGGATTTTGATTGTCCCTAATGTTTGAGACAGTTTCAGGGCTTTCCCAGATGGTAAAGTTTAATAATTCTATATTTTTTCTCCCATCCATCAAGGGACTTTGCCAGTACTTTTTGATTATCTGCTTAGCACACTGTGGCATGTATCCAGGCATTACATTAATCTACACAAGGTTAAAGGCCGTGGTTCTTATTCTAGGCTCTCTGTGTTTGCATTGTTTAAACAATCTTCAGACAGGTTGAGTTAGATTATGTGCTACAGAAAATTTAGGTTCCAGACAAAATAAACCTCTCTTCCTTTAGTCTCAAAGAGTAGATGAGATTCTAAAATATAGACCATGTCTTCTTTACCCCTCTGTTCTGAATAACCTTAATCCTGACCTGATCAGCTTCATTTTTGTCCCTGTATATCAGGTATGGTAGTTAGATTCAGGTGTCAACTTGGCCAGGTGAAGGTGCCTAGTTCTGTTGCTGTAGGCATGAGCCAATGGTACGTGAACCTCATCTGTTGCTGATTACATCTGCAGTTGGCTAGGAGGCGTGCCTGCTGCAATGAATGATGTTTGATGTAATTGGCTGGTGCTTAAATGAGAGAGCTCAACGTAGCACAGCCCAAGCAGCTCAGCATACCTCCTCTCAGCACTCGCAGCTCAGCCCAGGCCTTTGGAGATGGAGAAAGGAACCACCCCGGGAAAAGTTGTTGGAACCCAGAGGCCTGGAGAGAAGGCCAGCAGAGATTACCCTGTGCCTTCCCACATAAGAAAGAACCTCAGTTGAAAATTAGCTGCCTTTCCTCCGAAGAACTATACGTTAACTAAATAAATCCCCTTTTATTGAAAGTCAGTCTGTCTCTGGTGTGTTGCATTCCAGCAGCTAGCAAACTAGAACATCAGGTAATACATATGTAAAACAGCCTCTCAAATTCCAGAAATAACAATTACTGCTCCAGACTAAATGTGACTGCTGTGAGAACTTACAATTGTAAAAATATTTTCTAAATGAGAGACCATACCATTTCGCTTTTTTGTTTCTGGTTTATTTTCCCTCACCAAATGTCCCTCAGGTTCATTCACAATGTCGCATGCCTCACAACTTCATTCCGTTTTGTAGCAGCACAATATTTGATCGTATGTATACACCATCGTTCGCCAGTCTACTCAGTCAGTGCATCCTTCAGCCACCTGCATTCATTGACATCATTTATAATGTCCAAAGTCAACAGTCCATCAGCACTTTCAATTTTATAGGATTTCTTTGTTCCCAAGAGAAAGATAACCAATAAAGATACCCTCACCAAATAGAAAGTCCAAACCTCCCCTTGGTTCTTGTCCCTCCCCCTTTCAGTTTTGCCAGTGTTTACCTCGTGAACTTTGGAGCCCCTTGATGGGGAGCATAACCATTTATGATTGTTATTTCTTCATGGTGAATTGTCCCTTTTATTAATATGTAGTATCCTTCTTTGTCTCTTATGATGTCTTTATATTTGAAGTCTTTTTTGTCTGATATGAGTATAGCTACTCCAGCTTTCTTTTGGTTACAGCTTGCATGAGATATCTTTTTCCGTCCTTTCACTTTCAATCTATTTGCAACCTTGGGTCTAAGCAGCACACAGCTGGATCATATTTTTTAATCCATTCTGCCAATCTGTATCTTTTAATTTGTGAGTTTAATCCATTAACATTCAAAGTGAATAATGTAAAGGCATTTATTGAATCCACCCTCTTATCCTTTGGATTTTATTTGTCAGATCTATATATTCTTTTCCCTCTTTCTTTTTTGATCCTGTAAGTTACCCTTCCTCATACTCTTCAAGTCTCTGCCCTCCTCTAGACCTCCCTCTCCTGTCTTTTTTTAGCAGGCAGAACTCCCTTTAGCATTTCTTGTAAGGCAGTCTCTTGTTGACAAATTCAGCATTTGTTTGTCTGTGAAAATTTTAATGTCTCCCTCCGTTTTTTTTTCTTTGAATGCTGTGTGGTGGGAGTCACGTTTCATTCTTTTTCCATGTGAGTATCCTCTTATTGCAGCACAATTTGTTGAATTTTTGTCTGTAGTTTTTCGTTTGTTTGTTTTTAGGGAAGTGCATGGGCCAGGAATCAAACCCAGGTCTCACGCATGACAAGTGGGAATTCTACCACTGAACTACCCTCGCACCCCCCTCTCCCTCACTTTTGAAGGCTAGTTTGGCTGAGTACAGAATTCCTGGCTGGAAGTCTTTCTTTCAGGATCTTAAATATATCATACCACTGCCTTCTCACCTCCATCGTGCCTGTTGAGTAGTCCGAACTCAGTCCTATGTGGTTTCTCTTGTATGTAGTAGATCGTTTTACTCTTGCCACTTTCAGGATTTTCTGCTTCTCTTCAGTATTTGACAGACTGCTTAGCACATGTCTTAGAGTAGACCTGTTTGGATTTATTCTATTTGGAGTTCGTCAGGCCTCTGACTTGTGTATTTGTGTCTTTTATAAATGGTTGGGAAGTTTACCCCCATTATATCCTCAACTAATCTTCCTCACCCTTCACTCCTCTCTTCTCGTTCTGGGACACCAATGATTCTTTTTTTTTTTTTCCTATCAATCTGTTTATGGTGGAAAACGAGTAATTTTCTCACATGTTCTTAATATTTACACAGCTTGAGACACGTCTTGACCTCAGTATTGCAAAAGTTAGAAATAGAGATGTTTTGGTTAGGGAATCAGTGACCTACAGGAAACGTTCATGTTATTTATTTTAGGGACTAAAATTATACAGAACAACTCTGGTTTTTATGCTTCTATTATTTTTTTGGTGTAAAGTGATTTTCCCCCCTGACTATGGACTGGGATGTACATTCATAATGGTGCTCAGCAGGGTGTCACAGTCATTCCTTATGGTCAGACCCTGCTCTGGTGTGCACATCTGGCTGCATAAATTGTTCTGTGACTTTCTGACTCAGCCTAGCTCATTTAGTATTTTGTTTTATTTAATGCATTTTATTTACATAGGCTATAAGAGTGTTACTACATGAAGACTTCCTTGTCATAGATTAATAAAACCAGATCCTTCTGGTTTAAGAGTTAACTGGTAAATCCTTTGTAGTTATATTTTACTTTTATGAACCAGAATTATTTTATGGCCCTTCTCAGCTCGTCTGTGGAGTTAAACAAGAACCATCCAAATTGTTTCTACCAGGTTTTGCTTGAGGTACCTATAACTGTGACTCTTTGTCCGAGACCCCTAAATTTGTCAATTTCCTGACCTTTTAGGAAATTTTTTACTCCTTATAAAGCTGATATTTCATAAGCCATAGACTCTTGGAGCCAGCATTTTGCTGAAACTGGTCACGTTTTCTTGCAAGAACTGATAAATTTGCAGAAATTTCATGAGCTGACCATTATTAAAAATTAAATTCCATAATTTACAATGAATTATACTGAAAACAATGTTAATAAATATGCAAAACCTACCACATCCTAATCATTGCACAAAATTTTACTTTTATCTGTGTTCTTGAGGTTTTCTGTATCTATTACCTTGATGTAAATACCTAGTGGATATCTTATATAATAGTGTGCTATTGTCTGTCCCTTACCAGTTTCATGTTCAGCATGTTGAAATTGCCCATGAAGGGTATATTTACAGTACAGGTATTGGCAAATGCTACAAATCAGTGTTTCCTTTTTCTTTAGAGAGTTGACACTGATGATTCTTACGTTTGTGCGCTTTGTTTTGTCCATCATTTCTCTGAGATCCAGTTCAAATTTTTCCATCTGTTTTTGCCCTTTGCTCTTTTGTACGTTCAAAATCAATTGTCCTGTCATCTAGTTCACTTATTCTTTCTTCTGTCTTTTCAAATCTGCTGTTGTTTGTCTCCAGTTTTTTTTTATTTTTTTTATTTTTTTGGGTGCATGGTCCAGGAATCGAACCTGGGTCTCCTGCATGGAAGGTGAGCATTCTACGGACCACCCATGCACTCTCTAGGTTTATTTTTGATGATAAAATATCCAATATAAACTAAAGATAAACAACAGCAGATTTGAGCTCTCTCTGTGATAGCTGCTGTTTGTCTGATTATTCTTTCAAATACTTCTTTATGCTCTTCTAGTATCTTCTTGATCTCCTTTATGTCATTAGCCATCCCACTGATTTGAGTAGAGTTGTAATAACATCTTTGAGTAGTTCCAGAGCCTGTGTCTCCTCCAGTGTTTTAATTTTGTGTCATTAAGCAGGGCTATACCTATCTGCATCTTCCTATATTTTGTGATTTTCGGTTGCTTGGAGGCATGTAATTATCTTGATAGGATGGCTTTGGAAGTGGTTTCCTTCAGTAGTCTGAAGTTTTGTACTGGGTGGGTGTGGGGCAGGGTGCAGCCTGTTGGGTGGGGCCAGTGGTGCAGTGAGGGGTTGTAGCATAGGGACAGGCGCGGGTCGGGGCGCCCGCCGGTGCGGGGGGACAGGCGCGGGTCGGGGCGCTATGCTGGTGCATACGGATCGACGCTGATCAGGGCGCTACTCTGCTGTGTAGAGTATACAGCACAGGATTGTGGGTATCAGCTCAGGACCTGAGGGGCCGGGTACAGCTTGGGCAGGCCTTAGAGTGCAGGGGCAGGGCACGGTGGGGGGGCACAGATGAGATGCGGTGGGAGGCAGATTGAGGGGGGCTGTGTGGGTGTGCAGGGGTGGATGCATGGGGAGCCCCCCCACCCCTGTCTTCCTGTCTGTGTAGTCCTGAGGGTCTCTGTTTGGAAAGGGGAGCGTTAGGCTCTTTGCACTAACTGGATGGTCTTCCGTTCTCTTCCTCTCAATTCCTCAGCTGTTTTCAACCAGGGCCTCTCTGGCCGTGTAAAAGACCCTCTGAGGTCACTTATGCCCTGCAATTGCTGACCCGGTCATTTTTCAGTGACTTCTCCAGCTGTTCCTTGGAGCAGGGGTGAACTCAACCATTCCTATTCCTCCCTCTTCCTAAAGTAGAAATAACTATACTCTTTACAGAGGTTATTTCATAGTCTAATTAAGCTTGTATCTGTATCAAATGACTCACATTTCTGGGGAAAAGTATATTGTCTCCTCCTCCACCCAATGATGTTGATAAAACAGGTACTGTTATATCAGATTGACATTGTTTATCAGATTTTGTGTAGATTTGAGTTAAACACAGAAAGTTTCTTGGTTTTGTGAAGCCTGGAAAACGGATTTGTCTAGAAGTTTTTATATTGGAAACTGGATTTACTGACCCTAAATATCCTCAAATGCTTTCTTCTGCTGCCGTTGTGTTTGATAACTATTTATTTTTATTCACTGATCCCATTCATTAATTTATTCTGGAGATGTGCTCTGAGCACCTGGCGTTGGGGGCAGTGAGCTCAGGCTCAGGAGGACACACTGGCCACAGTGCCCTTCCTCACTCCATTCCCACTGGCCCAGGCCTGTGACTCCCAGAATTCCCATGATTCTTTCTCCACCAGGAGAACTTTCTAGAGTCCTTCAGTAGGAATGTCATTAACTCCCTGTGTTCATAGTGAATTTTATTTGTACCTCTCCTGCAGTATTTTGTTAAAATCTGCATCCTTTATAGTGCATTTATGTGATCTGACACCCCACCCCCACTCCATCAGGGGAGAATGACTTCGGCTTTGTTTCCCACACAGGACTGAGCACCCAGGTGCTTTTCAGGCAGTAGCACAGAGCCTAGGAACCCACTATTTTAAGCAAGGACATGAAAGCAAGAGTGATAGGGCCTCATTTTAATTTTTAGATAGAGCATTCTTTCAGGCATGGGATGGCTGGATTTAAGATGATGCAGAGATGGGATGGAGATAAGATGAAAGTTCCTGTTAGAAGGCAAACCATCCGGTAGATAAGTACTGTCTGAACTAGAGTGGTATAGTGGAATGGGGAGGGCATGGCTTGGAGGAATATGACAACAATGTGGAGGGTGGACATGGAAGGGTATTCTCAGAAACCCTCACAGCCAGATTGACTGACTGATAGATAGTGCTTCCATGAGGTATGAAAGCTATGAGAGCAAAAACCAGAGAACAGGCCGGGGTACATATGGTGACATTGTGAGTTCAGCTTGGATTATGTTAATGCTGAACATGCCTGGGTGGCATTCAAGCAGATTTGCCCAGCAGAAGTTGACTTCCCAAGTGTGAAGCCTGGAGAAGAGCTTAGGGTTGTAGATCAACTTGAGAATCAGTTTTAGCCTTAGAAAGCTGCTATAACAAATACCACACAATGGATTGATTTAAACAGTAGGTACTTATTGGCTCACAGTTTCAGAGGCTGGAAGGCTTGCTTCCTCCCAGGGTTGGTAGCTTTCAGCTGGCCAGCCATCTTTGGGCTTCTCAGCTTTCACATCACGGGGCTGTGTCCTCTCCTTTCTCTTCTGGGTTCCATTGACTTCTGGCTCTTCCCTGTGACTTTCTCTGTCTCTGGTTTCCATTTTCTTTCCCTTTATAAGGTTGCAGTAATCCAGATTATGACCCGATCTCATGCAGCTGGGCCATACCTTAAGTTAAAATAACATCTTCAAGAGGCCCTATTTATAAGGGTTCACACCCACAAGAATGCAAAGTAAAACCAAGAACATCTCAAAATGTGGGTATACATTACTCAGGCCACCACAATCACCAGATTGGTGTTAGGTAAAGCACCAAGAATGAATGAGGGATTCCAAGAAGAATATGTGCAGTTAGGAGAGGAAAAGTCCAAAGTCACACCCTGGGATAAGGCAAACACAGAAGGAATGGACACAGGTGGAGACCAAGCAGACACAGCCATAGAAGTGAAAATAGACCCAGGAGAAAGTGGAGTCCCTTAAGCTGGGGGTACCAGTTTCGAGGAAGGGACCATCCAGCCTGTCAAATGCAGCAGAGCAGTCCATTAAGATAGAATTGAAATTGGCCATTAGAGCTATACATGGGGAGTGGAAGACATTCATTAGTGACTTTAGTCAAAGCTATTTTCCTGGCATGGAAATACAAAAACCATAATTCTAGGGGTAAAAAGGTAAAGAGAGAGTGAAAAAAAAAAATAAAGGCAAAGATGGCTCTACAAGAAATTTGACTGAGAAGGTTGAAGAATGCCATCTAGCTAAGGGAAACATAGGGTGAAGGAGCATGGTTGTAAGATGGTAGAGATTCAAATGTGAGCAAAGGTGAAGGAACCAGTAGAGGGAAAGCTGGAGGTAGAGGAATGCAAGTTGGAGGGAGGTTGATTATTACCAGAACAAGATTCCAGAAACACTAGAAGAGAAATTCAACACATCTCTTTCCCTTCCTCCCTCCCTCCTTCCCTCAGTTCCATGAATGTAAATGCCTGACTCTGTCAACACTATGTGCTAAGTGTTTGGAGATACAGTGGGAAGCAAAAGTAGAAAAGACCCTTGACCTTATAGAGCTTATATTACAGTGGAGTCACCAGATATCAATCAGGTAAAGGTAAATGAATGTAAACTACAACTTTGAGAGGACAACATGAGAATGTATAACAGAGCTTTGACCTAGTGTGGGAGATCAAGGAAAGTTGAGAAAGTAATATTTGAACTAGGATCTAAAGCAGAAGACAACAAACTATGGCCATCAGGCTGCACATGGCACCACCTGCTTGTGTCAATAAAGTTTTATTGGGATGCAGCCATGCTTGTTCATTTACATATTGCCTCTGGCTGTCTTTGCCCTACAACAGTAGCGTGGAATTGCTGCCATGGAGACCATCTGCCCTGCAAAGACTAAAATATTTACCATCTGGCATTTTACAGGAAACATTTGCCAACCCCTGTTCTAGAGTTCAAGTTAACTGTTTGCAAAGGAGACAGAAGAGTGTGCCAGACAAGAGGTGGGCTGTGCACAAATGGCCAGCAGTGGGAAGAGGCATGGTGTTCATGAGGCTGCAGAGCAAGCCATTATAGCTGAAGCAGAGAGCGCAGAGGTACAGGTGCTGACGTTGGAGCTAGAGAGAGGCATGGCTGTATGCACAGAGTCTCGTGGGCCATCACGGGATTGGTGTCCATGCAAAGGTTAGTGAGGGGCCACTGATGTTCTCACACAGGGGACTGTCTGGCATGTCAGATTAGCATTTGGAAACCATCACCAGACTGCAGTGCAAACGGGTAGAGTCTGCCAAGAGTAGGCCCAGGTAGATCAGAGAGCAGGCCGTTGCCCTCTAGGAGAGGGATGAAGGGTTAGAGATGGAGATGGGAATGGGAAGGATTTGGAAACATGTAGAAGATTGTTTCACCAGTGCTTGGCAGTGGCTTTTAGGACACAGGGAGTGAGGAAGACAGAGGATGAAGGTCTACATGACTGCATCTCTGTTGGTATCACAGCAAGGCGCACTCAGGACAGACCATATTTGCAGGTAAAGATCATGAATTTGATTCTGAACATGTCAATTTTGAACACCTTTTGAAACATCTAAGACGCCAGTGAGTATTGGTCAAATATATAAGTTGTACCACTCAGAAAAGAAAAATAAGCTGTAGGTAGATTGTGGTAGTCATTTGTGCAGCTGGTAATAATAGTGAAGATTCACCCAGGGAAGCATAGAATAAGAACTGAATCCAGCTGGGCTTCCACAACCTCCGAGGTGGCTGGACAGGGATGAGCCTAAAGGAAGTGTGAGGGGCAGCCTGAGCACTTGCAGGAAAAACAAAAAAGGAATATGTCACAGAAGTCAAGGAAAAAGAGAATTTCAAGAAATACTGGATTACAAAGTGGGCAAAGGAAAAAAAACAATAATTTAGTGTCTTCTCAGCTCTCTCTGGGCCCTGCCAGCTTCAGGATGTGGGAGCTGTGAGCTCAGCAGGGACCCAGGAGCAAGGAAAAGCCCAGCAGGGAGATACTGCAAGTACTCGGACAATGTGGAAGATCTTGTACATGTCCTTGTTTTTGGCTAACAGGAGGCTTAGCAGGTGTATGTTTGTGGGTGGGGAGGTGTGTTCTTGCACCTGAACTTATCACCTGACCTCAAACATAGTAGAAGGAAAATGAGGCCTAAAACTGTTTGTTGGGTTGAGTGGCATAGGGAGCTCTGTTTACTTTAGTGAGAGCTGTTTCCTACACGGAGTAAGGAGTGAGAATGGGAAATTAAATGGAAATGAACCAACAGCATCATCATCACCTGGGAACTTGTTAGAGACTCAAAGTCTCAGAAAGTCTGAGGGCACTATCCAGCAGTCTATTCTTTAACAAGCTCTCCAGGTGACTATAATGTAAAGGCTAGAGAACCTCGGTCATAATAAGTGGATTAAACACACAAAGCCTAAAACCACTAATCAATCGCAGCATTACTTGAAGCTGGGCAACCAGATATTTGTACCTGTTGTGAGGCAAAGAAAACATACCACACCACCTATGAAGTAATTTTGTTAAGTAGTGGTTTACAGGAAATAAAAGGGACAAAGGATTGTGTGAATGAAAGCCAGGGGAATGCCGGTCAGCAAAAGCTAAAATGTGGGAAGCTATGGGACACATGACAGAGTTACTTTAATTAAGTACATTGCTTAAAAAAAAAAAAAGGTGACGGGGAAGCCTATAGATTAAAAGAGACTTAAATCTATCAACAAATGCAAAGCTCTTGATTTTGTTTAGATCCTGATTTGAACAAATGAACTTTCAAAATAGGTTGGTGGATTGTGGGAAGATGGGGAAGTAGGAAGCTCCAGGAATCAATCCCTCACCAGAAACAACTATTAAACAGGCAGGAACTGTCTGAGTCATTTATTTTGAAACCCAAGAGTCCAGTAGAACACTGTACAGCATCCAGGGAAGAGGGGAAGAAAGAGGCTGGTAAATCCCAGTAAACACCAGCAAATTGCTCTCTCCACAAGGTGGGCTGTCACTCATCTCCACTCGCATGGTAGGTAGCATTGGAGTCTGGCCCCTGGTATAGCTTGCTGGTGCTGGAAATTGAATTGACTTCCCCAGAATCCGAGCAAGAGGGTGTCATGCAAGCCAATCGCTGATCACTGCTCTCCATTAGCTATTTCATATAACTGGGGGCCCAGCTCTGAGGGTGGCTGTAGTTCCAAACTGCCTCAGACAAAGGTGGTAGGGTACAGTTGAAGGACTGTATTGGCTTGGCAGGGGCCAAGACAAGAAAGTGCAGATTTGGGGAACCATGGAAGAAGCTCCTGGAACCCTTCTTGGCTCCTCCCTCATCTCCTCCCCAGGGCACTTTGGACCCTGCCTGCCCTCCCTCTGTAGGTCCCTGGACTTGTTCTAGCTGGAAAAGACTAACTTGGAAAATTCCTTTCTAGCTTGCCACCTCTACACCAGAATTTGCCCAGCAGGTAAAAGCAGCTTGAGACAAGGAAAGCAATGTAAGAAACAGTTGGGGTGGAGGACTTGGGGCAAAGGCTTACCTGCTTTAAGTTCTCCAGTGGGAGACCTGGAGAAGGGGTTTGTTTTGTTTTCCTCTTAAGTAAGACAAATACCTGCAATGTGTGTCATGAACAGTGGGGATTTTATTGGCTCACAGTTTGAGGCCAGGAGAAATCCAAATTGAGGTGATGCTTTCCTTCCAGAAGACTGGCATTCTGGGGCTGGCTGCTCACGGTCCTTGGTCCTGGACTTCTCTGTCACATGGAAGCCTCTTCGTTTTGTTCCGGGTTCCATTGACCTTCAGCTTCTTGCTTCCCATGTCTTTCTTCTCTGTGTCTGAACTTCATTCTGCTTATAAAGAACTCCAATATTAGGATTAAGACCCATCCTGATCGAGTTAAGCCACACCTTAACTTTGGTAACCTCATCAAAAAATCTTACTTACAGTGGGTTCACACACACGGGAATGGATTAAATTTTAAGAATATGTTTTTTTCCTGAGTTACATAGCTAAAAACTACCACAGGATACAGTATGATTTTTTTTGTATTGATACACAAAAAATCAAATAAATATAAAGTGAGCATTAATGGAAGAATTGAGGGAAAGGAGTATAAGACTTATGAAGACTAGGTAGCAAAATGGCAGAAGAAAGTCGTGCATTATCAGTGGATATTTTAAATGTAAATGGATTAAACTCTCCAGTTAAAAGGAAGAGATTGACAGAATGGATGAAAAAACATGACTCAACTATATACTGTTTACAAGAGACCCACTTTAAATTCAAAGACATAAATAGCTTGAAATTGAACAGATGAAAATATATATATACCATGTAAATAGTAACCAAAGGAGAATTGGGGTAGCTGTGGTAACACCAGATAAAATAGACTTTAAATAAAAAATAGTTATGAGGGGCAAAGATGGTCATTATATTCTGATAAAGGGGGCAATTCAACAAGAAGACATAACAATTATAAATATATATATGTACCTAACAGCAGAGTCCAAAAGTGTATGAAGCAAATACTGACAGATTTGAGGGGAGAAATACATGTCCCTTATTAGCAGTAAGGGACTTTAGTATACCTATTTCAATAATGGATAGAACATCTGCAGAGAAGATCAATAAGGAAGTAGAAGACTTGAATGATACTGTAAAGCAAATAGATCTAACACACATAAATACAAGACTTTCCCCCAAAGCAGCATAATACACATTCTTATCTACCGCATATGGATCATTCTACAATAGGATAGACTATATTGTAAGTCACAAAACAAGTCTCAGCATATTCAAAAATTTTGAAATCATTTGATGTATCTTCTCTGACCACAATGGAATGAAGCTAGAAATAAATAACAGAGGGAGAAAACATCAACAAACCAGTAATAAAGATCTTGAATCAGTCATTAAAAACCTCCTAACAAAGAAAATCCGAGGATGAGATGGCTTCACAGGGGAGTTTTCCCAAACTTTCCAGGAAGAATTGACACCAATCCTCCTCGATCTCTTCCAAAGAATTGAACATGAAGGAACACTCCCTAATTCATTCTATGAGACCACCATCACCCTCATACCAAAGCCATACAAAGATACTACAAGAAAAGAAAATTGCAAACCAATATCTCTGAGGAATGTAAGCATAAAAACCCTCAACAAAATCTAGCAACCTGAACCCAACAGCATATTAAAAGATGATCAAGTGGAATTTATCTCAGGTATGCAAAGTTGGTTCAACATAAGTAAATCAATTAATGTAATACACCACTTTAACAGATCAAAGAGAAAACACAACACACATGATCATCTCAATTGATGCAGAAAAGGCTTTTTTTTTTTCACATGGGCAGGCACCGGGAATCGAACCTGGGTCCTCGGGCTTGGCAGGCAAGCATTCTTACCTGCTGAGCCACCGTGGCCCGCCCTGCAGAAAAGGCATTTGACAAAATCAGCACCCCTTCTTGATAAAAAACCATTGGAAAACTAAGACTAGAAGGAAGCTCCCTAAACATGATAAAGGGCAGCTGTGAAAAATCCACAGCTGACTTCCTACACAATAATGAAAGACTGAAAGCTTTCCTTCTAAGATTGAGGACAACACAAGAATGCCACTGGCACCACTGTTACTCAACATTGTACTGAAAGGTCTAGCCAGAGCATTTAGGCAAGAGAAAGAAAAGGCATCCAAATTGAAAGGAAAAAGTGAAGCTTTCCCTGTGTGCAAATGACATGGTCCTATATCCAAATAATCCACAGTGAAGCTCATAGAGCTAATAAGTGAATTCAGAAAAGTGGCAAGGTGCAGGATGAACATCCATAAATCAGTGGTGTTTCTATATACAACCAATAACAATTGGAAGAAGAAATCAAGAAAAATATTCCACTGACAATAGCAACTAAAAGACTGATATATCTAGGAATAAATCTAGCCAAGGATGTAAAGGTCTTGTACACAGAAAACTACAAAACGTTGGTAAACTAAATTGAAGAAGGCCTAAATAAATGAAAGGACATGCCATGTTCATGGATTGGAAGACTGAACATAATTAGGATATCCATACTCCCTGTTTCGATTTGCTGAAGCTGCCAGAATGCATTATACCAGAAATGGACTAGCTTTTACAAAGGGGATTTTTTGGTTACAAATTTACAGTTCTAAGTCCATGAAAATGTCCAAATTAAGGCATCTGGAGAAAGAAAACTTAACCCTGAAGAAAAGCCTATGACATCTGGGGTTCTTCTACATGGGAAGGCACATGGCTGGCATCTGCTGGTCCTTCTCTCCAAAGTATTTCTGGGCTTCTGTAGGTCCTTGCTTGTTTCTTTGAGGATGTTTCTGTCCTTGAGCTGTCTGCAAAATTCCTCTGCCTTTTATCCTCTCATAAAGGACTCCAGCAAGGAGATTAAGACCCAACTTGAATGGACTGGGTCACATCTCCATGGACACAATCTAAGCCAAAGGTCCAACCCACAATAGGTCTGCACCCAAGAATGGATTAAAAGAACATAGTTTTTTCTCAGGTGCATAACAAATTTGAATCAACACACTACCAAAGGTAATTTATAGATTCAATGCAATCCCAATCAAAATTCCAAGAACCTTCTTTGCACAAATGGAGAAGTCAGCCATCAAAATTATATAGACTAGGGCGGACCATCGTGGCTCGGCAGGCAGAATTCTTGCCTGCCATACCGGAGGCCCAGATTCGATTCCCAGTGCCTGCCCATGCAAAATAAGAAAAAAAAATTTTTATATAGAATAGCCAAAGCCATCTAAATTAAAAAAGAACTAAGATGGAGGACTTCTACTTTATGAGCTTAAAACTTATGACAAAGCCAGGTAATTAAAACAGCATGGTACTGACACAAGGACGAACTGTAGACCAGTGGAATCATAATGAGAGTTCAGAAATCAGCCCTCAAATTTATGGCCAACTGATTTTGGCAAGTGGACAAAGACTACCAAATTAGGGAAAATTAGTCCCTTCAACAAATGGTTCTAGAAAAACTCCATTTCCATTTTCAAAAGAATGAAAGTAGCCCCTAATCTCACACCATATACAAAAATCAACTCAAAATATATCAAAGATCTAATAAATATAAGAACCAGAACTATAAAACTTCAGAAGAAAACGTACAGAAGCATCTTCAGGACCTTGAGTTAAACAGTGCTTTCTTTGACATTATACCCACGGGACAAGCAACAAAAGAAAACATAGAGGATCTCATCAAAATAAAGTCTTGTCCTTCAATGGACTTTATCATGAAATTAAAATGACAACCTACACAATGGAAGAAAATATTTGGAAACTACGTACCTATAAGGGTTTAATATCCAGAATATATGAAGAAATCCTTTAACTCAACAACAAAAAGACAAACAACCCAATTTATAAAATGGTTAAAAGACTTGAGAAGACACTTCTCCAGCAAAGATATACAAATGGCCAAAAAGCCCATGAAAGATGCTCAATCATTAGCCATTAAGGAAATGCTATTCCAAACCACAATGAGATGTTCTCTCATACTTGCTAGGATGGACTGTTAAAAAATAGAAAATAAGTGGTGGAGAGCATTTGGAGAAATAAGGGTACTCGTTTATTCTTGGTGGGAATTTAAAATGTACAGTCATTGTGTTTTTCGACTGGAGAAGTTGTGGGTTTACAAAACAATCATGCATAAAATAGGATTCCAGGGCAGTGTGATGGTGGCTCAGTAACAGAATTCTCGCCTGCCATGCCGGAGGCTCGGGTTCGATTCCTGGTGTCTGCCCATGCAAAGAAAAATTAGATAGATAGATATAAAGAAAGAAAGAAGCAGGAGTGGAACATGTGGAATAAAAATAAATAATAGGGGGAACAAATGTTGGAATGAATTTAGTTTGAAATCTAGTGGTAGATGAAGGCGAGGGGTAAGGGGTATGGTATGTATAATCTTTTTTTTCTCTATTATCATTTTATTTCTTTTTCTGTTGTCTTTTTGTTTCTTTTTCTGGGTCAATGCAAATGTTCTAGGAAATGATGAACATGCAACTATGTGATGATGTTGAGAATTACTGATTGTATATGTAGAATAGAATGATATCTTAATGTTTTGTTTGTTAATTTTTTTAATTAATAAAAAAAGTTAAAAAAAAAAACAGGCTCCCTTACCCCCTACCCCCAGGGTCAAGGGCTCAAAGTCCTTTCCTGTCCAGACAAACCCTCACATCACTTATTGCCCTGCCTAGTCCCTCTGATATAAAAGATTCTCCATTATTCTCCCTGTCATGTTGAAGTCTGACTTCAGACCCCCACCATGCTGGTGCCTGAATAAATTCCTTTGCCTGTGAAAAAAAAAAAGAAAGAAAGAAGCTATATGATTCCTATATACTGCCCTACTGTTATCACCTTGCATTGGTGTGATATATTTGTCACAAATGATGGTAGCATGTTTTTTAAATTGTAAGAATAATTATAGTCCATGGTTTAACTTAGATTTCATTGTGCTGTACAGTTCCATGGATTTTTTTAAAAATTTTATTCTAATAACATATATACACCCTTAAAGTTCCTCTTTTAGCTACATTCAGTGTTACAGGATAGGTAATAGGTAGTCCAGTGCTGTGATTACAGTGCTGTTCACAATGTGGTGCTGCCACCATCGCCATCTGTGCTGGTTTGAAGAGCTTATGTACCCCAGGAAAGCCATGTCTCTTTTCTAATCCAGACTTGCTTGTGGGGGCATAGCTATTGTTTAGGGTGAAAACTTTGGAGATATGCACATCCATTTGTGGGTTGAACCTTTTAATAAGATGGAGATATGATTCTGCCCATTCAAGGTAGATCTTAATTAGCTTATTGGCGTCTTTAGGGGAGCTCACAGAGAGGGAAAGAGCTCAGAAGTGACATAGACACACATTTAGGGATGCTTATAGTGCCAAAGGAGATGGTTAGAATGCCAGCAGAGAGAGCAGATGCCTAGATGTTTGGAGATGCAGAGCTCTGAAGACATTACCATATGTCTTCCCATGAGATGCTAAGCAAGATGGAAGCCAGAGGGATCCTCGGGCTGAGAGAGCTGTTTGAAACCAGAAGCCAGGAGAGGATACAATTGTCAGCCATATGCCTTTCCATGTGACAGACACTGGCCTTTCTTGAGTGAAGGTGTCTTTCTCTGAATGCCTTAGTTTGGACATTTTTATGGCCTTAGAACTGTAAATTTGTAACTTAATAAATTCCTTCTATAAAAACCAACCCTTTTCTGGGTTGGCAGCAGATAACTTATTCTGAGTTTTATAGGTCCATACCCAGAGGAGAATTTTGTGTTAGGACAGACTATGCCTATAGCTGACTTTGATGAGATTTTGTACTGTCTCTGACTTTGTATTGTATTTGTATTGTTATTGAAATGGTTTAAGCATTGTGATATTGTAATGGGATGAATGTATTTTATATTTGAAAAGAGTATGTCTTTTAGGGGTCCAGAGGATGGATGCACTGGTTTGAAACTGTTGTGTACCCCAGAAATACCATGTTCTTCAATCCTCATTCAGTATTGCCAGGTGGGATCTTTGATTAAGTTATTTCCATGGAGATGTGACCCACCCAATTGTGGGTGGGACCTTTTAATGAAGTTTCCATGGAGATGTTTCTCCTTTCAAGGTGGGGTTGCTTACTGGAGTCGTTTAAGAGGGAGACATTTTGGGAAAAAAGCTTCAGAGCCCACACCGCCAGAGACCTTTGGAGATACAGAAGGAAAACACTCTTAGGGAATCCTTATGAAATGAGAAGCCAGGAGGGAAAGGTAGCAGACATTGCTGTGTGCCTTCCCAGTTGACAGAGCTGTTCTGGACTGCATCAACCTTTCATGAATGGCAGTACCCTTATGTTGGTGCCTAATGTGGACATTTTCATGGCCTTAGAACTGTAAACTTGCAACTTAATAAATTCTCTTTATAAAGGAATTTATAAAAAAGGAATTCTGTAAATTTCTGGCATATTGCATTCCAGCAGTTTAGCAAGCTAAAACAACATTCCTACTTGGAAAGAATAATCATGTTATCACGTAACTATTCTTTTTCCTGATTTTTATTGAAATTTAAAATGATCATCTGTGGATACGGTTCATATGTATTCCTTTCATCATTTCCTGTTATATTTTTATGTATTTGATATTACTCTGCCAGGAATACATCTTTCAAAAAGGAATCAATTTCTTTGGGATGTTTGATAGTTTTCTTTTGGATTTGACTGTTAATATAAACCAAAGTGCTGGCATGACCTTAACCCATGTCTTTTGTTCTAAGAAGTAGTACATGGTTCATCACAAAAAATTAAATGGAACACCCTCCACTGTGCAATTTTGATCACTTTTTTTTTCAAATAAATGTCCTTTTTTTCTTCGTTAATGGTAATGCATAGTGACCAAAATATTTTTTTAGTTGAATGGTAGATGTGATCTGCATGTGTACCTGGAATATATCTGAATATATCTGTCAATTTTCTGACTTCATTTTTGCCAGAGCCTCCTGTGATGAAAATCCCAAAACTATGGTTAGGACTTAACTTTTTAAAATATGCAAAAGTTCCCAGAGCCTGCCCATGCCCCCCCCCCAAAAAAAAAAATATATATATATAAAGTACACAAAAGCATGACCCTTCCATACAGTGTTGGAAGAAGATTCAATGAGGTGTTGCATTTTATTAAATTTTCTGTTATCATTTGTCGTAAAAACTATTAGCTACAATTTTATTGACTAGAAGCTTCCATTGTTTAAATGAAGCCTAATTTCAGCCCAGGAATTCATGACATTCTTTGACCTGTCAAAACTTCAGAAGTCACACCAATGTTTATAGCAGCATTATTTACAATTGCAAGGAGATGGAAACAGCCAAAATGTCCATCAACAGAAGAGTGGCTAAACAAACTGTGGTATATACATACAATGGAATATTATGCAGCTCTAAGACAGAATAAACTTATGAAGTATGTAACAACATGGATGGACCTAGAGAACATTACGCTGAGTGAGACTAGCCAAAAACTAAAGGACAAATACTGTATGGTCCCACTGATGTGAACCGACATTAGAGAATAAACTTGGAATATGTCATTGGTAACAGAGACCATCAGGAGTTAGAAATAGAGTAAGATAATGGGTAATTGGAGCTGAAGGGATACAGACTGTGCAACAGGACTGGATACAAAAACTCAAAAATGGACAGCACAATGCTACCTAATTGTAATGTAATTATGTTAAAACACTGAATGAAGCTGCATCTGAGCTATAGTTTTTTTTTGTTTTTTTTTAATATTTTTTTATTTTTTATTTTTATTTTTTTCTCTCTATTATCATTTTATTTCTTTTTCTGTTGTTTTGCTATTTCTTTTTCCAAATCGATGCAAATGTACTAAGAAATGATGATATACATCTATGTGATGATATTAAGAATTACTGATTATATATGTAGAATGGAATGATTTCTAAATGTTGTGTTAGTTTATTTTTTTTTTTAATTAATAAAAAAAAAAAACTTCAGAAGTTCAGGGCATTTGTCAAAGATGCTCCCCATGACTTGTAAACCCATTCACGTTTGTACAGGTGATTGGTCCTGGCTCTCAAAATTGGGTCCAACTGGATGTTACCTGCTGTTGGTTAGGCATGTCACTGGACTATATAATGATTTTTTTTTGTTTTTGCGTGGAAAGGCACTGGGTCTCCGGCATACCTATTCCCTTTTTGTTTTTTTGTTTTTTTATATGGGCAGGCTCTAGGAATCAAACTGAGGTCTCTGGCATGGCAGGCGAGAATTCTGCCACTGAGCCACCGTTGCCCTATATCATGGTTTTGAGAATACGTGTCTCAAAGTTTAGGGTTAGCTTGCAACCCCCTAAAAGATGCAAGGAGAGCCTGGGGGTTAAGAACATGGGTTTCAGAGGCAGAGTTGGCTTAAAATCCCAGCACACCCGTTTACCAGGTCTATAATCTTAGCTTAAGCTTCTCTGAGCTTCAGTTTCTGTATCAATAATATTCCCGATGTATGTGCTTACTGAGAGGATCAAATGAAATTAATTGAAATAATTAATTAGCATAGCGTTTCACACATGGTAAACACTCATATTCCTCTCTGTACAATTCTGTATTCAGATGAACTGGTGCTCTCTGTGATGCCCATACTCTGAATTATAAATTAAATGGTCACATGAGATCACAGATGCTAAAAAAAAGCCCATCCAGGCCATAGCTCTTCTCTGTACAATAGTAGAAATTTTTAGCCATTGAGTTCTGAGTTCACTCTTGTTTTAGAAGGTAGAAGGAAGGACAGCAAAATTAAATGCTCTATCACAAGGTGAAACTTTAACTTGACTGCAGAGAAGCAGTTGCCTTTCACTGGAGTTTCTAAGAACATCTAGAGAGGGTGTGCTTTTAAGAGTCTCCCAGTTGGGAAGTGGAGCCATACCTTCTGTCGCTTCTCTAATCACAGCAGTCATCCCACTCATGGCACCAGGTAGAGTCAGGTTTGCGAAGCACACAGTCAGCTATGCCCAAGCCGGGTCTCTTCTGGGAAAGACCACTAACTGGAATTAGAAATCTGCAGGCACAGAGTTCCACATATTGAATCAGGAGAACGAGACTCAGAAAGCAGATGTAGACCATGGCTGGATCAGAACAGGATGAGAAGGGGTGTTCTAGTCTGCTAGCTGCCGGAATGCAGTATGCCAGAAATGGAAAAGCTTTTTAAAAAGAGGAATTTAATGAGTTGCAAGTTTACAGTTCTAAGGCCAAGAAAATGTCCCAATTAAAACAAATCTATAGACATGTCCAATCAAAGTCATCCAGAGAAAGGCACCTTGGTTCAAGAAGGCAGATGAAGTTCAGGGTTTCTCTCTCAAGTGAGAAGGCACATGGCTAACACAGTCAGGGCTTCTCTCTCAGCTGGAAGGGCACATGGCGAACATGACATGATCTGCTAGCTTTCTCTCCTGGATTCCAGTTTCATGAAGTTCCCCGGGAGGCATTTTCCTTCTTCATCTCTAACGGTCACTGGCTCATGGACTCTCTGCTTCGTGGTGCTGCAGCATTCTCTGCTCTCTGCGAATCTCTTTCCTTCTCCAAAATGTTTCCTCTTTTATAGGACTCCAGAAACTTATCAAGACCCACCCGAATGGATGAACATGTCACCACCTAATCCAGTTTAACAACCACTTTTGATTACATCACATCTCCAGGGAGATGATCTAATTACAGTTTCAACATACAATGCTGAAAAGGGATTAGAAGAAATGGCTGCCTTTATAAAATGGGATTAGGGTTAAAACATGGCTTTTCTAGGGGACATTCATCTTTTCAAACCAGCACAAAGGGGATGTCTGAGAATTAGGAGTTCCCAGGCTTCCCGCTGAAGCCTCTTGGCTGGTCACCCTCTGAGGCCACTAGAGAAACCGTAATCCCACACTCTGCATATGAGGACTCCTAGAGCAAAACCAAAGCCAGAATATCCTCAGAGAGTGGAAATCATGCGTCAATTAACTGCTTGATTGTGCATCAGCTCTGTGTTTAAGAAGGTTGTTGACGCTGTGTGAGGGCCATTCATTCATTGTTCAGTAAGCACCAGATTTTTCCCATGGTCAGTATGCAAAGCTGCCAGTCATTACAACCCACCATAAAATAATACCCGGGAAGGCACAGAAGAAGGAGTGTGATTAGATTCAACTGATGAGATTAAATGTCACTAATTGCAGAAGACACTCCGCTTGGCCAGCCGCAGGTGTAATCAGCCACGGATGCAATCAACATTCTAGTGATTTAATAAACTAACCTTCTGGTTTATTAACTAGCCATGAAATGCCCTTGTAGTAACAGTTAGGCCAGCACTTCCTTGACCAGACTACAGGGCACTATCACCTGGCGAAGTTGACGCATGAACCCAGCCATAACAAGAGGCTTATTGGAGAACAGCATGTTAGGGTTCCACTTACAGCAAATGAACACAGAACACTCGGCACACTTTTCATAGTTGCATCAACCTTCTACATCTGCCTTAAGCCTGTTTTGTTCAAAGTATAGTTCAAGTCTGCTCTAGTTTACTTCTGTGGTGTTCCTTTGGAGTGTGAGGAGGGGTCCTCATTTTAAGAAATATGAATAAATAGTTTTCATCATCATAGGTTTTATATCATAGGTGCAAAAAATTCAATATACTGAAAAGAGCCAATAAAATGCCACAGGGAAAACTGCCACTTAGTGTCTCTTTCGTCTCTGTATCATTAATGGCTTGTCAAATAATTCTTTATCTGTGAAATTAGGTTGACTGGTCCTTTGTTTCAGGATTGTGATTTTACGTAATAGCACCAACCATCTGACATGTGCTGCATAGCACTAAGAAGTGTGCAGAGATGTAGTTGGTTTGGCTCACTTTGCCTGATGGAGAACATTCATTTCATATTTACATCCATTTCACTCTTCTGGTCTGATGATATTTTCTCAGAAGAATTCCTCTCCCCTACTTGGGCTCGGGGGCTAACAACCACACACCTGGCCTGAGGGAGCCAGATTGGTGGTCCCACACATGGGGGCAGAGCAGAGGGGCTCAGCAGCCGAGTCAAACTCACTTGTGCATGGAGAAGAAGGGGGTTCTCATGTGTGGGAGCCACGAAAACAGTAAAGGAAGGATCCTCTATACTGAGTTTGCCTTCTCCTTTCAGAAGGAAGGCATTGCATTTCTGTCACTCTTCAGGCCGCAGTTTCTCCCTTTCTCTAATTTTCTATAAGTTGTGCCTCTGTGCACATAGTCATGGTTTTATATCATTTATACCTCCATGTTAATTTAGGAAAATAGATGATGGGTTTCTAGTCCTGTTATTTTAGAACCTGTTATTCAAACCACAGTGGAAAAGAAGCAGCGTACTCATCCTTGATAGAGCCTAAGCACCCCAGATCCCAGCCTGGACCCCACCGTGGGCCTAATCCTGGGCCTGAGGCCAGTTCCCTCTGAGGGTCTCAGCCTGGATGCTACCACAGATCTAATCTTGGGTCTCAGCCTAGGTTCCACCATGGGCCTAATCCTGTGTCTGAGCCCAGGTCCATGGTGGGTCTCAGCCTGGATCCCACCACAGGTGTAATTGTGGGTCTCAGCCTGGGTCCCACTGCGAGTGTCAGCTCAGTTCCTTCCATGGGTTTCAGCCCGGTTCCCATCGCGTATCTCAGCCTGGGTCCCACCGTACATCTCCTCCTGGGTGTAAGCCTGCGTCCCACCATGTTCCCACCATGAGTCTAATCCTGGGTCTGAATCCAGGTTCCACTGCGGGTCTCAGCCTGGGTCACACTCAGTCACACTCTGGGTTACCCCACGTATTCAGAGGCACAACTTGGCCTGCCGGGAGCACTCATTCCTCTCCCTACCATGACTGTACACCTGGCTCCGTCCCACCCCTTGGGTTGGCCCCCTATGCCTTGATGCTCAGTGGGGGTCCAGGATACTATTTAGGGCCAAGGCTGGGGTGTGGTTGGACATTTTTGTCATTCCTGTAGGAAATGATTAAAGGAAGTGAAGGTTAAGGCTGTTACTAACAATAAAATTAGAAATAATTTTAACTCTAATAGAGGCCAAGGAATAATATACCAGCTTTGTTATGAGTTTCAAGTGACTGGTCCTTTTGGACGTCTCTTCCCCACCCCTCCATCTACCTTCACCCCTTAGCCCTACCCAGAGGTGCTGTCTCAGTTACTCAGTCTTCCCTCTAAGAAAGGGTGACCCAAACTGGGGAGCAACACATTTATGAGAGATGCTTTTTCCATTGCTGGTACCAGCTGCCTAGTATAGACTACATTCTCTGTGTCATTCACTAAATAGTCTCGATTTCCTCCATCATACCTGAAACTCCCTCCCAGGCATGAGGTGAGAGGGGCAGAATAAAAGAAGTAGAGGGACACCCCCTCCCCAGTTCCCTGGTGTTCCCAATTGACAGGCATCATGTAGCACCTTGGGGAACACTGTGCTTTCTGCAAAACATCATGAAAAACATCATGAAATTCAATTCTTTCATACAAACTGTGCTGGTTTGAAGCTGCTATGTACCCCAGAAAAGGCCATATTCTTTTAGTCCATCCTTGTGGGCACAGACCTGCTATGGGAGGGACTTTAGGTTATTTCAATTGAGAAGTGAATCACCTCATTCAGGCTAGGTCTTAATCCATTATGAGAGGATAAAGGACAGAAAAAAAACAAGAGAGTTTACAGAGAGGAAACACCTTGAGAAGTTTGGAAAGAACTTAGAGAAAAAGCCCCAGTGAAGCTGAGAGGGAAAAGCCCCAGAGATGCTAAGAGAGGACCCACAAAAGCTTAGAGGGGAAGCCACTTGTGCTGGTGTGAAAGGATGAATGGACCCTAGAAAAGCCATGTTTTAATCCTAACCCCATTTTGTAAAGGCAACCATTTCTTCTAGTCCCTATGCAATACTGTCTGTTTGAAACTGTAATTAGATCATCTCCCCGGAGATGTGACTCAATCAAGAGTGGCTGTTAAATGGGATTAGGTAGAGATGTGTCTCCACCCATTCCAAGTGGGTCTTGATTAGTTTACTGGAATCCTATAAAAGAGGAAACATTTTGGAGAGAAGGAAAGATTCTGAGAGAACAGAGAATGGCATAACCACGAGAAACAGAGAGTCCACCAGCCAGTGACCTTTGGAGATTAAGAAAGAAAACACCTCCTGGGGAGCTTCATGAAACAGGAAGCCAGGAGAGAAAGCTAGCAGATGATGCTGTGTTTTCCACGTGCCCTTCCAGATGAGAGAGAAACCCTGACCTTGTTCACCATGTGCCCTTCCAGCTGAAAGAGAAACTCTGACTGTGTTTGCCATGTGCCTTCTCACTTGAGAGAAAAACCTGAACTTTATCGGCCTTCTTCAACCAGGGTATCGTTCCCTGGATGCCTTTGATTGGACATTACATTTCTATAGACTTGTTTTAATTGGGACATGTTCCCGGCCTTAGAACTGTAAACTTGCAACTTACTAAATTTCCCTTTTTAAAAGCTGCTCTGTTTCTGGTATATTGCATTCTGGCAGCTAGCAAAGCAGAGCACCACTGGAATCAGGAGCTGAAAGTAACGAAACCCTGACATGAAGGACAAGCAGATGCTGGCCATGTGCCTTGCTGTCTAATAGACAGAACCCTGGATGCCAGGGCCTTTCTTCAGAGAAGCTGTCTTCTTCTTGGTGCCTTAATCCAGACATTTTCACAGCCTTAGAACTGTAAATTAGTAAGCTAAGAGGCCCCCATTGTGAAAAGCCAGTCCATTTCTGCTATACTGCATTGCGGCAGCTTTAGCAAACCAAAACAGAAATTAAGGGCCATTTTATCAACCACGAGCAAGCATGAGTTTGCTCATGTGAGCACACATGAAGTTACTTCTGTGAGCACACATATCCACAGAGAAAATAACAGTTTTGAACTAAGCGAGAGAATCCCAGGCTCCAGGGCCAGGACCTGTTTTGAATTCTGGTTCTGCCTCCTCTAGCAGGTCATTTGGCACCCCTGAGCTCCTTTTCCTTCAGCATAGAATGAAGATGATAATACTTTTCTGACAGATTGATATGAAAATTGAGTAAAGTGAAATGACATGACACAGAGCAGGATTTCAATGATTGTGTTCTTTGCACACCCTTTTCGTATCCTCCAATTTATACTATGGTGTAAAGGACAAGGATTAAAGTGTTATCTTTTGCAAGAACAGAGGACACAGCCCATGTCTGATATAAAGGAGCACTCCAGAGCTCTGGGGCTTTCAGGGACACCTCCAGTGCAAGCTCCTCAACAGAATCACAAAAATAGGTGAAGCTCAGACTCTGGTTTCTCCCACACTGTCTATTAATATTTTTAGGGCCCACCCATTAGACGCCTCTACTATGTCCATCGTTGCCATCAGTTAAAGGGTAACTCATGAGGATAGGGATTACCGAGTGAGTTACAATTTAATCACTTGGTCAGGAATGCAACCCTGAGAATGTGGACCTTTGAACCAAGCCTGATGGAGACGGAGGAAGAAATCTCAGGGAAGAGCATTTCGGGCCAATGGAAAGGAAAGCGCAGATGACCTGAGGTTTGCATAAACCCAATGTGTTTGAGGAATAAGCCATGTACCAGTAGCCAAACCAAGTAGCAATGCATAGTTCACTTAAAGGACATTGCATTTTACTCTGGCTATTGGTGATAATCTGCATTACCAGTGGTGCCCTGGAACAGGGTGGCAGCAGTGAGAGTGATGAGAAGTGGTCATCTCTCTACATAGGTTTTGAAGGCAAGGTAACAGAATGTGCTTATGAATTACATGTAGGTGGGAGAGAAGGTGGGAAGTCTAGAATTATTATGACTGTTGGGGAAGGGTAGAGCTAATATTAAATACTTCTTATGTCTATTTTATAGCCCTAAAACAAAACATCATCTGTACATCTGTGAAGTGGTTGTACCTGAAATCTGTAATTACTGAAAAGAATGATTCTCACATTTTAAACTGATTCACTTAGTGGGTGAGGCTTGAGGTGTGGAGGTGTTTAAACGGGATTTTTTGAATTTCATCTTCTTTATATAATTCATAGAAGAGTGACGGTAGCAAAGATACGTTAGAAAATACAGTGGAGATTAAACAGAAAGTCATTTCATTACAAAATGTTCCCTAGCACTGCTTTAATTTAGTCTGTGTTTAGGTAGATAGAATCTTTTTCTTCTGATGATGATACTGGGATTTTACCTTAAAAAAAATAAAAAAGAACAGGTTAGGACCACAGTGGGGAGCCTGCAGGAACCAGCGTCACCAGCCAACCAGCCATCTGAGTCCACCCAATAGAAGTGGAAACAGAAACTTGAAATCTATATTTTCCCTTATCTTAAAATCATGCAATTATTAATATTAAAGTTCCTCAGACATTCTGCATAGATTGGGCTGTGATTTTTCCAGCAAACCTATTGGTCATCGTAAAAGGAGGACAGAGGTGTGCTACCAAGGAAAGCTGGAGCCACACTCACAGAATCCTGCAGTGTCTTGAGTTGAAAATAAATTGAGATTTTTGCAGTGGGAAGAAGGAGGAATTGTTTGGAAGCAGTAATGGGGAACTGGATGATGAAAAATTTACCGCCGCTTGAAGATGAGTGGGTGTATCCTACTCCTTCCCTTTTAATAAACTCAAAAATGATTTTTAAAATGCTCGTATGTGGAAGTCCCACAAAAGGTGGAATAGGAATTTCTAGGGCTCCATTCCTCCATCAAGCAATCAGGGAGCTGGAAGAAAAGCTTTTGGAATAAACTTGTTTTGCAAGTCTGGAAGTTGATCAGTTATAACAACATGGGAGTGGCTGACAAAGGAAGAGGCTTTTGAGCTGTTGTGAGTGTTTGTGCAAACAAGTGAGCACCCTCTATCCTCATCCACAGTGGCTGTGGGAATCCAGGAGCAGCAATCCAGGAGCGACTAGGTAATGCCAGAGTGGGCAGGTATACCCTGTCCTCCCAAAAGTAGGGATTGTGTGTTGTGGTTAGTCTGACAGAAGAGAGAAAGTAAAAGGGCAGAAAAAATATTTGAAGAAATAATGACTGAAAACTTCCCAAACCTATGAAAGCCACGAGTACACAAATCCAAGAATTTTAAACTTCATACAGGATAAAATCAAAGAGACCCATACTAAGACTCAATATAATCAATTGTCCAATCCAAAGGCAAACAAACAGACGAGCAACTCCTTGCAAACAAGGGCTCCTCAATCAGATTAACATTTTTATCTTATGCTTTGGATGGGTCATCACTTCCTGCTTCTCTGTCTTGTAATCTTTTGTTGCATACATACAGTTTAATATTTTAAAGTGTTAATTCTGGTGTTTAGTCCCCTTGCTGTCTGTTCCTTAAGTTTTTATCCATCTAGTTATATAAAGAGATTTCCTTGAGTGCCAGTGGCTAACAAAAGCAAACCAAAGCAGAAAGCACTTTTCACAGTCTTTGCAAATTGGCTCTGCTTTGGCTGGTGTTCTCTTTCAGAGCTTAAGCCCTTCTATCAAGAAGATCAGCCTGAAATCATATGCAAAGTTCAGAGTCCTCTCTTTATTATCTGAGCCTGCATAGAGCTGTGGAATCTGCTTCTTTTACTTAACTTGTGCTTGCTAGTAGCCTTAGGAATTCTCCAGTTTATAGGAGTTAGATAGAATACTCCTCTACTCCCTTTGAAATAGATATTCACCCCCTCCTGAGTACACTATTTTGTGTTTTAAAGCCGCTAGCCCTTTGCCTCAGGTCATTTTTACACTGCTTTAGCTGTCTGTGAACTGTTTCTCTACATTCTGGACAGATTTTGGGAGAGCGAGCCTGAGACGGTTTCCTGTTCAGTTTTTCAGACTTCCACTGGACAGACTGTCACTGACAAACATGCACCCCTGTATGCCTACAGGGGCCACTCTGCTCCCTCTGAAACAGGGCCAGGAACCCACAAATGGGAGTGCAAGATGACTTCACCCTACATTGAAGAGGTATTGGGAGAGGGACCAGTAAGGTGCCACAAGCTTCTCTTATGGCTTTTGAAGCTGCATTTCTTGATTCAGCACCCACCCAGTTACTGGCACCTTTTAACTCTTTCCCATGATTTTGAGGAAGGGTACTATCTTTAAGATTCCACTGCACTTTCGCCTGAGGGGGGTTGGAACAATGGCCACCCTCAGAATTGGCCCCCAGCTATCTGAAGTGGCTGATCAAAAGCAGTGATCAGTTATCAGACCTCACACCTTCAGGGTTTCGAAGACTGGGTCCTTTATTGCACCCTGGCACCAGCAAGTTGCATGAGGAGTCCTTGCTGCTGTCTGCCATGAGGCTAGGGGATGGCAGCCACTACACGGAGAGTGAAATTTTATTTACTATGATCCACCAACCTCTTCCCTCCAGTTCTTCCTGTAATGCTGCACAATGTTACATAAACTCTGGAGTTTCAGATTCTTGATGCTGACAGTTCCTGCCCCTTCAGTAGTTGTTTTGGTGGAGGGACTGATTCTTGGAGCTCCCTACTCCACTGTCTTCCAGCCTCTAATCCCTCTCCTCATTTTTGAAAGATGGTTTTGCCATATATAGAATTCTTGTTCTGTACTTTAAATATGTCACCCCACTGCCTTCCCACCTCCATGATTTCTGATGAGAAATTGACAATCTTATTGAGTCTCTGGTGTGCATGATGTGTTGTTACTTTCTTGCAGCTGTCAGGATTTTCCCTTTGGCATTTGGCAGTTTGATTATAATGTGTCTCATTGTGGATCTCTGAGTTTATCTTGTTTGAAGTTCGTTGACCTTCTTGGATGTGCATATTCATGTTTCTTTTTTAAATTTGGCAAGTTTTCATCCATTATTTCTTAAAATATTCTTTCTGCCCCATTCTCACTTTCATGTCCTTCTGGGACTCCCAAAATGCCATGTTCATGTGTTCAGTGTTTCCCATAGCTCTCTTAGACTCCGTTCACTTTTCCTAATCATTTTTTTCTTTCTACTCCTGCAAATTAACTTAAAATTCACTGCTTCTTTCTTTGTCCAACTACAATCTGCTCCTGAACCCCTCTAGGGAATTTTTATTCAATGACTGTGGTCTTCTCTCCAATCTTTCTGTTTGAGTCCTTTTTATGATTTCTATCTTAATTGAAATTCTCATTTTGTGTATATATTGTTTTCCTGATTTCGTTTAGCTCTTTGTCTGTGTTTTCCTTTAGCTCTTTGTGCATGTTTAAGAATGTTTTCTAAAGTCTTTGTCTGGGTAATCCAATGTCTAATTTTCTTTGTTGACGGTTTCTGATATTTTATCTTATTCCCTAGGTTGGGCCATCATTTTCTATTTCTTTGCATATTTTGTAGTCTTCTGTTGTACATTGGACATTTTTATATATCAATGTTTTAATTCTGTAATTTAGTTCCAGAAATATCTCCTCTTTAAGCTTGTATCCAGCTGTTATTATGACAGAGCTTTCCTTGAAAGCCAGGAGTTAACAAAATAGAAAGAGAAAACAACAACACCTCTCACAGTCTTTGCACATTGGCTCTATTTTGGCTGTTTCTCTCCTGTAAAGCTCAGCTGTCCTGACAATGAACCTAGAGAATAGCCCAAGACAAAAGCATGTAAGGTCCTCTAGGTCTTTTCTGAGCATTGGTTTTGACCTGTGCATGTACTCACTGCCTTAGAAATCCCCCCATTTACCAAGATCCAAGTGACCCCTCCCCACTAGGAAAGTGTCCAAGGTTCTCTATTTTATGTGTTAAATCTAGACTCCTTTGCCCCAGACAGTTGTGTTTCAGTTGCCCCATGAGTCGTTTTTGCACACAGGACAGCAGACCAGAGAAGAGTGTCCTGGCCCTGTCCTTCGGGCAGCCACCAGACAGAGGGCACAGAAAAGCAGGCACTCAGTATTCCCATAGGGTTTACCCTGCCCCCTGTATACCCAGGACCAGGGACCCACACTGGGAGCACCAGCCAGCTCTACACCAAGCCAGGGAGGGAATGGAGAAGGGACCAGCGTGGGTGCCATGAAATCCTACTGTTTTTGTGTTGCTTTTCTCTTGATTTGGCCCTCTCCCAGTCATTGCAACCCTTTAACTATTTTCTGGAGCTCTGAGAAGGATGGAACTGTGTGCTTTTTTTATTGGTTAAAATTTATGGGGGGATGGAATCCTGGACATCTTAGTGTCATCCTCCTCTCTATCCTACAGAGTTTTACTCTAAGACGCCACTCTCATCTACCTTTCTGAGCCCCTTTAGTTTTCCTGCCTGTAGTCTCTGCGCATGGATCCTGTACATTCTAAACAAATCTAATGGCCACTCCTTGATTCAGTGTTTTTCCCACTGTCTTCAAAATCACATCACAGTCTTCAGCCTGGCTCCTTCACTAACTCTCTTCCTCCGTCTGCTACACCTTCCCATTTGTGTTTCTATCGGTAGAGTCCCTACCCCCAACTGCTCTTGTTACAATGCCCTGCACAGTCCCAAGACCTCCTGTCTTTCTTCTTCTGGGACCTACACTGTGTCCATGCAGTGTGTCCCCACTGAACCTTAAGACACAGTTCAAGGAGTGCATCCTGTTTTGGCTTCCTCTGACCTTCAAGGCAGAATGAATTTCCCCTCGTGTATATTCCCAGAGCACTTTATAATACCTCTATTCTAATATTTACCACTTTGGCATAAGCATTGTATTGATTCCCATGTCTATCTCCAGTAAACTTCCCAGGGCCTTTATACTGTTCGTTTCTCTATCCTAGTATTCTGCATAGTCCTTAACACAATGACACATTAAATTTTTGCAGAAATAAAATATAGTTTGCCTTTCCATAAAACATGCCTGCGGACATGAAAATATTTCCCTAAAACAGTGTGTATTAGTTAGGGTTCTCTAGAGAAACAGAATCAACAGGGAACACTCGCAAATATAAAATTTATAAAAGTACCTCACGTGATCGCGGGAACGCAGAGTCCGGAATCCACAGGGCAGGCTGTGAAGTCAACGATTCCAATGGAGGGCCTGGATGAACTCCACAGGAGAGGCTTGCTGGCCAAAGCAGGAAGACAGCCTGTCTCTTTTGAATCCTCCTTAAAAGGCATCCAGTGATTAGATTAAGCATCACTCATTGTAGAAGACACTCCCCCGACTGATGACAAATGGAATCAGCTGTGGATGCAGCTGACGTGCTCATGATGTAATTCTATGAAATGTCCTCATTGCAATAGACAGGCCAGCACTCGCTCAACCAGACAAACATATACCACCACCTGGCCAAGTTGACACATGAACCTGACCATGACAAGCCACCCCTTGTCAACTTGGTAGCTGTACTTATCACCTTAAACCATACCTCATTTCTAAATAAAAAGCAATAAAGCACATCTTTTCTTTCACCTAACAATACTCAACTTTTTTTCAATATTGACATTCCTTTATTCTTCCTCATGCAAGAACATTTTTAAAATTTGTACATTGTACATTTCACTATTGTTATACACTCTAGGCATTCCTAGATTATACCATTTCAATCTTTAACATCTATCTTAAACTTAATATCTTACAACTTAAATAGTATAACAGGAACAAAACAGCATTACAGTCCTCAATTCTGTAACTGATCATGTGGTCATAATTCATATTTATCACTACCTTCTTCTACTACAATTCCATGTTCCCTTTACCCTCAGCAAATACATCAGCTAGCCATGGTTCTTTGCCTGGTGGGGTGACCCAAACCTTCATTCCTGAAGTTTCAGAGCCATTGGTAGTACTGCCTGGATTGGGTTGTTGAGGTTTTCCATTGATTTTAATCACAGAGCATGGTAGTACTAAAAGACGCCCTAGGGGATCTCCTATATTCCGGGGAAACTATTCTTTACCTCCATTGCATAGTTACAGTCCCATTTTCCCCTGACAGTCAGGGTCAGTCACCCCAGACAATAATGTAATCCCCTTCTTGGCTTGTTGATCCAGGGGCATGAGTAGCCCAAAGTGACCAGGTGGCAGTCTGAAATTCCAGTTCAATGGAATCATTATTGTTTCTGTTGGCGGAAGCACTCCCCCTTTTGGAACTAAAACCTGTAGACCAGCAGAGCTCAGGGTCACAGGGACAGGAAGCAAAAATTTTTCTAGTGGATCACTAGGGCTAATAGTGAGTGGTGCCACTCCATTTCCACCCCTTGGTTCCTGGACCCATGGATCCTGGCTATGGGAGAAACAGCACCGTACAGCGGACGCTAATTCAGAGCTTACAGAGCTTCCTGGAGAACATTACCCCAGTCCTTCAAGGTATTGCCACCTAGTTGGCATCGTAATTGGGTTTTCAAAAGGCCATTCCACCATTCTATCAATCCGGCTGCTTCTGGATGATGGGGAACATGGTAAGACCAGAGAATTCCATGAGTATGTGCCCATTCCCGCATTTCATTTGCTGTGAAGTGTGTTCCTTGATCAGAAGCAATGCTATGTGGAATATCATAACGAAGGATAAGGCATTCTGTAAGACCATGGGTGGTAGTTTTGGCAGAAGCATTGCGTGCAGAGGAAGCAAACCCATATCCAGAGTATGTGTCTGTTCCAGTTAGACCAAATCGCTGCCCCTTCCATGAAGGGAGTGGTCCAGTGTACTCAACCTACCACAGTGTAGCTGACTGGTCACCTCGGGGAATGGTGCCATATCGGGGGCTGAGTGTGGGTCTTTGCTGCTGGCAGATTGGGCGCTCAACCACTAGCACTGCTGGCAGATTGGGCACTCAGCAGTGGCTGTAGCCAAGCCAGCCTTGGTGAGTGGAAGTCCATGTTGCTGAGCCCATGCATAACCTCCATCCCTACCACCATGACCACTTTGTTCATGAGCCTATTGGGCAATGACAGGAGTTGCTGGGGAAAGAGGTTGACTGGCATCCACAGAACAGGTCATCTTATCCACTTGATTATTAAAACCATCCTCTGCTGAAGTCACCCTCTGGTGCACATTCACATGGGACACAAATATCTTCATGTTTTTAGCCCACACAGAAAGGTCTATCCACATGTCTCTTCCCCAGACCTCTTTGTCACCAATTTTCTAATTATGGTCTTTGCAAGTCCCTGACCATCCAGCCAAACCATTAGCAACAGCCCCTGAGTCAGTATACAAACGCACCTCAGGCCAGTTTTCCTTCTAAGCAAAATGAACAACCAGGTGCACTGCTCGAAATTCTGCCCTCTGGGAGGATTTCCCCTCACCACTGTCCTTCAAGGACACCCCAGAAAGGGGTTGTAGTACTGCAGCTGTCCACTTTCAGGTGGTAACTGCATACCTTGCTGAACCATCTGTAAACCAGGCCCAAGTTTTCTCTTCCTCAGTCAGTTCACTGTAAGGAACTTCCCAAGAAGCCATAGCTCTGGGCTGGGAAAGAGAAGGTAATGTGGTAGGAGTGCAGACCATGGGCGTTTTGGCTACTTCTTCATGTAACTTATTTGTGCTGCTCTGGAACTGAGCAGGAACTGCTCTGGCCCTATCTCGTGTATACCATTTCCAATTTATGATGGAGTGCTGCTGCTCACACCCAACTTTATGGCTTGGTGGGTCAGACAACACCCAGCTCATGATCGGCAATTCAGGTCTCATGGTAAGTTGGTGGCCCATGGTTAAGCGTTCAGTCTCTACTAAGGCCCAGTAGCAGGCCAAAAGCTGTTTCTCAAAAGGAGAGTAGTTATCTGCAGCAGATGGTAAGGCTTTGCTCCAAA